>NC_091824.1:48569700-49237104 GCF_038994185.2 Dermacentor albipictus
GTGACACATTAGGCTACACGGTGCCAAATGGGAAAACAGAGCGCACTCATACTAAAAAAAATGTTGACAGACTAAAATCGTGTTTTTTGAAGATGTAGATTAAATAAAAAGAACCTTCTAAAAAACGATTGCTTTAGTTGTATTATAAATAAAAAGCCATCTTAATCTATATTTACTCAACAAAATATGAAAATATTTTCATCATATGAGTGTCACAAGTCAAGGCCAGCCAAGACGAATGCCTAGCCAATCCAGAACAACATAATGGCATGTGACGAGGCAGCATTTGATCCTGCTAGAACAGAATATCAGCGAGTTCTGTTCTGGTTATCTTTTTAAAAGCTGTTCAACAGCTAGAATGAACTTCTGTGCCCTATTTCTATGCATTATACTTTGTATCGTTCAAACCGCTGGCGGTGAGGTTACGCACTCCGACCAGAGTGCACTCTTCTGCGAGTACATTCTGCTTGCGACGTTTAGATTTGGGAAAGTGCAGTTAAAAACGAGTGCACTCTACGTAAGTGCTCTTAACTTGCCTACTTGACAGGGGTATAAGACTTTTCTTGGCACGAAACAAGCGTTGGGAGGTTTTTGGAATGGTATTTAAAGAGTCCACGTTGACTTAGTATTTACCTTTAGTGTCCCTTTAAGCAACCCTTCTGGCACACTTTTGTGTCATAAAACATGAGTTGTTCTTTAAAATTCACGAAATAATTACATTGCAGTTAGTGTAATTGAATTGTACACTATCAGAATTTCACATATCATATGTGTTTTTCTGGTGTTTGCAGCATATCTGTTCAAATTACTGGCATTTGAAAATGGGAAAATGGTTCTTTACCTTACTTTATTTAGACATCTTTTTTAATCATTCCATAGTGCATTTTTAGTGGATCTGCAGAAATATTTGCTCAGTATTTGTAGATTCGGAATGTTGTCTTGCTGGAATCATTGCAAGCATAAATTGGCAATACTATTCCTGAATAATTAAAAAGAAATTAATGGTTGATAATTAACAAATGAAGAAGCAAGCCTGGAACCTGCCTACAGAGTACAGGTTCAAGTAACAATACCTTTGCCTTATAATAATTTTATTCCTTTATGTTTCGCTTCGCTTGCCATGATGAGTTATTAGTTGAGTAGGCTTGTTTTAAACAGCTGCTGTCAGAGTAAGCAGTTCTCAGAATTAAGGCCACGTCAGGTCTTGTGATGAACTTTACATAGAAAGGTCGTCATCATCTTGTGTTAGATTTGCGTTGTAAAATCCAAAGAAGCAAAAACAGAAAAATCATCCTTTTGCTTCTCCTTACAAACTTGATATTCTCTTTCATCAAACACCCATGCAAACAGGTGCTATGGTGTTCTCCAGCTGAGTACAAAGTTGGGGGGCTTGAATCCTGGCCATGGCATCGGTCCCATTGCAGTGGTATAGAAATGTAAAAGCACTGTGTACATATATGTAGGTGCACTTAAAGAGCCTTAGTTGGTCAAAATTCATCCAGAGCCCTTTACTGCGGTATCTTGTAGGACGTGAAACTACAAGAACCAATCAATAATACCAGCAAATAACTTGTTCGTGTCTTTAAAATACACTGAGATTTTATCTAAGCTGTGAATTGTAACCCAGTAGACATTTTTGTTCTTTGGCTCCCTTTGGCTGCCTTATTGTTATTTTCTTTAACCCTGTTACTTGTGTGTGTGTGTGTGTGTGTGTGTGTGTGTGTGTGTGTGTGTGTGTGTGTGTGTGTGTGTGTGTGTGTGTGTGTGTGTGTGTGTGTGTGTGTGTGTGTTTAAGAGAGAGAGAGATCTTATACTGCCCTTTGGTGCTTTACAAATTTCATCTAGGGCGATATCAAGCAAAAAACATTTATATTCTGTTTGAACAGAACAGTGGCGTTATCTCTTGAAGTATCAGCAAAAGATGACACATACTGTTTTGAAGACAATGCCTTCTTATCCTACTTCACATGGATTTGGTATATCTGGGATCTGGGTATCTTGTAGCCACTAATGGGCAGTGGTCGGTTAGGTGACTTGTGGATGTTGTATGAACATGACAATAGTATTAAATAATACCTCATCATGCCCGGAATATGTTCAACTGTAAGCAACTAAAGATATAATGAACAACAAGTGCAAGCAGTTGTAAATGGGGTGGGATGGGTGTCTCTGTGTTGCTGTCACCCTCTGCCATGTGGCCACCAAGTCTCATTTAACTGATACTGTGGAGTGCCAAATTTCAATAGGGTGCCTCGCTGCATTTACGCCACTACGCACTGCAGGAAGGATGGCACATACATCAAGGCACCCTAGAGTTTAGGAGGGAGCATGAGTTGAGTGCAAAATGCACACTGTCATCTTTGAGTTCACGTGAGTGCGAAAGTGGCCTCACTGATTTCTACTTAGTGGCTGGCCTTGACAAAGCTTGGAAATTTATACTCCAACGTATCGTGGATGCATGTCACGCATGGCGCAGTTCTGCCTTGCCTGCTAAAGGTGGATACTCATACAGTCTAGTGTCTGCCACAGTCAGCGTGACTAGCAGTGGCCGGCATGGGACTAGAACATGTTCCATCTCATGCTGATGAAGCTGCTAGGCCAGAGTGCATTGCGCACTAGCTTGACTGGCAGGCAGCATGCTGACTTACAGCTTGGGTGCAATGAAGAGATCATGCCGAGTTCGCGCCTTTGACAAACGAAACAGCACCCGCTCACCAGCACCTGTGCGCATGCACTGGGGCAGCAACTGATCCCACGTAGTTGTAGGCCATGTTCAGCGTGTCAAGCTATACAGGGGCAAATCTTTGGCGATCCTGGCATCGCTGGCATGATGTATCAACTTCACTGGCTGCTGCCTGGCATGCCAAGAATGCCAGACTATATATTGCCCCCTGAGGGGTTCATAACGGCAACATGCTGCCATGTTGAAAGACAACTGTCGATGCTGAAGAAAGGAAATGCAAGCACGCCGAGGCTGCGTGCATTCGACGAGCCAATTAGAGTGCCGATGTGCATGAAACACATGCAAGCCACACCAAGATGGCTGTAGGACACGAGGCCTGTCTCACCCAAATGTGTGTTTCACATCATGCTTGCTAGAATCTGATGGATATCAAGCAGCATTTAGGGGCTCTTATGAAAGAGAGTCACCCAACACTGATTCATGGCTGCCAAGACTTCTGAAGAGTACAGCAAGCGTCTCCGATGTTGCAGGATGGCAAAGGAGACCCAATGGGCATCACCCTAATTGCGCATAAAATATGATACAATTAAGATACAAATACAAAACGATACAAGTAAGATACAAGCTAAGTGAATATAATGACCATGAAAAAGAGGCAGTGTAGAAGCATATTATCAACATTTACTTATTGAATCATTTGAACAACCATGTACATCGACGCTTGGTTGACACTTCCCTTTTTTCACCTAGCAATGATGAACAGCAACACAGTCACATTGCAGCAAAATCAATGTTGTTTTGTCTGTAATCGTCACAGATTACATTTACGTTGTGGATTACCGTTAAAGTGAATGCCAAATAAATAATTATTCAGGGTTGGTTGAAGCTCAGTTTTAACACAGTAACGTCAGCTATAATATTTTGCCAATGCTGGGGCAGTATTCTTGGGCAATCACTTTGGAGATACTAATTTCACTTTCACAAGTTTTGGCACTGGACATGTCTGCATACACAGCCAACAGCATTTCTGGCACCATGCCAAACTTGCTATCTCTGCAGTGTCAAGAGCACTGTTGGTCATACACTTGTATGCGTCCAGTGCCTAGGCTGGCATAACGTAAAACTATTCCAATCTGGTTTTTTTTGTTTTTTTTTGTTTTTTGTTGTTGTTGTTTTTTTCAGATCAGTCATTGGCCCTCTGTTATAGGTCTAAATGTTTTGGGCTTGGCCCATATGGGCAATGCACCTGCCTATACAGTTTGAACTTAAACCATTCTGACCTATCACGGATGGCTAGTAGCCGATCTGGAATAAAAACAGATTGAAATGGTCTTACGTTATACTGGCCCTGGGGCCTTGTAACGTAAAACTATTCCAAGATAATTTTATTCTCCTGATGTCAAATTTGCGTAACCGCCAATGCAAGCATCGGGTGGTCACTCGCAGGGTTGTCTGAACAGACCAATCAAACGCTCTCCTCGTTCATAGGAGGTCGCTCTTGCTTGCTTCAAAAACGAATAACATTGCCTACGCTGAGCAGCTTGTCTTATCTAATTGCTGACAAGAGGCGGGGGGAGCATGCTCAAGTGGAGAGGGATTTGATGGAGCCGAGCCGCTGCACTGAAAATCGATAACCGGACGAAGAGGGTGGTGCCGGCGTCTGCGGTTAATCTGCTTTGCCTTGTTTAACTCGCGGTGGTTGGTCAAAAATCGCGGCGGCATGCAACGGAAGCTTAAGAATGACGCTAAAATGGATCTTCAGCAAAGAAGAGTTGTCAGAACGAGGTCGTAAACGTGCCGAAAGTGCTCGAAAACGTTACATGGCCACGAAAAAGGTTTTATTATATATAAATAAACCCATGCTTTCCTGTAGGTGCGAGTAGCCAGTGCCTGGGCGATAGGCGGCAGTCATCTTTTATTCCTTTTGGAACGGGGTGGCCTGCAGCTATTCAGAAGAAAACTCAGTTTTGTTCGGTATATTAATGCAACGGGTACATGTTACTTTGACGTGGTAAGTTTTTGTGGTTTTGTGACGTCGCGTGACAAGCACGTGAAGTGGGTGCAGCCCGAAAGCCTTTGACCAATAGCCAAGGGCTAATGGCGAAAAGGCGTCAAATCAGAAATAACTGTTTTGTTTTTGTTCGGTCAAATCATGCATAATCAGTGTTCACACATCGAGCTATCGTTGTTTTCGTGACCTCCCGTGACAGCCAGGTGAAGTGGGGGTGGTCCAAAAAAGTTCTTAACCAATCACGTAGGGCTGATTGCAGAATTGGAATAGAAAAGTTTGGAATAGCTTTATGTTATAGCGCCCCTGTTCTCCCAAAATCTGCAGAAAGTGAAACTGTATCCAAAAGTAATCACCATAGAATACTGCCCCAGGTTCACCTAATGTGTCACATCCAGCACTTTGTTTTCTGTGAAGCTGATGGTTCATTCAAGTTATTGTACTCCAGATTTATTCTGTACGAAACAGGCTAGTACTTAAGGCACACAGAAGTAATGTGCTACATCTGTATGTGAAATTTAAGCATGAGAAAGCCAGCAGTTTAGCTGGGAGCATACCTGCTAAATCTTATGAATTTTTGTAAAGTGCTGAATTTTCAGAGCTTGTTTATGGTTTTCATAAGGACACCAGTAATTTCATGGCTTCTGGCTTGTTCAGGGCCAAACTGGTTCAAAAGGATACTTATACACTCACCACCCAATTTTTCAGACTCGCTTAATTTTTTAAAAATTTACTCACACCACTACCACTTGCTCTACAGAAGCATTCCGACCAACACCACATAAGTACTGACATAATAGTGCTGCGGAAACCCGCAAGGTGGAGAGAAGTAATTAATGAAGGGAAAATGAGACATCCACCTAAACGTAGCTAAGTGCTACAAAGGAAACCCATACTGGTTCCTCGAAAGGAAAGCTTTGCAGTTGAAGAAAAATTCGTCCTGGTCCAGGACTCGACCCCGGGACCACCGCCTTTCCGGGGCTCTACCATCTGAGCTAACCAGGTGGCCATCTGCTAGCCGCCTGGTTAGCTCAGATGGTAGAGCGGCTGCCCCGGAAAGGCGGTGGTGCCGGGTTGGAGTCCCGAACCAAGACGAATTTTTCTTCAACTGTGAAGCTTTCCTTTCGAGGAACCAGTATGGGTTTCCTTTGTAGCACTTAGCTACGTTTAGATGGATGTCTAATTCTCCCTTCATTAACCACATAAGTACTGCATAAATAAGCCTTATAAATATTTCCATTTGTCTTTAGCATAGATAATTCTATCTGTGACTATAGAACAAAGCATATGTTCATGGCATCCCTGCAGGACAGTCTGTTATTTTTAATGCGATTAGCATTCTTTGGGAACTTCGCCCAGCTTGCAGCATGTTTCTCTGTCTGTCTGTCAGTCTATCCGTATCTAACACCTTTTATGCCAACTTGGGTCACTGGGTAGTCCATGGTCTAATGGACAGAGCATCAGCCTGCTGGGCTGTGAGGGAATCTGGTTCGAAACAACCGTTGGCCAGACTTGGTATGTGCTGGTATGTGCTGTATGTGCTGGTATGTGCTGCTCTTCAATGACAAAAAGAAAAAAAGCTTTCAAAATTTATCCGGCTCTGGGTGGAATCAAGCTGCATCATATATGTTCAGACAATATTACCAGGATATATATTCAGACACGTGCCCCCGTGCAGGCTTTGCGATGACACCACTAGAGGGCACAGTGTGTCCAGAGGGAAGCACATGAGAGGAGTCCGGCTGCAGTACAGGCTTCATACATGACGTTTCTCGGCGGTGGCAGTATGGCGTGTCACTGCATTGCTTCAGTGCTAATTGCGTTAACGTCAGCAGTCATCATGAAATACTTCCTGCCAGCATTTGTTTAAATAATTAGTCAACAGTTGGAGAAGTAAAGCAGTTTTTAGTATCTTGACCCTGATTTTAGAATATTCTTGCTTCAACTGCAGTGTCTTTAAAATCATCAGGTTGACTGGTCTGTAGGAGATTTATGTAAACCTAGTATTCTCATTTACACATTATTCTGTGTGGTTTGAGGGCATTAGCCACTGTAGCCATTTGTGGGGACGTACTATACATGGCTCAATGTAATCGTGTGTCTTGTACTCGGGTAATCTCTCGTGTGGTAAAATGATTCTCTCTCTCCTCTGTCTGTGTCCGCAGGAGGATGTCGGTCAGCTTACGGACATTGAGAAGCTATATCTGTACGTCCAGCTTCCTACTGGGACTCCCGTCGATGCAGATCCTCTTAAGCAGTGAGTTCCTGTTGGCCAAGTGCAATTACCATCATTTTACAAACGCCAGATGTACTCATCGGGCGACAAAATTTAATTCAATAAAGGACAGTGGACGAGAAGAAACAGGCAGGACAAACTTCACATTACGTTTTTGGTCATCCTGCACGAACTGAACACACTGCCAGTTGAACTTTGTGCTCTGTCCTGTCCAGCTCTTCTCACCTATTGTCCTTTAATTCTTCATTAACTATGATACCTGTCTTCATGAAGGGCTTGCAGTGTTATTTTAAAAAAAATCCATGGTCTTTTCTTTTTTATTAATTTATCTTACTGCTTGCATTTATACTGTCTTTCTCCAGCCCCATTTTGTATTGTTTTTGAGACATGTTCCTGCACCAGCTAGTCAATTTTAAACTGTATCAGTTGCTTAAACATAGTCACTAATTAAGCTTAAGCAATTCATTACTTACCTGCTTGTTCACGTTTTAAATATATACTTCTTAATGCAGGTTTTACATTACTTTTGAGTGGGAATAAAATTTTCTGAGATGGCCAAACTTTGCACACAAGCCTACCATGTCCTACCATGTCGCGATCTTACAAAAAAAAAAAAAGGTGCAGTAGTTGCCTGGCTGACACAGCTACCAATGCAGATAGAGGCACTGTAAATGGCTAGGGCCTGCAACGACGCTAGGACCACTTCAGAAACAAAACCACCTTTATTTTTATGACAACGCAATAGAAGACAAAAGAGAAGTGCAACTGAGATGTCAGGCATTGTAAAAAGGAAATATGGGTATTGAGTGTTATTCAGTAGAGGGGGGGGAGGGGGAAGAAACTGGCCGTCCCAGGACAACTGGCCATCCCCGGCTTTGTCAACTCAAGACTCTGGACATTTACTCAAAAGTTTGGACTGTCCTGCTAAATTTGGGATTAGTGGCAACCCCAACTGAGAGTGATGTCGTGATGCATATTGCACCCTGTGTAGGAAAAGTTCGGGCAATCCGCTGGGCAAGAAGGCAGACGCGGAGGTGGCGCAGACTTACACCTGGATTCAGAGCCACCTCGAGGAAGACCCCGAGACATCGCTGCCAAAGCAGGAGGTTTACGAGGAGTACAGGTGAGCACAAGGTCACTGGTTCGGTTCCCGGCCACAGTGGTCGTCATTCCGACAGGGGCACTATGCAAGAACGCTTGCTTACAAGCATTGGGTGCGCATTTAAAGAACCCCAGATAGCCGAAATGAATCTGGAGCCCTCCCCTCCCCCTTTTTTTTACTACAGTTTCTCTCCGAGCTCCTGCATTGCTTTTGATTAACAGTACTCGAACAAGGAATGTATAGTGGGAAACAACATTTCGACAGGCGGCTTGTCTTTTCAGTGCAACAACGTAGACAAGTCCCCTTGTCAAAACATGTTCTACCACTATTATTTCTTCAAGCCTCCATCTTCCTGTGAACTTCTGTCTTGTTTGAACTCCATTGGTCAATCAATCAATTAGTGCGACTCATAGATATAAACCAACACATTTGATGTTTGCATCCTGAATTTTATGGTAATGTGCTCTATGTTTCTTTTAATGTGTTCTGTCTGTTACCTTGTATTTTTTATGAATAAGATGCGTCTTTTAATTTATGCTCAGGTGATGCATGCGTTTACTACTAGTATAATAAATCCCTCCAACAACCTCATTCTGGGTTTCCGCCTTTTATGCCTGTATATACATGCTATTTGGCAGAATATGATTGATTGATTGATTGATTGATTGACCCGCAGGTAAAACCAGTGACCCCCAGCAAAATGCTTTGTCAATATAGCATAAGCACAACGCTCCCTAGACATTTTGTAGGGGTTGTTACAGCAACTAAGTCTTTCTCTCTTTCTTGTTTCCAACAAGACCTTCTGCCGTTTTGAATTGTTGTCACCAGTTTTGCGTTTTGGATGCATTAACACAACCAACTTGAGCCAGCAACACATCCTAATGCGATATGCAAACTACTCCAGGACAAAGAAATGCACAGCTCACAGCTTGCAAAATGTGCATGAAACACTTGCTGACGATTCGAATCTGTGGTGGCCAGTAGAAGCGCTCTCATGTCCACGTGGCAGTAGTAATGAATTATGATGCTGGTTTTTCCAATTTTTGTTCGCTTCTTATGCTTCTATTTTTGCGCAGCAAAATGCGCCACTGCTGCCGTATGAAAATCAGATCCCTCTTCTTCACGATGGTATCAAAATGGCGGCGTATCAACAGAAAGTGCCATGGGTTGCACACTTTGCAGTGCGATGACACCTCTTGGCGCCCAATTATCTGCCTGATTCTCGTTAGTGGCCCACTAGGAAAGTGCGATTTTCTCAATGGCCCACTAGACAAGCGTGATTTTTCCCAATTCTACATCACTTTTATTGCTAATATTTCCCCATGTGATCAAAACTATGAAAAAAAAAAGAGAAAAATCTAACTTTGGTCGGTCAATTGGCACAGTGGGTGGTAAGCCCAGAGCGGTGGGCGATAAACTCAAGCGGTTAGCGGCGTTTCCGCTGCCGCCCATCATGTGGAAAACCCTCCATAAAGGGTAACCGAAAAGGATTTGTATAAAAATAGTCATTTCGTCCTGATGAGAACTAAACTTGGGCCAAGGCTTGCAATTCAGTTCAGTTCAATTTATTACATTAAAGGCACCTTCAGCACATTTTCTATAAGGGGTGGGATTGCAGAATAATGAGGTAAGATCATCTGCTGTGCGGCTCAGGATGAAGGGTGACCGGTTATAGTTAAAAAAAATATGTCGGCCAGGTGATTGCGGCTATACAATTGGAAAGGCCATTCCATTCTGGAGCTGCGCAGGGAGAGAAAGGAGCAGAAAATGTTACAGTATAAGCACATGCTGTGGTAACTTAAAGAGCTTGGCCGGTTTACTGAGAATCACCTGTGAAGCACCTGTAATTTCATAGGATGTTCTGCATCTGCCAGTGTTGCTGAGAATGGTGCTCGCCCAACCAAAGGCTAGGTCACCTCAATGTACCGTGTGGTCCACTGTAAGGGAATGCATAAGTGTAGAGGACATGCAAATTTTTCTCTTTGGCAAGAGTGCAGTCACCCGTTTTTGCAGCAGACAGCTTATGGTTGGCGATGCTGGCACCTTTGTACACACCTCTGCAGTGCATTCAAATACCTTTAGTTTTGTGAATGAACTAAAGTGAACTAAATGAACTAAAGTGAGCCTCACTGCACCTAGTTCGCCATTGCAGCTGGACTGCCAGCAAAGTGAGAGCCACACACTAGTATGTTCCCTTTAACACTGTGTTGCACATCACAGGGATCAAGCTTACTGGCAACATGCAAGTGCGTGGCTAGAAGTCCTTGCAATGCTAGCTGTGGTGCTGACAGAAACATTGCAGAGGTGCAGTGTTAGACGTGCAAAGCACAACAAGAGCTGTCCCCCCTGCGTTGTCTGCTGTGGTAGTGAGTGGCCGTCTGAGAGTTGCAGCAAAGACAAATGAGCTTCCTTGCAATTATCGCACAGCTGCTCAGCCTATCTTTTTTGAATTTCTTTGGAAATTCACATGCTGGACAAGGTTCATGATCACTGACTGAGAACATGGCTCTTGGTGCGTAATGCCTTCTGATCATGTCGCACAGCGTGTGCTGCAGTAGCAGACAACGTGCTGGTACGCATCCAAACTTGTACATGGCCAAGAACAAAGATAACCGATTAGATTTACAGTTCATTCATTCAAGAACGCAATTGATTGCAGTGACCAATTACTACTCCACAAAAGTAACTGAGCAGTTACTAGAAATTAATTGATTACATTCACATTATGTTCCTCCCAACTTTTATTGAAATGCACACAATAAATAAAACGGGCTGGCCTGACTCTTTCAGTACATCCGCTGCAGCCCTTCACACATTTATTTTCAGTAACAATTGCTTTTCAAAATTTTTTTGGTCTTTCCTCGTTTTCGTGTGACGACATCAGCAGAGACCCTGAAATGTACGAACATCGATGGGGTATTAAGCAGTCAGAATTTGAAAACTATTCAAATAAAATGGAAAAAGCTTAGCTTAAACTGAATTTGAGCGTTCTGTCATGGTGGCATTCATGTCGCACAGAAACTAAGGTAGGGACCTTAACAGAAGTGCAAAACCATTGTAAGATGCAGAATGCGGTGCCAACAATACAGACCACACAACCTTGATGAGGAAGCCGGTTCTGAGCGCCCACGTTTGTCTGAACAAGTGCAACCGCTGGGCTGCTAAGTGGCGCGACTGTGGGCATTCTACTGAACTTCCAGCCAAATTCAAGTGCTCGAACTGCGTCACCTGTTACACGTCGATAAAGCAATCGATTACATGTAATTTGTTGCTGGAGAAAAGTAGTTGAATTACACTGAGCATTCCTGAGTAAACAAAGTAATTGAACAATTACAACACTGCTAAATGTGTAATTGGTTACAAGTAATTAATTACATGCAATTCGTTACGTACAAGTCTGGACACTGTGCTCTTCGCACCTGCACTATGCATGTTCAGTGCTTCCACTTGTGCCAGCTAAGCCGTTGCGCTCACACGTTCCCACCGAGTTCGTCCCCAGCTTTACACAAATACCTGCGAAAGCTGGGGCTAGCAATCGCCATTGCACAACAGACCAATCTACAGAGTGCATACATACTTGCCGAGCTGGCATGTGGGAAGAAGGAAAACCTGGCAAAGATGAAGGAAACTTGACATCACTTCCTGGTGCTGTCTTGCATTGTCATTGATGCATGAAATTTGGAAAGAAAGCATCTCTACACAGCAACATATATTGCTCACCTCTTGCACACGTGGTATCCTGGAGCACATGATAGTGACAGATATGTTTTAGAGCACAGTGAATCGATCGCTAGTTGGTGAGGATACACCTCAAAGCTAATGATCAGTCTGTAACTTGCTTCACTTCTTGATAAGGGTGGTGAGGCACACTATTTTTCTGGATTGTTCAAAAGTGTTCAGTGGACTGCCACATTCAAAATGCAAATAATAGGAACACCACAGATTATAAATTGGGCTCATTCTCCATCTTACTGGTCACAAACACTATGTATCTAAGTAGTTGGGCCATGATCTTGATTTTTAGACATTCTGAAGTGACTCTGGAATTGGCATCTTTTTTATCAGTGACCTTGAAAAAGTTATAGAATCATCTGTATGCATGAAATCATTCATAGATGATTGCATAATTTATAGTTTTGTTAAAAACATCTAGATCAGTTTTTATTTTTAAATAAAGTTGAATGAGCTGGTGGCGTGGCCCATTATATAGGAGCATAGTTATAAACCTCGATAAAATAGCACACCCATACGCTGTATTACAAAAAATGTGCAAAATACTTAATACTGAAATAGTGGGAATCTGGAACACCAGATTACAAATATATAGTAAGTTGTAAGTACATCAGGAAATAACGTTAACATCATTCACGGATGTTCTGCTCTTCCTAAAACATATTTTAGGCAACACCACATCTTCACTACAGTTGGTAGTGTATAAAACTTGCATTAAACGTTTCCTTGAATCTTCTAGAATCATTTGAGGCCTCTGCAGATTAACATGTATAGAAAGACCAAAAAATGAAATGGTTAGCTGCTGCTTACATCTAAAATTGCTTTAAACCATGTAATTCATCAGTAATGCTGCAATATGCTAACTTGGAACACAGAATAAAACTTGCTTGATTCAAAATCTTTTGCGAGTTGTTTTGCAACGACATAGTTGAATATGTCTACAGCTTCCCACCATAAACATTTCCGTTGCATAAAATGGGTGTTTGCACCAGAATTTTTAAGTGTATTCATTTTTTCTGAGAGTAATTGATTGGAGTGCACTGCCTGAAAGTCCTCATGTGTTGTTATCCCCAGTTTATTGTAAGTCTATCGGCCTGTTTTGCATTTCGTTATGTGTTGTCTTCTGACTGATGTATTTTAATTCATTCCACCCTCTGATCTTTTGTAACAATGTGGTGATCCATTTACTTTTGTTTATGGCTGCATGCGATCATCGCCTTATTCTGTCTGGAGACTTCTCTTCAGTTTTGTAAAGCCAAAATAAGTACTTCAGGCTACTTCCACGGTCTGGCACTAGTTTAATAAAAGTTTGACAGCAACTGTTGAAGTGCCTGCATTCTTCTTCACTTTCTGTCAGCGGCCGAGAACAACCGACTCCCTTAGCAACCATTGATATTTGCTTCTCGAAGTGGCGTTGTGGCTCGAAGTGGCGTATGGATCAGGAATGCATCAAGCCTATCTATGAGTACATCTGGTAGCAGGAATGAAGGGTAATGGGTTTATTTTACACTATCTGCACTGGCTCCAGATACGGAAACCCACTCAATGCAGGAGCATATTAGACGTCTTGAGTTCACATTAGGACATGTCAGCACCACCTCACTGCACCAAAAGTCTCCTTTAATACAGTCGTCTTCTTCCCTAGGCGACTAGACTACAGGATCTGATGACTGTATTATAGCCAGCCACAATCGTCAAATCAGTTGCAATATCCTGCCCATGATATCTAACCATTCCGCCAAACTCCGCCTTCTATGTTGTACCTTCACCCCCGCATATTTAGCAATATGGGAATCCAAGGTCAAAGCCGTTCCCACGGTAGCATTTGACATTCACCCTTTTCATCAATTAGTTCAGGTTGTCAGGCTCAGGTAGAGGCTGCTTTTGTTGACCTGTCAACAGTCGGCGTTAATGCTGCGTTGACTTCTGGATAGGCGCTGATGAATGGGGGGGGGGTTGCCTCGTGGTAAACGTCTAAGGAATGCTCGTCGCTGTATTGGGACATTACAGTGGTCAGTGAAGCCTAGAATGGAATTTGACTTATGCCACACATTTTACAGTGCAGCTTGAGTTTTAGGGTCTCTTCTAGGTTCTTTAATGCGATTAGTATTCTTGGGGAACTTCACCCAGTTTGCTTTATGTCTGTCTCTCCGTGACTAACCGTTTTCCCGCCAACTTGGGTCGCGGGGTAGTCCATGGTCTAATAGGTAAGGCATCAGGCTGCTGTGCTGAGGGAGCCGTGTTCAAGACCGACTGTCGGACCAACTTGGGTCACGGCGTATGTGCCCCTGGGTATGTGCCGCTCTTCAGTGAACTTCTTTGGCACCAACTTGGATCACTGTTGTTTTCGTCCGGAAGCAGCAGTGGGAAGCTCGAAGAGGAAGAAGATGACTGTCGACGTTAATGCGATTAGCATTACACGTCATCACATCCACCTGTTGTGCCCCAGAAGTAATCTACGAGGTTCTTCTCAGTTGTGCTAAGTGTACATTGGCCCAACTTACCACTGCCACAAGCAGCAGTGGGAGCTCAAGAGGAAGAAGACTTCGTCTGGCTGTGTACACACCTTATATGTGACCCGTTTTGGCGGTAGCGATACAGTTTGCCGCTACATTGCTTCAATGCTAATCGCAATAACGTTGACATTCATTGCGAGATGGCTTCTGCTGGAAATCTTTCCTTCCTGCATGATCTTATGTTGTCAAAGCATGGATTGACTGGCACATCTTTATGCACCCTGTCAAATTTAAAGATGGTTTAAGGACATTTCACCTGCTATCATGTGCATGAAAATAAGTTATGATGGCTTTCTGAGAAGTAACAGATGACATCTGGGGAGGTATTCTGTAGGAGTCTGTCTACCTGCTGGACATGTCCATTTCTTTGCTGTTGAACTTGTGATTGGCTGGACTGCACTGCATGTCCACAGCAGACAAGCATCACAGCGAATCAACATTTCAGCAGCAGACGAAATGGACATGTCCACTAGGTGGACTCTTACAGAATACCTCCCCTGCTGTATGGGGCACATGTCAGTTGTTTGACAACTTACCATTACAAAGAAACTATCTAAAGATTAAACTTCTTCTCACCTTCACTCTGCTGCTTCACCATGACTTGTAGGGTTTTGTAAACATGTGATGCCATAAACAGTTGTATTTCATTAACGTATGTCATTGTCATTGTCATTAACGTATGTCATTGTCAGTGATGATGTCATTCATGAACAGTGGGCAGCTGTATGTCTTTTGACTTTTGTGCATTTTGAGTTTTTATTTACATGTCAGGACATCTCTGCGGAATTCCGATTCACCTGCTTTTACCATATTTGATTTTGACGCGCAGGAGTTTCTTTGAGAAGAACAAGATTGAGCCACTCTGTGCGGCTGACTTTGGCAAGGTGATGAAACACGTGTTTCCATCGGTGAGACCACGCAGGCTCGGCACGAGGGGCAACTCTCGGCAAGTACTTTCACTGCACATTTTACTGATACGTGGAGGTGCTCCCCGCTAGTATGTGATGCGTCTTTACTTTTTTTCCATGCTAATGTTGGCGTTCTACTGTGACCTTGCTCCCTAGCCCCCCTTTTCCCTTGTTCCTCGGTGGAAGACGACACTCAAGCCCTCATGCTTCTCGGCTCCACTTCACATGCTTTCACTCGCACCCAAAGCACACAGTGTGGGGGACACAGTAGGATCATATTGGTACTTTGTCCAAAACATGCCACTCCGTTTTCATGCTTGATCGCGCAGCATGCAATTTGAGAGGTGCATTCACAAGCAGCTGCTTGTAATTAAGCCACGTAGACATCTGCATCTGTGGAAGTTTCCATTGTCTCGGTATTCCTTCGTGGCAGCTGTGAAATTTCGTTATACATTGAAATCCTGTATAAATGCATTTCGTTATATTGAGGTGCTATACATGTTGTTCTATGGACAAGAAGTTACAAAAAGTTGAATACATTGTTACATCAAGAATTTCGTTATATTGCAGTTTGTTATACCAGAGTTCGTTATATCAAGGTTTAACTGTATTTCACCTTGCAGGTTTCTGCAAAATTTATTTGAGCTATATGCTGTGATTTCTCATGGCATTGGAACTTGGACTTGTTTACTTGATTTTTGGCCACTTGGCTAGTGAGTGAGTGGAAGCACTTATCACTATCATGCCTCGTCACTAGACATGTTGCATTATAAAAATAGACTTGCAACCTCACATCTTGACTCCGAGCTTAAAGGCACTTGGCTGTCTAAGGGTTGCCACTTTAGCAAGCGGTGTATGAGGGTCTCCACACAAAAACGTTGCCATTGGTCTCTAGAATGCGTTTCGTTTCAGGAATCCATCCCGTTCTGTGAAACTTTGGTATAGTATGGGGTTCCTGAAGGATTCTTCTTGGTCCCTTCTTTATTCCTCCTCTACATAAATGACATAGTGAATATTCCAGATACCCCTTCAATTGATTATATACCGATGATAGTTCAGTGTTTTTTGTGGTCGTAATCTTGAAAAAGTTTTCATGCGTGAAGTTGAACGACTGGATCATTTGGACCATTGGCTACAAGCGAACAAACCAACTAAATATTGACAAAACCAAATATCTTACTTTTAAATTGAAAAATAAATTCTTGCCAGGAAACCTGAAACAGGTCTTGCAAAATGCAACGTCAACAAAATTTTTAGGAATTTAGTTTCGTGCTAACTTAAACTGGTTCATTCATATTAAAGTTACTTGCAAAGATCTTTGAAATGTGGCTGGGATAATGGACATGATCCGTAATTATACACCAACATGCATAAAGAAGCAGCTATCTTATACTCTCCTTCACTCTTGCTTACACTGTTGTTTACTTATGGGGGGAACTACTTCTAAAACTAATTTTGCACTACTGGTAAGGCTCCAGAAAAGAGCCACATGGTCCATTTGTAATTTGCCATTCCTTGAGCATGTGGCACCATACTTTGTCAAATTTAACATACTTCCCATAGAAGTTCAGTTTCAGTACAGGCTTGCTCTTGAAGCTTTTCAACTAAGACTGATGAGCCGCCAACACTTCGACACCTCTTAATATCCCAAAGAAACCGCCTATAGTCTTACGTGAAGTAAAATTGTCACCCCGCGGGCACACACAAACTACAGCACTCAGATATTGACGTTCCAAATTTCTTCTTTATTAAACAAAACCTATTTAATACTTCATGAATTAGCCCCTGATTTGTCTCCTTCTGCCTTTAAAATAGTACTAATGGTGCATTTGGTTGAGTGTCTTAAGTATGCCCTAGGTACAATTATGATTGTTCATTGTACATTTATTTTTCCTTCTTTATTTGTGCTTGTCATTGGTGCAACACTCGAAATCTATGTGAAGCTGCATTTGCACTTGTATATTCTTTTTTTTTCCTTTTTCTCCCCCCTTTTCAATTGTATTGTACCTTTGTGTTGTCGGCTACATTCCCCCTAAGGGTGTTCTGCATCTCATTGCATTCCGCATCTGTTTAAGGGTGCTGCGGCCCAGTCAGGCAGACTGTTGCCTTTGGCCACATTCCTCGAGACTGCTGTATATTATCTGCACTGTGCGTCTCAAAGTGCTTAGTGAATAAATAAATAAAAAGACTATGGCGGCACCGGAGGGCCATTCTTATGATGCGTAAATGTGAGAACATTACTTGTCACTGAGCTTGTCGCCGAGTTATGTCACCAAGTTAAGTGCTGCTGTGAGTTGTTTCCGAGTGTAACGTTGCTACTCGCGAGGTCACAACAACGCAAGACGACAAACCGGCCATATTTGCAACCTCTCAGCCGAGTTGTATCAGTGGAGCTTTGTTTTTTTCCCAGGCAGAGCCCAACCGCTCGCACAGCCTCGAAGATATTCACCACTGTCGCCTGTTGAAACGGTGGCGCAGTGATAAGCCCGCTCGGTTGTGGAGCAATAGCAGTGGTGGTGGGGCATAGAATCGAATCCTCACTGTGGCCATTTTTTTGTTGTTAGGTGAAGATGGCCTAATTTGTGTGGCATTTTTCTGTCGTGGCCTTTCTGCCATAGCTTTCTGATGACGGCGGGGTCAAGCAATGAGCCAAGTAATGCTCTCGCATTAATGCTAAAAGTCTGGTGGAAAATCCGCTTCAGTTCAAACACTAATAGGCATCACGAGTAGGTTTGCATGATGAATTTGTATTCAATATCTCAATGTTTTCTGTCTTTGCAGGTACTGTTACAGTGGGCTTCGTAAAAAGTGTGAAATGAGATCGCCCACACTGCCAGACCTGTCAGCAAGCGAGGACTCGCTGACCAAGGCAAGTAACATTGACGTCTTATTTAAGAGTACAGGTTGATACAGAAATAACAGAACTAAGATTTCGATAATTTGAAGTGTAATAAACAGTAGCACAGTGCATAAATACCTAAATGAAGAAAAATGAATTCTTGTCTAGTAATTTTAGCAGTAAATGCTATGGTTAGGCCCCATTGTTTGATTTTGACGTCGTCTACCGTCACACTGATGAGTGGGCCCATGCATCCTCTGCCCAGGAGTGTCCACAGGACGGGTCGGAAGAAGAGCGGGAAGAGCTGAGTCAGGCCTCATGGCTGCTGGTACGCGAGTGGGCCGAGAAGGTACTCTCACACAAGTTCCCCACCGTGCGCCACCTCGCACGGCACCTGGTGGACAGCACGTTTGTGGATGCCTGCTCGGTGGCCGCTGTCACCGTGCTCTCAGCCAAGGCCCTCTCCAACGACAAAGGTATGCCGGTGTGTGCGTGCATGCACATGTTTGTGTTTGTGTTACATCTGTGCCCGGTCTTGTCCTTTGTTTGTGCCAGACGCCCCTCAATAAGGCAAGGGCCTTCTTTAGAAAGGCAAGCTCTGTCATAGGAGGCAGACAAGGACTTCAGACAAGATAGTGCAGCAGCTCATCTTCAGTTTAATTCTCTATTTCGTGCCTACTCCTATCAACTTCATCCTTCATTTCTTCAAAAGCTGCTACATGGAGCAGATGATGCTGCTTAAGACAAGCATTGCAAAAACTCTACAGCAGTAGGAGGGGTGTAGTGTTGACACTTTCGCAATTTTTTTGCCAAGTCTAGCCATAAACGCTGATTTGGAATGCCTGTACCAAGTAATACAGTCAAACGCCTTTAATACGAAGCACTTGTGCCCTCATGAATCCTTGTGGAAAAGCAGAACGCACTTGAGGTTGTCATCCAGAACCCAAAGAGAAAGCGCATAGATATCGGCTGTGAGTTTAGACCGGCGGCATCGACTGTCAACACGTGTAGCCCGCTTGGCCAGCGAGCTTGGCTCAGCCCGCATAACAGGTTGCGGCCACGTGATCCTTCTGTGGGTGCGAGACCAACAGCCAATCGGTATACTTTGGTGCATGTCTTCTTTCTGCTGACACGAATAAGCGAGCATGGCTGTGTGCATACGCTGCCCGCGCCCATTGTATTGAAGATTGCAGGCGCGGGTGGTGTGACCTGAGAAAGCTGGTGGCTTCAATTTGTGGTTTGATCTGCTGAGTTTTAACGTGACAGTGTTAAGGAGCCCATGTCGCAGAAAATCCGGTGTCAGCATTGGATGTTGTTACAGCGAAAAGCTTTTCGAACCACCTATACCAAGGCCCTCCATGTGATGCAAGGAATTTACTGAAATAATTGAATTTCTCAAGCTAAAATACATGGGAAAATGGTAAACTATGACTGACACACAACCTACAGATATGATAGCTCTCGGATTGTAATTTGACTATACGAGAAAACTTAATTCTGTTACGCGAAAACTCAAAGAAACACCTTTTCCAGTGTTTCTACCATTCACAAATCAGCCGCGGCACCCACCATTTGTGCGCACTGGTGCGCGGGTGTCTCGGGGACCACGGAGCGGCATGCTTGGTTCCTTGCAATACCTCCAGCTGGCGCTCGCCTCCGTCGCATCGTGGCCCACGCTGCGTTTCTACCAGAAAGCCCACCTTTGTGCATAGTGTTCGCAGCCAGCGTTTCCCGGTAAACATTACGGTTACATATGCTCCAGTTGCCGAGAAGCGTGAGAAGCAGTCAGGGATCTCTGAATGCTATCTCGTTCCACACTTAAAGGCGAAGCTTAAGCGTCCTCCAAATTTTTGAAGATGCAACATGGTTCAATTGTTGAAGTGGGACAGCGTGGAAAATTCGCTTTGGGATGAGCATGCGTGCTTCCCACTTCCAGCGTGCCTCATCATGGCAGCGTTGTGACTGAAAGTGCTTGCGCTCATCCAGTGAAGTCTGTTTATGCGTCTTTAGTCGCCTTACACCACACTTTAGTTAGTACACAGATGTTTACTTCACTTTACGGTGTCCATAAAACTGCGAACCTTACTTTGTGTAACAGGCGAATACTTTGCTATCCCTAACAGTGCCTTTTGTAAAACTGCAACATTTCTTTCAGTAACTTTTGGATTGTACATATTGTTTCCCCCCCCATCATAAGATAAAAAAGAAACATACAAGTGAGGATCTACTGTTCCGGGGTTGGGGTCTGCCATAGCTACTGCCATGTCCAGACCCTCCCGCATGGGCTTTGTTGTTGTGTCAACTGATGCTCCCTCTCACCGCAGTTCACTGATGGGCACAAGAGGCAATGGCAGCAGCCCTGTGAGTAAGAGGCGACTAGAGGATTGGTGGAAGAAAAGTAGGGAAACGACAAAAGACGGAGACGTACAAAAGTACGGTTCGCAATAGGGGATCAGAAAATTTGGGCGTGGTGGTTCATAATGTTTCTCTTTTTTTTTTTGCATTGTTTAACCTAGGTAGGATATTAGGCAGTATAGTAGCAAGAGCTTGGTGGCGCAACCCACTGCCCCATTCCAAAGGAAACGCTCATAATATCCATCCATCCATGTGCATTCATTGCAAAGCAATACGAATCGGCCATCGCGGACACATAATGCCTTTGTTTTGGACATGCAAAATCCTTTTAGTGGTCTTCGCTGTAGGGGCGCTCACATTGCATATGAACTGTAGGAATTCGGCCAATACATAGGCAATCCTTCGTTATGCAGTCCACACCCATTACAGTGGCTCTGCATACAAGTTAGTTTGGAAATACCAGACGATTCTTCTCACTTTGTTTGGTCTGCCAGTATTGTCGATGCAACAACCTCTGCTTTTAACTGACCCATCTATAATGGACTATCGGGCACAGTGTGCAAATTTAGGGGGAAATGTTTACTGCATGGTGTAACCAGAACGTACTTTATATGCTGTGGTGATGTGTGTGCGTGTGACAGTGTGCTGCACAAAGCTATTTTCGGCCACTCACAGAACGTGTGAAAATGCATTTTATTTCCTGGGCAACAAACACATTAGCGGCAAGATTCCTGCAACGGCATTCCACGCAGTTCTTTTAACAGGGAAGTATTCAAGATTGTCGATGCAAGTGGCTTCCTGCCGCCTAACCAGCTCGGCTTTAAGTCGTGGCATTAGGCACATGAAAAAAAAAAAAACTACCAACGATCTCAAAACACATCATTTTGATAACGCTTTATTTCTCCTTGCAACAATTCTCATAAAAAAGACGATAGGCTGCTATTCACAGTTTCTAGGGCACGAAGTGTGTGATACGGACGCACTGTCTCGCCTGCAGTAGAGCAGTGACCAGACTTGCGCTCCGAGTTGAACTTGCCTCTTACCGCAGCTCTCATACGTGCTGCTTTCACACGGGTCATTGCTTGTTGCAAAAAAAATAATATTAAGACACTTAATTCAACCGACCACTGTTTTGTATGAAAAACAGTAGTCTATGTTTGCATCACCGCGAGTGGCAACGCACTCAAGCCGGGTGGTCGGCATGCTGCCAGTGTTCTGGCTGTTAGCCTTGTCGTTGGGCCAGTGTATGTATGCTCTCGTGCGGTAAACCTAACATTTTTAATCTTGCCGTTGTGCGGGTGTCTATATGCTCTAGTGTGCGAAAACTGCCACTTGTCGGTGACCAACGTCCGTAAAACGGCAGACAGCGAGGCATCATGCTGTGTGGTTGTATGACTACCATTTAAACCTGTTTATATGTTATGTGTTTACTTTAATTTCAGTGTTTTCACCGTATTTGCGATCATCTTTTGGTTTGACCACGGTGTATGCGGAGTTCCGCCATTTCACAAGATACTGTGGCCCTAATTTTGGATATAATGGATTTCAGACATAACGGGCCATTTTTCGTTTGATGATGATAATCCTTTGTAACGAGCATCAGCTTTGTAAGTCATTTTGTTGTGGAGGTGTTTGTTATAGAGGCATTCTACTGTATAGACATTTCATTGAAACAAAAGGTAAGCAGTGACGCATAAGATTTGCAGAATGGGTGCCAAAGAAGGTAAACGCAGACAGGCTGCTGTTAGGGATTGGGTGATCCGGTGAGGTTAAGGAAATTGGGGACATGGTGTGAAATCATCTGGGTCACTAGAGATTACCAGGAGAGGCCTTTGTTATTGAGTGGACATGAAGTAATAGTGACAGGCCTTCTCCATTGCTCCTAGTTAAGCGCACTGACAAACAGTGGAGATGATGGCACTTGACAGTATTTGCGATCAAATGCACACATTATATAAGAAAACAATGGAAGGAAACAAAATTGTACTGACATGTAGCTAGGTTTATTGGTGATACGCAGGCCACATATAGCAATTATCTACTTTAATGAAAACAGACTTGTTAAAGGCTCCTATGCTAGATATTGTAATTCTGTCAAGTCAGCTGGATTACTTGAAAGAGCAGATATTACTTGGAAAACAAATTGCTGAGGGGTGTCAGTTAAGTTTTAAAAATTCATTCATTCGTTTTGTCAGTAATCACTTTAGAGCAAATGCCCTGATTTCAGAATTGTAGACAAGAAATAACGGAGTCACATTCATTTAACAGAAATCATGTGCTTAGCACCGGTTTCGAGAAATTTGTCCTCAGTACCTGTGGTGAAATGCACTAATGCTCTAGATAACACTTATCAGCACTCCATTTTCCACAACGCTGGTATTACTGTTTGTTAATATCAGTGCATTCTTTATTTTAGATATGTCAGTACTACAGTGCGCATCTTGGAACACATTCGAAAACATCTATTTCAATAGTTTGTGCTGTGCACTCTCTGATTGGCTCTTTCTTTTGCAAACAAAGGAAATCCCGCAACATATAAACCTCAATTCCCGCTCCTGCACCACAGCAGCACTCTTCTGAGCTGTGCGGAGGAGGAAGTAGTACCGGCCGTGTAACAGACCGTTTCAGTCATAAATATGACCAGTCAAGTTCCCTTGAGATAGCTGCTACACCATGATCATGTCCTCGTTGGCCTTACGTGGCAAATGACAACTTGCTCTATATGTTTTATAACGTAGGCTTCAGTCTGCTCGTCTACTTACCACTGTCACAAACTGTTGTGTGCTCAGACGCAAGGCTCGCCACCAGCAGAAATTTTGCAGCAATGTCAAGCTGAACATCCTGTAAAAACAATGCCATTACTGGTGTTGAGAATTGCTAGCGACCGTCGCATGTTTCTTGCAACCGTTGTTGGGGGGAGAGAGAAACAACTTTATTTGCCACTGCAGGGTAGGAAGTTAGGGCAGGTAGGCCTAGTGTGGCTCCCAGGTGGGGGCGACGTCTTGGGCCCACGAGACGAGTGCCAGTTGCGTTTTCTTGTCTGCTCTTGTCAGCAGCTGGTTCCAACCCTCTTCGGAGGGAGCTGGCAGTAATGATTGTGGGGGAGGGTTACCCTCGCATCCCCAGAGAATGTGTGCCCGAGTGGCGAACACTCCATGGTCGCACTTAGTACATACGGGGTTGTAATCCCCTCCAGTGATTAAATAAAGCCTAGAATGACTGAGAATTGAATCGGTCTGCAGTCTGCGAAGCATGGTGGCTTGCGCTCGTTCGAGGTCGGGGTGGGGAGGCGGGTACACGCGTCTCGTCTCCTTGTAGAAATTTGTAATTTCAGCATAGGATTTGGGGGCCCCTGCGAGCACATCTGGGTTCGAGGGGCCGGCCTCCCGGTTAGTTAGGCCTCGGTCTAAACGGTCGACCCCTTCGTTCCCAGAGTTCCCCGCGTGAGCAGGTACCCACACTAAGCTTACAGTTCTGTCGAGAGCGCAACCGCGGAGGATGTGTGCGGCGGGGAGACAGTGAGTTTTTTGAGAAATTTTGGATGGCTTGTTTAGAGTCACTGAGGACCGTGCTTGTGCGGGGATCCGCGATGGCTAGCGCGATAGCGACCTCTTCGGCAGTGGTGGAGGAGTGCGTGCACACTGTAGCGGCACTGATGAGAGTGGTGGTTGGCGTTGCTACGCAGGCTACGTATGTGTTAGAGCCGCATTTCGCCGCGTCCACGTACATGGCATGTTCATCAGCGGAGTAGGTGACGTCTAAGGCTTGTGCCTTCAGTTGGCGGCGCCTGTCGTGGCGGCCAGGTAGCATATTCTTGGCCATGGGTTTGATGACCAGCCGACTGAAGACTCCAGTCGGGAGGGGAGCAGTGGGGTGGATGTCACCTGTAGGGTTGATGTTAAGACGGTGAAGAATGTAACGACCATGTTTGGTACCAGAAAGATGGTGTATCTGTGCAGTCTTGTGTGCCTCTATCAGCTCTGTGAGGGTGTTATATACTCCAAGTTGGAGCAGACGCTATGTGCTGGCGGACTGGGGCAGTCCCATTGCCGCCTTATACGCTGAGCGGATGATGCTATTTACCGCCTCTTCGTCTTTGCGGCGGAGGTGGTAATAAGGATATGTGTAGACAATCCTACTAATGAGGTAGGCTTGTGTGAGGCGGCAGAGGTCGGTCTCCCGCATTCCCCTGCGGCGAGTGGCAATGCGGTGGATTAGGCCGTTGATTTGGTGGGCTGTGGTTCGGAGGCATTGGATGGCTTCCGAGTTCTGCGTGTTGTTCTGCACCAGCATGCCTAACACGCGGATGGTCTGTACGGGGGCTATGGGGTGGGTGGCAATATGGAGCGTGATCGGCTCTTGAGGGTCGGGTCGGCGAACACGTCTGTCTCGTACAACTAAGAGTTCAGACTTGGTGGGCAAACAAACGAGACCATTTGCCTGCATGTAAGCGTAGACGGTGTCGATTGCCTGCTGAAGTGAATCTGGTATCTCACCGTCCGAGCTAGAGTTTGTCCAGAGGGTAATATCGTCGGCGTATATTGAGTGCTTAATGTGGGGTATGGGTGTCGAGAAGTGTGGGAAGGCCTCGCATAGTAATGTTGAATAGGAACGGGGACAAAACAGCTCCCTGTGGCCCGGCGACGCACCAAGAGGGAGCCGGCGAACGGACGAGGGGGCGCCCCGCTGGGCTGGCGTCCCGACTGGCGCCTCGACCCGCAACCTGATCCATGCCTCGTGTTTTCAGCGGACGCCTGCTGGGCGCGAATGGCCGGCTCTTCCGATAAGGACGAAGGCGTCAGTGCGGCCAACGGACAACTTGGATTTTATATTTTCTTTTCTCTTCCTTTTCTAGTCACTGCGATGTCTTTTGTAAAATAAACGTTCAGTCTTGAAGCGAACGCCGGCGAGTGAGAATCATTCCTTCGAGGCTCCTGCGTGCGCTGCCGCTGTGTACGCCGCCGCCCGAAAGAGACTCACGCAGCAGTTTTTGTAGTCGCACTTGCGAAGTTACCTCCACAGAGTGTTGGTTGTAGCCTTTAATTATTCTACAACTGGGTCAGGCATGGAGCGCAGTTAGGTCATTATTGGGTCATTCTTTTTAACTTGGCGCATTGTAGCTGTGACACCGTGAAGCACGCAGATGAAGCCAAACACCAGAAAGCCAAAACGAGCATTTCTAGATACTGAATAAGGTAATTTTATATTTAAATAGGCTGTTGTACCCACAGCCTTCTTTCTCTCTCTCTTTCTCTTTTTCCTCGTGGTTTTCCCTAACTAGACACTCCTTTTGTCCCCCAAGGTGTGCATTTGCATTACAAGCATTTTATTGGTGCTTTGACATTAGAGGGCGTAGGAGTTGGTAAAGGCAGTTTGTGTCTTCCAAGTCGGGGAGGAGCGAGCAGTGCGATGGTGTTATAGCTGCTTTTCGACTTGCAGGAAGCCAAGCCAGCAGCACCCCTCGAACCCCCGGCAAACGGCGAGAGGCGCAGCAGCAGCTGCAGCGCAAGCTCCAAGAGAAGAAGAGGCTGGGCGACCAGAAGCGCAAGCTCACCGAGCAGCGCTCCCACTCGGCCCAGTCTTCGCAGTGCAGCACGCCGACCGATGGCCGTTCCTCCCAGCAGAGACGAGCACTGGCTGCCACACCACAGGGCAAACGGGACCAGGCCTCACCGTCCCTGGTCTCCTCCGAAGGAGATGTGGCACGGAGGCTGAAGGAAGAGCCCGCAGAACTCAAGTTGCAAACCTCTGCCACGCCAGGGAACAACATCATATTTGTCCCCACCGTGCAGGGCCTGCAGCTTGGCTCTCAGGACACCACGGGCACCGGCACCATGGTCGCCACGGCCCCGGGTTGCAAGTACAAGAAGATCCAGCCCAAGCCAGCCACCTGCCGGAGTACGGCAGTGGTCGTGCACTTCAGCCGAGAAGGCGGCCTCACCACGCCCACGGCTGAGGTGGTTTCCTCGTCGCAGTCGCCTGTCGTCGTCTGTGCGGACCCGGTTACGGAGGCCGCCGGATCGTCGTGCGGCAGCAAGCTCAGCAGCATAGCCTCGCAGACGGTGCTCCAGGTGCCCAGGGATCGAGTGAACAGTAGCTCGGACTGGGACGCCAAGCCCAGCACCGAGGTGTCGGCGGGAACCATGAAGAGGCACTCGGAGGATGGAGAGGCTCTGCTCTGCAAGAGACGGCACACCGATGATGGCACCGGGACGCTCAAGTTGGAATCAGCCAGCCTGGACCTTCTGGTACCTACCCAAGGGTCAGTCAAGGAGGAAATGTGCGTGGGCCACCTGGAGAAAGAAGCATTAAACGAGTATTATGGCAACACCTCATATGACACCTCAGTTCTGGAGAGGCTTGCTTGCAAGGACGAACTCTCGCAAGGGACAATGAGTAATGAAGTTACTGCACAGGCAGTGAGTGAGGTGACCAAGGCCCACTGCGCGGAGCATAAGACTGCCCAGCTTTCTCAGTTGCGAATGCTGCTGGAGAGGAACCTCCCTAGCTCGTACCACCGCAAAGACGTCACTAAACTGCTGAACACTGGTAAGCAGAGCACAGGCTTAGAGTGCGGTATAGACCCCGCGCTTCTCTTGGGGCAGTTGGATAATCTGAAGAATGGAACAACGCTCAAGCAGGTCACTGTGCCTCAGAATAGTGCGTCCTCGTCGACGGTCCACTGGAAAACAAGTGCCTGGACAAACTTAGTCTCCAAAAGCGCCGGACTGCAGCAACAGGACGACCTTAGTGCCATTTCACTCGACGGACTCGTGAAATTGAAAGACCCTGTTGCAGACGCGGGACACCTTGTGTGTGATCCGAGCATCCAGGCATCGTTGGACCAAGTTCTGATCGGGGCCAGCCATGTGTCTATTGCACCTGTTCCTTGCAGCCCCAACAGCCGGGGGCGCTTCTTCACGCCCATCTCGCCTCAGACGACTCCCCACCCCGACAGCCTCCTGCCTTCCCTCTCTTCCCCTGTGATGGCCACCAGCACAGATATGGTATCGGTGGCGGTGGGTACATCCTCACAGCCACCAAGTGCCACGAGCAGCCCATTCGTTTCGCCGAGAGGCACGCCCGTTCCGTGGACGAGGTCACGGCACAGTTCCGGCCAGAGCGGCTACAGCGGCACACCTCGACAGACACCCTTCCAGGCAGTGGACTCGGGTGTATCGTCAGTGTCTGGCTCGCCCTTCGTTTCACCACAGAGCACCCCGGTGACGGCCGGTCGCGTGCGTCACAATGCCACCTACAACCCTGGCAAGGCAGTCACGTTCACCAATGGCTACAACACGGTGCTCCCAGGGCGTGCCCGCCACAGTTCAGGCCCAGGCGGCCCACCCTCCCAGCTTGTGTCGCCACGCAGTGCTCCACTCTCCCCCATGGTGGGAGAGAGTGCCACGCAGACCTCGGGCTTCTCATTTCCGGCTGTTGGCGAGACACCCACGTTGCTGCGTTCACGTCATAACTCCGCATCAAGCGTGCCACCGCCTTCTCCTCAGTCAGCCCCTCTGTCGCCACTGGTGTCGTGCCCACCTCCAGCTCCCTCGCTCAATGACTGCAGCAGCCTGGTGCCCAGTGACACCGACTCGGGCATGGGCCAACCGCCATCGAGCCCCAGCTGGATTGCTGGCCTCAAGGAGAGCACCACCAACACCTCACTGCTTTGGCCGTCGACCTCGTCATCTGCACGGCAGCGCCATGCTTCGGGACCCGTCCTGCCCCAGCGACTGAGCATGACTGGCAGTGACCCCCTGGCACACGAGATACAGGAGTACTTCAAGAACACCCCGCTGGCCAGTGGTGCACCTTCGGCCAATCGCAGCCGCTCAGTGCCTGTGCACCAAATGCTGCTGCTCCAGGAGGAAATGGAGCCTCACAGTTCGAGCGGCGCGGTCGACAGCTTCTCCAAGTCGTATCCAGCCACGCCGAGCATGGGTCAGTGCTTCAACTTTCCCCAGCAATCTGCCGCAGCTGCTGACCCATTGACCTACACCGGCACCGAGACATTGGCCCAGCAGGACGACGTCTTCTTGGCATCGGACTGGAATAGCACCCTGGAGAATGAGCCAGCCATGAAGTTTGAGGACAATGACGACTTTGATGCCGAGCTGCAGTCTACCCTAGAAGACCTCAAGGACTGTGATGAGTTCTCGAAGTTTGCTAAGGAGTTGGACTTCACTGCTGAGAACGAGGATGACGAGATGACCTGAGTGGGCAGTGAGGTACCTTCTTTTTAAGAGCTGAGCTTCCCACAGGGCAGTTGATGCCACTAGCAGCCACTGTTTATCTTTTTGCTGAGAATTCTTGTACACCAGAGGTTGACAGGTGTGTGACCTTTTGTTGGCCGTGACCATAGAGTTTCTCAATACAATACTAGCTAGGCCAGGATGAGCATCTCCTCAAATGTTTATCTTGTTTTTCAAGGAGGTCCCTTTACAGCATTCTACTGTCAGGTGGATGGCAATCATTTATTAAACTTGGCTCCACCTGGTGGATTTCCACGGAGCTTATTTAAACACTACCTAGAGGGAAATCTGGCATCACTGTCTATGCGAGTTTCTGAAAGGGCACTGTAAAACCAAGGGAATGCCGGCATAAGAAAGGTATGGCTTGTCTTGAACTTGGCTCGGACCAAAACAGTCATGACTGTGCTAACAAAGCCTGCTTGAATTCTTGCCCCAAATCTTGCTTCTCTCTTCTACATGATGCAGTAACGTTTTCTCACGTACATTTAAAGAGAGGAAGACAGAAGCATACATTGTTGAAACTGGCACACATTCAGTGCTACCTTCTCGTCTTTCCTTAAAATTCAGTTAGCCAGTGGTAGGGTTCACATTCAACATAACTGTACATTCTGGTGTGAGTGCTCATGCTTTAAAGGGACACTAAAGTGAAAAATGATTTCTTCTGCATCAGTAAATTACCGTTCTACAACGCCAAAAACACCACTCTTACAACGATAAGACGTTTGGTAAGCCAGAAAAAGCGCAAGAACGAAATACGGGTGGCGACCCCTACTTAAGTTCCCGCACCTGGGGGCTGTGACGTCTTGCATTTTGATGGCATCTTCTAGGGCCTACTAATTATATATAGCGGTACAGATTGACTACATTGTCTTCTAAAGGAACCAAATATTAAACATGGCAAGTTTCGGGAACCTTTATACAGCCAACGCGACCCAAATGCGAAAACATACTTTGGAATCCCTGACGTCACGCTGACGTACCGGCGCTTGCGTTTCGGCGCGAAATTCAAATACTGATACTTGGACCTTCATTTTCTCATCCAATAATCCAACTATTGTTTTGAAATGACTGCCTGCAGTGTTCTCAAACAACGCTTTATTAGTCTAAACTGATTTGTTGTTTCACTTTAGTGTCCCTTTAATGACAATTGTATTGATGATACCACAAAAATAGCCTCTTGTATGTCGTTTTAGTGGAGACTGAAAGAACTGTTGTAACAGGGGGCATGGCTGCTGCTCGGACACATCTTCAGGGTGTCTTGGCTTTCTGTAAACAATGGTAATCCGAAGGCCCTACTTCCGTGTGTTGCCATGGAAACAGCAGCACTGCAGTGCCGTTTTTCCCTCTTAGGTAACGCTAAGAAACTCTATGGCTGCGAACTTCATAGCTTGTGGACCGAGCTGTGGCAGGTGACGATGGGGTCCTAACTGTGGCCTGATGATTAAAGGTACAGTGAAGGCAGGATCAAGCTAGGTTGTTAGATTAGCCTTCTAGAAACCTTGAGCGTTCGTTTCGCCCCAGGAAGTGACTTAGTTGCAGGAAAGATTGAGAAAGAAAGGGGCCGCACACTTCCTTCTGCTATTTAAACCATCCGCAATGAATAAGGCCCATTAGGTAGCTGCACCAGCAGTCTCGGAGGCAATGCCACTGCTGCCTGCTCTTAGTTGGTAGCCCGCAGATAAGGAAGCTTCACAGTCCTGTAGAAAAACACTTTCACGGATAAATTCCAGTCTGAGCAACTTGTACATCAAAGGCGTAGCTATAAGGGAGTTCTGGCATCCTTCAGGCAGTCTTATCAGGGTCTGTTTTGCCACTGCTGGAAATCTACCCAAGCCTTTTAAAATGCTTCACTATATGCAAACTTTGTACTTCTATATTCCCGGTTATATCAAACATACGTTCCTGCATGCTTCACTGACTCCACCTGCCCCAGCATCTGGCCAAGCACTTAGCTCATCACCGATGACAGTACCACCGCCAAAGCGGATCTGTGATGCGGGTGGAATGTAAAAATGCTTGTGTTTCAGGATCACATTACAGAATCTGGGTAGTCAAAATTAATCTGGAATCTCTCACTAGAATGTCCCTCGCAGTCCGTATGTTATTTTGGACGTTAAACACCATAATTTGATTTTTGAGGGGGTCATTTTCAATCCTGTTCTATGTTGGTGCCAGTTTCCTGCCTATGAAAATGTGATTACCTGTAAAAGGGAAAAAAAACATGCTTTTGGCATCTCGGGGCCTCATCTGTCGCTAACCTGCGAGAGATCAGGTATGGATTAGTGATTTTGAAACTAATCTGTCACTCTGGCTTTAATCTTGAGCTTCACTTAGAAGTGGCCTTCAGTGTCCCTTTACAACACAGAACAACAATGAACGAGTCCGAGCTTCATCAACGCCTGTCACCTCGGTAATTGAGTCGCCGTGAGAATGATCGAGGAAGCGAAGTTTCGGTTTTACTGTCACTTTCAACGAAAACAAAACTGGTGGCTGCCAGTGGCATGTGCGCCAACCTGCGAGTTCCTCAGCTCGGTCGTTTCCCCGTTTTAATTACTCTTTTTTTCTTCCTCACTCTTGAAGCACTGTTGTTTTATCGCAGTTGTGTTATATTGTGATGGAAGGCAAAGCAGATGGAAGTGCTTGCAGAAGGCTCCTGTTGAGTAGGCAGAAAATGTCGCCTGTTTGTAATATATATATATTGTACGTGTGTATCTTCATTTTTTGAGGGCGCACAGATTTTAAAAGAGAGTAGCTTTTGACCTCTTTCCTTTTTTTTTTGTCTTTTACAAAGCTGATATGTTAGTGCTTGTGCTTTTGACCCCGGTACTATAGTAATCCCACCTTTGCCGTTTGTTTCTGTTCAGAGTTCCCTCACCTTATTGTAGTGTTCTCTTTGTTCACTAGCATGGGTGACCAAGTTGATGTTTGGCGTGTCGTTTCAGAGGTGTAAAAAACTCTGTAGTAGTCTGTAGAAGGTTGGTCGTGATGGTACGAGTGGTGCGTTGGGTTTGGCGATGGCAGAAGCAGAAGTGAAGTCCCCTGCCACATGCTTAGTATGTGCATGGGATGTTGTAGTAGAGTGTTTTATGCATTAGCGGAAATGGTTCTTATGGCATTAGGATGTGCTCCTTGTCACCCAAAACGATCGGTAGTTTGAATTGATAAGCTTTATTTACACCTTCGCGATTGATAACCTGTACGTGGGGTATGGAAAATTAGCATGAGAAGAAATATTAGTAGCAATGAAAAGTTTGTGGATCACTTGTGCCAACGGGACAAGATTTGTGGGATGTTGTGCTGACTTCTGCCCAGAGAATAATAGTCAGGTTGACTGGCTGGCTTTTACATCAAAGAACCTCGTCCAAGTCAGAACCATCATATAGGAGGTTTCATAAAGTGAGAACCTTTTCTTTAATTCCTAGTAAAGTGGATGAAAAATTTTACAGATAAAGTATGGTACTATAGAAAAGCTTTTGCTGCATCTGTCAGCTACATTTCTTGCATGATCACCACAGCAGGGAACAAGGTTTTTCGAAGTCCCTGGGTCGCTTTGGAATACATTAGAGTTAGTCATTCAGTCATAGGACTTTTGGGAAATGCTAACAAAACAGTTTTACCAGTCATATTTAGCCTCTATGTGTTATTTTTACTTAACCCATTTTGTTCTTTAGTCACCAAGTACAAGATTTCAAGGTTGTCTCTTGGCTGCAGCGAGTGCGTTCTGATGAGGGCGGAACACAGAAAGTCCTGCCTGTCTATTTAGATTTAGGTGCATATTGAAGAATCCCATGTGGTTGTAATTAATCCATGTGTCCCGCTACAGCATCTCTCACTACAACATACTTCGAGTATTTTTTTAGAATTGTGGCATGGAGTTGACATTTGTGGACGCGCTGAAGTTTACGGAAAAGGCAAAGTTGTTAATCTGTTATGCTACTGTATATACTTAACAATGCCATGAATGCAAGAAATGTGTCAAAACTAAATTTTGATAGAATAATGTGGAACCTTAAATGGATTGTTTTTAGAGGGCAAAAAGCAGCTCAAGGTTCACAGCTTGCAGCTAAAGTCTGAACTTAGCGACAAAAGTAATTCCATGCACGTAAATCTTGTTCCCTTGGCACAAGTATAATGTTGTGGTGATGCGGTTGGCACTTTTGTCAATTTCTCTGTGAAAGTGGAGGAAGGATATCTTCTGCATCTTTTAAGGGTTCCTTTTTTTCTTCAGTAGCTGACATTACCTTGGAATGCAGTGCAAGCGGGATTATGAACAGACTTTCATACCTTTAAGATGACAAAGTTGTCGTGACTGTTTGGCCAGAAAACTGGGCAATAGGTAATATTCACACCATTAGAAGTGGTAACCACTTTTGTTGTTTGGAAAAAGTGTGTGAGCTTGCAGAAGAGGGCAACGTGTCTCTGCCACTGTTGTCAGTGCACTTGATATAAGATGAACCTGTATTTTTGAAGGCACCAGACAAGTGAGGCTAACTTACGCGCAGGCTTCTTCTCCCTATGGAAAGCACATGTCATTTTATTATGCACTACACTTAACATGCTAATAGGGAAATAGAGTTTTCTGACCCTAGTCGATCCATTCGCTGAAACACTGAGGGCATAAGTTGTGTCAAATTTTGGTAGTAGTACTTTGTGTTATGTCATGTGGAGCGAATGCCACTTCATCATGGGATGACGTAGTGCAACATGGCTGGCTAATTAGTTGCTCATAAATGTACAGGTGCAACGCACTCGGGACCAAGTGGACGAAAATGGTAATTTGGGCAAATCGCTAGAGATCCATTATTTCCAAGCAGCTTGATAAAAAAGAAAAGCAGTCGACAAAACCAAGAAAGGAAGAATCACTATATGAGCAGACACCACAAAACTCTCCAACTTTTCATTTATTAAAGAAAATATGCTTGCATAATATGTTGCATAAATTAGGGAAACAGGTATAGATGTTTGTTTCAGCTTACCTGTTGTCTCATCAGTACTCAAATTTTGCATATTGATGGTGAACTTTGGCTAATGGTTTAGGCGCAGTGATTGCCTGTTTTGCCCTGAAGAAACCAGAATTGTGCATCTGCAGCGATTCTGGAAGAAAAGGGACAGATTTTCATTGCGTAGTGCCGTCTGTCACTGTTCAGAGACACTTATGCTGTGTGTTCCCGTGACACTAACAGACGGTACCAGTGTTTTTTTTTTTTCTTTCTTTCTTCTCACTGAGGTGATTACACCTTCGGTCCCACATTGTGGTAGCAAGTTTCATACCAGCTGCAGGGGCCACATTACAGTGGGAGTGTAATGCAATAAATACTTGTGCTCTTATATTTAGATTTTATTTAGACTTTATTTAGATTTTAACCTGCAACAACAACAATGGGAAGAGAAATGTGTGGAGATGGACGGTCAACTCACCACGTGTTGCACGTGGCAGATACTGCGGTACCTGATTGATCCTACCAACTCCAAGACCACACACATGCAAGGCATATACAAAATCATACACGCTTACGGGGGAATGGAGCAACAATTCCTACGGGATGTGGAACGCCTTTACGTATCCCAAACGCCACCGCAAATATATCCGGACTATTCGGGAGAAAGCAACGCCACCCTAGACGCGGAATTCTCCGTTGCCGAAATCCAGGCGGCCCTCTTGAAACTCAACACCAAGTCGGCCCCTGGCCCCGATCGAATATACAATAAGGCACTACGCAATCTCGATTACGGATCGATCGAAAAACTCACAAAGTACATTAACGAGTGTTGGGCGCACGGCAAGCTACCCCAGCAATGGAAAGAAGCAAAAATCATACTGATACCGAAACCCGGAAAGAAACTACAGCTGGAGAACCTGCGTCCCATTTCCCTCACATCTTGCGTGGGCAAGTTGATGGAGCACACGTTTCTCAATAGACTCACGGATTACCTCGAGGACAACAAATTATTTCCACACACCATGATTGGGTTCAGAAGACATCTCTCCACGCAAGACACCCTTCTGCAACTAAAACATCAAATTATAGACAATCCAGGGCGCTCGACGAGAGCCATCCTCGGGCTAGACCTGAAGAAGGCCTTCGATTACGTTCACCACGATGCCATGTTGCGACAAATAGACAAGCTAAATCTCGGACTGTGAACGTACAACTACAACCGACACATCCTCACGGGAAGAACCGCTCGCATGCGAGTGGGACAACTAGAGTCAGATCAAATCAACATCGGGAGCTCGGGTACCCCGCAGGGCTCGGTGATCTTGCCGATGCTCTTCAATCTCGTCCTGCTGGGGTTACCCGACTGATTGCTTCAAATTAAAAGACTGCATCACTTGCTATACACGAATGATATTACGATCTGGACGACAACGGGCAGTGACGGAGCGATCGAGCAACGTTTACAGCAGGCCATTCAATGCGTGGAAAACAATCTGATTAGCACGGGACTTGCCTGCTCACTCGAAAAATCCGAACTGCTGCTATATAGACTGGCCAGAAAGGGGTGCCCACCTAAAGGCTACAACCCCCTGGAAAAGGAAGATATCCAATTAATGGCATCAAACGGCCTACCCATCCCGATGGTAGATAAAATTCGGGTATTAGGAATGGTGATTGAACACAAGGGAGGCAATTGCAAAGCATTTCACAAGATAACAGCAAAGGCCACCAGTACGATGCAGCTCATTCGACGCATCACCAACAAACACGCGGGCATGCGCGAAGACAGCGTCGTACGACTCATACAAGCCTTTGTCATTTCTCAAATAAAGTACACAGCGGCGTTTCACAACTGGACGGTAGCGGAAAGAAACAAGCTCAACGCCTTCATACGCAAGGCGTACAAATGTGCGTTGGGACTTGCACCCGGAGTCAGCATCACCAAGCTCTTAGAACTAGGCCCACACAATTCGCTCGAGGAACTCGTGGAGGCGCAACAAGTGTCCCAACTCGAGCGCCTATCCAAAACCCGCCCGAGCAGACACGTGCTCGAAAAACTCGGCGTCACGTATCACACGCAGCACGGCATCAAAGTGGAAATTCCTAAAACTATACGCGATTAGCTATACATACCCCCATTGCCTCGCAACATGCACCCCCAACACCACACGAGGAGACGTAAAGCCAGGGCACAACACATGAACCAAAGTTACTCCAACAACAAGGAGCCGGTCTTCACCGATGCAGCCCGTTATCCAGACAGGAAGAGTTCCGTGGTGGCAGTTACAAGCCACCGAGGCAACCACCTCACGAGCGTCACCGTGAACACGGCGCATGCCGAAGCGGCAGAGGAAGCAGCCATAGCACTGGCCCTCACACAAACCAAAGCGACATACGTGATCTGCGATTCGCAAACGGCAATTTACAATTTTGCAAATGGGCGCATCTCGCAAGAGGCGTATCACATACTTCAGCGACATTCCACACACCAGGGAGAGGCTGACTTCGATAACCAAAGGCATTAGCTATGGATCCCGGCACACATTGGATTGAGCACCCCCAACAAAGCGGCACACCGCGTTGCTTGAGGCCTCACTCACCGAGCATCATCGGAGGAAGAGCGCCCATGGGGTACCGCAAACGTCTGGGCGTGGGTGGATTGTTTGACCAGGTTCCACGACATTACAACACACTACCAGTTACAAAGGCACATATACCCATTCCGTCACACCAGGTTAGACAGGACGCAAGCAATACACCTCAGACAATTGCAAACAGATCCTTACAAAAACCCCAGACTCATGCACGCCATATATCCAGACATGTACTCTACAAACAGATGCACATCGTGTGGCGAGGTTGCCATACTTAATCACATGTTATGGGAATGGCGGCACTTAACAAACAAGTCGGGCAGTGCCGATCCCTCCGTCCCTTCCACCGCCAGCCTCCGCTCGCGCTGGAAGACCACACTGCTCAGCTCGAACCTGACAGCACAACTCTGGGCCGTCCAGCGAGCCAAGGAAGCCGCTTCGAGACAAGGTCTCGGAACCGCGTCCGCGGCGGGTGCCCTGACCCACTAAAAGGACGCCGGACTCAAATCTTATTGATTTGAAAATAAAGTTTACACTCTTGCTTATATTTAGATGTGCATTAAAGAACTCCATGTAGTCGAAATTACTCTGGAGTGCCCCACCGTGGCATGCCTCATGATCATATTGTCGTTTTGGCACGTAAAACCCGAAATTTCTTTACTTCCACATTGTGAATGGCACATAATTGTGAGTTATAGCAAACAAAACAGGCAAATGTGCATGGTATTTAAACATTGTATTAAGTGGACCATAAAATGCCACCTCTGTCCAAAATTTGGGTACTGATGAGTCCATGTTTATCTGACAGTTAAAATACATATACAGTTAAAACTGTATCTAAAGAAACCCGATTTTACGAAGTTCCTGATCTAATGAAAAAATTTCGTTTCCCCGGCAAATACCCATAGGGTTCAATGTTGTCATCAACACGAATTAACGAAACTAACTTGGCCAAGCTCGATTTAACGAAGTTTTTCCTGAATTAAATTAGTAAATAAAGCATTGATTTCTTTCTAATTTTGACAAAGATGGGTTTTTCTTCGAGCATGCACTCTCGAGCTAATGCGTTAGAACATCTAGGTGCCCTAGTCATGTCCCTAGCTTTATTTTGACGAGGCTGCACGTCGCGCTCATGCATGGAACTGCGGACTCAACATCGCCTCGCGAGGGGCAGCAGTAGTTGCTTTCGTTATTTCATGGTTTATGCGACAGATGACTGGATTAGCGTCGAATACGATGCTGCAGTAGCTTTTGCGTGTCACTACATTACAATTCTAGATTTCGAAGGACCGGAAAACTTTTGTATCCATTTTACAAACTTCTCGATTTAACTAAATAATTCGAGCGTGGTCATCACTTCATTACATCAAGTTTCAACTGTATACTCTTAACAAGAATATGATGATAGTGCCGGTAAAAATGCATAGAAAAAAGCGAAATAAAGATCGCCTGACTAAGTCCCATCCAGCTATCGTACAGCAAGGAATCGATGTGCCTTGGTCATCTACTTCCCGAGTGCGTTGCTCCTGTATCTAACCATTCAACAGAACTGGTGCTTTTAACTAAGCCTACAAGGCATTTGCACATGAGATTGTTTTGTTTCGCACGCCTTGCACGCGCATTGGGTGCCCCGCTTAGCAAATGTGCTCAAGTTTATTGGTCTCAATCGCTAGCATTTTACCAGGTGTACCTGATCACACGATGCTTGGCTGGTTGGTTTGTATTGCACTGATGATCGATTAATGAGCGCGAGCGAAGATTATGACATAGGTAGAAAAAAAGATGGCTCCGGTGGTTCAGTCACTATGGAATTCTGTGCTGAGGTCATAGGTTAGATTGCTGGCCTTGGCTGCCGCATTCTGCTTGTGGTGGAAGGCAAAAACGCTTATGTACCATGCTTTGCGTACATGACATGTTTAAAGGCCAACTGAAGTGTAATTTCACTTTGGCTAAATTGGTAATAAAGGAGTAGTACATACATAAGCTATTAAAGCAACCTCTGCAAAGCTATAGGGCTGGTAATTGCCAAATAATCTTATAAGCAGCCTTTTAATAGTGCCTAAGCAGATGATGCATGCACTTGGTAGTCAGTGGATACAATGCAAGTTCCAGCACATCGCCTTAGGGAATTTTGAGTGGGCAACCGCAGGCAGTGCCTAATCTGGGAGCTCATGCCAAGGAGTCATGTAATCTGAGTTGTGTTTGACTTCTGGTGAGCAGTAATAGGGGTTTCCTTTATTTTTTCGGTTTTGGCATCAGAAATGCCAACTTTTTCAAGCGTTTCATGAGGCATCTACTCATTTAAAATTTCATGTGCAGGCTGTTTCTTATCTACGCTATCTGCCCCAAAATTTTGTTGCAGTTGGTCTTTAAAAACCTTGTGTCGTTAAAAATTGTCCAGAGTTCTGCACTAAAGCTTCTCGCAAGGCCCCTCTGTCAGTTTGGGTTGTTAAACCTCAGCAGTCAACATGGATTAAAACAAGGGAGCAGGACAAGTTTCTGCCTATGTCCTCGTGTTCGTTCGTGCACTTTAATGATCAGTACCCGCGTACTTCATATGTACCCGCGTCTCTGTCCATGTGGCCAAGTTTCCTGTTTTTTTGTTTTTTGTTTTAAATATCGTCCTTGAAAAGAGCACAGACCCAAACCTGCAGCTGTACTACATGTTTGGCTGAATTTAAATGTTTATACTAGCGTTCTCAAGTGTATTAGGAGAATGCAGACTGTGGGGAAAAGAAAAAAATGTGGGGCGGGGGGATCTGCTTTTTTAACACTACACGCTGTAAAAAAAAACGTTAGAGAAAAGGTGTTTACCATATCGAACAATTCCGGTGAACTTGTGGATCCCAAGCAATTCCAGAGAATTCCAATTTCACTACCTGCACTGTCCTAAAGAGGTTGTAGAAACTAGCTTTCAGAGCACTTTGGACGTGGCAGCCAGAACATTTGCCCACAGCTGGCCATGCCTGTGCATGACCATGCACATTTTTTTTTTCCATTCCGATAAAAGAAATTTGGCCTAGGAGCACATGTTGCATGATTTTGTAGTCGCTGTTGTAGCAAGTTCCGTCAGTTTGTCGTGTTCGTGTGAGCGTCTGGTTGGCAATGCAGTCGTGTTCAGGCTGACACGCTTCTTGGATAAATGGTAGTGTTGCCATATTTTTTTCAAAAATTCTGCTAAAGCAGCTTTCCGAAAACTGCTGTACGTGTATCTTGCAAATCTGCTTAAGATCCAGTAAGGAGACTTTCAAAGAATAAGGACAATAATAAACAGACAATTGGGTAGCGCACCTGTCAGTTATTGATGGCGATGCCTTGTGTACTTGCAAGGTACATCTGAGATGGATAAATTCTTACAGTGCTACATTTGTTTCATGTCACCACAAAGTGCATAGGAAGAAGTTATTTGAACAGATTCATTGCAACATCTATGCTGTCAAAAACTAGCACTGCACAGATTAGTGTTGCTGTGTTTTTTTGTGAAAACACATAATTTGTTAAATGTCTTGCAAAACTACAAAAAAAAATTCAATCAGTATCTGCTAAGAAAGAATCCACTGAAAGTAAATTTTGCCCCTAACCAAGCCCAAGAACCACCAGATATAATACAAAATCTGTTAAATATGGCAACACTCCAATTTTGCTGAAAGTATAGTCTGAGAATTCAAGGATACAGTGCTGAATGCGCCGCTGTTCAGTTCGGAGGATTTGTATAGCTGCGCCGGCCAATTACATTTGCTTGTTTCCACGGCAACACGGCACAGTCAGGCTTGTTCCATTTCACTGTCAGCTTCCCTTGGGAACTATTTCTTGGAGCGTGGTGACACACAGGACGGGTGCAGTGTGGTTTTAACGCGATAGCATTAAGGGCCCCATGTCGCAGAAAATCAGGTGTCGTCAGCATCCAGTGTCAGGCGTTTTGGCAAAAAGGTTTTTGAACCACCCATACACAGGCCCTCCATGTGGTGCAAGGAAGCTACTGAACTAATTGAATTTCTCAAGCTAAAATATGTAGAAATATCTGTAAAGTATGACTTACACACAAGCTAGACATGATAGCATTGGATTGTAATTTGTTGATAGGAGAAAACATAATTTTGTTACGCAAAAACTCAAAGAAACCCCTTTTCCAGCGTTCCTACTATTCATAAACCGGCCACGGCGTCCGTCATTCTTGCGCTCCGGCCCGTGAGTATCTCGGGGGGGTGGCCACAGAGTGGTGCACCCGGTTCCTTGCAATACCTCCTGGTGGCGCTCGCCTCCACCGCATTGCAGCTCATGCAAGAGGCTGCGTTTCTACCAGAAAGCCTGCCTTCGTGCACAGCGTTTGCGGCCAGCATTTCTTGGTAAAGATTACGGTTACATGCGCTCCAGTTGCCGGGAAGTGTGAGAAGCAGTCAGGGATCTTCGAATGCTATCGCGTTCCACTCTTAAGGACGAAGCTTAAGCGTCCTCCATCTTTTTGTAGGCGGAGTTTGTACTGAATTCTTATACTGTCACAGGCTCCTTTTGCTGGATTCTTCTTTTCTCCACCATTCATGACCAGCCGATCCCAGTTATAATGTGGGCGGAGCCCCGCTCCCACGAAGGAAGGACATAACCTACGAAGGAGCATTACATCACACAGCCAGCCTTCGCTAGCCAACTCTCCGTGAAGCCATACCCTTTGCCTTTGCCTCACAAGTAGTCAGCCTAACATGTGGCCGTGTTCGGCGAACTCGGCCGAGGGTGCTTGGTTCCCGGCACACATATTTGGGTCCTTTGTCAACCGTTCTGTCCAATATGCTTGCCCAATTTCGGTCGTTTGTTGCAACATATGCATTTGTCATCTTAGTTTTAACACGTGATTGCGGCAGCCACGCATAGCTGTCGTACCTATTATTGGCTATTGGGAAAGGCGTGCATTCAGCGCGGCTATGGCAGAACGGATGAAGGTGCCACAGCTTACCATGACATGACCGCATGTTGGGCCAACCCTCTTGACTTCACTTGTGTTGCACAGTGGTCGCTCCTGCTCCTTTCCTCCCTTCATGGCCGCCCCAACCACTGACCAAGCGTGAAAAGGAATAACATTGGTATAGAAACATTACATCGTCCTGGCTCCAAGAAACTTTTCCCGTGGTCTCATACCTTGCAGTGCGTTGATTGATTTGGCCGGCTGCGATATGGTTGGAAACGTTTTCTCCATATTTGGTGTCGCATGGTGCTGAAGGGATGAGGTGCAAGAGTTCTACGATGACCATTGTGCGATTTTTAAGGAGACGAGGCAAGAAAAGAGTTACGGCATTTACGCTAACATGTGTGGTACTTGTCGTCAATTTGGCGTCTTTTATTCCTACTACTCCTGCTTTACGAAGTCTCTCTGCTTTCTTTTTTTTTTCGTCTATTTGGCGTTCCCAGCCTTTGTACATTTTTCTTTTTACTTTTTCCTGTGGAGATGATTGTCGCATGGCATTTTAGTTAGCAGTCGTCGAACCGGTTCAAGTCAGCAGTCAGTGGATTGTGCTGGACAAGGGGGCGTTTGCACAACGTTTTTACATAGTGCCTGCAATAATTTGTATATGTAAATGCTAGGCTGATATGTATGTAAGAAAAATCTTCTTTTCGTTTTGTTTTGCAATTGTAGTACAGCTTTTAATAGCGTGATCTTAACAATGTATCATTGTTTCGTTTTTTCTTCAAGTACCGCAAAGTATTGTTGCCCGTCAACATAGCCACTATGGCAGTGTTAATAGAGCAGCAATGCACACAAAAATGTTGATATTGTTCGCACTTTTTTTTTTATTGCACGCTTTTTGCACAGTGAGTGATTTTGTGTATACTAGCGTTGGCAAGATCATACGCAGTTTCCTGTGAAATAAAAAGAGAAAACGGAGGGGGTGGTGAAATCGACAGCTGTACCATGCTCAGCTGCTTAAATAATGTGAATCCCTGGAGTCTCGTTTAGGGTAAATTGAGCCACCCAGCGAGAAAACCTGTACAGTTGAGAAAAAAAATATTTGTGACACTGGTAGAGAAATCCATGTTGTGAAGCTGTATGTCCTGTTCCAGTGTTCAACTCTTGACGAGCAATGCCCTTTTGCAGAATGTTGCCTGCTTTCTGTTGCTGTTGTTGTTTTGAGAGGAGGCATTCACGTCTTGGTGTGTTTCACTGTCACCTATTCAACAGTGCCAGCAGCACTGATGCTTAAAATGAAGGCAGTGCCCATCTTGTTTATTTTGCAAGATCGATTGGTAACGTGTCCACACTAAATAGGATGTAATCGTACTTTGTTTTAAAAGTGTCATATTTGCCACAGTGAAGACACAGTTTTACTTGGTTACATGCCTTGTCCTTTTAAGATAAAATTTGAAATCAGTTGGCTCATGTTCCTGAATAAACCACTTTTAATTCAGCATATGTGGGTTGACGTGCAAGTTCTTGAAAGTTCAGTGTGCTATCATGCGAATACTTCGATTTTCTTGCGTTGCCGCTCAGTGCACCATCCAGGTGTGAAGTGAATGTAATCTCTAAAGGTGGTCCGTCAGTTGACTCATTTGGGTCATTACAGTACAGTCGACTCCTATTAATTCGACTCTTGTGGGACCACAAGTTTTGGTCGAATTATCCGAAAAGCCGAAATAACGGTGGCAAAATGAACAAATTTAAATTTTATTTAATGTCCTGAAGTATTTTGTTGTCGACAGACTACTTCAATACAGATTGCTATAACTGTGCACGTTGTCATCTTTCAGAGACCGACTTCTCAACACTATCGCCGACATTGACAAGACTATCAAATGAAACATCGCTCAGGGCACACCACAAGTCATCATCATCATCATCACTTTAGTGTGTCTTTTCAAGCGCGTAGTAACCGCTGTGAATGTGAGGGGTGCAGGTTGGGGCCGAATTAACTAAAGCGACGTGGTTTCACGTTTGAACTAAATTAGTTTTTCTTCCATAGCAATTTATGGTTTCTAGATACGACTTTCCAGTGCATTCTAATTCAGCTGGAAGTCAAAATAACTGAGGTCGAATTAGTGGGAGTCTACTGTAGTATTTGGTTCATGAGAGTTTGACAGCTATCAGGCACGTACTCAGGATATTTTTTCGGGGGGGGCCCACCACCTCCATAATCATCGTCATCATCATCATCATCATGTTTTATGTGCACTGCAGAACGAAGGCCTCTCCCTGCGATCTCCAATTACCCCTGTCCTGCGCCAACCGATTCCAACTAGCGCCCGCGAATTTCCTAATTTCATCACTGCACCTAGTGTTTTGTCGTCGTCGATTGCGTTTTTCTTCTCTTGGTGCCCATTCTGTAAGCCTAATTGTCCAATGGTTATACAACCGGCGCATTACATGACCGGCCCAGCTACATTTTTTCCTCTTGGTGTCAATTAGAACATCGTCTATACCTGTTCGCTCTCTGATCCAAACCGCTATCTTTCTCTCTCCTAAAGGGCCCCTGAAACGGTTCGGACAAATTTTGTAGACGCGTAGGGTACAGCTTAAGTAGAACATTCGCACCACAATTTAAGTGAAGCGTTACGTATTAATGGAGCTACAAGCGATTAGAAGTGACCCTCCTCCCCAGCCACGCTTTTCCTCCTCAACTCGTTCGCCGAGCGAGCGGGGCTAAGCTCCGCCTTCACTGGTCCTGCGTCACGATGCGACGTCACATCGTCCACTTCCGGTGGTTTTGGAGCCCGCCCCGCCCGCGCGAAACCTCTCCGCTAGCCGCTTGGCTGTCGACCCCAAGTGAGAGCTATCGAAGCAGCGTGCGTTGCGAGCATGCTGTCGTAGCACCGAACGTGTCTGGTATTCCGTTAACCACAGGCAAGCTGGTCATGACTGGAGGCATAAACTCAAGCTGATGAAGGAACTTTGGCGTAGACGTACGTGAGCGGCCTGATCGTCTGCACGGTCCAGACACTTGTTGGCGCAGTGCTTAACCAGACAAACAAAGCGCTAACATTGCTCTAACCAAGTGTAAAACATTTTAAACATTTAAAAAACATGTTGATGATTACACTCCTGCGAAAAATACGCACCAGCAGCAAAGAAGAATTCGCTTCGTTGCTGCTACTGTGTATGGTTGAGCTCTATGCCACCAGGTGGCTGCACCGTGCAGACCATTCACATTTGCCCTTCTGCTCATCTCGGCTCGTCCCGTTACGGCACAGTCAAGCGGCCAGACCCTGTCCCCTTGCGCTAACGTTTGCCCTAATACGGGACTCGCGAAACGCTATTGCGTTAGTAATCTTCCGGTGTAAAGTGACGGCCACAAACGTGCAAATCCTGGCGCCGATCGGATAGCGGCAGTCCGATGCGCAGCAGCCAGTTCGCTCGTACGCTGCCTTGCAGAGGGACACGATGTCGCAGCTTGGCATATTGCCAGTCGCTACGTTTGCAGTCCACAAGGCAACAAAGTCGAATCATAGTGCTCGCGAAAAGACTGAGACCAACTCTGACCGCGGAGCTCTCGTCAAAATGGAGTACGTTGTAACACAAGCAGACGACATTTGCTGTGTGCCGGAAGTGCTTAAGTGTACTGAAAAATTGTTCATGTGCATTCTCTTTATGCTTCTTTCTTTTTATAAAAACAACTTAACTAACATTCCAACCGATAGCTCGCCCCACTGACGTAATATGGGTGATTTCGGTCATATGGGTAGGGGCGGCTTAAAATTCCGCCGAGCAGTGCGCTGCGATCGGCAGCGATGTGCATTTTTAAAGCCTTATAATAAATTACACGCTTTACGCAGAGCACTTAGATGTGTCAATTAATGATCAGAAGGACCTACTCTAACGACTCAGTACGTTTGTAGAAAATCGTCAAAAGCGTTTCAGAGTCCCTTTAACGTTGTGCCTAGCAATCTTCGTTCGATCGCTCTTTGCGCTGTCCTTAACTTGCTCTCAAGTCGCTGCCCCATATGTCAGCACTGGCAAAACGCACTGATTGCACACCTTACTTTTCAATAATAATGGTAAGCTTCCAGTCAGGAGCTGGCAATGTCTGCCGTATGCGATCCAACCTATTTTTATTCTTCTGTGAATTTCCTTCTCATGATCAGGGTTCCCTGTGATTAATTGACCTAAGTAAACGTACTCCTTCACCGTCTCTAGTGGCCGACTGGCGATCCTGATCTCTTGTTCCTTTGCCCGGCCATTTATCATTACCTTCATCTTCTGCATATTAATATTAAACCCCACTCTTACACTCTCTCTGTTAAAGGGCCCCTGAAACGGTTCGGACAAATTTTGTAGGCGCGTAGGGTACAGCTTAAGTAGAACATTCGCACCACAATTTAAGTGAAGCGTTACGTATTAATGGAGCTGCAAGCGATTAGAAGTTACCCTCCTCCCTAGCTATGCTTTTCCTCCTCAACTCGCTCGCCGAGCGAGCGGCGCTAAGCTCCGCCTTCACTGGTTCAGCGTCACGATGCGACGTCACATCGCTCACTTCCGGTTGTTTAGGAGCACGCCCCCTCCCGCGCGAGACCTCTCCGCTAGCCGCCTGGCCGTCGACCGAGAGCTATCGAAGCAGCGTGCGTTGCGAGCATTCTGTCGTAGCGCCGAACGTGTCCGGTACTCCGCTAAAAACAGGCATGCTGGTCATTTCGGCAAACGACTGGAGGCATAAACTCAAGCTGATGAAGGAACTTTAGCGTAGACGTACGTGAGCAGCCTGATCGGTCTGCTCGGTCCAGACACTTGCTGGCGCAGCGCTTAACCAGTCAAACAAAGCGCTAATATTGCTCTAACCAAGTGTAAAGCATTTTAAACATTTATAAATCAACGTGTTGATGATTACACTCCTGCGAAAAATACACACCAGCAGCAAAGAATACACTTCGTTGCTGCTACTGTGTATGGTTGAGCTCTGTGCCACCAGGTGGCTGCACCGTGCAGACCGTTCACATTTGCCCTTCTGCTCATCTCGTGGCTCATCCCGGCACAGTCAAGCGGCCAGACCCTGTCCCCTTGCGCTTGCGTTTGCCCTAATACTGGACTCGCGGTTTGCAGGTCGCTAGGTTTGCAGTCCACAAGGCAACAAAGTCGAATCATAGTGCTCGCGAAAAGACTGAGACCGACTCTGACCGCGGAGCTCTCGTCAAAATGGAGTACGTTGTAACACAAGCAGACGACACTTGCTGTGTGCCGGAAGTGCTGAAGTGTACTAAAAAACTATTCTTGTGTATTCTCTTTAAGTTATTTTCTTTCTACAAAAACAAAGTAACTAACATTCCAACTATTACGAGCATCATTTGTTCACCATAAAGTTGGAAAAATTATCGACCACGCGCCCTGGTCAGCCAATCAGATAGCTCGCCCATGTGACGTAATATGGGTTATTTGCATCATATGGGTAGGGGCGGCTTAAAATTCCGCCGAGCAGTGCGCTGCGATCGGCAGCGATGGGTATTTTTAAAACCTTATAATAAATTACACGCTTTACGCAGAGCACTTAGATGCATCAATTAATGATCAGAAGCACCTACTCTAACGTCTCAGTACGTTTGTAGAAAATCGCCAAAATCGTTTCAGGGTCCCTTTAAGGTCTCCAATCATTTGTTGTAATTCCTCTGTATTGTTGTCGAATAGAACAACGTCATCGGCAAACCGAAGGTTTCTGAGATATTTGCCGTCGATCTTTACTCCTAAGCCTTCCCAGTTTAATAGCTTGAATTCTTCTAAGCACGCAGTGAATAGCTTTGGAGAAATTGTGTCTCCCTCTCTGACCCCTTTCTCTATAGGTATCTCCCTGCTTTTCTTGTGTAGAATTAAGGTAGCTGTAGAACCTCTGTAGATGTTCTTACGCGAAGGACGTGTCAGTAAGACGAGAAACTATTTACAGATTATATGTATAACAACGGTTGCAGCGCTGACCGATTAGATTCACAGCGCGAGCCCAGTTCGTTCTTCCTCCTCTTTTCTGGAGTGATGGCGCCCACGCGCATCGTTCAAACAAGTACCACACACATGTAGCAATACTTTCCAAGCATTTTACATAAGCGTCCTGTACTCCTTGATTACGTAGTGCCTCTATGACTGCTGGTATCTCTGCTGAATCAAATGCATTTTCGTAATCTATATAAGCCACATAGAGAGGCTTATTGTACTTTGCAGATTTCGCGATAACCGTATTGATGACATGGATGTGATCCATTGTAAAGTATCTCTTCATGATGCCAGCCTGTTCCCTTGGTTGACAAAATCCAGTGTTGCCCTTATTCTATTGGATATTATTTTGGTAAATATTTTATGTAATACTGGGAGCAAGCTAATGGTCCTATAATTTTTCAATTCTTGAATGTCTCCTTTTTTGTGGATTAGTATAATGTTTGCATTCTTCCAGTTTTCTGGGACCCTTGCAGTCGATAGACACTTCGTATAAAGAGTCGCCAGTTTTTCAAGCATTATGTCTCCTCCATCTTTGATTAAATCGCCTGTTATTCCACCTTGTCGTCCTGCTCCTCATCGTTTCATGTCTTGCAGGGCCCTTCTAACCTCATGGCTAGTTATAGGAGAGTTTCTGTATCCTGTTCATTACTGTTTCTAAGTGAGGTATCGTGACTCCTCTGGGTACTGTATACAGGACAGCTTAGAATTTTTCCGCTGCTTTTACTATATCTTCGAGATTGCTGATAATATTATCATTCTTATCTTTAATGCATACATCATGGTTTGTCCTATGCCAGGTTTCTTTCTTACTGATTTCAGGCTGCGTTCATATTTTACGGCTTCTTCAGTCTTTCTCATGTTATAGTTTCGAATATCAGTTATTTTCGCCTTGTTTTTCAGTTTTGACAGTTCCGCGAATTGCGTAACGCTGTGCGGCCGCCAGTCCCATACGACCGCGTAGAGCGCAGGACTCTGCGATTCTAGACGTACTGCGCTCACCGCGAAAGGTTCGAAATACACCCACATAAGCACAGCAGAGAAGTGGCTACGTGAGGCGGTTCGACCGATAACTGTAGAAGCGTCATTCAAAACAAGTAATTGTTCTCCACTTCCGGGGGCGTTTTCTCTACTTCCTTTTTAAATAAGATGTTGATCCATAATATTCTCATAACCAACGGTTAACTTTTTATTATTCGCTTTTTCTTGCAGTTTGGTTGTTGCCTTGGCTCTCTCCCTTAGTAGATCGCTTAATTTCTCAACTCCTTGCGATTTTTGTTTCGAGTTGTCGATTTTGCACGATAGGTGCTATACAATTAGGGAAAAACAGACGAGGTAACGGGTGACACTCATCTTGCTTATGGGTTTAAGGGTTATTGCAGGGTTTCATGATGGACGCTCTTTCACATTATTTTATTTCACACCTTATCTAACACATATCACGTGTATATGGTTCCGGGCATCTGCCAGCGTCGTGGCGAGCCGTAACTCAAGGAAATAATGAAGCAAAGGGAAAAGTTAAACGCAATTGGCATTTTCTCCGGCCGCAACTCGTTCCATGAGAGTACAGACCAGCTGAGTAATAGCCGTATCCCTCTCCTGGTCCCAGGATCAGCCTAAACAAAGAAGGTTGAACTAAGAAAAGCAACAGTTATGCGCGTGACGGTTGAATAGATGCTGACAACTGAACGCATCCCGAGTTAATCGCGCGGGTGCGGAATCTATGAGAAAACTGTCCTTCACGTTACAAGAGATGCCGATAACTACCGCCATCTAAAAGGAGGGAAAAAGGCAGCATAATGCTGACTGATGAACAGCTGCCAAGTCTCAACATTGATCTGGCGGCGCTTTAGGAATGTGCGAGGAGTGGTGGCGTGGGTGTTGAGGGGGGGGGGGGGGTATGCCACTTGATTTCGGGGGGGGCCCGGGCCCCCCCGGGCCCCCCCCCTGGGTACGTGCCTGACAGCTATGGAGAGGGCATTACGCCCATGCCTAGGAGGTGGTGCCCTCTAAATAGAAATTTCGTGAAGGGAAACAAGGAAGGTTGAAGTGGAGAAAACATGTGACAGTAATTATAATCATAGTCAATTTTAAATCAACTAATTAAGGTCTCAGTAGAGCATCACCTCGCGAGTCTTTATATAAAAAAAATATATTAGCGCACTTCATATAAGCGGAGTTATTGGCTCACACATCGCTTGCGTGCGCTGTCATCTGTCTCTGCTTTTGTCCAGTCGCGCTGCACATTTTCATGAATCCGATCAAACCAGCCCACCAATATCTGCTATCGACACAGCCTCAGAAATCGCATCAGTGTGCCATCCAATTTCAGAGGCCATTTTATCACCCTAAGTATCCGCAGTGTGGTTTTGTTCTCCGCTACTCGATAGCTACACCGCTTTATCAGTCGGGCATTTTAGAACGGAGTAAAGCGACCGGGGCCTTTTCGGCGAAAATGTAGTCTATCTGCTGCGTGTGCCGTCTCGTATGTTCATGAGAATATTGTCTGTTGCACCGTGGTCTGGAGACTGGCTTGAATGCTTGAATGACACGTTCAAAAGTGTCGGGGAGGGGGGTCCTAAATGTTTCTAGTGAATTCTGGTGGTATTGATCTGATAAGCATTCTGCAGCAGCTTCACCCAGTTTGCGGCATGCTTACCTCTCTCTCTGTTTGGCCATAACTAACCTCTTTACTCCATCTTGGGTCACTGGGAATTTAAGGCCATGATCCAATGCGTAATGCATTGCGCTGTTGTGCTACAGAACCGGTTTCAAAGCCAACCGTTAGGCCAGCATGGGTCACTGGGTATGTGGCAGTTAACTGGTATGTACCACTCATCAATGAACCTCCTTCACGCTTGGGTCAATGGGTATGTACCACTGGGTACGTTCTGCTCTTTAACAATGTCAGACGATTACGAAACTCCCTAATGCGAAATTTTGGTGCAACTCGATACGTGTTTTCATTTTGCAATATATTGAAGAAAAGAATTTGAGAACGAAATCACCGCGCCGACTGGCATATGGGCCAGTGTCATCAGCGCCTTCGCAGAGGCAGGAGCCGTATGGGAACGCTGGCATGATGAGCGGCATTGGAGCCAGCTGTGGTAGAAGACGACGAACACGCGAGCAGTGGTACGAGCGTGTTCATGAGGTTACGGCGAGGGACGTGACAATACACTGCGTCGCTATATACATAGTATGCACGTGACGTCACATCCGCTGCTGTCGTCTGCTTCCGCTACCTTCCGGCTTCTTGGGGTGGTGGTGGTGGTGAAAAACTTTTATTCATGAGAAGGCCAAAAGTAAAAACAAATTAAAAAATTAAAAAGCAGCGTTGTGGGCAGCCTTCAGGCTGCCGGTTGTGGCGTCCAGGCCATGCCTAGTCGCGACGTCCTCCGCCCAGTTCACCAGCCGGAGTTGGTAGTAGTAGAAAACATTTATTCACAAAAGAGGAAAGAACTACGGAGAAAAAAAAAGAAATGTACAGTGAGTGGAGTCTTCATTTCAAAACTCCAGTGGCCTTGGCCGCTGCTCTCGCCTGGATTACCAGTCCGCGCTGGGTCTCTAGGTCTGAGCTGGACAGGGTGGCCTCCCACTGCTCCTCCGGTTGTTGTGTTTGTATGTCTGGCGGTTTGGGGCCCGTACACCCCCACGTGACGTGGTAGGCAGTGGGCTGTTCGTTGCACCAGGGGCATGCGTCTTTGTAGTGTTCTGAGAAGAAGCTGTATTTGTGTAAGTTGGGGAAAGTCTTGGTCTGGAGCTGTCTCCAGTCCCGCGCTTCCTGTGCGTTTAGCCCCTTGTGTGGTGGGGGGTAAAGCTGTCGTTGTTTACGCAGATATTGAAGTCTGGCGCCGTAAGCCGCGGGGACGGGGAGGGTGGTTGTGGAATCGAGGATTGTGGCCGCTCGGTTTGTGTGACCTCGAGCTAGCCTGTCCGCGACCTCGTTACCCTCCAGCCCCGAGTGCCCCGGGGCCCACGTAATCTGGTGTTTGAGTGTTGAATTTGTAGCCAATGGATTAGTCGTGAATCTAGCTAATTTTTTAGGTATTCTGCCTGCTAGAAGGAGCCGACATGCCGCTTGGGAGTCGGTTACTACTTGTAGTTCTCGGTTGGTCGCGTCCCCGTATTGAACAGCCAGCACGATCGCCGCCGCTTCCGCTTCGGTAACCGTACAGTGCGGAATGGAGATACTGGAGACTTCTGTGTAAGTGGAGTCCACCACCACGGCTGCTGCTGCGTTCGATGCACCCTGATAGAGGGAAGCGTCAACGTAGACCGTCTTCGGGCTTCGTCCCGCTGTGCGTTTGAGGTAGTCTACTCGGGCGTTTCTTCTGCCTTCATTGTGAGTTTGAGACATGTTTTTTGGGAGCGGGTCCACGTGTACTCTGGCCCGGTACCGTGGAGGAATGTTCGTGGTCGACTGGATGGTGTCAATGTCCGCCGGGTAGCCGATGCGCTTGAGGATGTGTCGGCCTGTCGCTGTGGAGAGCAGGCGTTCTCTCTGGGACAGGAGGACAGCCTCTTGAATTTCCTCGAACGTGTTGTGTAGTCCCAGAGCTTCCAAGCTCACATTGGATGTATACGGTGGGAGACCAAGGGCATTCTTGTAGGCTACACGTATCATCGCATTGACTTTGTTTAGGTCTGCTCGGAGCAGGGTGAGGTATGGGAGCCCGTAGGAGAGGCGGCTGATGACCAGCGCCTGCACCAGACGGATCGTGTCCTCCTCCCGCATGCCTTTTCTGTTTCTGGCCACCCGGCGGATCATCTTAGAGATCTGCTGTGTTGTCGTTTTGAGCAGTTGAATTGTGTGGTTGGCCTTTCCGTCGCTCTGCAACCAGAGACCCAGGATCCGGATGACTGACACTTCCCGCATGGGAGCCCCGTGTAGGAGGATGCTCAGGTTGCCTGGTGATTTGTAGTTGTGTCCCTGTATGCGGATAACTTCGGATTTGTCGGGCGAGCAGCAGAGCCCGCATCGAATGGCCTCGGTTTCGACGCAGTTTGCTGCAGCTTGGAGCGTGTCTTCCTTCTCGGCTAGGGAGCCGGTGTTTGTCCAGATCGTAATGTCGTCCGCATACAGGGTGTATCCAATGTTCGGAACCTGTTGCAGAGCCCTTGCGACTCCGATCATGGCGATGTTAAATAGGAGCGGGGAGATGATCGATCCTTGTGGCGTGCCCTTGTTGGGCATGTCTTGAGGGTCCGATCTCGTGTCACCCATTCCTATTGTTGCCGTTCGGCTGGATAGAAAGTTCTTGATATATTGGAAGGTGCGCTTGCCGCAGTTGAGGTTGCTGAGCTCCGAGAGAATGGCCTCGTGAGACACGTTATCAAACGCACTTTTGAGATCCAGCGCCATAATGATGTGTTCGCCACCCCTCGGGATGTTGGAGAGAACCTCTTCCTTCAGGAGAAGGAAGGCGTCTTGCGTCGACAAGCCCGACCGGAAGCCAATCATGGAGGGGTGAAAAAGATTGTTGTCTTCCATGTAGTGTTGGAGGCGCGTCTGGACGACTCGCTCGTAGAGCTTGCCCAGGCACGATGTGAGAGATATAGGTCGTAGTGCTTCGATCACCGGCTTCTTGCCCGGTTTCGGAAATACTATGATCTCCGAGTGTTTCCACTCGGGGGGAATTTCATTCTTCTCCCAGAGCGAGTCATTGAGGTACTTGGTGAGGTCCCTGATCTGTGCCTTGCTCAGGTTGCGGATCATGGCGTTGGTAATTCTGTCTACTCCCGTCGCTGTGTTTCGGGTGCACGATCGGACGGCAGCATACACCTCGGCCGCAGAGATGGGAGCGTCGAGTGCAGGATTTTCCTTGCCCTGGTAGGTCGCCGAGCACGGTGGGGCGGTACTAGTGCCGATGTATTTGTCCCTTAGAGCCTGAAGCAGTGCTGCGTCGTCTCCCGGGAAGAGGTGAGCAATGCGCTTCAGGGTGCGTGTAGATTGTGATTTTGATTTAGAGGGGTCGATGAGGTTCCGCAGAATTGCCCAGGTACGGGAAGTTCCCAGCGTTCCCCGCAGTGACTCGCAGAACTGTTACCAATTTTGCTGTGCTAGATTGGTGGCGTATGTTTGAGCTTCCTCCGTGAGCTGTGCAATCCGCAGGCGGAGGGGTCTGTTTAGGCGTTGCCTTTTCCATCTTCCCACGAGCCGGCCGCGCTTCTGCCATAGCTTGAGTAGGTGGCGGTCTACTTCTGGGGCTTCCGGTGTGCGGTGTATTGTTTCTGTTGCTGTTCTGTATGCTTGTCTGATGCCTTCGCTCCAGGCGTGAATAGACTGAATGGGACCTGACGGGAAGGGTGCATTGCGGAATTTGGGCCAGTCTGTGATATGGGCGGTGCCCAGACCCCTTCTAATTTTGGATGATGATATGGACGTGCTGAGTATGCAGTGGTCGCTGCCCAGCGTTTCGCCTAGGTTCGTCCACGTGGCGTCGGCGACATTCTTCGTTAGGGTGAGGTCGGGGCAGGAGTCACGGGTGACACTGTTGCCTTCCCTGGTCGGATATAAAGGGTCGGTGAGGAGTTCCAGTCCGAGGGTTTCTATTGCTCGTGCGACTGCCACTCCTCTTGCTGAGTTTGACTGATACCCCCAGTCATGGTGGGGGGAATTGAAATCCCCAACTACGATGAGCTGGTTAGCTTGCGCCAGTCGATTGGCTTCGGAAAGGAGGTTGGTGAAATCGGCCTTTGCTGGTTTTGGTGGCTTATACGTGTTAACCACGAACGTGCTCTTCCGGCCCCGTTTATTGGGCACTATCTCTATGGCTAAGTGCTCAATGTCCGGTTCCGATAAAGAGTGCTCGATGACAGTGATGTCTTTTGCGACGAGGATTGCAACCGTCGCCATGTGGGGTTGGTGGATTGTGTAGTAGCCGGCTAGCGTTGGGGTTCTTTCGGCTCCTATCTCTTGCAGGCAGATAAGGTCAGGTCTTATGGGGGTGGTGCAGAGGTATTGCTTAAGGAGTCCTTGTTTTCGTCTGAAACCTCTGCAGTTCCACTGCCATATTTCTATGTGTTCGGTGTTGTTTGGCTTATGGTTTGGGGCCATATTGGGCGGCTAGGTGGGCTGGCGGGCCGGCATCGCTCCCAATGGAACTGGCACGGCTGCGATTGCGGGAGGGACCTTGCTCGCTTGACGAGGCGCGTTTGCGGCTTCGAGTCTGGAGCGCCTGAATTGAAATTGAGTGTGAGTTCTGTGCAGCAGTTACCTGCGCGAGGTTGCCCGCTATGGTTTCGATTTTAGCTTGAAGCACGCTGAATAGATGGGTGACATTTTCGGTGAGGGAGCTGACTACTCTCTTCTCCATGTCCTGTAGTGTTTGCTGTAGCGTTTGGTGTGTCACTACTTCATCGGGTTGCTGTGGGGGTGTGGTGGGTGGCGGCGCAGTGTTTTGTTTGACTACTTTGTCTAGTTTGGCCATAAGCGCTGCGATCTTGGCGTCTTGTTCTGCTATCCTAGCATTTTGTGCAGTTATTATCGCTTGTAGTTTAGGGATTCGGGTGTCTGTTGGAGGAGCAGAGGAGTCCTTGCCCCTGCTTTCCCAGCTCACCTGCTTGGTTGTGTCTTGGGCGGGTTGCTGCTTTTTTCTCGGCATCGGTGTGGGCGGTGTCCGCATTTGTTGTGGGTGTGGCTGCTGCTGCCGGGCTCGGGTTCTCGACCTGGATCGGCTCCTGGATCGGCTGCGGCTGCGGCTGCGGTCGGCTGAGTCCCCGTCCTCGGAGTCGAACCAGCGGTTATTGTGGATCTTGGGGAGGCCGTCCCATCGAGACAACCTTTTCTCTTCGTTGTTGCGGGTGGGTGGCAGCTGAAGCGCTCTTGGTGGCTTCAGTCTCTTAGGGCATTCTTTGGTGCCGGTTTCGTGCTGACCACCGCAGAGTCCACATTTCGGCTCACAAACGTGGGTGGGGGGTGGGCTCGGCATGCCGCACCGGCGGCAAACCGGCGTGTTGGGGTCTGGACACACATCCGGGCGATGTCCCGGCTGCATACACATCCGGCAGAACTGCCGGGCCGGCCTATACTGGTAGCATGGGTATTCACACCCTCCGTGGTAGACCAGCTTGGGTAGGTGGGATCCTTCTATGGTGAGCAGCGCCGTTGTAGATGCGCCCAAGATGCGGGCGTCCAGGATCTTGATGCGGGTGTCCCGCACCCACAGTCCTTCCATGAGGCTTTCCCTTGTGTTGTTGGGGTCGAGTCCGTGAATGATCCCTCTGATGGTTTGCGGTGAGAACGGGACGTATGCTCTCACCGGGTGGGCTTGGTTGTCCAGCTTAAGGTGGGTGAGTTGGCAGATCTCGTCAGCGGCCTCCTCGTGCGGGGCGCTGACTATCAGGATGTTTGAGCCCATGTGGGGCCGCACGACGTATTTCCCCTCCGCACGGGTGGGGTTCTGGCAGGACTTGACAATTGCTGCCGCGATAGCGTGGTTGGGGTATTTTTTGAGGGCTAGGCCTCTCGTCGGCCGGATGACTACCTTCAGATCTCCCTTTGGTAGGGGTGGCAGTCTGGGGCGACGAGGACCGGGCTTTCGGGTTATGCCTGGGGACAGGAGGTTGCAATTGGACGGAGGGCCACTCACGGATATGGCTGACTCCGGTGATGAGGAGGTCTGTGTTTCCCGGGCGGCCCTGCGGAGCTTCTTCGCCCGATGCTTGCTGAGAACGTACTCCCACGCGGGACCGTGGGTAGGGAAGCTCGCAGCTGAATCGGACGACGATGTCAGGAGGCCTGGTTCTTGCGTGAAGTAATCACGAGAGTCCATATCGGAGTCTTCGTCAGGGAGGTTGACCATGGATGGTGTACGTTGGTGGCCGTTGGAAGGGCCCGGATCATCGGGCGAAACTTCGGGGGCCATTTCAGCAGTCGGGGCGGTGGTTTTACAGTCGGAGAGCCTGGCGCGCCAGGGCCGCGCAGGCAAAGTCCGATTGGCAACCGGTTTAGCGGCTTTGCTCAGCGGAGGCGGGCCAAAAAGCGTGGGTGTACAGGCGGCGGCGAGCCCGTCGGGCCGTTTGGCGGGATGTGACCAAGGCTGCCGGAGGCGCGATAGCAACCGTCGTCGGTACAGAGGGACGACTCGCAGGTTATTGGGGAGGGGCGGGAGCCCATCCGCAACACGTCTGCTCCGGTCGGCTGTCGCGGAGCGAGTCCCCGGAGTTGGATATCCGCCTCGGTGCTGGACAAAGCAGCCTCCCACTGCTGCGGATTGCTTAGGCGCCAAGAGGCAGGGGGCAAGTGTGCCGGGCAGGAGAATAGGACGTGATCGTAATCGGCGCGGGAGCCTTCACTTAAGAGGCAAGCCGGCGAGTGCGTCCCGGGGTGGAAGAGGGCAAGACGTGCGGGAGTAAGATAGGTATGGGCCTGAAGGTGGCACCATAAGTGTTGGTGGGGTTGGGAAAGGGATTGGTGCGGAGGGGGAAAGGTGAGACGAGAGAGGCGATAGTGCTGCGTGATATCGCGGTACGTGAGGAGCGCGTCGCGCGTATCCATTCCCGGCGGGGGCGGGCTTGCTCGGTCAGTCGAATTTCGAGCGATGGAATTGGCCGCCTCGTTACCAGGATGGGCCGCGTGAGCGGGCACCCAGATGATTTGGATGGGGCGAGAGGGAACGGTATCGGAACGCAAGATTCCGATGGCCGGGTGTGCCACCCGTCCAACCGCGTAGTTGTAGACCGCAGGTTTGGAGTCGCTGAAGATGTACTTCGCGGAGGTTTGCGTGATGGCAAGGGCAATAGCTGCCTCCTCGGCCTCGACAGAGGTAGAAGTGTAGACTGAGGCAGTAAGAGTGGGTCGGAGAGAATTGTCAGTGACGGCAAGGGCATGTGCTGGGTAGCGGCGGTACGGGGCAGCATCTACGTAAGCCACGGCGGCCTGCCGTTCGTACTGACGCCAGAGCGCGGAGGCTCGCGCTGCTCTACGGGAGGGGTGGTGTTCGGGATGCATATCTTAGGGAGGGGATTAACGGTTAGGAGGGGGAAGACATGGGAAGGGATGGGCAGTGATGTGGGAAGAGGAATAAGAGGGGAGAGATTAAGGGTGGAGAGAAGTGCGCTACCCGAGCGGGTGCGGGAGAGACGGAGGAGCTGGGCCGTGCGATGGGCCTCCGTCAGCTCCGTCAGGGAGTTGTGGACGCCCATCGACAGTAAGCGAGCCGTCGACATAGATGTGGGAAGGGACAGGGCTGACTTATATGCGTGGCGAATGAGGCTGTTGACTTTGTCTTCCTCGGTACGAGAAAGGTAGAGATACGGAAGAGAATAAATAAAGCGGCTGAGAACAAAGGCCTGGACCAGGCGGCGGAGGTCGTGTTCGCGCATGCCGTGGTGGCGGTTTGCAATGCGGCGTATGAGGCGGACAGTGTGGTGTACAGTGTTTGTGAGTCGAGTGATGAGGGTGGTGTGCTTGCCATTGGACTGAAGAAAGAGTCCGAGGATGCGGAGGGTAGAGACGAGAGGAATGGGTGTGCCGTCAAGGTAGACGGTGAGTGGAGAAGGCGATAGGGGGGCCATCCGCCCAGGCCGAAGGAGCAAAAGCTCCGATTTGGCCGGGGAGCAGCTCAACCCGATGGCCCGGGCCTGAGCTGCTACCGCGTCCACACCTGCCTGTAGAGTGGTCTCCATGTCGCCAAGATTGCCGGTGGTCACCCAGAGGGTGATGTCATCGGCGTAGAAAGCATGAGACAGAGCTGGGATAGCTCGTAAAGCACGTGCCAGCGGGAAGAGGGTGATGTTGAACAGAAGAGGGGACAAGACAGAGCCTTGGGGGGTACCCTTGTTGCCAAGGGAGAAGGAAGGAGAAGAAAGTGGGCCGTATGAGATTTCGGCTGTGCGGTGGGCGAGGAACGCAGTGACGTAAGCATGGACACGGGGTCCGACATGGAGGGAGGAGAGAGCGTCCAGGATGGCGGTGTGGTGTACATTGTCGAATGCTTTAGTAAGGTACAGCGCCAGGATAGCTCGAGTGCGTTTGTGGTGGGAGGGGTGTAGGACATCCTCGGAAAGTTGGTGCATGACATCCTGGGTGGACAGCTGGGGACGAAAACCGAACATGGAGTCCGGATAAAAGTCATGATCATTCAGATAGGCCTGGAGGCGGGCGAGGATGACATGCTCGAACAGCTTGCCGAGACAGGAGGTGAGAGATATGGGGCGGAGGTTTTCGAGGGCAATAGGTTTGCCGGGTTGGGATGAATGAGACACGTGCAAGGGTCCAGGAGGATGGAAGAGTGCCAGCCTGCCAATGTGTATTGAGGAGATCAGTAAGGGCTTCGAGGGAGGGGGTGTCTAGTTTGCGGAGTACCTTGTTGGTGATGCGGTCTGCCCCCGGGGCCGAGGTAGTGCGGAGTGTGAGTAGCGCCGCCCACGGAGATGTCTGCCTCAAGGTCAGGGTTTGGGGAGCCGGAGTAGGTAGGTCGGTGCAGAGGTAGTGGTCCCGGAGGGCCGCCAGGAAGTCAGTATCAGTGAGTGGGGAGGAATTAAGGAGATGGGAGATATCGTTGCGCTGGGAAGCTTTAGTGTGTGTAGGGTCTAGCAGCACCCTGAGAAGCGACCACGTGTCGCGGAGGCCCAGGTTGCCTGCCATGCGGTCGCAGGTCTGGCCCCACTGTTGTCTAACGAGAGAGGCGCAGTGCTCCTCCATGTCCAACGCGAGTCGGGCCAAACGGAGGCGCAGGCGGCGATTGTATTTCTGAGCCTGCCACCGGCGGTGGACAGCGTGATAGGCCTCCCAAAGGTGCAGCAGACGGCTGTCTGCCGTAGTGGAGTGTGGTGCTGTAGGGAGCGTGGATGTGGCAGTGTGGACGTCCGCCAAAAGGGTCTCGGTCCAGGCAGAGAGATCGGTGATATGAGCAGAGGAGGAAATAGAGAGACGAGTGGAGCGAAAGCGGTCCCAGTCGACTATCTGGGTGAGACGAGTAGAGGCGCGAGCAAGGGAGGGGAGTGGGAAAGTTGTACAGAGGACGTAGTGATCGCTACCGATGAAGACCCCTGTGTTAGTCCAGGTCGGATTGGCGACATTTTTGGCGAGGGTAAGGTCCGGATTGGTGTCTCGTTGAACACTAGATCCGATCCTGGTGGGGCAAGCGAAGTCATTAAGGACCGAAAGGCACTCGTTGTGGATGAAAGCCCAGAGTGAGTGGCCTTTGCGAGTGTTCTGGGGGTAGCCCCAGCTGGTATGTGGGGCATTGAAGTCGCCAAAAACGACCAGGGCATTGCGGCCAGCGCAGGAGAGCGCTCGGCGGAGGACGAGGAGGAGAGGAGCCGAAGGGGCTTTGGGAGGGCTGTACACATTGAGAACAAAGAGGCTTGTCTCAGTGCAACGGCGAGGAAGGATTTCAAGGAGGAGATGGGCACAGTCCGAAACGTCCAACTGGTGCTGCACGGCAGCAAGGTTGCGCTGCACCAGTGTGGCAACGTTTGGGCGGACCTCAGAAGAAGGATGGAAGGAGGTGTAGTCGCGCAGTTTCACGGGGGTTAGGGGTTCCTGGAGTGCTAGGACGGAGGGGAGAGTGTCGGGAGGGATGTTCTGGAGGTGGAGCTGCAGGGTGTTCCGCTTGCTGCGGAACCCCCGACAGTTCCACTGCCAGAAATTAAGGCGCGCGGGGTGTCTGGCCATGATGGATGGCGGAGTCACCCGACAGAGTTGGGGTAGGTGCCGGGGTGAGTGGGGCAGGGAGCGACAGGTATGCGACGGTGGCCTCAGTCGCGCTTTGGCGGATCTCTAAGGCCGCGACCCTGGTGTCTAGGGCGGTAAGGTGGGTTTCGATGGCGGCCACACGGGTGTCGATACTGGCGACGCGCTCCTCAAGTCGCGCAAAGCGGGCCATGACGCGCTTCTCAAACGCCTCCAAGAAGGAGGTTGTCTGGCGAATCACGTCACGCTCGGGCGCGACGGGGTCGGAGGAAGGTGATCGGCGTTCGAGCGGGGGACTGCGATTGGGAGAGGCGGCGCGCGATGATGCAGCAGAGGATGCCGTATTCATCGGCTGCTCAGCTAGCGACGGCGGCTGTGGAGGTGCGGGAGCTGGGGAAGTAGGAGGAGGAACGGGGGAGGACAGACGCACTAGCGCGGCCTGCAGCTGGCGCGACAGCTCCTGAATTTGGAGCTGCTGGGCAGCGATAGTGGCCTCGAGGGCCGCGGTTTGGGGGTCCGACGTGTGAGGCTGCGGTTTCCAGCTTACCGGTGATGTGGTGGTGGTGGCGAGGGCGGTGGACGCCTCGGACCTAGGCAGAGGCGGGAAGGAGACGGAGCGGTGGCGGCTGGCAGACGTGGCACCACGGGAGACAGAGTGGCGGCGGGGACGGGAAGGCCGGGAGGTGTTGAGGATGGGCGCGGTGGGTGGCGCTGGTGTAGGAGGCTGGTGCTTGGAGGTGGCCGGGGGCGATGACGGGCCGTTCCGCTCGAACCGGAGCCCGCACGAGCGCGAGCCCGTGACGTGGGCTCCCTTGCACAGGATGCAGCAGGGGACGCATGCCGGGGGCTCGACTGGCTTGTGGGCCTGGCCGCAGCGGTGACAGAGGGCGGACTTGGGCTTGGTGCATACATCCGCTCGGTGGCCAGGAGCCGAGCAGTTCGTGCAGGCCTCGGCTCTCGGGCGGAACGGGTGGCAGCGGTAGACCCCGCAGTTGAAGACGATGGTGGAAGGAAGAGTAGAAGTGCCGACGAAGGTGATGAGGATGGATTGGGAGCGCCCCATCTGGCGTGCGTCAGCGATGGCGTAGGGGGTGTTAACGTTCATTGACTGGAGGTTTTGGACGATCTCGTCCTGGGTTTGGGAGTCCACTGCGTTGTATATGATGCCGCGGAGGGCGTTGTCGGGTGCGGCCATGTAGGCACGCAGGGGGTAAGATATGGCACCCAGGCGGAGTTCCGAGACTCGGAGGTAGAGGCGAGCGCGCGGCTCGGAGCATGCATGGGTGCACTCTGTGGGGACTGCGTAGCCCATTTCGTTGCAGCGCCATAGCACAGCACGTTTTGGGCATAGGAACCCAGCGCGGCGAGCTCGCTTTTGAACTTCGCGCGCGCGGTCCACCGCTTTCCCCCTCTCTCATTCCTCCGAGGGCGCCGAACGGCACTTGTTGCCGTCCGCCCCCGAACGGTCCAGGGGCTCACCCGATTGGTCTGTTTGGGCGGGAACCCGCGTTCCCTCTCTCCTGGCGACTCAAGTCGACCGAGGAGCGGCAACGCGGGGAGAAGCTCTCGGACAGCGAAACGGTGCGTACTGACTTCCCATTCTCCCGGTCATCCCTTTGGTTGGCCGGTCTCGCCGAAGGTCCTCGACCCGAGGCGGTTGCGTACCTATTCGCTGCTCCTGTTCTGAAGGCTACGCCAAAGAGACGCGGCTCACTTGACGTGCGCGGTCGTACTGCGCCGAGTCGCCCTCGGAGGCTACCCCGAGCTGAAAGAACGTTGCCCTGGTAGCACGGTCGTTGGGAGCCATCCTCCCGTATAGCGGCGTGCTACCGCGTTTTGAGATAGCTGAGTGTCACCCCTTGACTTGCGGGAGCTTCGGCTCATGAGCCCCGCGCCGGAACGGGTGTGTACAGATATCCTGAACGCCAAGGTGGTCGTACAATAAACGCCTTCCTTGTACTCTGGGCCTTCTCCTTGCGGCGCTCTGTTTCGCTCCCATAGGAGACCGAACGAGCGTCCGCTTCGGGCACACGCTACACACGCGGCTGAGCTGATCGTCCCCCTGAGGGGCTCGGATCCTCGGACCTGCGCGGTGGTCAAGGTGACTCCCGGCGGAGCACCGCTATATCGGCGGAGACCACAAAGTGGCGCCCAACGTGGGGCCAAGGGCTCATTAAGCCTTTGGCCGCTTGATAGCCGAGCCAGAACGCTTTAACGATCAGGCTCGCCGCGTCAGGTCTGGTATCAAGAGTGGCCCTTTGCTGCTTTCCGCTTTCGGGCGACCCTCTGCCAAGTACCGAACGAGCGTCCACTTCGGGCACACGAAAAACACGCAGCTGAGCGTATCGTTCCTGCGGGATCGGATCCTCGGCGCGCGTGGTGGTCTATAGGTGGTCCCTTAAGGAACACCACGTGAGAGAGACCACGAAGTGTCGCCTGCAACACACGCGGCTGAGCGTATCGGTCCCTTTGGGCTCGGATCCTCGGCAGGCGTGGTGGTCTAGGTGGTTCCCCTAGGAACACCACGTGAGAGAGATCACAAAGTGGCGCATAAGTTCGTTTGCTGGCAGAATCCTTCTCGCGCACGCTCGCTGCAGCCCACATTCGGGTTGAAAAGACAGCGTGGTGCTACGCTATCGCTCCCACTGGAGCGGACGTAGCACGTTTGGGAACGGAGCCTTGCTTCCCCCAAATTGTGCGTGTTGTTACAACTGCCTGTAACGGCTCCCTGCGGAGCTAACAGCAGTTCGTCCCCACCTTGTAGCGTTGGCTACAGCACATTGTTGAGTTAGTCGCCTTTGCGATTTAACTCGTAGTGTCAGTTCCGCTAGCCACTGCGGCCCCTTGCCGCCTTTCGCTATCGGACGACTCTCTGCAAAGTACCGAACGAGCGTCCACTTCGGGCACACGAAAAACACGCAGCTGAGCGTATCGTTCCTGCGGGATCGGATCCTCGGCGCGCGTGGTGGTCTATAGGTGGACCCTTAAGGAACACCACGTGAGAGAGACCACGAAGTGTCGCCTGCAACACACGCGGCTGAGCGTATCGGTCCCTTTGGGCTCGGATCCTCGGCAGGCGTGGTGGTCTAGGTGGTTCCCATAGGAACACCACGTGAGAGAGATCACAAAGTGGCGCATAAGTTCGTTTGCTGGCAGAATCCTTCTCGCGCACGCTCGCTGCAGCCCACATCAGGGTTGAAAAGACAGCGTGGTGCTACGCTATCGCTCCCACTGGAGCGGACGTAGCACGTTTGGGAACGGAGCCTTGCTTCCCCCAAATTGTGCGTGTTGGTACAACTGCCTGTAACGGCTCCCTGCGGAGCTAACAGCAGTTCGTCCCCACCTTGTAGCGTTGGCTACAGCACATTGTTGAGTTAGTCGCCTTTGCGATTTAACTCGTAGTGTCAGTTCCGCTAGCCACTGCGGCCCCTTGCCGCCTTTCGCTATCGGACGACTCTCTGCAAAGTACCGAACGAGCGTCCACTTCGGGCACACGAAAAACACGCAGCTGAGCGTATCGTTCCTGCGGGATCGGATCCTCGGCGCGCGTGGTGGTCTATAGGTGGACCCTTAAGGAACACCACGTGAGAGAGACCACGAAGTGTCGCCTGCAACACACGCGGCTGAGCGTATCGGTCCCTTTGGGCTCGGATCCTCGGCAGGCGTGGTGGTCTAGGTTGTTCCCATAGGAACACCACGTGAGAGAGATCACAAAGTGGCGCATAAGTTCGTTTGCTGGCAGAATCCTCGCGTACGCTCGCTGCAGCCCCCATTGGGGTGGAAAAGTCAGCGTAGTGCTACGCTATCGCTCCCACTGGAGCGGACGTAGCACGTTTGTGAACGGAGCCTTGCTCTTCACGAATTTTGCGTACCTGCACATTTCTGGCAACTCATTCGGAAAGCCTTAACGCCTGAGCGATCTGGCTGACCGCACCATGTCTGCTAACCAGAGCGGCCGTTGTCCCCTCATTACGTTAGCAGACGTTGCTTTGCGCGAGACCGGGGCCTTGTCCCCCCTCGAGCCGAGCATAAACTCACGCTCGCGTACTGCCGCCCCCAGTGGGGTGAGCACGACAGCGAGGCGCTATGATACCGCTCCCACTGGAGTGGACGTAGCTCAGTACGGGAACGGAGCCCTGGCGCTCCCCGAACCGTGTGTGTCGGCACCGCTGCCTACAGCTGTTCCCAGTGGAGCTAGCGGCAGTATGTTGCCACTTCGCCCTTCATCGGCTCCCTGCGGAGCTTACGGTGGGCAGATCGGTACAGTGGCCTCAGCCATTTCCGAGTTCTGCCCGTTGGCTGCGAACACGCTGAGCAGTGAGAAGGCACCGTGGTCAGCTGCGACCCCCTGTGGGGCACCCAGCCGTTCCACAAACAATTCTGCTTCTCAGGCTCCCTTTGGAGTGCATGGTGCAGCGCCCAGTGGCGCAGCATCGGAGCAACGACCCAGTTTGTCAACGCTGGCCGAACGTGGCTTAAGCGACTCCGCCGCTCTCGGTAGCGACGGAAGACAACGGGACGGTCCCCCTAGGAACCACATTTGTTCCGGGGCCGGCGCGAACGGAACCCCCTTGGATTCCGCGCCGCTTATCGAGTTGGGAGCCATAGCTCCATCGCTCGAGAGCACCTGCAACGCTCCAACAGTTTCCTGCGAAGCTGGAGCAGACACGTTGCTGCGCAACGCTGCAGGCATGATCCAAACCCTCTCTGAGGCGGTGAAAGCCCTTGTCGCTACGCCGAGGCTCACTCGCCCAGCGGTAAAGTTGGCCATTCCGATATACCGTGGATACGGCGACCTGGTGAGTGCCCGAGAATTCATAGAAAACCTGGCGCATTATCAAAGAGCCATGGGATTGGATGAACACGATGTGCTGGGACGCGTCGTTCCCGCAGCACTGACTGATGCGGCTGCCAGGTGGTATCGACTTGTCGGCCACCGAGCAGCAAACCTCGGGGAGTTTCGCGTGGCCTTCCTACGCGAATTCCTACCCGCAGACTACCATGGTAGGATGCGGCGAGAGCTGGAGCGACGCACGCAGGCTCCGGATGAGTCATTGCAGGAATATGTGCGAGCGATGGAAGAGTTGTTCTCTATCGCTGAGCCCCAAGCCTCAAACGAGGAACGCGTCAACCGGGTGATACGGCAGGCACATCCGACTTTTTCGGCCTACCTGCGTGGCAGTCGGTTCCGTGATTTAGAGGAACTGGCCGCCGAGGCGAAGCGCATACAGGGGGACATTCTCTCCACTCGTGCGTACCGCCCGCCACCGCCGGTCAGCGAGGCCCTTGAGCCGCGCTGTGCGTGGGGAGGAGCCATGCTCTTTTCCCCCCGGCGCCCCGCTGAGGCTGCCTGTGCAGCAACAAGCGGGACGAACAACTGGGAGCTGAGCGAACGAGCTCTGGGCCCGTTCTCCTATGAGAGGCGCGTGGCTTTGACTACGCCGTCGCTCGAAACGCGCGTAAAGGGACGTCATCCGTCTTATCGCGCTGGGGAGCCTCAAAACAGAGAGCCCCGCGGCACTCCGTCGCACCAACCCGGGAGGAGAGCAGCTGATCCAGCCCGTGATCGAGATCGGGCTGGAATGCGCTGTTTCCGCTGTTCGCAGCGGGGTCACATGGCAAGGGAGTGCACCGTTGACAGGCCTCCGGCGAGGCAGGGAAACGGAAACCGCGGTCGCTCGTGAGCGCACGATCGGCCGAACCCTTGTCAGCTCCCTGTGCGTACCGGGCAAGCTGTGATGCTGGTGCGCACGCGCCGTTTATTCCGATCACCCTTGCTGGTCGTGAATTTGCGGCGCTACTGGACACGGGCGCTAGCGCCTCGTTGTTCGGTGATGAGGCTTTCTCCCATTTGAGCAAGCACGCAGTGCGCTTGAGAGACAGCCGAACGACTTTCAACCTTGCGAAAGGCGTGGCCCATTCGGCAGGCGCCGCAAGGCTGACCGTCAGATGGGGGGAACGACTGAGACGCACGCGTTTCATTCACCTCCCAGGGCTCAGTGTTCCTGTGATTCTCGGACGGGACTTTCTCCTGAAAACCGGGATCGTAGTGGACATTGCTAATGGTGGCTATCGCGACGGACCTTTTTCCTCGCTTAAGCCGTTCATCAGCCCGCCGGCGCCGACTCTTGCCCGTGCAGAAGAGGCGTTCGGACCGTGCCGCGCGCAAAGTTCGGGGGCAAGCCCCTGCGCTGTGCGCTCGCCTGCTCCTAGCCCCCATTGGCATAAAGCGGCACGGCACGTTAAGGCACTACACCCGTTGGCCGCCAGTGCGGTTCACTTGGGTGGTGCACAGAAGGCTCGGTTGTCGTCACTATTACGCCAATACGATGAGCTATTCACCGATCTACCTGGCTGTACCGATCTAGTGAGCCACAAGATCGAAACCGGTGATGCGCTTCCACTGAAGTGCAACCCTAGGCCTGTCAGTCTGGCCAAGAGGCAGGTGATTGACGGTTTGCTGGATGAGATGCTAGCGACGGACATTATCCGACGCTCTTCCAGTGCCTGGGCGTCTCCAATTGTGTTGGTGCCTAAGAAAGATGGCAGTCAGCGCCTTTGCGTAGACTACCGCCGTCTGAACGGAGTGACTCGAAAGGATGCCTACCCGCTCCCGACGATTAGCTCCATTGTAGGAAACCTGGGCAGTGCGAGGTACTTTACTACGCTAGATGCCTCCAAAGGTTACCTACAGGTCCGGATGGATGATCGTGACCGGTGCAAGACCGCGTTCACGTGCCACAGAGGGTTGTTCGAGTTTACTCGTATGCCCTTTGGCCTCTGTAATGGTCCGGCGACCTTTCAAAGGCTGATGGACCGCGTTCTCGGGGAAGCCAAGTGGTCACACTGCTTATGCTACCTCGACGACATCGTGATCTATTCACGAACCTTCGAAGAGCACTTGACCCATGTTGCCGATGTGCTCGAGAGGGTGTGGGCTGCCGGGATGACTTTGAATCCGGCGAAAGCCCAAATCGCGCAAACTCGAGTTCAATTACTCGGGTTTACGCTGGGCAGCGGCTCCATTGAGCCGGATGGGGAGAAACTTCGAGCCATACTCGATTTCCCCGTGCCAAAGGACGTACGCGGCCTGCGCCGCTTTCTGGGAATGGCCAACTACTACAGGTCGTTCATTCCGTCCTGTGCCCGAGTGCAGGCACCCTTGACCAAGCTATTGGGAAAGTCTGTCGAGTGGCATTGGGGACCTGAGCAGCAAGAGGCGTTTCGCCGTCTGTCTAGCGCCATTGCGGAGACAGCGCAGCTCCGGCTCCCCGACCTGACCAGAGAGTTCGTTGTCCAGACTGACGCGAGCGATTTGGGATTAGGAGCCGTCCTCCTACAGGTATTTGATGGCGTGTTGCAACCGCTGGCCTTTGCCAGCCGCTCCTTAACACCCTCGGAGAGGAATTATTCCGTGACCGAGAAGGAATGCCTCGCCATCGTGTTTGCACTACGTAAGTTCGATGTCTACTTTGACGGGACGAAATTTGTCGTGCAAACAGACCACAGTGCGCTAAGCTGGCTGATGCGGCTCCGCGAGCCTGCGGGCCGGCTCGCGCGCTGGGCCCTCCTGATACAGCATTATGACTTTTCAGTGCAATATCGAAAGGGGAGCACCAACGTGGTAGCTGACGCGCTATCTCGTGCTCCATTGTCCACCGGGAGCCTTCCTCTAGGTGCGACAGTCGATGGCGGCGCCTTTGCGCCAGCAAGTATCAGGGGCGAAACGGTGGCCGAGCCGCCGAGCGGTGAGAAGGGAGAGCCCGCAAACGGGCAAACCCGTGCCGCTATCCAGGCAAGCAGCGTGCCGCAAAGCAGGCGAGAGGGGGAGCTCCTTGAAAGCGAACCCACGACGCCGACGCGGGCGGTAGGGATGGCTGCAGTCCTGAGTGGGGACGAGACTAGGCCCGCCTGCGTGGGTACTGGAATCGCATTCAGCCGGAAAGAGCTACTGACGGCCCAGCAAAATGACCCGTTTTGTCGCGCTTTGAGCGACGGTCTCCGGGAGACAGAGCGCCGAGACGCTGCTTGTACTGCAGCGGGCGCGGTGGAGGCGAAGCCAGCGTGTGTCGCTGTGGCCTCTGGGGATTCATATTTGCTGGATAATGATGGGCTCGTGCTGAAGTACATAGCCACCGATGATGAGCCCGTAGACGCCTTTAAGGTGGTTATCCCCAAGAGTCTGAGAGGCGCACTGTTGCGATTCTCTCACGACGAACCCTTGGCCGGTCATATGGGTGGCTCCAAAGTTTTTGCAAAACTGAGCCAAACTGTGACCTGGCCGGGCATGAGGCGGGATATACTCCGCTATTGCCGCTCCTGCCATGTCTGTCAAATGGTGAAATCACGAGGAGGCAAGCCACCTGGATTGATGAAACCAATTGACAGTGTGCGTCCGTGGCAGATAGCCACCTGCGATCTAATGGGGCCTTTCCCCAGGAGTAAGCAGGGGTATAGCTACTTGTTGGTAGTTGCTGATCATTTTTCGAAATGGGTTGAACTGTTTCCTCTTCGGAAGGTGACAGCACGGGCGGTGCTAGGAAAGATCCTAGAAGTGTTCAATCGGTTCGGCTACCCGGAAAGGCTGATCACGGACAATGCGTCCTATTTCACCGCTCGGGTGTTTGGTGCGACGTGCCGTTCCTTTGGAATTGATCACCGCACTACTTCGCCCTACCATCCCCAGTCGAATCTGACAGAGCGAATGAACAGAACGCTCAAACCCATGCTCTGTGCCTTTGCCGAGCGCCAGAAGGATTGGGCTGACCACTTGAACGAGCTCGCGTTCGCCATCCGAACCTCTGAAAATCGTTCAACTGGTTTCTCTCCTGCCTTCCTCAATTTTGGAAGGGAGCTGGCGAATCCTATGACCAGGATAATTCGCCGCCAGCACGAGGATGAGAAGGCGCCGGCAGACCGCTCTGCTTACGCATCGAAGCTACGGGACCGTCTTTGTCAGGCTCTCAGCAGAGCAAGGCAGAGCTTGACGAAGGCCAGAGCCCAGCAAAAGGCTCGGTACGATCGCAAGCACCGCCACCTTTCATTTAAGGTGGGTGATCTGGTCCTGAAGGGGAACCACGCGCTTAGCGATGCTAGTAAGGGGTTCTCAGCCTCGCTGGCACCTAAGTGGCTTGGTCCGTACCGAGTGCAGAGAGTTTGCTCTCCGCTCGTGTACTTGTTGAAGGGTCCCCCTTCGGGGAAACTAGGTCGTGCCCATGTCGCAGACCTGAAAGCCTATGTCGCTCGGGCTGGCGATTTCACGCCCGAGCCCGTTCGTACAAGGCGCCAGCGACAGGGCACACCCGTAGTGGCCAACCACAAACGGTACAGTCTGAGGAAGCGATCACCTGTGTGATATCGCGCCGGACGGCGGACCCCTCCGCCACCGAAGGCCCTCAGGCAACGCGCAGCCTCAGTAAGCAAACTTCTTTCTCGACGGGCGTTCCCCGAAAAGAAGTGTTGCCGCAGCCCATGCTAAGTAATTTTGCTCTAAGTGCATGTTCATTTCAGTGTGTATATATGCTATTGCGTGTTGCTCCTACGTAAATACTTATTTTTGTTGCATGTAAGTGCTCTTACTTTCAAAAGCATGTGTGCGTCCTTGTTTTGCTTTGTTGTAAATAGCGACGAACCGCAGTTTCCGTGTAGTTAACTGGCCGCCAGTGCTGTGTCGCGGGTGTTTTTTTCGCTGGCCCATTCGGGGCGGTAGCCTTTGCGGAAACGCGGCGGGGGAGTCGCGGTTTTTGTTTTGTATGTGTTTTTTGTTTGGGAGGCCAGTTTGCACGTCGGCTACAGCTTCCCCTCGAGAGGGAAGCTGCGGTCGCCTGGCTGTTGCTTCCGGATGTGCGCATGCGGGAGGACAGTCGTAACGGTGTTGCGGGGTTGTGGGGACGACTGCCGAAGGGGCGCGCAAGACGCTTGTTGTTCTTTTGTCGGGCTCTGTGACTTGGCCGCAGCCGCTTTGTGTACGCGCGTCTGGCGGCATTCCTGTGAACATGTTGCGTGGGGGTGGTGTGTGCGTGTGCGAGTGCGCCTGTGCCCGGGGCGAGTGTGCGTGCGCGCTTCTTTGGACGCCCTAGATCGCCAGTGGCATCCCCGACCTTGTGCCCCTACTCGCACCTCCCCGGGGGAGGGCGGGCGAAAACCACTGCGGCCCGCGACGCGAGACCCACCTCGCTTCCCCCGGCTGACGGAGGGGATGTTTTATGGCATAGAGTAACGGGATAGGGTTGCGCCGGCGGTCCTGGCCCACTTCCTTGAGCGCAACTTTGAACCGCCGTTTGTGTGTGTGTATGTGCATTGGTGGCCGCCTCGGTGGGGGTCGAGACGGACGGGCGAATGGGGAGGCTTCCCGCGTTTTTCCGGGTGCCACCGGAACTCTTGCGCGTTGTGCGCGGGCACTTGTCTCCCTGACCTCAAGGCGCAAGGTGCGACATCGATGGCTGCGCACTCCTGCACAAACGGCGACCGTCGCGATGACTCCGATCTGCAGCATCCGGGGCCATTCGCAAAAGAAAGGCTTGGCTCCCAACGGGACCTGGTGGAGGCTGGCCCGGCCCCTCGGCGGAGCCGGACATCCAAGAGGAACCGCCGGCCGCGTCAGACGAGTGCTCGGCGGCAGGACCGGGCCGCGAGGAGTGTGGCCACCTGGACGTGCCAGCAGGATGGGGCGCCGCCCCTGACCTTCTGCAGCAGCGCCCCATGGAAAGCGCAGAGGCGGGTTCGCCGAGATAGGCAGGTGAGCCTGGCGCCCCATCCATTCCGCGGGCACACGGTGGCCGAAACGAGCGGCTCGGCCGCAGCGCAGTTCCCTCTTCCGGACGGCATCCGCTGTTGCCGGCTATGTGCCGCGCCGGTCTACTCGCAGACCCATTTCCGAGGGTCTCTGCACCGGGCTCGAGAACGGGCCCTTTTCGAGGCTGGTGCTGGCGACCGCAATCCGGCACCAAGCGGCCCGAAGATTGCGGACTCGGATTTGGCGGCCCTGTGCCGGCAACGCCTGCGAGACAGCCCCGGCTTCGCGGCAATGGTCGGTGCGGTGACCCCGACGGCGGCTATCGAGAATACGGCACCGGGCGTCGAGACCAAGGGCAAGGTGACGGGCTGCGGAGCTTCCCCCACACCCCCGCGTCATACTGACGAACTGATCCACGAACTGGGGGGGCTTTCGTGGCCGTGACCGGGCGTTGCGCAGGGGAGCGTGGGCACGAACATAGCGCCATGGGACACCGCGTGAGTGCCAGTTTCCTTGTCCGGGCCGCCAATATTATTATCATGTTGTTTTATTGTGTTATCATTTTGTGTTTTGTGTTTAACTTTACTATAATATACGCGTTTCTGTGTGTAACTGTAAATAATCTTCGTTGGGGTGAAACATTATTATCGTTTCCCCCCCCCCCACTTCTGTATTGCTGTTTTTGTTCTGTTTTTGTTTGTTTATTTGCGTGTGTGTTTTGCCTTTTGTATATGCCGTGACTTATAATGATATTATACTATTGTAAGTTTATAAGATGGTTTCGGTTCGTGTTTTCATTGTAGCTATCAGTAATTATTTTTTATTTTATGGTTATTTTAGTGTAGACATGCATGGCACTAGTTAAGAGCAATTATAGAAATTTGTTTGGGCTGAGCTGAGGTTTGCGCGCGCCCCGCTAGTCTGACCACGTCAGACCGGTGGGAGGGCGATTTAGGAGGGGAGAGTGTGGGGACTGCGTAGCCCATTTCGTTGCAGCGCCATAGCACAGCACGTTTTGGGCATAGGAACCCAGCGCGGCGAGCTCGCTTTTGAACTTCGCGCGCGCGGTCCACCGCTTTCCCCCTCTCTCATTCCTCCGAGGGCGCCGAACGGCACTTGTTGCCGTCCGCCCCCGAACGGTCCAGGGGCTCACCCGATTGGTCTGTTTGGGCGGGAACCCGCGTTCCCTCTCTCCTGGCGACTCAAGTCGACCGAGGAGCGGCAACGCGGGGAGAAGCTCTCGGACAGCGAAACGGTGCGTACTGACTTCCCATTCTCCCGGTCATCCCTTTGGTTGGCCGGTCTCGCCGAAGGTCCTCGACCCGAGGCGGTTGCGTACCTATTCGCTGCTCCTGTTCTGAAGGCTACGCCAAAGAGACGCGGCTCACTTGACGTGCGCGGTCGTACTGCGCCGAGTCGCCCTCGGAGGCTACCCCGAGCTGAAAGAACGTTGCCCTGGTAGCACGGTCGTTGGGAGCCATCCTCCCGTATAGCGGCGTGCTACCGCGTTTTGAGATAGCTGAGTGTCACCCCTTGACTTGCGGGAGCTTCGGCTCATGAGCCCCGCGCCGGAACGGGTGTGTACAGATATCCTGAACGCCAAGGTGGTCGTACAATAAACGCCTTCCTTGTACTCTGGGCCTTCTCCTTGCGGCGCTCTGTTTCGCTCCCATAGGAGACCGAACGAGCGTCCGCTTCGGGCACACGCTACACACGCGGCTGAGCTGATCGTCCCCCTGAGGGGCTCGGATCCTCGGACCTGCGCGGTGGTCAAGGTGACTCCCGGCGGAGCACCGCTATATCGGCGGAGACCACAACTCCAATCCATAAAAAACACCGCAATACTTTCCGCGCATAAAAATCAGACCACGAGGGAGATTATTGAGGCGTACTATATCAGGAACAAATGGTCGCGTTGTGTAAGCATGCCATCGTTAAATTTGCATTACAGTGAGTTTGAATTTTTAAGCCGCCTCATAGTGTAGCATTAAATTACAGGGTTTTGCGTTTTTTGCCTGCGCACTGATAATGACGCCATCGATGGAAGAGCACGTGGCTATGAGTTGTGTACATAAGTTTGTGCATGCCTTCGAATAAAGTTAGTTGTGAGTTCAGCGCTGTCCTGTGTGTTCCTGCCTTCTGTGTTCGTCTTATTGCGCTGCCCCTTCAAGATGTTCACTGCTATTTGCTTCAAGCATAGGCGCGGCGAAACTTGCGCTGAAGTCAGGCACTGGTGCGCTTTAGGTGCCAGAAACGGGCATCACCACTGGTACAGGGATTGTTAGTTCCATCACTTACGCGCGATAAGAACTGGAGTCATGCACAAACGTGACACTGTCAATGATCGATCGTGTCAGGTCCATCGGCAGGTATAGAACTCCAGACACATTTTGGAAGATAGTCAGTAGGGAGTGGGATGTGACCGCAAAAGTAAAGAAATATACGAAGTTACTCCTAATGTAACCCCCACTGAAGGAAAACAGTAAGTTAGTTCAGACTGATCAAGTATTTCTTCAAAACTTTTTATTGCTCTCGTTAATTTCGCAGTATTAGTTTTATTTCTATTAAAGTTAATTATAAAGGGAAACTCTTATTCTTGTTTCTTTATTATTATATTATTTTTACGCCTAAATATCGTTTGAATTGAGCATTGAAATTTCATTATGAATATCTGAAAGTAGGCGCGATATTAAAGATTTTAAAAAAGCGCACACAAGGGGCACGTTAAAATGTGACTGCTGCCTCGAAGGCCTCAACAAAACATTTAATGAACAATTTGTTGTTAATCAGTTTTCTTATATGTGTTAACTGCAAATTATGTCCGCTTCGGCGAAGGTATTTCAAGAACGCCATGTTCGCTGCACTCATAACCTTCTTATGATAAAAAAAAAGTTTGGGCAAAAAAAAAAAGAAGCAGCGGCACACACCAGAACATCCTTAAGATGCATTTCGAGTGAATGAAAACATAAGAGTACTTCTCAAGATTAACAAATTATATGTGAAAATCATTACGACACAACTGCACTTTTTGTCGTCGTAAACGGCTCTAAATGTTAAGAAAGTTCCAATGGTAGGGTGCGGAAAAACCCACACACTTGCTCATACATTGTTTGTAAACTTAAGTGAAATTTAAGCGAAACTCGGTGGATATACTTCCAGTTCGGATCAAGTCAAACTTATGGCACCTGACATTCGCATTTCACAAACTATAGCAGCTGATTCCTTGACGCAGACCATTTTCGCCGACAAACCAAAAAAAGAGATAATTTTACTATTAAGAGAGAAGGCAATATGAAACCATAATCGTGTTAAAGCAATTCAACGCTTGTGAATCGTCCTTGTCTATTTCTGATTTTTTTTCCTTGCTCATTTCCGCAAATAGCTTTGACAATTTCGAAACTATGCGCAGCGTTAGAACATCGACCCACGAACACGATGATCGATCTTGGCAGCTCGTTTCTTTGTTGTTGCTCCTTAACGTACGAACGCTGTCATGCGTGAAAACCCCCTCTCTCCTTCCCGTTCATGCCTGCTAGTGAGTTGCCACGTCATGTAACGGGTTGTACCGTAGAGTATACTAGTATTCTGTACGTCAGCGCTCCTTCTGTTTGCAGTTCTTTGAAGCAGAGTGAGCCTTGACCGTGCCAACATTTCGGCGCCGTGAGAGCGCGTTTCCTCGTTGTTCGTCTATTCCTGCCGCTTTGTTAACGAGGCAGTGAGAGAACGCTACGTGTATTTGGGGCGAGCGCACTGCCAGGCTGACTCACCTCTGTAACTGTCTCTCAGAGCAAGAGGAAGACGAGGCGCTCTTACGAGGCGCAAGGAAGAGCTACCGTGGAAGTCACGTGCAAGACTGCTCGCACGCGACAGGAAAATGAACGGGAGGGAGAAAGCAAAAAATTAACGCTGTCTTTAAAACGAAGAAATGGAAGACAAAGAGGTTGAGGTAAGGTTGGGCTTTCTTTCTTATTTTGGACTAGTTATGTATTTTAATTAGGTAATACGAACCGTTAGGTTAGCGGGAAGGAGTTAAGGCATTGCATTATGTTTTCATTGCGAACTTTCACCAATCCCTCATCGTGTGTACGTGCCATGCGTTAAAGGCAGCAACAGCAATGAGCCATGGGTGCGAACGGCTTCGTTGAAAAATCGCAATGCCATTCCTTTCGTGGAACCTCCAAACGACGTCGTTCTTGGCGTCCGCGCTTACCGAAACCGAACGCTACGCGTTTGATGCATCTCCAGCGCTTGAGGGGAAATGGGAAATATTGAGAGAGGGAAAGACAACAGGACAGTGAGGTAGCTGCGTTCTCCCTGTCCAGCGTCCCCCTCGTACATCATGTTGTCATTCCCTCGCTTGTACTTCCCGTAAAATGCATCAATTCGGACTATTCGGAGCGAAAAGCCGAATGCTTCTAGAAAGTGATTCGCTAAAATTAAAGGAACGATGCCCTCGAATATGTGTGTATTTCTTCAGACTGGGATACATAGCGCGAAAAATGACACAGGGACAAGCAGAACACAGGACGAGCGCTTGTCCTGCTTGTCCTGCTTTCTGCTTGTCCCTGTGTCATTTTTTGCGCTATGTATCCCAGTCTGAATGTATCCCACCAACACGCCCAAACTTCTTCCCTGCTAATGTGTGTATTTGTTGCGAATAGGAGAGTTGGGTAGCGTTTGTTGTTTCATTGCGCAATTCCGCAGAGAGCAGAGCCGTTAGCCAGCACCTCTGTAGTGGTGCCGGAGCCCACTCCTGCAGCCGCCATAGAGAGAGAGGGTGGCGGGGGAACAGAAGGGCTGTGCATCCCGAGCGCTCCACCACAAACATCTGGCGGTCAGGGCAGATGCCGGAGTCATGGCACACAGCCATCGTGGCCTCCATTCTGAGGGCCAGAAAGCCGGCTGGAAACCCGAGTTCCTACCGGCCGGTCTCCCTCTCCTCCGCCGTTTGCACGGTGATGGAGGCCATTGCTCTGGTCCACGGAGCAAGAAATATAGGAGTGGAAACTCCGCTGTTTGCGGCAACCAGAAAAGGTCACAAGCCCGCGGATATATTTTCATGCTGGCGGCACCTGGCGGCATGGGAAGAAATTACCGCTGTTTCGGTTGCCAGGGCAACCGGTCGAGTGTTGCTCCCGTTCGGCCGCGCGCGCCTGACTTCTACCAGAGTCCTTGCATTTTTTTTTTTTACTCTGCTTCTACTGAGGGAACTCTCGCGCGCTACTTTAACGCTTGTAGCCCGAAGAGCAACTGCTCCTACGCCTCAGCCATTTGAGCACAGTAAAAAATAAAACGCGTTCTCCATGACAGCTATAAAATGATACGTAGCTTCTGGTTGTAGCCAGGGCTATCTTGCTCCGTGGCGGGCGGTTTTCGGCTTTTTGCACTTGCGAAACTGATGGCTATCTCGTTCCTAATCGCTCATAGGGCGACCGCTTGTTTCTCGCTCTAGTGCTCACAGGTGTGCGCTTAGGAAGGATGCCGCCGTGCATGTGTTTCCGTTCCTTTTCTTTTTTATAAGACTCGCGAAAACTAGTTGCCCTAGCTGCTTGGCGATAAGAGGAAGATTAGCGGAAGTTTGCCACACGTGTTGCTTTTTTTGATGGGCACACAACAAAACAGTTTTCTTGAGTGCGCGCACCTACGCAGTTCGGTTACGGCGTGCCCGCTGAAGCAAACACCCGTGTCGTCTGCTTGTCGTCTGCTTTGAGCGGGTGCCGCCGGAGTGAGCGCCGGGCGCTGCTTTTTTTTTTTCCGCTGCTGCTTCTACGACGCGCCGCATGGTGCCGCCACTGCATAGGGTAGCGTCGGCGCATGCAACAATTGTGACTTTATCTGGTCGCCCGCGCTCGCTCGCGCTGACGGGAGTTTCACCTCCTATATGTCTTACTCCGTGCTCTGGTCCGACTGGACTGGGTGGCCCGTGCCCATGTCTTCCTCGCCGACGAGCAGACGGGGTTCCGGTGGCGCCGATGCACCACGGTCTGCGTCGCGGACATGGTCTCCACGCTGGAGGAGGCCAAGGCCTTCAATGACGCCGTGCTCCTGGTGCTTATCGGCATCAAGGGGGCCTTCGACGGCCTGCCCCATCCGATCGTTCAGCAGGCGCTGGACCTCCTTGGCATCAACGGGACCCTGCGGCGGTTCATCTCGTCGTTCTTGGATGGGCCGATCGATTGGGCCGATCGAGGAACTCCCCTCGGCCGGTGGCAGCGGGCGTCCCACAATGGTCAGTGGTGAGCCTTTTCCTGTTCAACCTGGCCCTGGCCCGGCTGCCTGCTGCCCTGTCGATCGACCCCCACTACCCCGTCAATGCCTCCACCTACGCGGACGACATCGCCCTGTGGGTGCGAAGTCTACCAAAGACCCACCGCAGCGCGCGCTCGGCCCTGCAAAGAGCCCTCGACCCCGTCGCTGCTTACCTGAGCAACATTGGCCTTGCTCTCTCGGCAAGTAAGACGGATGCCATGCTGCTCCACCCAAGAGCAGCCGCCCGCCGCACAGCTGTCCGGTTGCACCTGGAAGGCGCCCAGTTACTCTGGAGCACGGCAGTGACGTACATGGGGCTGCACATTGATCACCGGCTGTCCTGGCTGCCTGCTGTCAAGACCCTGCATGTCCAGGTCCTCCGGGTCCGCAAGGCAGTCTCCCAGCTTCTTGCCCGAGGACAGGGCTGCACCACTGGGTGGGCTCTGCGGCTATACGATGCAGCAGCCACCTCACGCCTGCGGTACGCCCTCCCACTCGTGGCACTACCGCCGGCCCGTTTCAAGAAGCTGGAGCTGCAGCATCGGGCCGCGATTAGGCTCTGCCTGGGCGCTCCTCGCAGCTCCCAAGTCGCTGCAACCTTGGCCGAGGCAGGAGCATGGCCCCTGTCACTCCTCCTTCTGCAACAGGGGCTACGCCATGTTGACCGCCTCCACCATGTCCCAGACGGTAGTGCCCTGCAGTCCCGACTGCGCTCACGGCCCCATTCACAGATGGGCAGACTCTGTGAGCTGTACGAGGAGGTGATTGGGAGGCCTCCAGCGAACAATGCACAGCTGCCTCCTCCCCAGAGACCACCCATACCCATCACCACAGAGTTGCCCGGCGTTTCCAAACGGCGCTCCCCGACTTGTGCCCTTCAGCAAGACGGCTGCCCCCCTCCTGCATGAGGACCAAGGATGACACCTGCAGATCTACATTGACGGCTTGGTGATGCCGGACACAGGCCCGTCGACTGCGACATGTATGGTGCCCTCCTTGCAGAAGAGCAGGCAGTGTCGCCTTCCCGACCATGCGACGTCAATAGCGGCAGAGGTAGCAGGCGTCCACCTGGTTGTGGACTTACTCGCGGAGGAGCTGCCAGCGACCCCAGTGACCATCTACTGCGACTCCAAGGCGGCACTTCTCAGCCTGGAGAGGCCAGAAAGGGCCAGCCTTGGGGTCGCCCTGCTCTCGACAAGGCTTATGGCGCTCCAGGAGGCGGGCTGCTCAGTGTCCCTCCACTGGCTTCCAGGCCCCGTAGGGATACCGGGCAGCGAGGAAGCTGATGCACTGATAAAGCGTGCCCACCACTGCGTGGTCCCGCCCAGCCTGGCAGTGACAGCCAGTGACGGCCTGCCATCCGAACAAGCGGATGTACTTGGGGCACCCTCCACGACCACTTCCGCAGCGCGGCGTCGCACGCAGGGAGACCTAGCCTCCCGCTGCGACTCAGGATTGGCTGCTGCTCGACGGGTGCTCGCCGCCACCGGCACGGCCTCATCGCCTCTCCAGCCTGCGCCTCCTGTGGGGAGCCCGAGACCCTGGAGCACCTCCTGCTGGCCTGCCCTGCTTACCTGCAGCATCGTGGCCGCTTCCTGCAGGAGTTCCAACGCCTGGGGCTTCCTTCTGCGCGGCAGGAAGACATCCTCTTCTCTGGTCGCAACGAGCTACCAGCCCTCCTAAGTGTCGTTGAGTACCTCGACTCGTCGGGGCTCTCGGCGAGACTCTAGGATTTTCTGCAAAGATGGATAGCCGTGAGGCTATCCAAACCACTCTAGGCTACTCGACCTGTCCCAACCATCTGGCTCCTGCTGGACCACCGCCCCCTGGCCTTTCACCAGATTACCATTCCTGCCGACAGACAGACCCACCTGCCTGTCTGCTCAGCCGCTGCCATGGCGACACATTAACCCCTTACTCTCCTATCTCCTTTGCTCCTACTATCTGCCCGCACCCCTGCTGGCGCTGAGCCGTGCTTCCGCGAGGGCTGCAGAAAATAGCGTCAACCTTTCCTTTTCCCCTCAAGAGCCACGTCTCTCACAAACATCTATAGGACCTGCAGACGCACGAAAACTCTCGAACACGTGCCGGCTGCCCTGCGAGTACAACTGAAAACGATATCGTTATGACGGTAAGCGTACAAAGACACTGTACTAACGTCTCTTTGTCGCCCCTTGCCTATTTTCACAACTTCCACAACAGGGCTAGTTGTTTCTTGAAATTTGACAAAATATTTATTTTACCATTGCCAATGCCATATCTAGAACTCAAGCTTGTGAGAACTACGTCCGCATCGAAGGTTATTCAAAGGGGCCCTGGACTACCCCCCCCCCCCTCTCTTCAACTTTGGTGAGGAAACACGTTCCGCGGATAGTATCACGCACTTGTGAACATCTCAGCCACGCACGAGAACATGTCACGCACGAGAACATCTCAGTGGAGCGCCTCTCTCAAAAAACGCCCTCTCATCAAACAAAGGCGTGCTCCTCACCCATTTCGAGGTTTTAGAACACTCGTCTCCTCTTTCATCCCATTTCCACGGTGCAGTTTGATTGAGGTGTTTACATCTGAGAGGCAGTAACTGCACTACATGTTCCCCACTTTCCCTCCCCAATCAACGAAAATCTTTTCTCGAAGCTGCCGGCGGGGCCGGAGGATGTCATGTGTCGTCATAGGGCAGATTCCCGCAGAGCTGTCCTATGTAGTTGACAAGAGGCAAGCGAGATGTGTTGATCTGTGCAATTATTTATACTGTTAAAGCGTATATTAATTGACGCAGTTAACTTAAACAGGCTGAAGTGATCGAAAATCTGAGTTTCGAACCCACGCGTAGCAATGAAACACAAGCCGGCGCCGCCCTCTCCTTCGGAACGGAGGGTGTTTGAGGGGGGAAAGTTAGACATTGCGCGCGCAATATCCCAGCTGGTACTAGGTCTTTCGTTTCTTTAAATAATTTCGGTAATATATTCCTTGGAAGCAGTTCTCTTGTTCCTTTGCATTCTTGAGGCTTCGAAGAAAGCTCGGTTCATGGCCCCTTTAAACTGATTTGCCCCCCCCCCCCCCCCCCCGCAACTAGGTAGAGCGAAAATACGCGCCCTTTGCTTCGGCGTCTTCGTATCGATGGTAACAGTCCAAGTACCTACCACAAGAACGGGCCAACGAGCCACAGAAAACTATTCGCTTTAAAAGCCAAACGCGGGCGCTGCTATGTGTGAAACTAGACTGCCGCAAGCACTTGCTGTCACGGTAGCACAGAAATAAACTTACCCAGCAGGTGAGTCATATGTTCTACCACAGGGCTGCCTCAGTCCAAAAAAGCAGGTCTTTCGCGCCGTCAGGTTAAGATGTCGTAATGTTCGGTTGCTTAAAGAGAAAAGATCGCATGTGAGTTCAATATGCGTGACCCTCCGCTACTGCTCATACCGAACGCCTTATGACCATCTTATGATAATCACAGGTCATCACGCTACACCTGAGCGACTGTAATGCAATATATAGCCCCTTATCAGTCGACAGCTATTCAACGAAATGTACATGCTCTTCTGTTCACGGTCACACGTGAAATATGGGGTTTTACGTGCCTAAACCACGATCTGATTAGGAGGCACGCCGTAGTGGGGGGTCTCCGAAAATTTTGACCACCTGCGATTCTTTAACGTGCACCTTAATCTAAGTACACGGGTGTTCTCGCATTTCGTCCCCACCGAGTTACGGCCGCCGTGCCCGGGATTCGATCCCGCGACCTCGTGATTAGCAGCCTAACACCTTAGCTACTAAGCAACCCCGGCGGGTACAGTCACGCGTAATCTGTTCCGGACATTCTGATCATATATATGGAGACCTTCTCCATCGGCGCCGCCGCCGCTGGGAGGCGGCTCTCAAAAGTTCAGAGTTGGCAGACCAACTCTGGGCCGTCCGGCAAGCCAAAGATGCCGCCCGAGTCCAAGGACTTGGAGCCGCCACCTGAGGCCACCACAACGAAATTGCCGGCCATTCATTAATAAAGTTTCTTCTCTCTCTCTCTCTCTATATGGTACACTCCTATCTGCTTCGTCCCTAATACTTCCACATCTCATCTGGTCCGCCACCGCTGCGCCTTCCCCTACCAGGTGATTCCACCTTATATATATATATATATATATATATATATATATATATATATATATATATATATATATATATTACGGCTACGCCATTGTTCACAGTTGGTGTCGACTGAGCACACACGATGAGAGAGAGAGAGCTTGCATGGAGCCAAGAGTAAAGGGGATTTAACAAAGTGTGGAGGAGAGTAGCAGGAGTAACGTAGAACGTCATAGGTCACGAGGATATATATATATATGTCCACTCTTTGTTGAATCCCCTTTATTCTTGGCTCCGTGCAAACTCTCTCTCTCTCTCATCGTGTGTGCTCAGTCGATACCAACTGTGAACAATGGCGTATCCAGAATTTCTTCTCTCTATTTTCGGGGGTGGGTGGGGGGGAGGGTCTACTTGACCGGGAATGGGGTCAGGGAGAAAGGGGACAAGGGTGCCGGGAAGGCCCCATATTAACACAGAAAATTCAGGGGGAAGGGCGAGGGGGGGAGCACGTGCCCGGTGTGCCACCCCCTCGCTAAATCACTGAGTGCGAAGACCATCGAACTTCCTGTAAAACGCTGTCGCATTAACAATCTCTTCCCAAGCAATAAACCTACACATGTGCACCAGCAGCTGTCTGCTGACGTGCGAGGGACCTTTACCTTTCGTGGCGTATCCGGTTTGTTCTTCCGTTTGCGTCACCGGGTTCCTCAAAGGGCAACTGGCCATAACGCGTGTACAGGGTTGCTGAACAAAGGCAAATTTATCCGCGCGTGTCACGAAAAATTAATTCGTCTCGGAACGTAATGCTACGCCATTTTGTGCGTGGGCGGCGAACGTATAATTTATTATTTGGTTTGCACGTATGAAAATCAATTGCAGAGAAAAGGAAGAGAGCTGGCTGCCAACTGTCAGCAGGATAGGCACAACGCCTGCCAGATCCAGCAGAGACACAGTACATGGAAAAAGAACAGTGAATGAAGAACAGGATATCTATTAAGGGGGGAAGAGAGAAATGAGGGGAGAGAGAAGAACAACAAAAGAATAAAACACGCGTTTGCGTGTTTATTCTTAACTTCGGGCAAATGGCCCACAATTTAGCACAAAATTGGAGCAGCATAGGTAGGCAATAATCGGGGTTCTAGATTTGTCGCGTTCAAAGAAAAGAAAAATAGTAAGCCTCAGCGCAAAACACACGGCTTAAGGAAACGAACGCACAAGTGACAGGCGCTGCATCTTTCACTTGTCTTTTTCGTTGCGGTCTTCTTTATTGCGCTGATGTCCAGCCATTCATTTGTCTCTTGTAGTTAGCATATTATTATAAGTTGTTTGTTTTAATTCTGGTCAGATCCTCATTCACGCAAATTTATTATGAGTGTGCTAATAATATTAAAGAAATTAATAACGAGTCGAATGTCATGTTTTTCGACTTGCTATTCCAAACTAACAAGCGCGGGGCTCGATTTTGCGAACACTTCTGGAATATTTACGCATATACGTTATCAAGATGTATTTAGCGTGACTTCTTTTTTGTTTTGCCTGTGGAAGAAGCACACAATTCAAATCCTTGAACTGGATTGCTAAAAGAGGCGGACATTATTTGCACGAGAGACCTAAATACATAATCGACTAACTTACACAATTTCTGTAAATAAGTTTTAGCCAATTACTTCGGCGAGATTGCAAGGCCATATCCACTTGGAATGAATTCTGAAGGTGACCCCAGCCTCGAGATGTGCGCCATCAAACTTGCGGTAAAAATGCGCTGTTGTCGCACTAACCTTTTTTGTTAAACGCCATTTCATTCAATCTATTGATTCACAATAATAACTGGAACGCCAATGCATTTCGTCGCACTATTTAGGGATGAATATCGGTGTCATCTCAGGATTAATCTCAGATACACTACCATTCATAAATAGTGTAGGGGTGCTTGAATAGTTAAATTTCCGGAAAGGTGATCGCACCATCAAGGCTTTAAGAAAAACCGTATAACAAATATCCCGCATGATACATAGGGTCACCTTCCGCAGGAAAGGCTTTGGAGAGACCGAAACGCTTACACTCGCACAGGCCCTTGTAGTGAGCCGGCTAACGTATAGTCTATACCGTACCATGAGCTCAGTAACGGCGAGGAGGGGCAGGTGGACGCCATGATGAGGACATCCTACAAGACGGCACTGGGTAAATACTGCCGCATTGTAGCGTCATTGAAGAACACAGCAGAACTGTGAATCACGAAACTTTACATTTAGAGCGCAGCTCTTAGGGCATAGAGTTTCTCACTATAACACCTAGAGGATAATCTGGCGCCACCATCTATGAGAGTTTCTTAGGGGGGCACCGTGCCGTCATGGGAGTGACGGTATATGTGTCTGCGAGGCTCGTGTTGGCTGGTGTTGTAAGGGGCTTCGTCTAAAACGTGGATATGGCTACGCAAATAACGCGTTTTCAAAGTAAAATCTTCATAAAATGTTTCCATTCATCCATATTACATCTTTACTCACCCACAATGCATGACCAAGCGAAGAAAAGCAAGAACAGACGACCAACTGTTTCAAAGCGAGCTCGAACCTTGTCGTCCGCCCTCCAACTTTAGCGGCCCGCTGATACTTTTTACGTAACATGTAGTCGTACACACAATAACAAGTTCTCATAGTTAAACAAAACATGTTTTCGCGTAATAATAAAGCTAAAACAGCTTTTCCCGTGCTGTTCTAGTACAAAATGAATCATCGTGATAGATGGAACGGTACTTGCCAAGCGCGTCTTCAAGGTGTCCTGTCTCTACGAGAACGATGCCAATCCGAAGTCACAATATACCGGCATTCCCATGCATACCACAGCGCAGCAGCGCCAGATTTCCCTCTAGGTAATGTAGTGAGAAACTCTATGTCAGGGTGCCCGTTCCTGCGGCGACCGTCGGCGTTGCCCCTGGTAACCGAGTGAACGCGGAGCGCAGCGGGAGATGAAAAAAGAGAGCGCGATGAGGAAAGCGGAGGGGGAGAAGATGGCGAAAGAGTGAGGAGGAAAGCAGAATGCCGCACGAAACTACGAGGTGACGCCATGGTGTTTGTAATCTGATTGTACGCGCGACGCGAATTGTGTTGTACTTCCCGGAAGCCACGCAGGCCCCAGCGATTACACTGGAACCTCCGACAGGTCATGTACAGAAGCTGACGCGCTTGACCCATAGATAAGATTTTCGACGATCGCCGATTCTGCTCGCCGCTACATTCTAGCCACTGTATCGCCTCTATCGTTACAGTGGCTAGAATATCCACTCTACTATCGTCATGCTCGAGCGTTACGTGTTTTGCAACGTTTCGCTCCGTTTGCAGCGTGCCGCACGAGACAGATTGTCCGCGCCAGCCAATACATCGCGAAATGAAGACACGTATAGAGCTGCGCTCAGATTTCGCATTAGGGAGTATCGTAATTACCGGCGAAATTGTTATTGGGTGAACCTGTGCCCGGAAAGATAACGGTCAAGCACATCGATAGCGGCGAGCACAATCGGCGATCGTCGAATATGTGATCTGTACGGGAAATCGTCGAAGGTTTCAGCGCAAACACTGGTGTCCGCCCATGCCTTCCAGAAAGTATCCTACACATCTCACGTCGCGCATACAGTCAGATTGGATTACACGAGGTTCGGTGACAACAGACACATGAGATCGATTCAACGATAACCTTCGAGTAATTTCCAAATCTACCACTGAACCTCAATTTAAAAGGGTTCTACTTAAATTAAGGGCGTATTGACGACGCACTTGACTGTTTGCAAGGAGCGGAATTTTTTTCGTCCTGAGATCTTCGCTCTGGCTACTGGCAGGTGCCCATGGCTGACGCTGACTGTTCTAAAACCGCGTTTGTAACACCAGACGGCTTGTATGAATTCACTGTAATGCCAGTCGGTCTGTGCAATGCGCCCGCCACCTTTGAACGCATGATGGACGGCATCCTACGCGGCCTGAAGTGGCATACTTGTCTCTGCTACCTCGACGACGTTGTCTTCTTTCCCCCTGATTTTCCGACCCATCTTCGGCGTTTACATCAAGTTTTAACCTGCCTCCGGAATGCTGGTCTTCAGCTGAACTTTAGAAAGTGCCGATTTGTAGCTCGAAAACAGACTGTGTTAGCCACGTTGTCTCCAAAGAAGGCATTCCTCCTGATCCTGCTAAACTTCGCGCCGTATCCGAATTTCCGAAGCTCACTATCTTGAAAGCACTACGCAGCTTCATTGGCCTATGCTTTTATTTTCGACGTTTTGTTCGCGATTTCGCTGCTGTGACCGCACCACTAAACCAACTTCTCCAAGAGGACAATGAACTTTTTGCTTGGTCGGAAGCCTCTGATGATGTCTTTATGGCTCTTCGTCACCTACTCACGTCTCCGCCAATCTTGCGCCATTTTGATTCAAGCGCACCTACAGAACTTCACACTGACGCCAGTGGTGTAGTCCTTGGTGCCGTGCTCGCACAACGCAAGAACACTAATGCCGAATACGTCGTCGCTTATGCAAGTCGTGCCCTCACGAAACCTGAGGCCAATTACTCAGTCACAGAAAAAGAGTGCCTGGCTATCGTATGGGCTCTTCAAAAATTTCGTCCATATCTCTACGGTCGACACTTTGACGTGGTGACGGATCGTCACGCTCTTTGCTGGTTGTCTAACCTAAAAGACCTGTCGGGCCGCCTCGCTCGCTGGGCCCTCCGAATCCAGGAATATGATATCCGTGTCGTCTATCGCTCTGGACGCAAACACTCTGACGCCGATGCCCTCACGCGCTTCCCAGTTACTTCAGACAGCAGCACTTCTACCTACAAACATGACATCTCACCACTTGACATCCTGGACATGGCATCGGAGCAACGAAAAGAGCAATGGATCGTCATGACATTCGACTTTTTGTTAAATCCTCCGGCAACTTCGGCACCTCGAGCATAACGCCGTGTCACAGACCGGCGCCAACCATGTTATATATATATTTCGTTAGAGTGTGTTTTTCGGGCATCCCGTTCCGAGTCTACGGGAAGAGGCCGCGAGAGAGGGCGGAGAGGACTGCCCAGGGTCGAGGGGCATCTGGAGACGGTCGCCTTTGTGAGCGGCGCAAGCGGCTGTTCTTCGGCGGCGGCTTCGTTGTCCCCTTCGACGGAGTGGGGGCTTGGCCGCGGTGTAAGATTACAAGAGTGGAGCAGGCAGAGCGCACGGTGAAGAAAGTTGTGCGCCCTGTTTCCACTGTTCGGTTGCTTCCGCTGGTCGGGATGGCGGAGACGGCCGGCCCATAAATCGACTGTGCGCATGCTGTCTTCGGTGGCGCCGAGAAAACAAAAACGCCTGTAAATAACCGCTGGGCACAGCACTTCTTGTCACCAGCGCCTTCCCGCCGCCAGCTCGTTAGCAGTTCGGTGGGAAGGGGGACAGTCGGTCGGAAGCAGGCAGTGAAGAAGGTTGTGTGAGTCTTTGCGGCGTGCGGGGCCGAATTCCTGACGGCGAGGCGCGCGTTTCATCGCACCGGGCCCGCCGCCTTCGAGCCATCGCCGCAACGACTGCCACACGAGCCGTCCCCGTTCTTCGCTGCGCTACGATATGGTCTGTCCGCCGGCTTGTCCTCTTCTTCTTCTTTGTTAACTCTCAATGACTCGCGTGCCTCTAAACTCCTTTGTTTACTGTTGTTGTAACCCTGCCTGATTGTGTGTTCTGGTCGTGTTTCCAATTGTGTGTGCTTCTCGCCAATTCTGTTCGTACCTAGTTTGAGTTCTTTGTTACCTTATTGTCCGTGATCAGTTTTGTGTATGATTAAATGCTTGTTATCCCCCTTAAACGAGTTGCTTCGTGATTGCCGACGCACCGATACACGGGCGTCTTGCTCGGGCTGACCAACCCTGAATAAATAAATGTTGTACAGAAACCTCTCGCTTGTAGGCCGGGGCGAAGCGTAAAGCGGACCCCCTGTGCTCCGTCGGCTTGCGTCTGGCAGCCGGATCGGCGAGCGAAGTGTAAAAAGGTTTTTGTGACACGCCGACAGGCGCAGCATTTCACAATCCGCGACGGACCATTATACCGCCGCAACTACCACAATGACGGCCGCAAATGGCTCTTAGTTGTCGTAGGTGGCCTCGCCACCTACGACAAGATTTATGCACCGCTTTTCATTCTGACCCGCAGTGTGGTCACGGCGGAGCGTAAAAAACCTACACACGGCTTCGCCTACGATATTATTGGCGAGGGATGTACACCTTCGTCCACAAATACGTATGCTCCTGCATTGCCTGCCAGCGACGCAAATGTGTCCCGCATCTCTCCACCGCACCTCTCCAACCACTTTCCTGCCCAGCTCAGCCATTTGACCGTGTCGGCATCGATATGTACGGGCCTCTTCCACCTACTGGCGCTGGCGACTGATGGATTGTTGTCGCCGTAGATCATTTGACACGGTATGCGGAAACCGCCGCCTTGCCTGCCGCATCAACAAAAGACGTGGCCTTGTTCATTCTAAACAACTTCGTTCTCCGCCATGGCGCACCTCGTGAACTGTTGAGCCATCGGGGCCGCGTATTCCTCTCGGACGTCCTGCAGTCACTCCTATCTGAATGCTAAGTTATTCACCGCACTACGACTGCTTATCATCCACAGACCAATGGCTTAACAGAACGATTCAACAGAACTCTTGGTGACATGCTATCAATGTATGTTGCATCTGACCACTCCAACTGGGATCTTGTACTTCCGTTCGTCACTTCCGCATATAACACTGCCTCTTCCTAGGTCGCCAGGATGACTACTCTTCAATTCCGGGATGATTGTGACGAAGAAGATCGGCAGGCTGAAAAGCCCCGTTGCCATCGCGTGACTCGTACCCAGTTCGTTCGCTGGCTGCGCCCTTTGCTGTTGCTGGGTTTGTCGCTGCGGCTCTGCCAGCTGAATAAACCCCCCTTACAATATATACAATCGGACTTCTTCAGCTACTCCGACATGCGCTTGCCATGCATGTTTATCGCCGATTACTTTGCCGCCACCGTTTGTTGAACCTATTCAGCGCGCCTGTCTAAGTTTTCCTCGCCTTTCTCAAGCCTTCCCGGACGTTTCTTCAAGACTTCCTCTTTTCCACCGCTTCTGATAGCCCCTGCGTTTCCTTCCGGACCACGTCCCCCGACATCGTATATGTTACACAACACAACTTCCTTACATATGTTCCTCATCTCGACGCTTTAAGCTTGAAGCACTTGATACGGTCGGAGTAGAGTTGGTCTCTCTCTCTCTATCTTTTATTTCTTTTTTTCACAGCATTAGATATAGGGCAGTCAGCGGCCTTAGAAATGGTGGTGACTCAATTCCTGGCGGCGCTATCCCGAAGGTCGTGTGATCAAAGGCGCGGTTGGACCGATTTCCAGTTCACTATATGCGCCCTTGCAAGACACGGGATGCGACATACACGATGCCAAGAGTGACAAATGTCATGTAATTAATCACGGGCTTTTCGCATCGATCAGCAGTCGTTGAGCTGTTGTGTTATCGTCGACATACCATCGGCACGCATTCGCTGTCATGCCGTTGTGTTGATGGCGTCGTGGTCGTTGTGTTGTCGTCACGCCCATCGTCGCCATACAGTCGTCGTCATGCTTTCGCTGTCACGCCATTGCGCTCACAACGTTGTCATGTCATCATTGTCACTGTGTCACCGGTATTCGTTATCATACTGTCGTCGCAATTGCGTCGTTGTCCTTCCATCGTGATCATTGGATCTAACTTTGTCATTCGACTCTCGTCGTGCAATCGTCGTCACGCTGTCATCTTGCCGTCGTCATCACTCCAGAAGCGCGATCCCATTGTCGTCGAGGCATCCATAGAGTTTCTCACTACATTACCTAGAGGGAAATCTGGCGCTGCTGCGCTGTGGTATGCATGGGAATGCCGGTATATTGTGACTTCGGAATGGCATCGTTCTCGGAGAGACAGGACACCTTGAAGACGCGCTTGGCTGGCACCGTTCCGTCTGTCACAATGATCCATTTTCTACTAAAGCAGCACGTGAAAAGCTGTTTTAGTTTTATTATTACTCAAAAACATGTTTTGTTTAACTATGAGAACTTGTTATTGCGTGTACGGTTATATGGTACGTAAAAAGTATCAGCGGGCCGCTGAAGTTGGAGGACAGACGACAAGGTTCGCGCTCGCTTTGAAACAGTTTGTCGTCTGTTCTTGCTTTTCTTCACTTGGTCATGCATCATGGGTGAGTAAAGATGTAATATGCGTGAATGGAAACATTTTATGAAGATTTTACTTTGAGAACGCGTTATTTGTGTAGCCAAATCCACGTTTTAGACGCAGCCTCTTACAACACCAGCCAACACGAGCCTCGCAGACACATATACCGTCATTCCCATGACGGCACGGTGCCCCCTTAGGAAACTCCCATAGACGGTGGCGCCAGATTACCCTCTAGGTGTTGTAGTGAGAAACTCTATGGAGGCATCGTCGTCACGCCGCTTTCGTCGTTCTGTAGACGTCATTCCTCCTACGCATCACTCTGTCGCACTCTTGCTGTCGTCATTCAATCGTGATTATGCCAATGCGCTGTCACTCATCGTCGTCATTTCGTCCTCTTCAGTCAGTCATCGTCACGCATTCGTTGTCACACCATTCGGTTGTCGCCATATACACGTGCACGGTCGTCGTCATCGCATTCTTCTCATGCGGATCGTGGTCAAGATATTGTCAATGCGCCATGTGACGTCATCATTCCAGAATCGTCGTCTTACTGCCATCGTGCCGTCGTCGTCATACCGCCTCCTTCATTTCATCGTCGGCACTGCGTCGTCGTCCGTCCTGCACAGACGTCGTCATACTCTCTCGTTCATGGCCGGCCTTGGCAAGCGAGTCTCACAGCGAATTGGGCCGATACCGGAGACAATGTACGTCGCATACAGCTGAACAGAGGTCTCAAAATGAGCTCTACAGATTCTAGATAAACGTGTCCTCAGCAACTCGTTGCGCAGCTACATACACATCGCTTTAATGTTAATCGATTTTGCATTGACAGTCATCGTGAGATTGGTTCAGCCGTTATTTTTTTTTCTTCTTCCCTTCTTTCAATGTATACTCATTCCTCCCTGATTTAGTTTACGAGTTCCTTTATGGTCAACTCTTCCAAGCTTGTGCGACCTGTGCGCTCCCTTTAGCTTTTGTATAGGGGCCTACATTCGATATCTAATATTCCTTGTGCGATAATTCGCAGACGCTGGTTGATTCCGCGTCTGCGCGCCTCCCGCTACTGCGACGTCTGGATTATGAGCGCATATGCTTGGATGTTAAGGTAGTTAAGGCGCACAAGCGTTTTCTCACCATCTGGGTGTAGGTATTTGGCGTAGTTCTGCGGAAACCCGCAAGGTGGAGAGAAGTAATTCATCATCAGCAGCAGCAGCCTATTTTATGTCCACTGCAAAACGAAGGCCTGCAGTAAAAGGGAAAATAAGACATCCACCTATTCGTAGCAATTGCTACAAAGGAAACCCATACGAGTTCCTCGAAAGAAAAGCCTCGCAGTCGAAGAAAAATTCGTTCTGGTCCGGGACTCGAACCCGGCGCCCACCGCCTTTCCGTGGCAGCCGCTCTACCATCTGCGCTAACCAGGCGGCTAGCAGATGGCAGGGCGAAGTCGAATTTGTCAACTGGAAGCAAAGGCAACAGTTTGACGCAATAGTTCTGCGGAAACCCCCTTTGTAGCAATTGCTACGAATCGGTGGATGTCTTATTTTTCCCCTTATTAGTTACTTCTCTCCAACTTGCTGGTGGTTCGACTCCGCGAGCGGAAGTCGAACCAGCAACTTCGTGCTGAACAACTCAACGCCGTGCAGCCACTGAGCCCACCCAGGCGGGCAGAGTTCGCGATTTACAGGAAAGGGAAAGGTCACAGGGGTCTTCTTCGCCGTTGCACGCATATGCGCGGGGCACGAAGCGGTGTCAGCGGTGCGCCCAACGAACTGACGCGATGAGCTGCAGCTGTCCGCTAAGATGTCAGTCACACGTCCTATATGGAGCTTGTCTTCACTGCTACTGCTTGTGTGATAGCCTAGCAAAAAAAAAATGCAAAAGACTCGTAGAAAGTACGCCGGCTCGCAAGTTTCTGGTAATTCTATAGCACGTTGTGGGAGGGTTGTCATCATCAGCCATACGGCTTGTCTGCATTTCTTTCTGGAAGCGTTGCGCCAACCGGACGCGATGTACACCTCGTGGACACTGCGTGTCTCGATCTCAATTACAGAACTGCGCCACGGAGGTGCAGGAGTGGTGCAACCACAACCAATGCTATAGGGAGGCCTCGTGCCGTCAGGCAGTGGCATGACTGCGGAGGGGGACGTCAGAATGGGCCAATGAGAGACGCGAGATGTGATGTCAGTCTTGCAGGTTGCCAGACCACATCATGGGCCGTTGCGTATTTAAGCAGGATATCGCGTTAAGCTTTGACCGAGGAGAGGAAGTCTCGCATTCTGCGAACGGCACCGCATTGTCGATGACTGAGCGCATGTTGTACCACCGCGTTCGCTGCACGTTGTCTGCTTGTATGGAGGCTGTTCAATGCATATAGGGAATTGGGCTTCGTCTTTTGCAGCAGACTTTCTCAGCTCTACGACAAGTCTTATTGCACCAATTGCAATATATCCCTTAAGATATATCATTTACTCTGGCCATGCTTGCAAGCTCACATAAACTCCGACCCGGACAAGCGCAAGTTTGAAAAAGTAATCCGGAGCGAAGAACTCGCTCCCCAACTCTGCGCCGTCCAGCAGGACCACGACGCCGCCAGGAAACTCAGCCTCCCGGTTCCGTCGTGGGAGACGCCCACTCCATGAGAGCCCAAAGCTCTCGTGGTCTGCAGGACCTTGAATAAAGTTGATTTCCTTCCTTCCTTCTCAGCAGACTTCATCTTTTGTTATTTAATTGCTGTTGTAAGCACTCAAAAACGTGATTCAGAGACATAATAATTTTTGCTATGTCTAGGGGAAAGAGGGAGAAGGAATGGTTCCAACATGTTTATTTTGACTATAGCTATTTGAGGCAGACAGGAAGGCGGTGGTGTGGCTTAGAGAGCAAGTGGTTGTAACTGGTGTTCCATGCGCTGCGTGGAGCAGATGAACAGGGGACGATTAGAGTTATCGAATGGACGGCAACGGAAAAGAAACGTTTGTCGAGGACGGCAGAGAATTGGGTGGTATGATTTGAGAAAATTTGCGTTCAGAGGATTGGATCGTCTGATGCTTGACAGAGGTAATTGGAGAGCCCGGCCCTCCTACGGTGTGCATAAATGATCATGGTCGTGGTGATGATGATGACGCTTGTTAAGGTTATGATTATTATTATAATGATGATGCATTGTGGGACGGTTTAGAACAGAGGAATTCTGGTTCAAACTTCGAAACATACTGGCATACGATGGTAGTACATTAAAAGTGATGGCAGTCAAAACTTCCCTTTTACGGGGTTATTTTATTGCTGCGATGACGCAGTTTTAGTGCGTAGAATAAGAAAATTGACTTGTGGGAGGTCTTGCAGAGTCTATGACAAAGGAATAAAAGTGACGTTGAAAGGAACAGGACCGATCCTTGTGGAACCCCTTGTTCAAAGTAAATGATCCTGTCATTGAGACTAAGGGAGAACGCATACGGGAATTGAGAAGGACATGTACCACAATGCGAGTTGCCTTATAAAAGATGCAAGAAGACGCCCTGTTTTCAATGACGGCTTGACGTTGCATGTTTGTCGTGGGCTTTAGCGATATCGGTTGGGATGACAGTATGCATACACGTATTGTATCGATATTTTCTCTCCTGCTCTTTCTTGGCTGGTCGTTCTCGCTTAGGTATATCCTGATTTCATACCAGTATTTGACAGAATTCCTGGCGATCATCTTAGCTCTATATGCACTCATGAATCACGTCATTTGTGATTGCCACTGAGTAACTTTACCTTTATTTCACACATGCAAGTGGCAGTGCTCATCTGTTACGTATATTTCATTGTTCATAGTATAGTGACAGTGATAACTGATAGCGGTAGTGATAGCGCTCCGTCCTGTGTCGCACTGTTTAAAGATTCTGTTTTAACTAGTGATAACTCATTTAAAATTCGTTCATTTGATCTTTCTGCCAGGCCACAAAATTTGTTAACGAATGAACTGACACGTAGCCTGGAAAGAGCATTAATTAGTAGCCTTCCTCCCTATATTTCCTGCACGAGCTTCATAGGAATGACCGACAGCCCTAATGCAATGCCTGTACAGAGGCGAAGAAATTGCAGAACACCTTTTGACATGCTACTGCCTGTCCATTAAAAATGAAAGGCTTGTCCTCCGCGTCGCTCTAAGCCACCTATACGGATTACCTTTCGTGTGGCACAAGATCTTGGGAGCGTGGCCTGACATATATCACACCTGCAGAAGGTCACAAAAGCCCTGCAGCGATTCCTAAAGCTGACCGGACTGAGGGACAATCTGTTATAAAGCACTGATGATTTCACCTAAGTCGACGACACCATTGCACATCAACTCTCGGCTTTCTTTCCTTGTGATAACATTTCCCTCCTTTTGCACCTTCACCCAGTGCAAGATAGCCAACAGGGCTCAGGCCTACTTAACGTCCCTGTCTTTCACTTATCATTTTCCACGTCTCTCTATACAACTTCTGCTAGGTTCTTCAGGCGTACCATCATTCAGGCTAAACACATAGGACTCTCACATTAACCCATTTTTCTGCAGCATTGACATATTAATTTCTAACTACTCGATGTAGAAACTTGTGCCAAACTCGAAGACGGTCTTTTTCGCAGTCTGCATTCTGTTTACTACAGTTAGTGCGGACTCTCGAACGCATTCAGGTAACTAGATGATCGTCCTCTGAGTGAACAGACGATACTAGAACACCGTCCCCACTGATCATCGGCTCAGGAGGCAGTGAAGGCACATTTGTGCTTTCTGAGAACGTCTGGTTTGTACGACCGCCTTTGACTCTGTGGTACTGTCCGTTCACGTCTCTCTCTCTCTCTCTCTCTCTCTCTCTCTCTCTCTCTCTCTCTCTCTCTCTCTCTCTCCTTTTTTTCCTTCCCCTTCTCTCGTCCCCAGCGTAGGACAGCCAATCAGACTCTTGACTGGTTAACATCTCTGTCTTCCTTATAACTCTCTCTCTCTCTCTCTCTCTCTCTCTCTCTCTCGCTCTCTCGGTAAAAGAAAATTGTTATTCAATGCGAATCTATTGGTACTATAAATTATGAGGTTAGGTTGGGAAAATGTGATCGGTGGCAGCTTATTATTCAGAAATATGTAGAGGAAAAAAAAAATACTCAAGTAGTACAATAAACTATCCCGAGCGCAGGCTACAACTTTCCGCCTGCTACAAACCAATACTTACCCCTCGTTACAACTTTACAACAAGATCTACCCAGACATTTACCCCAATCCCACGTGCCATATCTGCAAGACACAGCCAGCCACACTTCCACACATGCTTTGGGACTGTACACACCAATACCCCGACACTAACCCCACGACCCTCTCGTCGCGATGGCACGCTGCCCTGCGTAGCCCCAACCTTGACGACCAACTCTGGGCGACCCAGCAGGCCTGCGAGGCGGCGAAGAGGCAACACCTCGACGTCCCCACGTGGGAGGCCTAGGCCCAGCCACCATCTCTTGCTGGTTTCAATAAAGTTTATTCAGTCAGTCAAGTAGTATTTGGTGAGTCCAGAAATGGTAAGGATGTTATTTTCGTGTAGTAAGGATTAGGCATAAGCAAAGCGTGAGCCATAAGTAATAATTCCTATGTGCCTTGGTTATGAACTATCTGGAGAGACGCAATGCAAGTGCTACAGGTGTTTCCCCAAAATATTATGTCATAAGTAATATGGGAGTGTGCAAAACAGCGGTAAAGAGAGTGTAACACGTTGCACGTGTAAAGTAGGGGCGTGTTTTAATTAAGACGCTTAAACCATAAGTTATTTTCCTTCTTTAAGTGAGCTATATAATTCTGATAATTGAAGTTAGTCAAGTAGAATGCCAAGGAAAGATGAGTATGAACTTGAAGGAAGACAGTGGGGACCAAAAATATTAGCTGGAACGGATGCCAAGTTTCGCTGATGTGAAGAGAACACAACAAATTTAGTTTTGGTTACATTAATAGATAACATGTTAACATCACACCACCTTAGTGAATTTTCTAAATGAGCATCTAGTTTATTGACGAGAAATGATGTGTCTTTGTGAAAGGCAAATATTGTGGTATCGTCAGCGCACAAGATGCATTTTTGTAGAAGAAAAAAGATTAAATTATGGGGTTTAACGTGCCAAAACCACTTTCTGATTATGAGGCACGCCGTAGTGGAGGACTCCGGAAATTTCGACCACCTGGGGTTCTTTAACGTGCAGCTAAATCAAAGTACACGAGCGTTTTCGCATTTCGCGCCCATCGAAATGCGGCCGCCGAGGCCGGGATTCGATCCCGCGACCTAGTGCTCAGCAGCCCAACACCATAGCCACTGAGCAACCACGGCGAGTTGTAGAAGAAAGACGGTCTGCTAAATCATTAATATAAACCAAAAAAGAGAAGCAGTCCCAGGATCGATCCTTGAGACGCACTAATGCTTGTGGTTGGTTGTCGAGAGTAAAACGCCAGAAGTATAAACAACTTGAACTATGTTATATACGTAGCTTTTTAGTAGCGTAAGGGCAGGACAGCAAATGCCAATTGTTTCAAGCTTAGCGAATAGGATATTATGATTTATGCTATTAAATGCCTGCGTTAGATCGATAAAAACAGAGCCGGTGAAGATACTTTGTTGATTTTTTTTAGTTGGTCAATAACATGGATAAGCGCCAGACCTGCGGAATATCCATGTCGAAAACTTGAAGATAGGATAATAAATTTAGAAAGGTATCTTGTTAGCCATATTTCAATTAGTTTATCAGCAACTTTCCCTAAGAACGGTAGATACATATAGGTAGGTAGTTTAAATAGTAATATGCTGTCGCATTTTTTTTAGAACTGGCATGATTTGCCATGCTTAAGTTCGCAATGAAATAGACCAGTCTTGAATAATAAAGTAACAATAAATGAAAGTCTATGCGAAATTAGGCGCGCAAATAATTTAATGTTAGCAGGGTACCTAATCTCATCAATTCCAGCGCTTGTGACGTTTAGGTTATTTATAACATTAACTATTTCTCTCTGCGTTGTGGGAAATAAGAATTGACGTGGTAGGCGGTTCATCTTAATGATCTGTTTAGAAGGTGAGTCGTTATGAAATAAAAAATTACTGAAAGCATCAGCCATATCAGGAGGAGAACTGTACTCTTCTCATTAAAAATTCTGGACACTTGGTCTTGTCGTATGCGCCTATTTGAATGAAGTTGACAAACTCCCATTTTTTTCTCTGTTATTACCTGTCAGTAAATTTCCTTGCTCAAAATACAATCGTTTAGCTGATATTAGTTGACCGTTAAGAGTTTTACAATTTTTTTTATATCGGGCACATAACTTTATGCTAAACGGCTGCTTTCTTTCGTTTTCGCGAATTGTGAGAAAATGCCACAGATTTTTTTTACATTTCTTTTTCGACATGAACTTTTATGTGAGAATTCTGTAACTAGTGACAAATATGTTATAAAGACTTTCTGTGTGTCGTTTAGTGATGTAATATCAGACCAGTCTGTATTAGCTACAGCAGTTCAGAAGCCGTCTTCGCCCAGAACACATTTTGTATGCAAAGGTTGGCAAGGTCGTATACTAGAATTAAAGCGTAAGAGCAACGAGTAATGATCCCGGCCACGGCGGCCGCATTTCGATGGCGGCGAAATGCGAAAACACCCGTGTACTTAGATTTAGGTGCACGTTAAAGAACCCCAGGTGGTCAAAATTTCCGGAGTCCTCCACTACGGTGTGCCTCATAATCAGAAAGTGGTTTTGGCACGTAAAACCCCATAATTTTTTTAATGGGTAATGATCACTGATGTCGATGTCGAAAACTTTCGCCTCTATAGCGAATAAAGCAAGTTAGAAAGAACATGATCAATTAGTGAACTTGTGCCATTAGAGACTTCGCGTGAGGGAATTAACGTCAATTAAGGAATCATACCCGTAGCTTTGGAACAAACTTGTATAGTTAATACAGGTGGTGGATGTTTCATCCAGTAAATTAATGTTTATATTACCCATTATAACAACATTCTTGTTAACTAGCGATAAAGCATGTAAAATATGATCAAGGTTAGTACAGAATTCATTAACTGACGATGAAGGAGGATGGTAAATGCAGCCAAATATGAAATTCCTGTTATCTTTAGCAATAAAGCAGGCAACGAATTCACTCCAAACAGATTCGCATCTAGTAACCGTTAAGCATAAGTCATGTCTTCTTCGATAAGCAAGAGTAGAAGAAACATATATGACGACACCACCGTGACTGCTGGTTAATTTATTGCAGAATTCTTATTTATATTTATGGAAGCAAGATAGATATTTTGTCTTCATCAGATAACCATGTTTTAGTTATGGCAATTATTGAAAACGAACTAGCTAGCGATGCAAGAAAATTATCGATTTCATCGAAGTGTCTGCCAAGTCTCCCCGCATTAAAATCAATGATGGAATGAAATCCTCTTAAAAAGGAATTGGTTTGATCGAGTCGCAGTACAGAAGCCTTGATTGTTATTTCAAGTGGTTAAACAATAAGGTCTGGTCCGTCTTGATTAGGTCAGATTCGTCTCGAATGCGCAAAACTGTGCTTTTAGTAGTCTTCCTAGCCTTGATTTGGCAGTTGTCAATCCGAAGGAACACGTTTCTTTATCTTTCTTCAGAGTTGGTGCTTTGGAAAAGCGAACCTTGTTACGCGGGGTCAAGTGCTCATTGTCAAAAACGGGAGTGTTTGAAGAGCCAGAGAATCCAACGTCGCTAAGACAAAGTTTGGCTTTACGCGCGCTATGTGAGTGAATTCAGGTTTATCATATCTGGAGTAGAAAAGGGCAATAATGTTATCTTGTCATTTTACCTGGCGGGTACGCTATGAACGATGTCGAGATCGCTAGGCCCCGTACAAGACAGCCCGTTCTCTCTCCTACCGTCTTCACGATTGCAACACAGTCCTCCACTTTGGAACAGGGAACGCCCTTGATCTTGACATTGATAAGGCGGGAGTACTGCTCAAGCTCTTCAACATTGCGGGTCAGTGAATGGCTCTATAGGATTTCCGTCGCTTGTTTTCATTGATTAGTGTAGCATTTTCGCGACGTAGTTTTTCAACAAGTCCGTTCAAGTGATGGGCCCTTGTATGAAAAGAATCAATCTCTTTCTTCAACGCTACAACATCGATCCCAGGCTCTCTCGTTCTCAGCAAGATTTTACCAAAGAGCAGTTCGTGGGTACTTTAACATAATATTGTTTCCTATAGCTCCTCAGTTGTTTTTTTTTAGTTCGCCATTCGTCGGCATTGTATTAATATTAAACATAAACTCAGGCAAGAAAAAAGGAAAGAATAAAGGCAGAAACACAGTTGATGGCGGCAGTGGCAGCGGCAAAATAATAGTGGAAAAATCAACATAGTAATACCTGCGCAAACAGGGAATTCCTGTATAGATGTGGGTCATGCAATATCCACATCTACATGCTCTCGGCTAACCTCTTTCCCAACAGCTTGGGTCGCTGGGTAGTCCATGGGCAAATGGGTGGAACACTGGGCTGCTGTGCTGAGGGAACTAAGTTCGAAACCAACATTCGGACCCATAGGCGCCGACTACGGAAGGGCCGGAGGGCTCGAGCCTCCCCTCCCCCTCCCAAAATTTTTTCGGGGGGCTGTGGTCAAATCTAGCAGTTGAAATTAAATTGAAACCTGCCGCCAACTGTCGAAATCGCAACCACCGTGGGACAAAAATTGACTTCGTCATCGCCATCTGGAATCAACGCCCCCCCCCCCCCCCCCCCGCCGCCGGAGATTAGCGATGGGGTCAGGGATCATGTCTCTTGCATACCGTTTTGGACAAATCGATTGAAAAACTACAATTGCCCTAAAAGTTTAAAAAAACATCGCAGCCTTAAATTGCCGCGGCTACACAAATTTTTCTAGCATTATAACAAAGAAGGATGGCAACACCAAGAATTTTAGATCCAGAATTTTTGCCAGTCAGGCATTTTGACTGTCAACGGCTGCTCTCCGAATGTCTACTGTTCGGAGTATCTGTGCAAAATCAAATGAACGGCCATTTTATAAATGCAGGTGTTTCTTTCGTGCACAATTCTCTTATAAGACTTCGGACCCTTCCCGAACTCCCTAATCAACTCTTTACTTGAAACATCAACTATGAACTTACCTGTAAAAGTAAACATAGCAGGGACTACAGATCATTCTTGCGAACGTAAATAAAATGTTTATAGCAAAATTAATGGGACTCTGAGCTCCGTGATAGAATCCATAAAATTAAACCCATCTTGAGCGAATGGTGGAGTCCCAGACACTGGGAATTGTTCTAAAAGGGGCTCTTGTGCCGTCCGGGAATTGGCCACACACACTTAACCCACAGCCACCTCTTAAGAAAGGGTGACTCACAGGTCTGTGAAGAGTGCTCGGACAGCTTATCATCGATAAATGCCGGTGAGTTTTCCCACGGTCTCTACGGGAAGCCGTCATTTCTCGCTCGGGTCTCCTTCGCCACTGTGGCGTGGCAACCTGTTGCGCTGCAATTTCGGCGCTTATTCTTCTTCCACTTCGGATTCCGAGAATATATGTCAAATCTAGCAGTTGAAATTGAATTGAAATCTGCCGCCAACTGTCGAAATCGCAACCACCGCGGGACAACAAATGACTTGGTCATCGCCATCCGGAATCAACGTGCCATTAAAGCTGCAGACTTTTTGACAAGGGACGGCTGCACATTTCGTGAATGATCGACATCACTCCTGCTCAGCTCACTGAAACGTATACCAACGTTAATTATGGGGTTTTACGTGCCAAAACCACTTTCTGATTATGAGGCACGCCGTAGTGGAGGTCTCCGGAAATGTCGACCACCTGGTGTTCTGTAACGTGCACCTAAATCTACGTGCACGGGTGTTTTTGCATTTCGCCCCGGGATTCGATCCCGCGACCAACGTATACCAACGTTGTCGCTGGAAGCGACCTGTAAGGCCGTTATGGGTAACGCCGGTTGCGTTCCGCGCGGCCGCCGGCGAAAAAGAAAGATGAGAACTTTCTCGAAAAACTCGAAGGCCCGCACGCCCGGTGGCGCATCCGAAAGCATGGCCCAGGTCCTCCTCTCCCGGTGCCCTTGACGACGGAGCGCGGGCGCGGACAGATGGTACGAAAAGGTTTGAGCTCTTCGAAGGAGGCTATAGACCAGAACACGCTAGTCTCGCACCCAGACTAACCGAACGCATACTCTCGCACCCGGGTTGCCCGGTCGACCGGCGCAATTTTGCACTGGGCTGCCAAAGTGTGTTCGCCGGCGACCAGTAGACATGGCAAGCGCCAGCTCTAGGGCTCCAAAGTGCGGAAATGTGCCCGTTCACACGGATCCAAAGTAGAAGAAGTCATCTGGGCATCATTGCGTCGTGTTTGGATGCCAAAACAACCAGCGGAAAAGGAGCAGGTTGCTTAGCGCTGTTTGCGAAGAGCACAACACACGTAGGGAATCGTGCCGGTGCGGTGTTTTCAGCCTGCGCCGATTTCCATCCGCAACGAAGAATGCCAAGCTGCGCCACCGGTGGATAGCTGCAGTGAATAGGAAGAAGTACCAACCCAGTGAAAATGCACGAGTGAGTATTCGATCTGTGTATATTTTGGTGCCACGTTCAACTTTGCGCCCTACAAACGTAATACGCAGGTTTGCTCCGAGCACTTTCTGGGCAACAAGCCTACAGAGCAGAATCCCGCGCCGGTGCTTCGCCTTGGCTATAACAAAAAGGCAAGCCTTTTCGTGTTTTCATTCAGGCAGAGCTCCCGACGGTTAAGCGGAACAGTTGAGTTTGCGGTTAGCGATACTTGCAGCTGGTGCACGGAACGACCATTAAGCGTGAACGACAAGTTGTAGGCCTTGCTGGTGAGCGTTATTGCTAATGAAAGTAAACCGAAGTCTGCTCGTCACGTAGCATGCGTCCACAAAAACGTAAACGACGACTACTCGTCGCCGAAGGTGTTCTTGCAGCGCACCTACCTTTACGAGCTGGTGTTGCAGGTGTCATTCGTAACGAATTCATTTGAGCCTCCTGAGCTCTAAACTGCGTGCGGGCTGTTATGCGAGGCAAAGCGCAAAATATTTCCGTTCATATGGCGAGGAAAATAAGGTGTTAATTATTCTTGTATTTTGTAACAAAATTTTGATCGTTCTCACTAGTTTTTTTTTTACTGTTTTCTTTTCTAAGGGAGCGCCCACAATCCGATGGCCTCGCACAAGCGAAACAGGTCTGGTACCAGGTAGCTGCAGTTGGTGGGGCTAATTTCTTGGAATGCAGGTGCGGTTGTTGTCTTGTACCAAAGGGGTCCTGATGATGCAGCTTTAAGTAGGGATGGTAATTTTACGTGCCCTGTCATGGTTTGTGCAACTGTACAACACCTGCATCTGTTATGCTCGCCCTGTTATACGGGCTTTGACTGCACATGTAGTTGAACATTATAACTACTGTAGTACCTCATTTTCCAATGAGTGCAGGTTTAGCATCATATGCTGCTTGTTGGAGTGCTGTAGGCTTTTGTTCTGAATGTTGTACTCTTAAGTGGTTGCACGATACAATTGGCCTGGTGTATTTTATATTTCATTTTGAGAGGACTTTATATCTTCGCAAAAGTGATGGCATGGGGAACTACAGCCCTTCTTACTATAACATCTATTTTGTTTTCAGTGTGCAGGTGGTGAAGGGCAGGCGTCTGCTAACCAGGCAGTCAAACGACCTCGCCAGTTGGTTGCCAAGCGCGGCCAACCCAGTAGAGACCATTACAAACAAGACCAAACTGAAAGTGCAGATGACAGTGTTCTGCGTGCTTTAATAATATATGGCACCAACGCAGTGCTGTAAATTCCTTCACAGGTTACGTGCCAAAAAGCTCACAGGTGTTCTAGCATATAGCGCGTGGTTTGTACAAACGTAATAGCGTACCTACCCGATGTATTCGCTTCTGCAGTCTGCACAGCACTCAGTGTGTCCATTGTGGACTTGCACGAGGTCTTGAAGTTTGATTGAATCCAGACAGCGAAAATGACAGGTTAGAAAAAACGTGAAACACGCCTTCCGCCCAGCTAAGAAGCCCAAGTTTCGCTTTCGCGCCGGGTCGCATCTCCCGGCGTGGCAGCCCAGGCCTGCTACTTCGCGGCGCTTGGGATAGATGGCGCGACCGGCGCTCATCAATATGGCGGCGCCCTTTGAATTCACGGTGTTCTGGTGTATAGGGGTGAGCGAAGCAAGTTAGGGCGCGCTGCGGCGCCTACTCCCTTTCTCAGCGCCTCCGCCCATGGCTAAAATTTGCAAGGATGTTGTATAAGAGATGCTTTCGGGCGATAACTGTGAGCAGCTGCAAGATCTTTTGCCCGAGGTGGGGCTGAGCTTGTCAAAATTGTTTTGACTATCCCAGCCACGTCATGGAGATCTGAGAGATTCTTTTCATGCCTCCGGCGCGTCAAAACTACGTGAGGTTACCAGTGGGACAAGCACGGTTAAATCACATTGCAGTTCTGCATGGGCACAAAGAGCTCGCCCGTAAGATAAATCTCAGTGACATCGCGAACCAGTTTATTCAGAGATCAACTGTGCGTAGGATGAACAAATTCTCGATTGTGCGGTAGCCTTTGTATAAAAGGACAGTGAACTTCATCAGAGTATACGCCAGCTTTATTCAAGCTGTCACAGCCCCCGACTTTAATTCCTTACAGCCTCTGCCACTTGAGTATTGTTCTCGTCCTTTTGGTTTGTATCGAGTTTCCTAGTTTACATTTTTGACAGGAGAAGAGTTTATCTCTCTTTAGATTCTATATTGTTGGCTTATACTGCGGAATTTTTTTTTATTGTCCGGCGGTTCTAACAAACGAAAGGCTTGTTGGGCTTGCAATATTTGAATTGTTAGCTTGCTGAATTTATTACAGCCTCTGCCCCTTGAGTATTGTTCTCGTCGTTTTGGTTTGTATCGAGTTTCGTCGTTTACATTTTTGACAGGAGAAGAGTTTATCTGTCTTTAGATTCTATATTGTTGGCTTATACTGCGGAATTTTTTGTATTGTCCGGCGGTTCTAACAAACGAAAGGCTTGTTGGGCTTGTAATATTTGAATTGTTAGCTTGCTGAGGAAATGATCGTGTTGTCCAGTGTTTTCTCTCACTTTGACTGAAAAAGACGGTGATAGCTCAATATTTGTCGACTCTGCACACGTGAAAGTTCTTCCATGTGATTGATCGTTCTCTCTTTTTCTTTTCTGCTGCATGCTTTTGTTAAAGTATAATTCCAAACACTTATATTCAAATTTCAAATGTCTGGCATTAAACTTTCTTTGTAAGTTGGCGCATGTGCGTTTTGCTTTATGTATTTCCTCGTTGTCCTGAAATTCTGCGCTAGATAGCTAACAGAGGGAGAAAAAAAGCAGGAAGAGGAAAGGCAGAGAGGTCAACCAGACGAGAGTCCGCGGTTTGCTACCCTACACCGGGGTTAGGAAAAGGGGCAATAGAAAGGGGGAAAGAGGAAGAGAGTGAGCATAAAGAATTCTCGTACAATCGTACCGTGGCGTCAGAGACTCTGAAAGCATAGCTCTATACGGCTCGAGTTAATCCTTTATCAATAAAGGTGGACTCGGTCGGGTTTTAATAGAAGCAAGGAATCGAAATATAGCTGGTTTATAGACAACTTTTCCTTCGCAGAAATGGCCCAAATGCGAGAAAACGTTATTTGAAATTCTTAAAAAAAATATTATGGGGTGTCACGAGCCAGAACCATGATCTGATTATGAGGCATGCCGTAGTGAGGGGCTCCGGAAATTTGGACCGCCTGGAGTTCGTTTAACGTGCACCTAAATCTAAGTACGCGGGTGTTTTTGCCCCCATCGAAATGCAGGCGCCGGGATTCGATCCCGCGACCTCGTGCTCAGCAGTAGAGCACTGCACATGGCCCGGGCCGGTGTCGGGCCCGCTCATTAAATGGCCTAAGTAGTGCCTTCGAGCACACGCGAACATATGTATTGCATGGTCCAAGGCATTCTGTGCCAAGTTGAAGTAATAGGTGCTTTAGTATACCTTAGCAAAGGAAATAGAAAAACAAATGAAGTTCTGTGTATTTTTTTTTACTTTACTGCAAGAACGAACACTGTTTCCGCTTAAGGAAAACTAAATTGTACAAAAAGAACCGCTATTCAAACCATATTCCTATTACCGCTTTTGCGATGGCACCATTACAACTCTCGATACTATTATGTTATTTTAGCGCTAACGCAAGGACTGTCTCTTTCTACTTGTGCGTTTATCTTACACTACATTCCCGTGAATGCGCTTGTTTGTGTATATGTACATGTGTGTTCGCATGCTAAATGACCTCATAGTACCAAATCGTTTCATCAAGGTATAAATGTATGCGCACCAGCGGGAAAATAACAGCACAGGCAATGAGCCAGATCACTCGTGTTTCCATGGGAGAAACAAAGATTTCGGTATTTTATTGCTTGTGCACTGCAGCTAATTAAAACCGAAGAAGGTGAGGCTGACACATACTGCACAATCCGCAAGTAAAGAAAGATAATTTTTTTTTTACTTATAGGCCGGGCCTGGTCATGCGTACAACACCCGGGCCGGACCGGGGCTGAGCTCGGTGACGTACGCCTCTCCCTCTCTCTTTCTCTCTCGTCTCCAATCAACGTGATTCAATGGCTGAGAAGTATAGACACACTTCTCACCAACTTGGTAGTATCTTCTCCTGTATACGCACCAAAAAAATCCTTCACCGTTATTTTGGAATTGTGTGAGCTATGGTCTATAGTTATTCAACGTTTCCAACTTGCAGCTCATCCAAGTTCTTTCATTCTGTTTATCATAGTAATTCATCATTCGCATCTACTCATTCGCGCCAATACTGGCACTTGAAGTTTCACCTCGAGATCACGTCAATAAAGTTTGTCCGATATACGGACGTACTAAACGAATGTGTGAACTCGCCTTTAGTCCTATTCATTATACAGTTGAATGGACTGCCTTTATACATAGTAAGCTATAAATAGTCTAACCTGTTATTAAAATGCATTGACTGACTTGTTTGCCCACCATGCTCATTTGTAGAGGCTGCTGATTGGTATCTCATCGGGTTTCTACAAGTGTTCTAAAGTGCTATATTGCAGTAATTTGCCGTCAAATATCTTAATATTCATTGTGATTACAGACTTGTCAACTCCCCACCCCCCCCCCCCCCACCTTGACGGCCGTCGGGCACGACAGCTGAGCTCTCGGCGAAAAAGATTGAAAAAAAGAAAAGAAAAAAATAACACCTGGCCCACCGCTTTTTTAGTAAGAGGTATTAGACCTTGTGCCACCAAATGCATGAAAATATAGTTTTCTAAGAATACTTTACAAGTACAAGGGGGAGGGGGGGGACGCTAAAGGGTAAATTAGGGTTAAGCTGTATTAGACACTTCCCTTTTTGAGATTAGCTAAAAAGCCAGTCCCACCATGCAAAGTAGAATTTTTTATGTCACCTTACGCCAAAAACGACGCAAAAAAGTAAATATGGGTGCCCACATCGCCTTGAAGCAACGTTACCAGATTACTGGAGGTAATCCAGTAACGTTGGCCTTGAAGCTTCCACACCAGCCTGCCGTGACCTTATATGAATTTTGGCGGAGTCTGTTCGGATTTAGTTAAAAACTTTATCGGTAAATATCGACCACGATATTATTATAAAAAGACGGAATTAAGAAATCCTCGAGAAATTTTGACCGCGCGAGAAGTGCCAGGAAATGCTTCTTCAGTGACGTCACACCGACGTATGCCGGCACTTCAATTTAAACTAAAGTGCGGGGTTTGACGACCTGAAACTACATGGTACGCGAGCCTGTCTTTTTTTTTCCCATTTTGAGCCGATTAGGAATGTAGCAGTCGCGATTAGGAACGAACCCGCAACCTCTTTCTCAGCAGCGTAATGACGTAGCCACTGAAGTAAAGCAATAAACTGGGCTTGTTGGCGTTCATTAATAATAAGCATGATTGAATTGTGGAGTTTTACGTGTTAAACCACGATTTCATCATGAGGCACGCCGTAATGGGGGATTCCGGATGATGAGAAACTTTATTTATCCCTCTTTAAAGGGAAGGGGGCAATGGAATAGAGGGTGGGGGAGGAACTACTTGAAGTAGGGCTCCTTTATCCTCTCAGACCACTCCAGGATGGCCTCCTGAAGATCGGGCCTGGAGCTGCGCAAGGCAGCCTCCCACTGCTCCTCACTAGATATTAATTGCTTGAGGAAAGAGGGAAGGGGGTGCTGATTAATTTCGACCACCTGGAGATCTTTAACGTGCCCCCAATGCACGTGACACGGGCGTTCTCGCATTTCGCCCCCATCGAAAGGCGGCCGCCGCGGACGGGGTTCGATCCCGCGACCTCGTGCTTAGCAGTTCAACACCATAGCCGCGAAGCTACCACGGCGGGTCATTATAGCCAGTGATGCGACGCTAATCACGGTAAATAACACAAACAGACACACCACACAGGACGAGAGAGCGCAACGTGTATTGTCAACGTGTACTTCCACATCCCAGCTGCTCACATCTTTTTGTTCGTCTTGTTAGCTGGCGCGTATTGGCGACCGGCCACTTTGGGAGCAGACAGTCCTGGAACGCCGACCTATGCAGTCGTCACACCAGAAAGCAGTCAAGGCACTCTCGAAACTTTTGCGTTCGAGTGGCCTAATGGAGAGATTGCATTTGTCATCGACGTTCACGACCTTCCCTATCTTTCTTTTTTTTTCGTTTGTTTACTTTTTCTCTCCGCTGTTCTTTCGGGCTTTCATTTCCCCTTACCTTTCCCCCAATGCAGGGTAGCAAACCAAAATCTTACCCGGTTAACCTTGTGGGGTCTACGGGTCTCACAGGAGTACCGACCACCGCGGGTTCGAGCTTAGCGAGCCACAGGGCTGCGTCAGCCGTCAGCCTCTAGCGCCGCTGCGCGCGAGCTCAGGCCACAAGGGGCTACCGAGCGACGCACGCAAAAACACAGTATTGCCCTAAAATTAAGGAAACCGTTAATTGTCTCCAACGGCACCCAACACTGCACAAACGCCCAGTCCCGGGACGGCGGGGAACCAAAGGGGTCCCGCACCAAGGGCGAAAAATACAGCTAGGGGCGCCTGTAGCACGTCGCTGCGAGAGCACAGGCTCAAGCTGGGACGCGCCGCTAGGAAAAGTCCCGGCGGCTATGCTACTTGCTCTCGCGATAACCACTGGGCCAACTCGCGAGAGCTCGGGCAATCTCCTTCGGCTTGGGCCTCCGATGAGTGCGGCTCGGCGTGGTACGACCTCGCGCGAGCACTAGGCACCCGTTCTTCGGCTTAGCGTCGGGATAGGAAACAACACGAGGTACGCGCTCCCCGCACGGGCAAAGGCACCGTGCGTGAGTTCAATCCTAGTCACAAAGGTGTCGGCGGAGAGAAGTGGTTCTTGAAGGGGTAAGGAAAGGTTGACGCTGTTTTCTGCAGCCCTTGCGGGAGCACGGCTCAGCGTCAACGGGGGTGGGGGGGGGGGGGGATAGTGGGAGCAAAGGAGATAGGAGAGTAGAGGGTTAAAGGGTCGCCATGGCAGCGGATGAGCAGTCCGGCAGGAAGGGCCCAGTGGGCCCGGTAGGATTGGTGATCTGGTGAAAGGCCAGGGAGCGGTGATCCAGCAGGAGCCAGATGATTGGGGCAGTTCGAGTAGCCTAGAGTGGTTTGGGTAGCCGTGAGGCTATCCGTCTTTGCAGAAAATCCTAGAGTCTCGCCGAGAGCCCCGACGAGTCGAGGTACTCAACGACACTCAGGAGGGCTGGTAGCTCGCTACGACCAGGGAAGAGGATGTCTTCCTGTCGTGTAGAAGGAAGCCCCAGTCGTCGGAACTCCTGCAGGAGACGGTCACGCTGCTGCAGGTAGGCAGGGCAGGCCAGCAGGAGGTGCTCCAGGGTCTCGGGCTCCCCACAGGAGGCACAGGCTGGAGAGGCGATGAGGCCGTGCCGGTGGCGGCGAGCACCCGTCCAACAGCAGCCAATCCTCAGTCGCAGAAGGAGGGAGGTCTCCCTGCGTGCGAGGCCGCGCTGTGGAAGTGGTCGCGGAGGGCGGCCCAAGGACATCCGCTTGTCCGGATGGCAGGCCAGCAGATGGCGCCGAAGCCTGTGGCATGTGAAATCACTGGCTGTCACTGCCAGGCTGGGCGGGACCACGCAGTGGTGGGCACGCTTTGCCAGTGCATCTGCTTCCTCGTTGCCCGGTATCCCTACGTGGGCTGGAAGCCAGTGCAGGGATACTGAGCAGCCCGCCTCCTGGAGCGCCATCAGCCTTGACGAGAGCAGGGCAACCCCGAGGCTGGCCCTTTCTGGTCTCTGCAGGCTGAGGAGTGCCGCCTTGGAGTCGCAGTAGATGGTCACTGGGGTCACTGGCAGCTCCTCTGCGAGTAAGTCCACAGCCAGGTGAAGGCCTGCAACCTCTGCCGCTGTTGACGTCGCATGGTTGGGGAGGCGACACTGCTTGCTCTTCCCCAAAGCGGGCACCACGCAGGCCGCAGTCGACGAGCCTGTGTCCGGCATTACCGAGCCGTCAACGTAGATCTGCAGGTTTACACCGTGGTCCTCATGCAGGAGGGAAGCAGCCGTCTGTTGAAGGGCACAAGTTGCGGAGCGCCGTTTGGAAACGCCGGGCAGCTCTGTGGTGATGGGTATGGGCGGTCTCTGGGGAGGAGGCAGTTGTGCGTTGTTCGCTGGAGGCCTCCCAATCACCTCTTCGTACAGCCCACAGAGTCTGCCCATCTGTGAATGGGGCCGCGAGCGCAGTCGGGAGAGCAGGGCACTGCCGTCTGGTCCATGGTGGAGGCGGTCAACATGGCGTAGCCCCTGCTGTAGGAGGAGGAGTGACAGGGGCCATGCTCCCGCCTCGGCCAAGGTTGCAGCGACTTGGGAGCTGCGGGGAGCGCCCAGGCAGAGCCTAATCGCGGCCCGATGCTGCAGCTCCAGCTTCTTGAGACGGGCTAGTGGTAGTGCCACGAGTGGGAGGGCGTACCGCAGGCGTGAGGTGGCTGCTGCATCGTACAGCCGTAGTGCCCACCCAGTGGTACAGCCCTGTCCTCGGGAAAGAAGCTGGGAGACTGCCTTGCGGACACGGAGGACCTGGACATGCAGGGTCTTGACAGCAGGCAGCCAGGACAGTCGGTGATCAATGCGCAGCCCCAGGTACGTCACTGCAGTGCTCCAGGGTAACTGGACGCCTTCCAGGTGGAGCCGGGGTGCTGTGCGGCGGGCGGCTGCTCTTGGGTGGAGCAGCATGGCCTCCGTCTTCCTTGCCGAGATGGCAAGGCCAATGCTGCTCAGGTAAGCAGCGGCGGTGTCAAGAGCTCGTTGCAGGGCTGAGCGCGCGCTGCGGTGGTTGTGTGGTGGGCTTCGCACCCACAGGGCGATGTCGTCCGCGTAGATGGAGGCACTCACCGGATAGTCGGGGTCGATCGGCAGGGCAGCAGGAAGCCGGGCCAGGGCCAGGTTGAACAGGAAAGGGCTCACCACTGACCCTTGTGGCACGCCCGCTGCCACCGGCCGAGGGGAGCTCTTCGATCGGCCCACTCGTACCCTGAGGGTGCGTTCCTCTAGGAACGACGAGATGAACCGCCGCAGATTCCCGTTGATGCCAAGTAGGTCCAGGGCCTGCTGAACGACTGGGTGGGGCAGGCAGTCGAAGGCCCCCTTGATGTCGATAAGCACCAGGAGCACGGCGTCACCGCAGGCCTTGGCCTCTTCCAGCGTGGAGACCACATCCGCGATGGAGTCCGCGGTGCATCGGCGCCGCCGGAACCCCGTCTGCTCATCGGCCAGGAAGCCACGGGCACGGGCCACCCAGTCCAGTCGGACCAAAGCAATGGCCTCCATCACCTTACAGGAGGCGGAAGTGAGGGAGACCGGCCGGTAGGAGCTCACGTTTCCAACCGGCTTTCCGGCCTTCAGGATGGGGGCCACGATGGCTGTGCGCCATTGCTCCGGCACCTGCCCTGACCTCCAGATGTCGTTATAGCAGTCGAGCAGGCGCTGCTGCTCGCTGGCGGCCAGGTTGCGGAGCATTTGGGTCGTCACTCCGTCGGCTCCTGGTGCGCTGCGGCGCTTCCCCCTCTTCAGGGCCACTTGGAGCTCTCTTTCTCTCTTTCCGGTACCGGCTCTCTTTCTCCCCAAGGAGAAAGAGAGCCGGTACCGTCGCGGCAGTAGCCACCAGGGGCCACCCCGTGACGTCACTAGCTCCGCCCTCACCACGAACCATCGCGAGTGGAGCGCCACCGCTAAAAACCGGCTCGGAGCAAGGGCGACGTGGCTTGGATTACAGACATGGGTGAAATGCGCCCGCGCAATGGCGCGTCGAATTCCCCAAATCCCCACAACCTCCCTGCCTTTCCCATCGCGTTTATCTCTCTGTCTCTCTGGTAAGCCTTTGCATCTGCACGTGCTCAATTCAATATGCAGCCCATATAAGGGCAACGTTTCAGTTTGCGCTTTCTCGTCCCATGTGGTGAGTCTGTTATTTACCTTGATTAGTGCGTGGCTCGATCGTTTGCAGCCGAATTACTCGTAACAGTCGCCACTTAATTGCGTGTGGTTTTTCTCCTTGTAAGACTCCAATACGCGTCCTCATCACTTCATACGCGAACAGAAACCCACATTCGACAACTTCGAATCGAGAAGTGCTGACTCGAGTACGAGTCGAACGGCAAACAATATTCGATTCGTATTCAGATTTTCGAATATTCGCGTGCCCCTATGCAATACTATTTTGCTATAGCTGCCGCAAGCTGATTTTTTTCGTTAGAGGGGGGGGGGCGGTGCGGGGGCGTAAGGAGGAAGAAATGTTGCCTCCAAACCGTACCTCCCCCTCCTCCCCAGCCACCCTGAAGCTGGGTGAGGGTTTGATGGTTTCAAAACAGCGCACTAGGAAATTTGCAAGTAAGGATGGGGCCATACGAAAGGCAAGGGCAACGAGACATAAAATCATTGTTTGATGATGATGATGATGATCATCATCATCATCATCATCATGATCGCAAACATATGGCATGCCCCCCGAATACTGTCTCTCCCACTTTTCCCTATAAAAAAAATAGTAAACGAGCTGTTGACGGCAGTTCCGCGCGCTATGTCTACACCGTATCCAGCTTTGAACCCCGCAGTCGCGCACGCTTTCTCTCCTTCCGTTACAGTGCTGTTGACTCCCGGAATTTTTGTCACGTGCGCGCTTTGCCCCGCCATGCCAAAAATCTCAAAACAAACATAGCGTGGTATATATGTATATATATATATATATCGCGCCCGCTTCGTCCGCTCGTGCGTATAGTCTGCGCCTCTATATCATACATTCCATCCCGTGCCACACCTGCAGCTGGAAGCGACATGCAGGATATGGCGAGTGACGTGCGTATACACGCCGCTTTTCCTCTGTCGTGGGCGCGCACACCGCTCCCGTTTGGTTGTGCCTTCTTTCTCTTTGCGGCACACACACATGCCCACGCGCTGCTGCCGGTTTCCGCCTTGTGTATCGGCCATCTCTGCTCCCGCGCTTGCCGCGTGCAGGCACCGACTGAACCTTCTGGCGGAACAAGCAACACGTCACGAAGGAAAAAAAAAGAGAGAGAGATAGAACTAAGAGAAAGACACTGTGTTGCCGCCAATGCATAAACATGCCTCTCGGCACCTTTTCCCGTGGGATGGGCGCGCGTGGAGATTGTTTCCTCCGTGCCTCTTCGCATGATGCCAGCTCGCATTGTATAAGCATCATGCACCCTCGCAAATTTCCTGGCGTTCGAGAAAAGCTTACGTATGTAGGGGTCATAATTAAGTCTGAACAATTAATGCCTTGCATTCAGTTTTTTTTTATTCTTTGAAATACAGCATGGTGCTGTTGTAAAAGTGTTCTCTTATGACTTAAAATTATAGATATGTTTGCAGATTACACGGTTAGTTCAAAGACAATTATAAAAGAACCTCGTGCCGCTCCGCTTGCTGAAACGAGTCAGTCGTACACTGGAACGCATGCGAGATCGGCGCCAACCTCAGCATCGACGTTATCAATGCTTCCATGATGTCGGCAGGTCGAAACTGACGTCCGTGAGAGAAAAAAGAAAGGCTACGAGGACACCTAAACAATTGTTATTGTGTGTCACTACGAGAGCATTACTTGTCGCTGACTGTGTCGCTGAGTTTAGTGTTGCGGCGAAACGTTGCCGACTTCAGTGCTGATCCGCGTCATGTTTCCGACTGCATAATGTAGCTGCGAATGATGTCGCAAGCCGACAGACCGGCTATATTGCGATCTCTCGGCTGAGTTTTATTCGCGCAGTGCTCAATAAAATAGTGTTTCACGCACATCGCGTTGAGTGTTCTTTCTCGACGGCACCCGGCCCTTTCCAGCACGATGGCACCGCTATGCCGAGCGCTGACAGTATACTTTTCCGAGCACCACCATGGTGTTGACACTATACATTTATTCATCGGGGTTCGTATATGCTAACTCCACCTCATACTCTGGGGAGATATATTCGTCGTCCGACGGGTATATACCTGAAGCGCGTTGCATCTTATTCGTCGTCCACGGGCCCCGGCGACGGCGTCTGCTGGTCCAAGAAGGGTACGTACTGGTTTGGGCTAGTTGGTTAAAATTCACGATCAATGTTATTGCGCTTGTGTCTGTCGTTCCCCGGTCCTCGTTCCGGGAGGTGCGCAAATAACATTGACGATCATGTGCTCCAAGTTGCTCGACAGTGGCATGGCCTTGCGCGATCGAGTAGTATGTCGACGCGTATACCTTACTTCGTGCGCTGTGCGTGACATGTTCTCGATCGCCAGGTCGATGCCTCGAGAAGCGGCGATAGCGTTGTCGGGGTCTGGGCGGGGCGGGGTCGCACGTTGCCTCGCTGCAGCCGCTGCAGCTCGCCGTGCTCGCTCCGCAGCCGCTCGCTCTGCCTTTCGCGTTGTCGTGAAAGGCAGAGCGAGCGTTGTCGTGTGGTGAGCGTTGTTTCGTTGCAGCAGCTCGGCTTCCCACGTTTCGCTGCGTTGCGATCGTCTCGTACTTCGTCGGCAGTGGACTATGGCACCTCCGGCCACGCTTTGCTGTCTCGCCTGATTGCGTAGGTGCGGGCCATTCAACTTTGGACGACGAAGACTCCGTAACGCCGCCACTGACGCCATAGTGTTCCTGTATGGCGCCATAGAGTTACTGTATATGCTACCGCAGGTAGCATATACATATGCCATACCTGCGGTAGCATATACAGTAACTCTATGGCGCCACTCCCGTCGGCGCCATCTAGTGAATCGTCCAACAGGCAGAGCCTGCAGCCGCGTGCCCAGCCTCGAATATATTCGTCACTCGCACGTTGCATGCGGTGGCGTGATGCAACGGTGGCGCATGGGTTAGCGCGCTTGGCTACGGAGCGGTAGCAGTGGCAGTGGGCCACAGGGTCGAATCCTCGCCCTGACCCCTTTTCCTCTTTCTTTAGGTGAAGATGACGTAACTTGTGTGCCGTTTTTCTGCCGCGGCTTTCTGATGACGGCGGGGTCGTACAATGAGCGAAGTAATGCCCTCGCATTGAAGCGCGCGCCGCCCTCCTCATTGCTTGTAAGATAAGCGTTGCTTATAAAAATTAAATTATGGGGTTTTAGGTGCCAAAACCACTTTCTGATTATGAGGCACGCCGTAGTGGGGGACTCCGGAAATTTCGACCACCTGGGGTTCTTTAACGTGCATATAAATCTAAGTACACGGGTGTTTTCGCATTTCGCCCCCATAGAAATGCGGCCGCCGTGGCCGGGATTCGATCCCGCGACCTCGTGCTCAGCAGCCCAACACCATAGCCACTGAGCAACCACGGCGGGTGTTGTTTATAAAATGTCCCTATCGTGTGGAAAGTGATATGGGAACCAGACGGGGAGGTGTGTTAACGACTGTTTGAAGGACGCACAGCTAGGTGCAGGCTTTGGTGGGATCACAGGCTTTGGCGGGATCACGCCATCTTGCTCCACTGCAGACGATGCCCGTTGTATGCTCTTATACTTCACAGCACCCGTGTTCCTGGGAAATACAAAGCGGGAAAATTCATATTAATACGTGAAGCTTTATCAAATACCCCTGCCGTGCGTAACACGACAGGGGCGACATGCCTCCCAGATGACACGCGCTAATCTGGCGCCACCTCGTAGGCATCGTCGCCGCACTACGCTTTTCTTCTAACGCTTTCGCCATACCCTCCTCCTTTGCATTCCGCCTCCTGGTTCCGCTGCGCCCTCCTCCTCCGCCTTCCTCCTCGCGTCCTTCATCTCCGCTGCGCTCCGCGCTCGCTCTTTCATCCGTCGTTGGGCTCGGTTACGCCGACGCTCGCCGCAGGAACGGGCGCTGCGCTCCAAGATATCCATCAGCGGGCCCATGCGACACGCATTGTAAAGATTACGCCTCCCGCTTCCGATGACCCTGGTACCGGCAGAGCACATAAGGCGCTCTGCGAAGCGTCAAACCTTATTTTGCATGTGCCCCATGTGAAGCGGGCCAACCGCTGGCAACAAAATCATTGCCGCTTTGCAATTATGTACTCTGTATCGGCTGCTATGAACACGTTTGGGCGGGAGTTTAGGCGGCATTTAAACGGGGGATTCACACGAAGGAGCGGCGTGACATGTGCGTCCGATGGAACTTATAAATCGGTGGCATGTTTCTCGAAATACCCGCCGAGGTGGCGTAGTGTCACTGGCGTTTCGCTGCCAAGCCCGAGCGCGCGGGTTCGTATCCCAACCGCGGCTGGCCGTATTTCGATGGAGGCGAAAGGAAAACGCGCCCGTGTGCCATGCATTGTGTGCACTTTAGGGAAACCCAGATGGTCAAAATTATTCCCGAGACCCCCCTCCCCCCCCCCCCCACACACACAACGGCGTGCTTTATAGTCGTGTCGTGGTCTTCTCATGCAAAACCTCAGAATGTAACGTGTTATCGAAATAAACAATTGGTAGTATACGCGTTCGTCTTAGTCTGCAGTGTCCCAATTTTGAGATTTTTCTAGTCAACACGATAGACCAACCGGCGTAACAGTCAGTTCTTGTGCTAGACCGAGCATGCAGGCGAAGTGGGCGTTGGAGGGGAGGGGCGGAAGCGCGAACGTGAGCCTCCTGAATGGTGCAGCCGCCTGGTGGCGCAGAGCTCAACCAGGCAAACACAGCTAGTATTGCAGTAACCAAGTCTATTTATTGTACTTCGCTGCTGGTGTAAAATTTTGGCAGTGGCGTAATCGTGTTGCTACCGAAAATTTACACAAAATCATTGGCCCGCGGCACACCGATAGTGTCGTATGTTGGCTGTGACGCTCGCCTCCCGAAATCGTGGGTCCGCGGCACTTCAAGTGGTTATATACCCGCTATTAATGAGCTCAGCTGAAAAAAATTGCGGAAGAGCACTCCTTAGAGGGCAGCTAACAACTTCCAGCGTACAACCAAAATTTGCTATGGGCTGGAGAAGGGCCCCTTAAGGTATACATCAACACAAGGAAAGGCTCTCAGAACGTAAACAAGTGGTAGGACGGTCTCGCGATGACGAAAAAAATCTACACGTCGGGCGCTGTTTGTATAAGCGCATAAAGGTTCGTCAGAGCCAACCGCGGTATGTGTGCGTGTGCTTTTCTTTGTAATGGTAGATATGGAGGTACGGGAATAGTTGACAACTGAATGTAATCGCGCTATCCACATTTGTTCCGCGACCGAGGAAAGGGGTAAACACCGATAAAAGACGCCCTCGTGATTGAAGCCGCGCTGCCGCCGCGTGTGACACCTGCAGTCGCGGATTGTGTGCGGCCGTTCATTGTTTACATACATATTCGACGTTCTGCTTCCCCCGTGGCCACCTTCCTCGTCATGAAGTCGTGACACATGCACCTGCCGGTAGACGAAACCAATAATGGTTAGCGGTAAAGCTGTTATAGTAAATTGCTTAGGGCACCCTTAGCCTTGCCTGCATTCTTTCTAGGCTTTCGAGGTCCGAAAGCTTTAACGCAAAAAGAAAAGTGAAAAAAGCGGCCAGGACATTTTAGTTATACAGATTTTTGGAATAGCGTTCTAAAGTTGACCTTCATCATCATCAGCCTCTTTTTATGTCCACTGCAGGACGAAGGCCTCTCCCTGTGAACCCCTGCCTCGCGCTAGCTGATTCCAACTTCCGCCCGCAAGTTTCCTGATTTCGTCACCCCACCTGATTTTCTGCCGTCCTCGACTGCGCTTCCGTTCCCTTCCTGTCTGTTAACGTTACGCCCAACATTATGCGTGCCATCGCTCTTTGCGCGGTCTTTAATTAACTTGTTCTGCAGTTTATTTGTTAACCTCAAAGTTGCTGCCTCATATCTTAGCACCGGTAGAGTGCAGTGATTGTACACTTTTCCTTTCAGCGAAAGTGGTAAGCTTCCGGTCTTGATTTGGTAATTCCTGTCGTATGTACTCCAACCCATGTTTATTCTTTTGTAAATCTTCTGTAAAGCAAATAAAGGAGGCGTTGGTAACGCAGACCTTAGTCGTACAGTGTTCGTACGTAAATAGATATCGTAGTGCTCATTGCGCATGTTCCGAACGCTATTGTACTCCCTCACTTCTGCTATGTTCATCTACGTATTTGGCGGGTTGAGCGTGCTCAACTTTTACCTGCCCAAAGGAAGTGGGGTATTAGTTATGTCAGCATAAATAATTATAGAAATAGCCTCCCCGAGTGGTTTATAGCGTACCGTAAAACCTGAATCCCGCTTGCGTTCCTTTATGCGCCTGACGGCAGCGTTACGTAACTTTCGGTCACCCTCCTCCCTCCCCCCCCCAAAAAAAAGAAATACCTAATAGGTTTAGGCTGTGTTTCGGCTCTTTCTTGGCAATTTTCTTTTCTTTTCTAGATGGGCTGAGAAAGGCTGCGTAAAAGCCGGTCATCCCAAAATCGTCACTTGAGCAACGTTAAGAATGCAGCTAATAAAAACACCCTATGTATTGTCAAGAATGGCGAGCCGCTGAGCAGGATTGCCACCCGATTACGACAAGGGGTGCAAGACGCGCACCTCTCCCTCTCCGTCGCTGCAGCTGCGAGGCGTTCAAAGAAGCGACCTTTGCGCTGGAATCCGCCGCCTTCCTCCAGCCCCTTCGACATTGTGACGGAACTGGTTCGGTGCGTGAACAATGATTCCGGAGTTCCCCAACGCGGAGCTGATTTGACACGCATGGACAAACTGCCGTGGGGACGACGTATTTTGGTGCGTCTCACGTTTTGGCGTGGCACGGAACAACGAGCGACCCTCGATCGGCGTCGATAGTTCCCGGAACGGCACCCTGACAACGTCGTCGTCGGACATCAGAGCGCGGTTGCCTTTGTGTACGTAAACTGGTCTGCAGAGCAGCGGCGCGTTGGTGATGAGTAAACGAACAGTCGCCGCGTCGTAGGACCGGCGGATCGAGTGTATAAAAACTGTGGTTGTGCGAATGCTGAGAACACTTCTCTTGAGCAGTCATGTTAGACTGAGTCACTTCTCTCATGCAGTCCTGTTGGACTAATTCTCTTTTTCTCAAGCAGTCATGTTAGACTGATTTAGTTTCTGTAAATAAACCCTTTTCCTCGTTCTCGATGAGAAACAGTTCTTCACTTCATCAACGATCTCAGCGTAAATAAGTTGGACGACGGCATGGGCCAGCTACCTTCGAATTCATGCCGTACTCCAATCTTGGCAAAGGACCACGGACGATGGGATTGAGCCCCAATCCTGACAGTATGCCGTTCTGTTCCTGAGCCCGAGGTTACTGGTTCGGTCCTGTTGAACCTTTTCGCGTCGATCCCGTGGGCGCTGCCATGTTTGATCAAATGGTGACGCGTCCATTGCTTGCCTCAACTGCCTCTGTTGTCTCCGGGCTTACAGCGGATGTGTATGACGCCGATGCGGCATATCAAGCCTCGGTTTCGCCCTATATCGTAGACGGCGACTGGGTGGACGACACGAAGCTTCGACCACAGCTTCAGAGAACATACAAAAAGAACTTTCGGAGCTGATTTTATGTCCGAACGGCGTGAGCAGCATGTATGGTGCTTGTTCTAAAAAACGGGGCTAAATTATATAGCCCAGGTTATCCAAACCTTTCCCTCATGAATTTAATCAGGATTAGTGGTTTCCTCTTCGCTCTTTATTTGCCAAATATATTGAAGCAGCGGCTTGTCACGTTTCTAAATCAGTAAAGTTCCTCGGGGCGCTCACTATCTGATTAGTTTCTGCCAAATCTCCCGCGGGTGTGCTCAGATCCGATAGATTCGTTGTTGTTGCGTACAAGGTTTGAAACGTAGCCATTTTGTACATTGTAAGCTTGTAGCAAAGATGTTGTACATTATGGGGTTTTACGTGCCAAACCACTTTCTGATTATGAGGCATTGATTATGAGGCCTATTAGTGGAGGACTCCGGAAATTTCGACCACTTGGGGTCCTTTAACGTGCACCTAAATCTAAGTACACGGGTGTTTTCGCATTTAGCCCCCATCGAAATGTGGCCGCCGTGGCCGGGATTCGATCTCGCGACCTCGCGCTCAGCAGCCCAACACCATATAGCCACTGAGCAACCACGGCGGGTAGCGAAGATGTATTATATATCACTAGTAACCCGCCTACTCTTGTGGACCGTCACGAAACATTTCGACCATTCGTGCGCTATCGGTGAAGTCCGTCATTTATTCTGCATATATTGTGCGGATACATTCATTCAAGTGTACCGCCATTCACTTATTCTTGACACATTGGCGACAGAACGGGCGTAAGTTTCCGTGCCAGTTGGGGCAGACGTTTGAAGATACCGTGCACGAAACTTACTATTACAGGAAGTGCCGCTACTCCCTTTGTCATAGTTTAACGAGCGGTATACTCACTCTTGTCGACGTTCCAGGGCTGAAGCCCTTTCTTTGAAAGTTAGCGATACAACGCTGGCGGATGAGCAAATTTCCGTATCCTCGAGGAAAGCGGTACATCGATGCAGTGCCGGTAACGCGTGCGGACAGTTGCAGCAGTGGTCCGCGAACTTGGCCTCAGAGATTCATTCCATTCTTTAAAGAGGCCCTCACCAGGCCTCATAGCAAATTCTTTTTATACGCTAGAAGCTGTTACGCATTCTCCAGGGAGCGTTCTGCTGCAAACTTTTTTCAAATCGGCCTATTAATAGCCGAGATACGAATATTTCAGTGTCGCGGAACCCATGATTTCAGAAGGCGAGCTTCGCCGCAAGCATGGACGCTTTCTCCACTTGCCCCTTCCAGCCTCCGCAAGCGAAATTCCTTCCCTGCCCTCTCCCACACCGGACCTCGAGGATCGCGTGACGCATACGTCACGGGCCCCGTCTACGTTTTGCGCTGTTAACACCAGGATTGAAAAGCAACAATCCGAAGCTGTATTCTATAGCGAAATTCATCTTTTTCTTTTCTCCTCGTTTTTTTTTTTTCGGCGCTGCTCCCTTCCGCTGACGGCGTCGCGCGCGAGCTGTTGTGATTGTCTCGTTTCACGCAGCGCACGATTTTGCGCGCTGTGCACAAGGACACATGACTAGCGGTAAAATTCAGTGCTACACGAATACTGAGGCAGACACAAGCGGATCGCAGATCATGATCACGCGCTGGAACACAGTAGAGAATGACGTAGTTACGGTATCGGCGCACGTGACTGCATGACCACGGGAACAAACAGACGAAGCAGAAGTACATCTATCTCGCTTCGGCGCGAAGTAAAGCAGAAGACACCCAGACATTCGGCTTGTGTGTTTTATTATTTCTCTAAAGTTTAATTCGTCAACTCAAGCGACAGGTCACGCAAGTAACAGCTGGTACCTTGCACAATTCTCGAAGTTCTCGCATAATTCTCGCAGCGGGGCACACGCCGCGCTTACCTCGAAAAGCTGGTTGGCACGATGGAAGTACGTCTATACGAACAAACTGAATTTCATCAAGCTTGGTATTCTGCACTGGTGAGGCGCTTATCGATCCTTACCACCGTTTTCAGTGCTTCTTGTGAAGAGTGACCGCGACCTGAGCAGCGCGGTTCAAGAATGATGAGGAACTCTGTGGTGCTCTGTGTACGTCTGTTCGCCATCGGACAAATAAAAGAGACTTCTAAACTCGATTATTTTTTTGTTTCCACACGGGAGTCATCGGTGCCTGAAATAAATATCATGAGAAAAAAAATGCGATGTTGCTCAATAGTCCATCCAACCATCGGGCACAATTCATTTTTTATTTATTTTTTCTAAGCATAACGTATTCGGCGAGACAGCAGCGCACCCAGCAGACACGCTCAGAAAAGTCCGGGAGGGGGAAGGGGGGGGGGGTCGCAAAAAAAAAAAAGCTTCGTTATACAATACTCGAGAAAGTCGCCAGGCCGCTGTAGGTCAATGGCAGGGCATCGCACACGCATTTCGAGAGGCGTGGGTCCGCGGTTCCCACCGGCGGCAAACTGTCTTTCCGACCACTCTCGTTTCTCTTTTCCTAATACGTTTCAATTTAAAGAAACAAGGGCTAATTTCTCCTACGCTTTCCGCGGCTTCACTGTCCGTTGCCTTCATGTGGTCGTACGTTTAGTGGTCCCGCGCGTCGTTCGGGGAGCTGTTCACCGCCGGTACATACGATGCTTCTTCTTTTATTTTTTATTTTTACGCGGAAGGCTATAGCATCAAGTCAGTTGTTTCTCGAACAAAACCGCACACTATTGGCCTCGAGCTCCACCACTGGAAAAGCTGGCGCCACCGTCGGCGTGACGTGCTAGGAGGGATCACGTGGACATAGCGGCCGCGTCGGCTGCTTCGGGCACGCCGAAGCGAGCTGAAAACGAGTTTAAATTCCCTCGTACGCTGCGGTCCTCATTTAGAGGCAAAATTTTCCCGCTTCGAATGTCTCCTTTACAACGCTTGAAAGCACTAATAATAGGTAGTGGCTGCCTTTGAAGGCGCGCAACATTGTAGGCTACTGCTCGGTGCCGCAGGGCCGAACGCACGTAACGGAGGCCGGTGTCAGCCTTATTCACACGTAGCCGCAGGACAAGGAGCTGTGTGAAGCTTGGCTCGCGAAACATAAAACCGGCAAACAGTCATCGGCTACAACTCGGGTATGCAGCAAGCTCAGACGCGAGGAAGATTTCTGCTGCGGCGCCCGGTCTGCGATGTTCTGAAAACGCGCACTGAGACGCTCGCCCGAGTCCGCTGCCCGACTAATGTCATGACGGTTTGGTCTATGAACTTGTCGATGCCATAGATAATGGCAAGTTCAGTGGAGTGGAAAGGCAGCGGTAAGAAGCACATTTAAAAAAAGCATGGCATATGGTCATGTTTGTGTTGTGAATTAATGCACTGGATTACAAAAAAGGAGCAGCGGGAAATTGCACGCTGAGAACACCGATAAACATACAGTGCGACGCAACTCGAAAAAATAGCATTGAAAGGTCAAAGAATTTGGAAGAAAAAAAAAAGATTGAATCGTCGCGACGGCACATCACAGTCCCCGTAGGCGTCGAAGTCTCTACAATGAAATTATTTTTGAGCAGCTCTGATAGCACCCACGCAACAATGGTTGCTTGTATACTGTCAATGCTCATATTCTGCTGCCTAAAGCTCACGGCACGGTGCGAAAACGCGCGCGCGGAGAAAGCGAAACAGTGCGCGGACAAACATGCAGACGCGCAGTCGGTCGCTGCATTGAGGCTTCATTCTATTACGCTCCATTTAGTTATACAAACACTATAAGAACATATTTCACATAGTTTGCTCTCAGCGTTTATCTACCTTTCACGCAAGAAGCCGGTTCGGGAGACTCCATCGCTGCGACCGCGCGCAGTGGCGTTCACTGTACGTATTCGGTAAAAAGATAGCGTCTGTAAACGACTGTGTGCTTTCAGTTTACCCAAGATTATTATTTAGACAGCAAGGAACTTCTTTCGTTTCGAATGTACTTACAGAAGTGTCCAGGAGAGCTCGCGCGTGGTGTTTTCAGTGAGCGCTCACAGCAAAACCTACGAGGAGCGCGCCACGTGATCCCTCATACTACGCCAGCGAGGCGCTTCCGATAGAGGGCGACTCCGTAACTCCTCGCCGCCATACGGGTCGCTTTCGCGTGCACTGCCATGGAGGGGGAAGGGCGGAGGAGGAGGATCAGCGGAAGGCTCGCCTCTTCCCGCAAAACAGCGTCTCTGCCCGCCGGTTGACGACGCCACGCAGCGTATGTACGCGCGCGTGTATGCCGGCGAGGGTTTTGGCCCCCGTCCACTAGGCGCGCGAGGTCGCAGTTTATAGCCCGCAGTGTACATCTCGAGTGCTCGGGAAAGAAAGAAGAGGGAGAGGGGGAAAGGGGGGAGAGGAAGTATAGAACCGCGAGCGCGATAATTAACCCGCGCGTGCAAGAAAAGAAAAAAAGGAAACCGCCAACGAACGGTGCATACGACACGCGCTTCCGCTATAACCCGTGGGGCTCGAGAGACGCGAAGCTATTTCAAAGCGACGAAAGTATTTTTACGCTAATGGCAGACAGGCGCGAGTGTAAACAAATGCCGTCCTAAAGGGACGCTGAAGACGAATGTTAAGTAAGTCGAGGGTGATAAAGCACCATTCTTTCAAAGCTATATGTTCGTTTATTGCGTGCAGTAAAAGGTTGAAAGCTGAATTTCAACAATTTCTTTTCTGTTAATTTTACGCTGTAATCCCACTCGTTGTGCGTCACTGCGACAACACAAACTTCATGGACATTTATTAACGTATATATATATATATATATATATATATATATATATATATGTGTGTGTGTGTGTGTGTGTGTGTGTGTGTGTGTGTGTGTGTGTGTGTGTGTGTGTGTGTGTGTGTGTGTGTGTGTGTGTGTTTAGCACACCCGCGCCTTACTTAGGCGTCGTTGTGTCGAGGAAAGAAGCCACTAATCGATCATGATGCACGTGTCGTCTCACGCATGACGCAGTCAGAACTATAAGTCTACAGCCTCGCGCGCTGTGTTGACTGAGGCTGATCGCGCGTTCGAGACAGCGACAGTTTATTAACTTCGATGTGGTATTCACCAGAAGCTATAAGGCCTTCCGGTATGCGATATGTTGCAAAAAAAAAAAAAAGTTTCACGCTTGCTCTGCTATGCCGCAACGCCACCGTCCGCCTTCCGGTTGTAACACAGTAGAAGTTGCTCTCAAAAGTTGCTTAGTCTTTGGCGGCTTAAGGATGCAACTTAACGGTAATTCACACGAAGGGTAATTTGTTAATAAAGCTCAACGGTTTTTCCCTTAATTGTCCTTTTTATCAGGCACTAGAGATTAAAGAGGCCCTGAAAAGCAACACTAAGTCAGCTTGGAGTGCATAAACATCATCGTTTATTGTACCCTTAAAGGCCCCTTGCGGGGTATTGTGAAGTATATCATCTTTTAAAATGTTCACTGCTCCTGCTGGGGACATGAAGGCCAAAGCTTGCCTGCTTAACATGAACGACATTCCATGGCCTGTACTTTCGTGACATAAATAGTATCCATGACATGACGCCGTCGTGGTAGTCTTCTTTTTAACTCGATATGTATCAGGGTATGAATGACATGTGTGAATACATGACCTAACATGGAAGACAAGACATGACGACATAAATGGCATTACATAAATGGCGTGCGCGTCGTGACATGACATATGTCGTGTCGCGTCATGAATGACATGCTGTTCATTTCATGAATATCCTGATACATTTCATGGCATGTATTTCGTGACATAAATAGTATGAATGACATGATGCCGTCGTGGTAGTTTTTTTTTACTCGATATATGTATCACGATATGAATGACATATATACATGACCTAACATGGAAGACGTGACATGAACACATAAATGTCATTACAAAATTTTCCCTTTCCCCAGTGTAGGGTAGCCAGCCGGGCTCAGTCCTGGTTAACCTCCCTGCCTTTAATTTATCCTTTGCTCTGTCTTTCTCTCTCTCTCTAATACATATCTTGTTAAAGAAAACGAACCTGACATGGATTAGCCATGTCAATGCAAGAATGTCATAAATGAGATTACATTATCTTAAAGGATTGAATGACGTAACATGCATTTCTTAAAGTGGATATATTCTGGATATGCGTGTGATGACATGCATGCGTGACATGAATGACATGTAGTGGCATGCGCGGCATAGCATGATGCCATGAATGCATATCATGGCATGTCTGTATGTCAAGCCATGACATGATTCCCACGAACGTTGCGACATGCACGACAAGAATGACAAATTCATTACACGCATGAATGCATGCATACGTGCACGGACCAAATTGTGCGTACTAACTAGGGAACATGGCTCTATGCTCGTGCTCGTGATACGGTGATGGTCGCTGCATTGTCATTTCAGCTCCGTAATCAGACTCTCTCCTCTGGCTCTCGCGTGCACGAGTAAGAAGATCGCGGGGTCTAGGCAGCAGGACATCGCGAGTAACGGTTGGCATCCGTTCAAACGACGATTGAACGGCAAGTTTCCCGCGAGCGATTTCCGAACGCCGGAGTACAGCAACGAGCCGCCTCCTCAATCCTCCCGAAGCAGTGCACTAATCTCCACTATGGCAGCGTCACCGCGGCTCGGCCCAGGCTTCCAGCGCACCGGGCCACTCGTCTGAGTGGCTATTCAAGGACACAGTGCTGCAGTTCTTTCGGCATCAAGTTTAATAATAATATATGGGGTTTTACGTGCCAAAACCACTTTCTGATTACGAGGCACGCCGTAGTGGGGGACTCCGGAAATTTTGACCACCTGGGGTTCTTCAACGTGCACCTAAATCACGGGTGTTTTCGCATTTCGCCCCCATCGAAATGCGGCCGCCTTGGCCGGGATTCGATCCCGCGACCTCGTGCTCAGCAGTCCAACACCATAGCCACTGAGCAACCACGGCGGGTGCATCAAGTTTCGCGTTTGTGTCCTCCAAGGGACACCACGTGCTGCTGTCTTGTGACCTGCGTGTCGGGCCAGTCTCCCGCCTCCCGTGCCGCTCGCTCACACGAGTCCGATCGTTCGTAGAAACCATGCGGTCGCAGTTACCGTCGCCGTCACAAAAACACACTCTCGCGTCAATTCTAGTTCGCTGTACTCACGTCACGCGTACAAATACTGGACTTACACAATTACGTTGCTGCTGACGATTTGAAAAAAAAAAAGTGCTGTATGCTTCGCATAACGTCGATTGCCGTAGTGCGCGTGGGAGTTGCACAATTATTGTCCACCGCTCACGTATTCCCCCAACCCTGATAGATAGATAGATAGATAGATAGATAGATAGATAGATAGATAGATAGATAGATAGATAGATAGATAGATAGATAGATAGATAGATAGATAGATAGATAGATAGATAGATAGATAGATAGATAGATAGATAGATAGATTAGATAGATAGATAGATAGATAGATAGATAGATAGATAGATAGATAGATAGATAGATAGATAGATAGATAGATAGATAGATAGATAGATAGATAGATAGATAGATAGATAGATAGATAGATAGATAGATATCCTCTAAGTGGCATATGAGTGAGTGAGTGAGTGAAGAAACATTTATTGTAGGTCCGGCGAGGACGCGAACTCGTCGCGCACCCGGCTAGTCCCACGTCGGGACCGGCAGGTCTAGCCCACCGGCCCGGTCGCGGGCACGCCGGACAGCCAGCTGGCATATGACAACACAGTGTGAGAACTAAGGAGCGTGTCCGTGTTTGCGATAGAGCGGGTTGGGCGGGGGTGGTGGGGGATGATCGGTAATGGTTGGAGGCGTGCGTGCGTGTGCGTGTGAAGGGACCTGTTCGAATTTAATTTCATCGCGACTATAAACGCATTTTTATCAGACGTTACTCCTTTCAAAAAAAGAAAAAAAGAAAATATGGCTGTATCGCATACAGCTAGTCGATAAGGCACGCACGACACCGCTTTTAATAAAGGTCACGCGGTTCGGAGTGATGCAGACGGCGGCTTCTCCGCCGCGGTGCGACCGCGTTCCCGCCCCCTCTGCACGGCAATGTAGCGGCGCCAGTAGTAACTCACTGGCAGGCCGGCAGGCCGGGTGTTGTCCTGCAGCGCGCCGAAGTGTTGTTTTACTTCCTCGGGGGGGAAAAACCTACGCGTGATTTCCCCGACGCGCGCGGCGCGCCAAGGCTTCTCGTTAAACAGAGAGAGAGGGAGAGGGAGAAACACAGACACGCATCACCCGCCGCTTCTTTTCTTTTTGGTCGCTTCGATAAGGCCGTCGCTTGGAACACGTGCCGCCGGCGACGGGCGTTCGTCGCTGAAGGGTTAGCTACAACGCATTTGAGGAGGCGCTACTCCATAGTTAAAAGAAAAAAAAAGGAAGGAAAGAAGAGAAAAAGAAAGCACGGCAGGAATTGATAGAGCAAGTCCAGCGGTGCGCGCTGTCGGAGTTGTTTTCTCGAAAATTATTGCGAGCACCTTCGAGGGGTGACCGGCCAGGTTTCGACACAAGAGCTCCCTACGGTTCTCCTTCATGCTCACTGTTAACAGGTATTTACACATACACACACGTGAGGTTGTTGTCTTCGCGCTTGTCTCTTAGCGCATGCGTTTCAATTTTACCGTGAGAAACCGACTGCAGACGTATCCTTATAATCTCTTGTGTGCGCGTGTGTAAAGTTTAGACTGTTTCTGTCACAGGTGACTTTTTTTATAATTTTGAGGTTCAATGTCCCCAAGCAACACACGTACTGTGAGGAATGTCGTAGTGAAAAGAGGGAAATGGGACTTCCGTTTAATTTCAATCACCTATAGTGTGCATTAGCGTGTGCCCAAATGCACGGTAGACGAGCGGTCTATCTATCTATCTATCTATCTATCTATCTATCTATCTATCTATCTATCTATCTATCTATCTATCTATCTATCTATCTATCTATCTATCTATCTATCTATCTATCTATCTATCTATCTATCTATCTATTTTTTTTTACGTTCAGACCCCAGTGGTTATCGAACACGCGACCTCGTGCTCCTCGCACCAGGACGTAATACAATTCATTATGCAAAATAAAAGTGAGGCGTGCAGACATGACACAAGAGTAGAGAAGTGTCATTCCTGAGCATGCGCAGATGAGTTTTGTGTCTTCTTTCATTTTTTCGCCTCAGTGCTCCCTTCAGTTGATAGTCGGCGTCCGTGTTGTCCACTTCTCTACTCTTGTGTCCTGTCTGCACGCCTCACTTCTATTTTGCATAATGAATGCTTACAAACTAGTTCAGCTTTCTGTCGTTCTAAGCGTCATACAATTGAAGAAAAATTTACGCCCTCTGGAGATTACCTTGTCCCTAAACCATCATCATCAATCCCGCTTGCATTTTATTTCTTGAAAGCAGGACGCCCAGTACCTTCGTCACAAAACAGCGCGCACATATAATAAGGCGTACAGACTTTTGGACTATAGTCGGTCACACACACACACACACACACACACACACACACACACACACACACACACACACACACACACATATATATATATATATATATATATATATATATATATATATATATATATATGCAGGGACGGTGATCTATATGTCTGCGTCGCTATAGTACCAATATAAGCGTACGTATCGGCGTGATATCATGCTTCTGACAGCAGAATGGCATTTGCACAGTGGTGAAAAAAGGAAGCCCACGCGAGATACATAGGTCATAGATAATATTGTTGTTCGGAGACACGATAAGCTCAAAGAGGTGGGTTCTCTCTTTTTTTTTTTTTTATGGAGTGCAGCCGGGTGTTGTCCGTTGTTTAGCTTGCTCTCGGGGAAAAAAAAAACACCTAGGCGTGATTAACACTTTTTTTTTTCCATTTACGAGTGCATTCACTAAGCCAGCGTGACGGATAGTGCTGTCCAGTATTTGTGTTTTTTCAGAGTTTGTTCAGAACAAACTCTGAAACTCTGTTCGGGGACACGGTAAGCTCAAAGAGCTGGGTTTTCTTTGTTTTTTCTTTCTTTTTTTAAACAGTGCAGCCGGGTGTTGTCCACGTGCCGAAGCGTTGTTTAAATTAACTTCCTCTCGGGGAAAAATAAAAAAAGAACACCCACGCGTGATTAAAACTTTTTTTTTCTTTTACGAGTGCAGTCACTGAGACAGTGTGACGGATAGTCCAGTATTTGTTTTTCGGTGTTTCATTTTAACACATTCGCAACTATGGCACCAGTATAGCCAGGCCTGCGACGAGACCACCTATCTCACCAGATCTGACACATGCACGCAGGCGTGCGCGTACGTGCCCCCCCTCTCTCTCTCTCTCTCTCTCTCTCTCTCTCCTTTTATGTCAGATGCAAAACGCACCTCTCTGGGGGCGCCCCCCTTATCGGAGCCGCTGCACCTCTTCCCGCTTATCGCGGCGCCGCTATGCGAGTCGCCGCCGCTGACGTGCCCTCTCTCAAGTGTCGCGGAACACCGCTCTGTGTGCACAGCCGCGGATTTCCCGCGCAAAACACGAGCGCGCGCTTTGAAGATGCCCCGTTCCCGCACCTTCCGCTTGTTTTTTTTACCGGAACGGAACAAGCGAGCGTCTGGCCGGGCATATTTGCCTCGCACGGGGGGAGGCAGGAACTTCTTCTGTTTTTGTTGCTTCTTTATACGTGTATGTGATCTCCTTTTATTCCCATATTAAAGGAGCAACACCTTTATTTTAGTACACTTGTGTAAGTTTTGTGCATCGTGTGAAACTCGAACACAGAAAAAGCTAAAGCCTGTGTTATTTCGAGCCAATAAATAGAAATGCAAACTTGGGGTGAGAAATTTTAATGAACTCGTCCAAAGTGGAACTCGTAACGTCGGTTAAAACGCTTGGCTTCCGTTGTTAATTTTATTTTCCCGATCAGGACCTTACCTGGAACGTTAACATAAGCTTTCTAGTATCAGGAAAACTCTCCCAGGTAGTTCGTCAGTTTTACGCAGTGAAATACCTACCCTCGAATGTGATGGTGTCGTACAGCTTGCTATTACATGGCCACGTTAACTATACTGCTGCCTCGATCGCCTGGAGTACAACTTCCGCAACAAATATAAATCGGCTGTTTATGCTCCATAAGAGAATTGACGGCCGTACGTATCTGTAAGATGCCTTACGACTTTCCTACAGCGCAGTTGTTTAAAAAGCTCGGTGTAATCAGACTTCTTGATATTTACGAATACCGTTTATCATACGCTTTCACCAAGAAATCTATAGGCAAGATATTACGACTGTACACGAATACTGGAACGTATCCTGTCCTCGGACAAACTACACCCAGAAAATGATTGGTTACAATATTCCCAAGATATTAAATAACATGATAATGATAATCAATCAATCAATCAATCAATCAATCAATCAAAAGAGCGTTCATTATTGACAAAGGTGGTACGTGTTGGGTTGAGTATACAGAAGGAGGTCCCATAGCTCAAGGCTGCAAAGGGACCTCCTGCTTTGAGGTGCATGAAGAGAGGTGAGTAAGCAACATTGATTATACATTAACAACGACTAGTAAGCACAACTATTAAACATAATTCACATACAACAAAACAGTACTAAGTAAACATGAGAGTCCTGAACTCAACCTTCTATTAAAAGCATTATTACTTTGTTTCTTTCTTAAATCTAACAAAGGATACACATTGTTTTATGTCGTTAGGTAGGTCATTCCAGACTGCCACAGCTGCAAATTGGGCCGTGTGTATACCTATAGTTACTGCATACTTTTGGTATCAAAAAGTTGTTATTCGAAGCAAACCTAGTGTTATTCGAATTGTAAAGGCATACCTTGTCAAATACATTAATTGGGGGGGAAGTTGTTTATAGTGTTGAATAGCGTGATGCTTAGGTGATATTTAACCTTAATTGTTAAAGGAAGGATCTTATATTCCCGTAGGAGAGCGAGGTCATTGGCGCGTAAAGGACTTAACGTGATTAACCCGATGGCTTGGTTGTAAATGCTGTAATGGAAGTAAATGTGGGGGGTACGTATTACCCCAGGATGATACGCAGTAAGTAAAACGGCTGTTAATATTGACACGTGTACTTATCTTTATCGGGCGACCCCGTTTCGCCACCTAACAAATATCGCACAGCGCGGGACGCGCCTACATATATCCGAAGTTTCTGGAAATTTATCGATGCTTCTATCCGCTGTCTGTTGTCGCCGAACCTTGTGTTATCTGATTTCATCGCGTGACGCGAATTGTGTAGAACTTTGTGGAAGGCAGGCGGGTCCGAACGATTAGTCTGGAACGTTCGACGACTGCTGTATAAAAGCCGACGCGCTTGACCCACTGATCAGATTTTCGACGATCGCCGACCGTGTTCGCCGCTATCGTTGTGCTGTAAGTGTAGCCTCTCTTTGTGGGCACAGGTTCGCCCAATAAAAGTTAGTTTTGTCTTTCACAGTATTGCTACTGTGTTCTTCAACGTCACCACCACGTGACTATATAATAATAGTAAAGTAGGGCCGCTAAAGTATCGTCGCGCATTAATGAGGATTCTTATCACATAGGCCATTTTTTTGTTTTAGGTGCAAAATGTGTTTAGAATAGCTGAGTCTAAAATAACGCCTAGGAAGGAATATCGCTTTACAGCATATAGTTGAAGTGACTGAAACATAACTGCAAATAATTGAAGTTTCAGAGGTAGAACTGAAGATCATAAATGTAGTTTTAGATTTATTAATCTGGAGAGAGTTGAGTTCGCACCATTCTGTCAAGTTCTTAAGGTCATTACTAAGCTTTGCAGTTAGGGAAGGAATTGATGAACCTATTGCTGCTATTGTCGTGTCATCTGCATAAAGAAAATGTATGGAGTAACAAAGACAGTTAGCAATATCATTAATGTAGATCAGAAATAGAAGCGCTCCAATTATAGAGCCTTTAGGTACACCTTTTGTCGTAACCTTGAAGTTAGAGAACATTCCAGAAATATGCACAATTTGTCGTTTCTCCGATAAGTAACTTTTTATTAGGGCTGTGCTGGTCCAACAATTACTAAATCAGTTAGTTTATTTGCAAGAATTTTATAACTGATGCAGTCAAAGGCTTTAGTGAGGTCAATGAACAGTGCACCCACATATAACCCTGAGTCGATAGCCAATTTAATCTAATCCGTAAACGAAAGCAATGCTAGGTTAGCTGAAAAGCCTGGGCGGAATCCGAATTGACGGGGTGATAGCAAGTCAAATTTATATAAGCATTTACTTAAAAGTATTTTTTCTACATTTTTGAAATACATCGCTAAAGCAAGGTAAGATTGAAATGGGACGACAGTTTGAAATGAGCGTGCGGTCTCCTTTTTTATTTATTTATATATTTAAAAATACTGCAACCCTATTCAGGGCTGTTGCAGGAGTGGAGTACAACAACCGCAAGAAACATAAAAAAAGGCAGTGGAACATAACAGATAAAAAAGAAGGACAGCAATCTTATCACACTAGTGCTTCTACAAAATCAGACAGTACCAATTCACAAACAGAACCGGGTAACTCGTTTGAGCAGTCGACAACCCTCGGGAAATAACTGTGTTTGAACATGTTAGTGCGCGCAAAGAAAGGCTTTAGGTTGAGGGTGTGACAACGTCTAGTTGGAAACTCAACGTGATTGGCATACGCGGCGAAATAATGAGCGGATAGTCGACAGCATGAGTGAATAGTTGAATGTAATAGTTTCATGCAATCTATAGGATACCTTGTGCATAGAATAGACAAATCCAAGGAATTCATTGCGGATGAAGGCGAAAAATCACGGTCGTAGCGATGACAAAATGTAACGAACAGCCTTCCTTTGTACCGATTCAACTTTGTTAATGTCCCACACTTTATGCGGGTTCCAGACGCATGAAGCGTACTCTAAACAGGACGAATGAGTGTTTTCTACATTATTAAGTTAGCGTGTTTTGCCGATTTAGATAATGTTCTTCTCAAGTAACCTAATTTTCTTAGTGCTATAGATGTAATGTGATCAATATGCTGGGACCACTGCATGTGGTGCGGGAAGATAACTCCAAGGTATTTGTACATTTGTGTCCGGGAAACTATTGGGTTATTGAAAGCGTACACATGCTGTGAAGGAAAATGGCTGCTTGTAAATGACACTACTACGGTTTTTTGAAAGCTAATGCGCATCTGCCAGTCCGTGCACCAGGTGCAAAATCTGATGAAGGAATCCCGAAGTAAGGCGTGATCACTAGGGGAAGAAATTACCTGGTATAGGACGCAGTCGTCGGCATAAAGACGGAATTTTGACTTAATATTGTTGGGAAGGTCACCTATAAATATTGTTACGAAAGATGTTTATTTCCAGGTTGAAACGAGGTCCAAGAGGAAGCCACAGGCCAGACCCAGCTGACGCAGAGTACCCAGAGATCATGCACGCGCACTCTACTTCTTCTTTCTCTGCTTCAGTCGCGCAATGCTGCGACATTTTCTCCGGGGGCAGACTAAGCTCGCTGAGCGAGTTAAAGGGACCTGGGATGGTACTGCTTGAGCCTGGCCACGTGAACAACTTGCGTCGCACGTGAACGCCGATTACTTGCCGCCACTTTGGCGACGACATAGTTCACATCACTCAAGCGAGTGAGTATAACGAATGGTCCGGTGTAAGTGGCGAGAAACTTGCGGTACAATCCCTTTTGGCGAGCAGGTGTCCACAACCAAACATATAGTCACCGGGAGTAAATGATATATGCCGCGCATCATGACGAATCTTGATGTTGCCTTGTGAGGACAACGTCAGAAGATTCGCCAGTCGACGTGCTTCTTCAGCACGACACAGTTTGGGCGATGGAAGGACCTTCTTGGCACGATAAAGGTAGAATAGTGTCCAGAAAGCTCTGGGGAGCGCGTGCGTACAGCAAAAAGAACAGCGCATATCCAGTAACTTCGTGCTTGGCGCCATCGTATGCGTACGTTACAAAAGGTACGACGGCGTCCCAATTTCTGGGGTCAACAGCGACATATATTGATAACATGTTGGCAAGGGATCGATTCGTCCGCTCCGTGAGACCATTGGTTTGCGGGTGGTAAGGAGTGGAATGACGATATGCAGCACCACAAAGTCGTGAAAGTTCTTCAACGACGTCGCCGGTGAATTGCCATCCACGGTCATTGATGACAACCCGGGCAGCGCCGTGACGGAGTATGGTGTGATGCAACAAAAATGAAGAGACATCTGCTGCAGTGGCAGATGGAAGTGCCGCCGTTTCCGTTTAGTGAGTAAGGTAATCTACGCATACTATAATCCAGCGGTAGCCAGCTGACGTCTTTGGGAGCGGGCCGAGCAAGTCGGTGCCGAGTTTTTCAATGGGTAATGTCGGGTGGCCTAAGTGGTTGCAAATAGCCTACTGGAGCCATTGTTGTTTGCTTGTGGCGTTGGAAAACAGTACAGCTGGCGGCGTACTGTTTCGTTGTTTTCCAGAGCTTGGGCCAAAAAACATCTCTGACGAAGCCGGTGTAGTGTGCGTGCAAAGCCAAAGTACCCGGACATGATATCGTCATGCATGGAACGAAGAACAGCAGGGCGCAGGTTTTCGGGCACAACTAGAACCAATGGAGGACCATCAGCCGTGTAATTTTTTTTTTGTACAGCAAACCATTACGAAAAGTAAACGGTGTGGTTCCTGCTGGCTAGGTAGGTAGGTTTCAAGGTAGGGTCGCAACGCTTCTCACTCTCGAAGGTCTGGAAAGGTCTGGAAAGTCGGAAGAGATACTAGGTAGTCATCGAAGTCATGTGAATGTTTATGTGAATGATCTCATTGAATTTTTGTCTGATACAGTGTGTATAACGCTTTTTGCTGATGACTGTACTGTATACAAGGAGATATTGTGTGAGAGTGATCACGTTGTATTGCAGGACCAATTGTTCCAGATTGAGCAGTGGTGTCGAACTTGGGATATGGCTGTAATTTACAGTTGCACGTAAATTACAGCCTACGGCGGCCGCATTTCGATGGGGGCGAAATGCGAAGACATCCGTGTGCTTAGATTCAGGTGCACGTTAAAGAACCCCAGGTGGTCTAAATTTCCGGAGTCCTCCACTACGGCGTGCCTCATAATCAGAAAGTGGTTTTGGCACGTAAAACCCCATAATTTAATTATTTTTTAAATTTCTTAATCCTATAGTCTCTGTAACCATGAAATAGCAAAGGTTACAAGCTATAAGTATTTAGGCGTTACACCTACTTCTAAATTATCCTGGTCAGGTGACGTTTCAGATATTCGTGCATCAGCATTTAAAAAGTTGGGTTTCCTAAGAAGGAAACTAAACAAAGCTCCAGCAAAGTTAAAGTTCCTAGCGCACAGTACTTACATAACGTCGCAATTAGAATATGCTTCCGTAATTTGGGATCCCGAAACTAAGCAGGATGTGTATAAACTTGAGATGTTGCAAAGAAAAGCAATCAGATTGTGCGTGTGGGCGAGTGCTTGTCCCCTCGGTTAGAGCTGCTTTCTGGTGTCCCCCAGGTGTCCGTTTTGGCCCCGTTGCTGTTCTTGGTTTATATTAATGACACGCTACAGAGATTGTCGAGTTCCCTATAAAATTGAAACTTTTTGCTGACGACTGTTTCATTTATTCTACGGTAGCACACATTGACAACCAAATCAGAATTAACCGGGTTCTTCATTCCCTTCACCTTTGGTGTGAAAAATGGGACATGGAAATCGATTACAACAAATCGACTTTTACACATGCTACTAACAAAAAAAGTGTGGCGCCATTTTTTTATAACATTGCAAGCAACAAACTAAGAAATGTAGATACATTCAAGTATTTAGGGGTCACAATTTCACATAATTTAGACTGGCGTAAACATGTCGATAACCTGTGCTCGACGGCTTCACAAAAACTGTATTCACTGAAGAAAAAGCTAGCACATGCAACGAAGGATGCCAAATTAATTGCTTATAAAACTCTCATACGTCCATCTTTAGAATACGCTTGTGTTGTCTGGAGCCCCCCCCCCCCCCCCCCTCAAAAAAAAAAACGTTTTAATAGACAAACTAGAAAGAATTCAGAGAATGACGGCTCGTTTTGTTGCTTCAAGGTACCGAAGGACGGACTCGGTAACAACAATTCTTAATTTGTGTGAGCTTGAGTTGCTGGAAACCCGAAGGAAAAAAGCCAGTCTTAAGATTTCTTTCAGATACTTCAAAGGGTTTTGAAGATAAAAGAGGAAAAATACGCCCAGTTCCCTTCAAATCGTAGCCAGGGGCGCTATAACGTAAAACTATTCCAAACTTTTCTATTCCAATTCTGCTATCAGCCCTCCGCGATTGGTCGAAAGCATTTTTCGACCACCCCCTATTTCACCTGTCTGTCACGCGACGTTACAAAAACCGCAATACCTCCCCATCTGATATGATGCGTGCACACTGATTATGCATGATTTGACAGAAAAAAGAAAAATAGTTATTTCTGATTCGACCCCTTTTCGCCATTAGCCCTCGGCTATTGGTAAAATGTTTTCGGGCTGCACCCACTTCACCTGCCTGTCACGCGACGTCACAAAACCGCACGAACTCACCGCGTCAAAGTGACGTGTACGCGATAAAGATGCATTAATATGCCGAACAAAACTGAATTTTTTTTCGGAATAGCCGCAGGCTGCCCCGTTCCGAAAGGAATAAAAGATAGCTGCCGCCGATCGCTGAGGCGCTGGCTACTCGCACCTGCTGGAGAGCATGGGTGTATTTGCGTATAATAAAGCTTCTTGCGTGACCGTGTAACGTTTTTAAGCACTTTCGACACGTTTACTACCTCATTCTGCCAACTCTTCTTTGCTGAGGGTCAATTTTAGCGTCATTCTTAAGCTTCCGTTGCATGCCGCCGCGATTTTCGACCAGCCACCACAAGCTAATTAAGGGAAAGCCGACCAATCGCAGACGCCGGCACCACCCTCTTCATCCGGTTATCGGTTTTCAGTGCACTAGCTCTGCCCTAGTGAATCCCTCTCCACTTGAGCGTTCTCCTCGCCTCTTGTCAGCCAATTAGATACAACAAGCCGCTCAGTGTAGGCAATGTTATTCGTTTTTCAAGCAAACAAAAGGCACCTCCTATAAACGAGGAGAGCGTTTGATTGGTCTGTTCAGACAACCCTATGGGTGACCGCCCGGTGCTTGCGTCGGTGGTTACGCAAATTTGACGTCAGGAAATTGGAATAGAAACATATTGGAATAGTTTTACGTTATAGGGCCCCAGAGAATAAACCACAGCAGAGCCGTCAAGCCTTATAACACACGTGTTGATGTTTTTCGCTATTCTTTTTTCCCGGATGTAATTGAAATGTGGAATGCCTTACCTGATGTTGTTGTAGATCAGACGGATGTGCACATATTTGAATGCTTGATGGATATTCTGTATCGTGAGCCCCCAACCTGATGCTATGAAATGTCAAATTTGCTTGTGTTCTACTATTTTCCCTCCCCGTAACAACCCTCAAGCGAGGGTTAACAGTATCAATAAACAAAGAAAGAAAACAAAGATTCATTTTTGGTAAATATAAAAGGTGTGACTCCCCTACTAAACTTATGCAAGGACACGGGATTACGAAATTACAGGTGCGTCGAAAATATGCTCGGATAGTTTTCTTGCATAACATGTCGAAAGGTGAATTTTAAAGGTCCATACATTCATATGTAAAACCCTTAGACACCAGAAAGACTCGACACAATCATTACCATCCATTGAAACCGTTATTTGCTAAAACCAATGTATGTAAACACAGTTTCTTTCCCCAGACAATTTTTGACTGGAACGCTCTACCTAAAACTATTTCTGAGGAGGCTGATTTTCAAACGGCACTGTAAAAATTTAGTTTTCTTTCTTTTTTGCGTGTTAGCAATTGCGTATCATATGTGTAGTGATGCAAACCCGTTTGATTTCTAATGGCGTTATTCATTTATAATCCCGATTTATACTAACTATCTTTTGATTTCCCACTCCTGCTTGGGCCTGTCATAGCATGCAGTATTGTGAAATAAATAAATAAATAAATAAATAAATAAATAAATAAATAAATAAATAAATAAATAAATAAAAATCATCGTCAGCTTAAGTGTACGGCGAAGGGAGACGGGATAGGCAATCAGCATCCGTTTGATAGCGTCCGCTATTGTATAGGCAATGGAAAAGCTGTACTCTTGAAGGCTTGAAGGCGCAAAGCCCAGCAGGCCAACCGGCCAGACGGGTCGCGCAGCCCAACGAGCCAACAGAGGGAATGATGGTGAGTCACTATCGTGAATGCGCGGCCATGTTGATACGGACGGAACTTCTAAACGGCGAAGACGACTGCTAGACACTCGAGTTCAGTAACGGTGTTTTTCTCCGCTTTTGTAAGTGTCCGATTAGCGTGGGAAATCCCAAGCTGACGGCCACCGCAGAGCTGCACAAGCACAGTGCAACACCGACACCGCTGGCGTCAGCATGCATGCTCAGTTGACGCCTCCGTATCAAAACGCCGCAGAGCCGGTCCATAAGTCAACAAAAATTTCAGCTGTTGATACGCCGATTTGCAGTCAGCAGTCCACAAGTATATGTCTTTATGAAGGAGAGACGTGAGGGGAGAGGCAAGCTGTGAGAAACTCTTGACAAAGAGCCAGAAATGTGAGGGAAGGCCCAAACAGATTTGCAGATCTTTCACCGCGTGTGTGGCTGTCGGAAGTCGCGAACCGCTGCTATCTTTTCGGAGTCTGGTCGTATGCCATTTTTGTCGACCAGAAAGCCTAGTACGAAGGCTTGACGCCCACGGTAATTGCATTTCTTGGAGTTTAAAATAAGGCCAGCTTGCTGGATACAATATCCAGCAAGCTGGCTGGCAACAAGCATCCGGACAGGCCGCCATTGGAATATGAACCTGGCAACGTTTAACGCTAGAACGTTATCTAGTCAGGCGATTCTAGCAGTGCTATTGGAGGAATTGGAGGGCAGCAAATGGGATATAATAGGGCTCAGTGAAGTTAGGAGGCCAAAAGAAGCATATACAGTGCTAAAAAGCGGGCACGTACTGTGCTACCGGGGCTTATTAGCGGAGAGACGAGAACTAGGAGTCGGATTCCTGATTAATAAGGATATAGCTGGTAACATACAGGAATTCTATAGCATTAACGAGAGGGTGGCAGGTCTTGTTGTGAAACTTAATAAGAGGTACAAAATGAAGGTTGTACAGGCTTACGCCCTATACATCCAGTCATGATGACCAGGAAGTCGAAAGCTTCTATGAAGACGTGGAATCGGCGATAGGTAGAGTGAAAACTAAATACACCATTCTAATGGGCGACTTCAATGCCAAGGTAGGCAAGAAGCAGGCTGGAGACAAGGCAGTGGGGGTATATGGCATAGGCACTAGGAATAGCAGGGGGGAGTTATTAGTAGAATTTGCGGAACAGAATAATATGCGGATAATTAATACCTTCTTCCGCAAGCGGGACAGCCGAAAGTGGACGTGGAGGAGCCCGAACGGCGAGGCTAGAAATGAAATAGACATACTCTGCTCTAACCCTGGCATCGTACAAGATGTGGACGTGCTCGGCAAGGTGCGCTGCAGTGACCACAGGATGGTAAGAACTCGAATTAGCCTAGACCTGAGGAGGGAACGGAAGAAACTGGTACATAAGAAGCCGATCAATGAGCTAGCGGTAAGAGGGAAAATAGAGGAATTCCAGGTCAAGCTACAGAACAGGTATTCCGCTTTAACTCAGGAAGAGGACCTTAGTATTGAAGCAATGAACGACAATCTTGTGGGCATCATTAAGGAGTGTGCAATGGAAGTCGGTGGTAACTCCGTTAGGCAGGATACCAGTAAACTATCGCAGGAGACGAAAGATCTGATCAAGAAACGCCAATGTATGAAAGCCTCTAACCCTACAGCTAGAATAGAACTGGCAGAACTTTCGAAGTTAATCAACAAGCGTAAGACAGCTGACATAAGGAAGTATAATATGGATAGAATTGAACATGCTCTCAGGAACGGAGGAAGCCTAAAAACAGTGAAGAAGAAACTGGGAATTGGCAAGAATCAGATGTATGCGTTAAGAGACAAAGCCGGCAATATCATTGCTAATATGGATGAGATAGTTCAAGTGGCTGAGGAGTTCTATAGAGATTTATACAGTACCAGTGGCACCCACGACGATAATGGAAGAGAAAATAGTCTAGAGGAATTCGAAATCCCACAGGTAACGCCGGAAGAAGTAAAGAAAGCCTTGGGAGATATGCAAAGGGGGAAGGCAGCTGGGGAGGATCAGATAATAGCAGATTTGCTGAAGGATGGTGGACAGATCGTTCTAGAGAAACTGGCCACCCTGTATACGCAATGCCTCATGACCTCGAGCGTACCGGAATCTTGGAAGAACGCTAACATAATCCTAATCCATAAGAAAGGGTACGCCAAAGACTTGAAAAATTATAGACCGATCAGCTTACTGTCCGTTGCCTACAAACTATTTACTAAGGTAATCGCAAATAGAATCAGGAACACCTTAGACTTCTGTCAAGCAAAGGACCAGGCAGGATTCCGTAAAGGCTACTCAACCATTGACCATATTCACACTATCAATCAGGTGATAGAGAAATGTGCGGAATATAACCAACCCTTATATATAGCTTTCATTGATTACGAGAAAGCGTTTGATTCTGCCGAAACCTCAGCAGTCATGGAGGCATTGCGGAATCAGGGTGTAGACGAGCCGTATGTAAAAATACTGAAAGATATCTATAGCGGCCCTATAGCCACCGTAGTCCTCCATAAAGAAAGCAACAAAATCCCAATAAAGAAAGGCGTCAGGCAGGGAGATACGATCTCTCCAATGCTATTCACAGCCTGTTTACAGGAGGTATTCCGAGACCTGATTGGGAAGAATTGGGGATAAAAGTTAATGGAGAATACCTTAGTAACTTGCGATTCGCTGATGATATTGCCTTGCTTAGTAACTCAGGAGACCAATTGCAATGCATGCTCACTGACCTGGAGAGACAAAACAGAAGACTGGGTCTAAAAATTAATCTGCAGAAAACTAAAGTAATGTTTAACAGTCTCGGAAGAGAACAGCAATTTACAATAGGTAGCGAGGCACTGGAAGTGGTAAGGGAATACACCTACTTGGGGCAGGTAGTGACGGCGGATCCGGATCATGAGACGGAAATAATCAGAAGGATAAGAATGGGCTGGGGTGCGTTTGGCAGGCATTCTCAGATCATGAACAGCAGGTTGCCATTATCCCTCAAGAGAAAAGTGTATAATACCTGTGTCTTACCAGTACTCACCTACGGGGCAGAAACCTGGAGGCTTACGAAAAGGGTTCTACTCAAAATGAGGACGAAGCAACGAGCTATGGAAAGAAGAATGATAGGTGTAACGTTAAGGGATAATTAAAGAACAGATTGGGTGAGGGAACAAACGCGAGTTAATGACATCTTAGTTGAAATCAAGAAAAAGAAATGGGCATGGGCAGGACATGTAATGAGGAGGGAAGATAACCGATGGTCATTAAGGGTTACGGACTGGATTCCAAGGGAAGGGAAGTGTAGCAGGGGGCGGCAGAAAGTTAGGTGGGCGGATGAGATTAAGAAGTTTGCAGGGACGGCATGGCCACAATTAGTACATGACTGGGGTTGTTGGAGAAGTATGGGAGAGGCCTTTGCCCTGCAGTGGGCGTAACCAGGCTGATGATGATGATGATGATGATGATGATGATGATGATGATGATGATGATGATGATGATGATGATGGATACAGTCAAGAAGGATCGACAGGCGCTGACTGGGCTCGTGAAATGTCCGGCCGTAGATAATGACGTCGTCTAAATAGCACATGCAAATTTCCCATTTGAGTTCGCGGAGCACGGTATCCATAAATCGCTTGAATGTCGTTGGAGCGTTGCATAAGCCATAGGCATAACGTTGAACACAAAGAGACCGTCAGGTGTTACGAAGGCTGTCTTCTCCTTGTCTGAGGGGTGCATGTGAATTTGCCAGTATCCTTACCGTAAATCAACAGGAGAGAAATACGACTCGGAGTGGAGGCAGTCGACGGCGTCGTTTATTAGAGGTAGGGGGTACACGTCTTTCTTTGTGACAGTGTTTAGGCGGCGATAGTCCACACACAATCTCCATGAGTTGTCTTTTTTCTTGGCTAGGATCACAGGAGCAGCCCAGGGGCTACATGATTCCTGGATCACTCCTTTCCGTAACATTTTTCCGATCTGCTCGGCGATGACTTTTCTCTCTGAAGATGAAACGCGATAAAGCTTCTGACGGATTGGCGTCGCTTGCCCTGTATATATGGGTGCGGTGTCGCATACGAGACGCCGGTGGTGTATGGGACGCTCGTTGGCCTTGAGCAAAATCAAACACTGTGGCGTAGCGAGCGAGCACAGCTTCCAGCAGACACTGCTCACTAGAAGACAGCGACTTCTCAATCAAGCGCTTAAAGCCAGCAGAATTATCATGGCTGCAATCGGGGTTGGATTTTTTCCCAGCACTTGACATTTCGACCGTTCCGAGGCTGACAATGGCTTGTTCAACACTTGCCAGTTTAAAGGGACACTAAAGTGAAAAATGATTTCTTCCGCATCATTAAATTACCGTTCTACAACACCAAAAACACCACTCTTACAACGATAAGACGTTTGGTAAGCCAGAAAAAGCGCAAGGACGAAATACGAGTGGCGACGCCTACTTAAGTTCCCGCACCTGGGGGCTTTGACGTCTTGGATTTTGATGGCATCTTCTAGGGCCTAGTAATTATATATAGCGGTACAGATTGACTACATTGTGTTCTAAAGGAACCAAATATTACACATGGTAAGTTTCGGGAACCTTTATTCAGCCAACGCGGCCCAAATGCGAAAGCATACGTTGGAATCGCTGACGTCACGCAGACGTACCGGCGCTGGGGTTCCGGCGCGAAATTCGAATACTGATACTTGGATCTTCATTTTCTCATCTAATAATCAGACTATTTTTTTACATGACTGTCTGCAGAGTTCTCAAACAATGCTTCATCAGTCTAAACTCATTTATTGATTCGCTTTAGTGTCCCTTCAAGTCATGGCGGTAATGTTATGGATTGGGTTGAAACGTTCACTGTCTACAAACGAGCACAACCGTCAGTGGTGACAACGAGGGAGCGAGGGACTATCACATTTTCCTTGAGCGCGTTGTTATAATCGGGCTCGGCTAAACCACAACAAGAACCTGTACGAGGGCTAGAAGTATTGACAGGTACAAACATCGCAGTCTGAGGGGGCAAACACACATCTTGCGACACGGAGACAACGTCGGCGGCATCACTGGTGTTATCTGTCATTGAAGTTCGCGCGTCACGGCGAAGAGAAATCGCGCCACTTCCACAATCCAAAGTTGCCCCCCACTCACGCAAGAAATCAATTCCTAAAATAATGTCATGCGTTGTACGTGCAAGCACAGTAAATTCACTTCGAAATGTCTGGTCCCCTATCGTAACTGAAACAGAACAGACCCCAAGTAGGCGTAACATTTCCCCGCCAACTCTACGAAAGGTAGCGTTCCGATCCCAAGAAAACAACTTTTTGTCCAAGACGATTTTTGAAGGACAGGCTCATAATAGTAACTGCCGCCCCGGTATCAACTAAAGCAAAAGCAAAAGCACTCACATCATTAACTAAAACAAACACTTTGTTTTTAAACAATTTTGCACAAGAGGGTCTTGATGAACGGCCGCACCCCCGTCGGTCGCACCGGCTAGTTTCCCAGCAGCGGTGGTAACAACGAGCGACGACGAGAACGGCGTTGTCGTGTCGGTGGTGGCTCCGCTCAGAAAGGGGGAGTCACTGCGGTTCGCGCGTCCCTGCTGCAGCCGTTGGCAGGAACTGGGATACGGCCAGGGCTCGTCAGCGGGCACGCGGGGTGTATAGGAATTAAACCGTGGAGCACGCTGCTGGCGGCGGTGGCAATACCTAGCAATGTGTGCAGGCACACCGCAGCTGTAGCAAATACGGGAGTCGCGGCTTGTCGCGGCTGACACTGGTGACATGGGTCTCAGGGGTATACAAACGAACTTTCAGGCTGGTTGTAGGAGGGAAGAGCCCGCGGAACAAATCGTTGTGGTGCATCTTGCCAGCGTCCCACACTTGTCGGTTGCGGTGGCAAGTTGCTGCTCTCCGGACGGTCCTGCGAGGCTCTCGGTAATTTTGACATGCCCAGGTGGCCGGTGGCACACAACAGCGATCGCCAAATGCACATATAATGGCACACACAGTGGCGTAGCAACAGGGGGGGCCGGGGGGCCGTGGGCCCCGGGTGCACGGGGCCAGTAGGCGGGGGGGGGGGGGTGTCATATACGTCTGAAGACACCCGAAAATTGTCGAAATGCTCGCCTTCCTCGACTACACATGGGGGGGGGGGGGGGTGACAGAAGAGCTAAGGGCCCCGGGTGCCAGACGACCTAGCTACGCTACTGGGCACACATGAGCGCGTCAACAACTTTAAGGCGTTCAAGCCCTTCTTTAACCACCTAATCACTCGGCCGAATCACCGAGAAGATGTCGTCATGGGCTGGAACGGACACTTGCAATAGTAGCGACGTTGTCCAAGCGTCCGAATGGTGGTGGTTGGTGGTGGTGGTGGTGAATTGTAGCAACAGGCGGGTTTAGTCTGGCGATCAAGGCCGGCAATTGCTCCGCCCGAGCGTCTCGCACAATACCGCTGAAGGGTTTCACCATACGTCCATCAAACCAGTCTCTCTTAAGAATTCGATCAGGAGACGTGAAGTTTCTTTGTGGGCCATAACTGATCCCTCGGGAAATATAAGGTGTTGCAGGCGCGCATGCGGAAGGTCCTTGTTTTGCAGATTCCTCAGGAGAGTGTCTCTTTCATCTTGGAATTGCTGGCAGGACCACAAAAAGTGCTCAATGTCTCCTGTCTCGTTGCATGCCGTACAGTTCGGAGAATTGATTCGCCCCGTTTCAAATAACCAGGCCGGTGTATTAGCAGATCCTGTTCTTATTCGATATAGAAGTGAGGCTTCCTCTCGGTGCAATCTCTTGGTTACGCAGGGCATATGCGGTGGAACCTAAGGCGACGCAAAGTGGTTTCGAATGTCAGATTTTTGCACTTGATTACTCTTTGGAGCCTTGATTTTGGGAGGATGATAGAGCGCTGCGTATGCAAGCGCATCACCTTTTTCGTTCCTAAGCGTCCGAACTTTGTTCCAATCCTCATTTTCAGCGCTTCAAACGCCCGGCAGTGTCATTATAAGAAAATTATAAACCTCTTCAGCAATTCCTTTAAGCAGCTGTCCTACTTTGTCTTCGTCTGCCATGGTGGCGCGGACGATTCCGCATAATTTCAAAACAGCCTCCATGTACGTTGTACAAGTCTCGCCAGCTAATTGACCTCGTCGGGAAAACGTCTGCTCAGCCTTCTTTTTCTTAGAGATCGGCTCTCCCTCCGAAGCACTTGGTGAATTCTTCTAAAAAAATTATTCCAGCTTGTCAGAACGTTCTCATGGTTTTCAAACCAGAGGAGCGCGGTTCCAGCGAGAAAAAAAAAAAACGCGTTATCGAAATGATTCGTAGTGCTCCAGTGGTTGTGGCGACTCACTCTTAAGTAGTGTTTCAGCCAGTCATCGACGTCTTCGTTCGCCTTCCCCGAAAAGGTGGGTGGCTGTCGCAGCGCTGTCCACTAGCCAGCCTGCATTGCGTAATTACTGTCTGGTTCGTGGCACGTGGGATCGTCATTGCCTTCTCCGGAATCGGCCATGTCCGCTGCTTGTGGTCGTAAACCGGCCAAGCGTCTACTCCGTCGTACAGTTGGCAGAGCTGGGTCGTCCAGGATTGTCCAAGATTTTCCCCGCACGTCCACCAAAGATGTTACGAAAGATGTTTATTTACAGCATGAAACGAGGTCCAAGAGGAAGCCACAGGCCAGGCCCAGCCGGGGCAGAGTACCCCGAGATCACGCACGCGCACTCTACTTCTTTCTCTGCCTCAGTCGCGCAATGCTGCGACAATATTAAAAATAACAGGGGTCCCAGAACAGAGCCTTGTGGAACATCTGATGTTGCATTTACAGTTGAGGACGAGGTGGAATTAAATGAAACGAATTGAGAGCGAGAGTTAAAAAAGCTAGCTAGTCCATCAGTCGATGATTATTTAAAATTACATTTAGTTTGCTTAGTAACTTGTTGTGTATAACCGTGTATTTGTAGCTTTGGAAAAGTCTACGAATAACGTATCAATTTGATTGCCAATATCAAGATTTCTGGTAATGTCATGTGAAAATTTCACCAGTTGTGTTGTGCTGAAACCACGACGAAATCCATGTTGTATGTTGGAGAGAATTTTATTCGGTTCAAGGTATTCTGTTATATGCTTGTGTATGATATGTTATAGCAGCTCTCCGGAGTTGGATGTAAGCGATATAGGTCTATAGTTAGAAAAAAAATTGCTTTTCGCCAGATTTATGCCGAGGCAGGACCTTGGCTAGCTTCCAAGACTGAGGGCCGATGCCTGACGTCAAGGATCTGTGAAAGATGACCGCCAAATAACGTGAACACCAGAGAAAGTATCTTACTAGAAACCTGTTCGGAATATTGTCAGGACCAGTGCACTTCTTTGTGTATAAATTGAGAATCAAGTTTAGGATGCCGTTTTCACTAATTACCACATCGCCGATAGAGAGCTCAGGATTAGTATTTGTGAGAGTTGTTGTCATGCGCGAACACTGATCGGAAGTAGACATTAAAAGCATTAGCTATATCGGAGAGGTCTGAAATAGCCGTGCCATCTAATATAAAGGAAACTGCAGCAGTTTTAGTTGGTGTGATACAAGTGCAGAATTTGCGCTAGTTAGAGTGTAATAATCCTTGTAGTTCAACTTGAAAATAAAAGTTTTTAGCTGTTTCATTTTAATACGCAGTTCTTCCATAGCAGTGTTAAAGCGAACGATGCTGTCAGGATTACATGCCTTTTTCAGTCGGCGCAGACGATGAACACGTGATATATGCAGTATGCTGCGATTCATCTATAGAATTTTAGTATTTCTCTTTTTATTCTTGAGGGGAATAAAATTATCAATGCATAGTTTTACGATGCGCTCAAATGCATCGACTAATGTGTGAACGTTATCGTGTAGACCAAGCGCTTGGAAGGAATCAAAGTTAGAAGCTAAAGTGTCTGTTATAGATGTGCCATCAGCATGAATGAAGTCGAAAAGCTGTGTAATATTAGACTGCAGCTTAATCAATGAATAGGGAAGACACACGTGTACAGCTTTGCGGTCAGAAATGTCACTGATTACATCGCACTGAAAACCAGTTTGGACGAGCTGAGAACTGAGAAAAACTAGGGCTAAGTGAGAATTATGTCTGGTTGGAGCTTATACGATTTGAGTAAGACCGAGGGATAATGATAGAAAAAGAAGCTCGTTACAAATGGAAGGGACACGATCAGTGCATCAAGGTTCGCCAATCAATACCCGATGCATTAAAATCCCCCATGCACCCAAGGTTCGAGGTGCCGAAGTCGTGTTCCTGCATGAATATGCTAAGCCTCTGTAAATCTTCTAATGAGGAACCTGGCACGCCATAGCATACACCAAGAATTATAGAAAATTAGGTTAAATATAGCATACACCAAGCAAATTCGATCTTTTTTGTGAATTGGGATTATTTTCGCCTTTTTTAGGTCATCTGGAAACATGCCTGGCTTGAACATGAACACGCCTGTCTTGAGCATATTTATTTATTTATTTATTTATTTATTTATTTATTTATTTATTTATTTATTTATTTATTTATTAAATTATTTCCATGGCCCAAAGGCACTACAGAAGGGAGTGGGGGGAAAATGGCAAGACGTGCAGCTAACAAAACAAATAAAAGAAATCATACAAGGAATCTTGTAAAGCGATCTTGAACTCGTGGTCGTCAGTTATGCTGGCGATTATGGATGGAAGCTGGTTCCATGCGACACTTGTTCTAGGACCAAAAGAGTCATTACACGATTTCGTGCGACAAGAAGGTAGACCTGCCTTGAAGCGATGATCGGTCCTTGAATATATATAATGAGGTGGATGAAACAGAACGTCCTTCAAATCGTTGTTATAATAGTAGATTTAAAAGGTTAAGGCGAGATGACTTTCAACGCAACGAAAGGTCAGGCAATTTTAGGGTTTTCTTCATAGATGTGACACTGGGATGACGTGAATAATTCGATAAGATGAAACGTGCTGCGTGACTCTGAATGGCTTCAAGAGTTTGAATGAGTGTAGTCTGAGTAGGATACCATATGGCGCATGCGTACTCTAATTTAGAACGTACCAAGGTTTTGTGAAGTGTTAATTTCAGGGACGATGGGGCATCAAAAAAGTTTCGGCGCAGATAACCAAGCACGTTATTGGCGTTGTTACATATTCGACATGCGTATTCCACGAAAGATTAGAAGAAATGTGAACACCAAGGTGTCTATAGCTGTCAACAGATGGTAATGGAATGTTATTGAGGGAGTAAGTACGCGGACAACGATTAGTGCTGTAGCGAGAAGCTTGCATACTTTTACATTTAGTTTCATTAAGTGTTATGAGGCATTTACTGCACCATTATAATACCCTATCTAGATCACGTTGCAGGTTGAGATAATCGGCATGGTTAGTAAATTTCTGGCAAACTACACAGTTCTAACTTCGCGTATTACTTTCCAGATGCGCAGTTTTTTTTTTACTTGAGAATATTTAGTTTGCCTCATTTGTATATCAGAACTTGCCTTTCCTTGAGATGTTTAGTTATTTATGCCCTTCCCTTCTACAACTGTTTTTTTTTTTAATCAATGAACGATTTTTCATTACTTGGTGGTGTTGAAGCAAATCATTATTTTCGTTCTTAGCTTTCTTATCAATGTATTCGGCTTTTTGCGTTTATTAGCAATTTGTTTTGCTATAGTGTGTTTATATGGCTCGCGTCTAGGTTGCATGGAATTATTGATTACTTTAATTATTTGATCTTTTTCCATTACAATTCGTGTTTCTTTGTTATATCTAGTGCCATGCTGATTGTGCCTATAGAGCTTCCTACAATAATTACTAGAGATCTAAGCACAAGTTACTAAATATTAAATAGAATTACTGGCACCGCGCTCGCTCAGCCACCATAGGGACGATGGTTAGACATGGATTTGTCTGATATTCGCGCTTGTAGCTTTAGACATTCTTGTGGCTTTGTTTATAACGCTTTATCTGCCCTCACTGACTTAAATTTCTAAGCAATGTATGCTGTAAATCCACGTAGTTCGCGATCCGCAAGTCGCCAAAACGGAAGAAAAGCGCGACCTTTTGAACCACGGGATTCGTCACAGCGATTGAAATGGTCAATGGCATCAGTGCCGAGTTTCTCGCTCGGTCAATGCCACCTGCCAGTACCAGCTCCTCTAAAACGAAACGTACTGGGCTCTGCTGACCGCGCTACTAAATTAATTCATAGAGTGGCATGTGAAACCTGAAAAAAAAAAGCTACACTCTATCCGCGCGCAAAAGCCTTTGAAAAAAATTGCTTTCCTAACGCGAACTTTAAGATGGAAAATAACACGTTCCTAATAACTAACAAAAAAAAATGCCTCGCGTACTAATTACAAAGAGAAGCAAGAATAACAAAAAAGAAACGTATACAAGTGCTTAAATTACAATTACTCTTTCTCAATGCGCGCTCGAATGGGTTGCCGACTTGACAGCCTTTGGGCCACGCTGAGCACAAGAGGTGCGGGACCTATATTCCACGTGCTCGCGGCTTGCTGTCTCGTCCCTGAGGGGGGTTGGGAGGGGGGGGGGCGTAAACGCAGGAATAGCCATTCTCGCTTCGTCCTCGCTCTCGCGGCACATTCCACCTCAGTGACCACTCGATCGACCCGGTTCCGACGCGCATGTCTCAGCCCAGTCGAACTTTGCCGCCGCACCCGGTCTCTCCTGTCGTTATCAACCTTTCCCGACGCCTCCGTTTCCTGAATCGCCACAACGAACCATTTTCGGCTCTGCGCGATGGCCTGTCCCTTTGATGCCAGGTGTTCACCTAATGTGAACACCTGACATCGGGTGCAGGTGTACTGCCCTGCCTGACCGTCATGGCATTCTCTCCATTTGGTGATTCCGGAAAATCGCTCAAGTGCGCTGGTACGAGGAATGTTTTCAGCGCCTTTCGGAATCGCCACTGTGGCTCAAGTGCTGAGGTACAAGGAAGGTATCCAGCCCTACACTGACCCTCATAGGTTTGCTGGAACAAGCCTTGTCCCCACAATGGGTGCTCTCCGGGATGCCCGCTGGCTCGGTTTCGGCGTACGACTGCATCGCGCAGTCAAGGCACCGATGCTGGAGCCCTGAGCGATCTCCGCTCCGTTCTGCCGCGTCGGTCTTTTCTTGGCTCGGCCGCTACCGTATCTGAGTCTATCCTAGACGATTCCGGAAAGTCGCCCAGCTGCTCGAATACGAAGGTTTCCAGCGCCTCCTTAACGATCTCATGGCTACTGGAACAAGCCTCGTCCTCGCAAGGGACGCCCTCTGGAATGACACCTCTCTGTAGACCGGCAACGGCCTCGCTCTCGACACGCTCCGTCAATGTATCGAATGATGCGGGGTTGATGAGTACACGAAAGCTCATGGACGCGGCGCCTTCAAGGGTGCCAAGTCGTCTTCCCATCTGACAATGGTTCCGTGTCTGAGGATTTCGCCACCTCGCACTCTTCATGCTTTTCGTTTACTGGCGCAACCTCAGTTTCTTCCAAAGCACAAATTTTGCACTGGTCACTTTGACCTTGACTCTCCCGCTCAACAGGAATTCCGAACTGCCGGAGTAAAGCACTCTTGGCCTTATCGTAATTCCTGAAGTTGACATCCGAAAGGCGAGCTAAGCAACGGGACACGCAACATGGAAGTACCCCCAAAAGCCCAACAGACCGAAAGTCACGGTCAGGCGCAATCCCCGCACAAACGCTCTAGAAGAAGGCAAACCTTTGTATGTTTTCGCCGTCCTCAAGTACGTGCAGACTAGACCGTGCCTGCAGTACGCTGAGATACTGGGTTTCCCTGTCAATTCCCTTCATTTCCCTCTCCTACTCTCGTTCATACTCTTCCCTTTCGCGCTCTTCTCTCCCCCGTTCGCGTTCCCTCTGGCCCTGAATATTCTCCCAAGCCTCCACGATCTCCTCGTAATCTCTACCGCTTGCCGATCACAACAACGTGTACTTCACGCTGGGGCTCGTAACGTCTTGCAAGAAGTCTGACCCCTCCGATCGCATAACTTAACGCATTACCAAGTGTGCAGCAGGCTTTCTTTCGCCTTCACGTCTTAGAGGAGTGAAACACGCTACCCAACTTTTTAACTACGGCACGCTGGGTGCTTCCAGGGCACGAATGGCACGCATGTGTTAGCGTGACATAGCGTTGCTGACAGGAAAGTATCAGGCGGGCAGCGCTAGAGGAAGTGCATGAATATTGCTTGGAGACAAGATGAGCGCGAAGGGGCGCGTCTTAGCGCGCGCGTGTGTGTACGCCCATATATTTGTCTGTGCGTGCGTGTGTATGTGTCTGTTCGTGAGTCTGCGCGCGATTGACAGAAAAATGCTGTTACTCGTATACCTTTACAAGCGCTGTTTTACGGCCGCGGTGAACACCTTTCCAACGTCTTTATCGGGAGCGCCGCGTATAAAGAGCACGTGCTATCCTTGTGCATACCGAATAGCGCTCTTGAGCAGGCGCTCTCGTGATCTCTCAAAGTCCGGAGGGCATCACGGGGAACGCTTCCGTCGGAAAGGTATATCCATAAATCACAGTGCGAAGAGCGCATAGTAATTCCGCTTTCGGGTCGTCCTTCCTCCTTATCTCTGAAAGCGATAAGCGGCCTCTGGGCCCGCCGTGCGATGTGCTTGATCAGCTCGATGCATACCGTTTCTCGGTTCGTAAACTCGTTCAAAGACGCGTACGCATGCTCCACGCACGGTTGCTGTCCGCAATTATTTAGCAGCGCCGGCACACACAACCTTACAGCGATCGTTGAAAACAACATGGGGAGGACGCGATAAACATCATTCGCCGTGGCACCTCCGATCGCTTATCACGAGGAAAGAGTGATTGATTCCGCTTCTGATTCCGACGTTAAAGAAGAAATGCACGGCAGGTTTATCGAATATTAGAATTTGTATCTCAAAAGGTTCTTTATTTACATTATTGCAATTATTTAAAGCGATACTTTTTTTATATCGGACGTCCTTCAAAAAATATTCATTGCCCTATTCTCTCTGTTCGATGGATGGATGCATGGATGGAAAAACTTTATTGTGAGTCCTAAGATACGCGATCGCCAGCGAAAATAAGTGCAGCGCATTTATGATTAGAAAAAGAAAACTTCAATTATATTAATATGTATTTCATTTGTATTTATGTGAGATTGTGGTCAAATATATGCATCATGCTCATCTTTGTGCGCCTTCGTTGTGTCATGAAAGCCGGTTTTGACTGATGTGTCTATGCGCGAGCATTATGCCGTCTGTGTACATTTTCCTCATCTGCACGCCTGTTCATCTTGGACCGGATGTTGCGGCCTTGTGCACGTGTTCAGAACTCATCACGTACGCATGTATGTCGGGTATCCGTATAGTACATACTGATACTGCAACCTGTTCTCACCTTTTGTCTCTATCTTGCAGTATCCCTATGGCTGTATGTGGACTTCGTTTGCTCTCTTATCTAACTTCGCTCAAGATTTTCTGGACTTCCACCGCACCCGAAGCTCGGCAGGGAAGAAAGCCCGATCCTTAGACGCCTACAAAGTAACACGTACTACACTCACGGAGCGATAATGCGTCGCCTCTACCCGACGCTCCACGGCTGCCTCTGCCCACTCTGCAACGTACCCGACATCCTGGCACACTTGCTCTTGGAATGCCCATGGCAGGAAGGCAGTGAAATGCAACCGGAAACGGATGCGAAACGAGCACAACAAGCAAATGAAGACGTTTTTGAATGCAACGTGTTGAACTTAACTGGCGCGACCGTCTGGTTTCTTTTTTCTGAGTGTGCTGATCGCCTGTCGCACGTGAACGAAATGGAAATCATTGAAGAAGCACGTTCTGGCACGTAATGAAAAAAAAATTACGGCTTGAGCCGTCTCGCGTAAACGTTCGGTGGCGTATCTGAGGGCGAATTTTGTTCATAAACCATCCTAAAAAATTCACAAGTACACTGTGAAATTAAAGATAAAAAGGAAAAATAAAAAAAAGTCAGGATAAGTGTACGATTGCGGGCACACCTTCCCACACGTTCAAAAACACGAGGTTCGTGTCAAGGAGGTTCCTTTAACCTCCCTGGTTCGTGTACTACGACGTCATCTCTTCGACAGCAGGATGCTTCCCACGGAATGTTAGAAAGAGCGAGAGCGACAGAGAAAGAGAGAGACGCTGGCCTTGCATGACCTTAGGGATAACATCGTAGTATATAAATGTGCATGACTCCCCCCCCCCCCCCCTCACACACACAGACGCACAGAAGATAGTTATTTTGTTTGAAAACATACGCATGCGTAGGCAAGAAGAATCAAGAAAGGAATTACCAGGCTGGCAACTTCCACTCGGAATGAGCATAATTGTTTCATATCCCCATTTATTGTCCCTTAAACGCCACTTGCGGGGTGTTGCATAAGGGTGGAGCATGTACATCAGTAATACCAGTCAGCAAAACAGCCACACACACAAAAAAAGCTCTACAGGCATGTCAAGTGCGCAAATCGAAGGCATAGCGGTCGTTGAAGGCATAGCGAACCTAAGGCACGGTGCAGGTGTGAGTAACGCAATTATTTCTGGCGATAGGCTGCCGGTAACTACTTAAATTGTGGTGGGTCGCGTTGATGAACTACTGCTTCTGGCAGCTCGTTCCACTGCTCTGTACTGATGCGCAAGAACGACTTATGAAAGGTAGTGGTGTAGGTGCTGTGTAGTGGTGTAGGCACGACCTCGTGCTCAGCATCCCAACACCATAGCCACTAAGCAACGAGGGCGGCTATGAGAACAAAGGACAGCGGAGAGTAGTATATTTGAGCATTACGCGCGCAATCCCGTCGAACCCACACGCGACGGACAAGTCTTTCTCGTATTGACGAGCGTGACGATTATAGGCACGTGGTACACCAGGCGCTTGGCGTTCGTTTCCTCCATCACGGTACGCAGTGAACCGTAACGCCGTGTAGTAAACGGCCAATCAAGGGCAGTACGCGGCCAGTCAAGGGTAGTACGCGGCCAATCAAGGGTAGTACGCGGCCACTCGAGGGTAGGACGCGGCAGGCCAGGGAGACGACAGTCTCTCAGCAGCAACATGTGCACCGGGAAAGGAAAGCACTTTAAGCTCAACTGCTAAACTGCCTCACAGGAGCTAAATAAAGCACACAAATGACTGTCCACGCATCCTTGTCGGTGCAACCGCTCAAACACGGGGGCGCTTGGGCATTGCAGCCTTACAGCGCGACGAGGCAAGCCTCGACCACAACAAAAACACGTGGAGGAAACCGTTTGAGACGTGTTGCCGCTGCCCGAGGAGGCCGGGAAGGTCGTCAAGCTAAACGCAAAATTTCCGGGCAGTCACCGCCGTTGTATCAGCGCAAGTAGAACGAGCATGCCGAAGCGTCGTGCACGTGACCACACGTCACGCACGGGTCCCGACTCACGTGCACGTATGCCCACACAAACGCGAGCGCGTACGCTTTGAAATGTTCTCTGTAATGACTATAAACCGTTTCATCGGGCGAGGAGGATAGGGCGCGCGGAGAGTTTTTCCTCCTCTCTGGCTTGGGCGGTCCGGCGCGGCGCTGCTTGAAAGTATTGCTGTCGCGTGCTGCGGAACGATTTCGAGATCTTTTAGATCTTACTTTGTGAACTTTACGCCGTGTTCGTTCATATAAGGTCCTCAGGGAAGCCTTTCGGTGCATCAGTAACCGTACTGTAGGCAGAAATATGTCTTGGGGGCGCAAAAATGTGACGCGCATAATCAGCCGCGGTGCACGCGCATAATCAGTGGCGGTGCGTGTTTGTTTACTATTTTGCTTATATCGATTTTAATTCAACAAAGAAAACCGGCGCTTCTGTATTACCAGCATTAAATGGTAAATCAGCTCACTGTCTGATCGATTGGCGTAGGGAGTAAAACATAAAACATAAGGGCGCACGCTCGTGCACGGCCAACCTAAGGAAACCACGAACCATCTGAGCGGCAGGCTTTATCAAATATTTGTGATACACTGGCATAGTTCTCACGCATTTCACGTCATTATGCTTGAAATTACCACATGTCTACGCTAGCCTTGCTGCATGAGGCCCATGGCGCTGCTCAACACAGCGATCACTGCGGTTGGTGAGCCAGCACGATATATTTAAATAAGCTGTGTGCTTCGGCATTGCCTTTTTTGGCCTGTATACAGCCATAGTGTATGAGAGAGTTCGTATAGAAAGAATGCGATGGCTATTTTTGAGCGAAAACTTTCCGTAATACGTGTGAGTGCGTCGTAGAGAACTGAACGAACACAACCAAAAAAAAAATCGGTTGTCATCCTCTTTCTCTAAAAAGCAAGAGAAAACGGGCTAATGCCGCACAACGTTTATAAATATATAGCCGCTGATGCCGTATGCTTGAACCATGTGCTATATAGAACAAAGATATCTATAATCCAGCATCTACTACTGCTTAGGACGCTCGCGCAGTTCGTAAATAGTCGCTTTGCTGGACAAGCTTAATTCAGACTGTGAGGTATGCTGCTATTACTAGCCAAAACTATTTTATTCATGGTGGAAACCTCATCCATGCAACCAAGTAGTCATGCAATGTAACCTGCAGCGAACAGTTTGAACGCTTGTCAAAGTATAACAGCACAGCTCCTATCGTACCAGAACGGTACCCACGCTGTTAGGATCGTCGCGTATGTTTCATGGCTCATAAACAGCAGCTTAGAAATAGAGGATAATACCGCAACAAGGTCCCATTAGTGATTGGAACATTCAGAAATACACAACTGATCTCCGAGGCTGATTATAGGCTCAAATATGCGCGCACACGTCGCGCTACGTGTTCCGTCCACCTCAACGCCAGCAGAAATTCCGGTCATGACGCCTTAAACCACTTCAGCACGTTTCACAGAACCGTTTACCACGTAGAAGATGCACGTCATACTAAACAGACCGCACGACCGCGAAAAAAAACGCCAAAACCTGCCGCCGATCGTATACATGCCATACAAAAGACCGCTTTCACCCAAGCCAGTATGGCGCTGCTCATAGGCGGCGCCACTGCGTTCACAATATGGCGGCGCCTACGAAAAAACGGTCGAACCTTTCGGCACGGAGGTGAACGGCGAACTGATTATGAACACTGCCCGAGTCTCGTTATTTTTTTTATGCGAAGCATTTTACTAGAGCTCAACCCAGCTCCTCAGGCGCGGTGGTGTCGCCTTCAATGACCTTTGACCCCATGCCATACCACGTGACACCGTGACGTCACGACAGAGGAGAAACGGGGCTCCAACTCGCGCCGTCGCTCGCGGCGGTATATAAGCAGCTGCGCTTGTTTCTAGGTGGCTTTGGCTCAACTCTTGCAAGATGGGCTGGGTGGGAATCGAACCAGGGTCTCCGGAGTGTGAGACGGAGACGCTACCACTGAGCCACGAGTACTTTTTTTTTATTTCCAGCTAAGCCACGAGTACGATGCTTCAAAGCGGTACAAAAGCGCCTCTAGTGAAGGCGCTGTTGCCTTAGAAACGAGCTGTTTATAAGGCTCAGGCGTGCGTCGCTTGTTCAGGCGTACATTTCGTTGCCGCGCCGAACGCTGCGTTGCTCGACGCTCACCGCGTCCAATGCGGGGCGCGTAGTTGCTGCGCCGTAGCCCATTGTCTTACACCCCTTGGCGGGTCGACGGGAACGCTGTCGCGTTCCACTCTTGAAGGCGAAGCAGAGTAACGCATGAGTTGTTTCTTCGTCTAGCCGAATCAAATATAGCCAAGCAACAGCAGTTCACCAGGCTAAACAGTGGTTCAATAACTAAAATAAAGGTTAGTTTGCTTCGCATCCTGGGCTTAACCTTAGCTAAGCCACAGCCATTTTTTCCCCTCTCGTCGCTGTTTTTCTAACCGTGAGCTGCTTAAACGGTCGATGGGCTCGGAATCGCCCCTTCGAAAAACGCGCGAGCCGTCGCCTGTGCCGCCGAAGCGATGCGCCAGCCGTACTCTAATGACCATCGCGGGTTCTTTCTTGTTTTGTTTTTTTTTCCCGCATTCTGCGCCAGAAACATAACATCGCGAATTGATAACTCCCGCCAGACGCGTCAACACCTGGGAGAGAGAAAGGCATGGCGTTGTTTATACAGGGTGTCCCAGCTATCGTGCACCGAGATCTAGAAGTATGCTAATGCCACGTAGCTGGACAGAATCAAGGTAATCCTGTTTGCCGTCGTTTGGCGATACTCAGACTACTTTTTTTTGCATTCCCCCTAGTTACATAGTTAGTATTAATTATTCGATTAACTTCTTAAATGTTATACTTAGATGAAAAGTGTCAATGAGGATATTGTAGAGCGGCATGAAAAATCTCCCGATACAGCTTTCCGTTGCTCGATACGTGCTACATAAAGGTGTTTTCCCGGGTGTGAAAGCAGCCCGCGAACACATGCAAAGTGCCTCGAGCGGCCAGTCGCGCGGCAATATTGCGTGTGTTTGCGGGCTTCCTTCACGCTCGGAAAAACACTTTTATGCGTTGCATATTGCAATCACTCAGTTCAGCCCTTGGGCGGGGCCGGGCAGCCACCATTGAGGGTATGAGCCATTGTTCATTGCTGCGCGTCTCATATGTGGGTCTATTCTCTTTTAAGTTTGCTATGTTTGTTATTAAGTAGCTTCTATTTTTATGCGTTGCATATTGCAATCACTCAGTTCAGCCCTTGGGCGGGGCCGGGCAGCCACCATTGAGGGTATGAGCCATTGTTCATTGCTGCGCGTCTCATATGTGGGTCTATTCTCTTTTAAGTTTGCTATGTTTGTTATTAAGTTGCTTCTATTTTTATGCGTTGCACATTCCAGTCACTCAGTTCAGCCCTTGGGCGCGGCCGGGCAGCCACCATTGACCTTTAACGCAACCACGTGACGTGACGTCACGACAGCCGGAGGAAAAGCTGGGCCCCAACTCGCGCAATATGCAACGCATTCTTGGCTTAATCAAGCTAAGCCTGGCCATTTTTAAAATTTTTTTTATTAGGGCCAGCCATGAGAGTAAAAGCATTAGTTATTTTAATAAAAACACAGGGTCAGCCATACGCAAGCAGGTGCTAGCATACGGGTGGTTTGTGGGCCTCGGCGAACACCATTTCCGCGACCAACCAGAGTCGACGATTGTACAATTTATGAATAAATGACTAATTAAAATTTAATATTTTGTAAACATGTAGTATATATTTATATCGCAAACTGAAAAACTAATCGTAGTGAAAGACAACGACAATGTTTTGTTTTTTTTAATTCTTGCAGAGTGCTTCTGTCCGGTGATAGCCATCACCACATTTGACGCTCAGTACGTAAACTTCGCAGTCACAGCTTGGAATCTGTAAACAAAGACAAACCCTCCCCCATGTGCACGCGTAGAGAGAGAGCAAATGATAAATGAAAGGCAGGGAGGTTAACCAGGACTGAGCCAGGTTGGCTACCCTAAACTGGGGAAAGGGAAAAGGGGAGGGAAAGATTAAAGAAGAATAGAAAGCTCACTGGGGATATCTATAGGTCATGTGCACGTGTAGGTTATTGTTGGGGAAGGTGTGTAGAAGCGCAACTTTTGTCAGCTACGCGCGCCCGCCTTTTAGGAGCGACGTGTTAGATAGCTGATTTCGTCGCTGTGTTTGAATGCGAAATTATAGCGTACTCAGTGTCAACCTTGATGAAGGACGTCTCGGGAGAAAAGCGCGGCGCAATAATCAAACCATATGGAGTTGTCTGCGAATATGGTCGCCTTCAAGTTTCAAATATAAACGATACCAAAACTGCAACATTGAAAATTGTATTTTTTTTTAATTATACATTTGCTGACTCTACTCGGACGCGAGAAGGAGAGCGAGCGAGAAACGGTCGTGCCCGGTTATCAACCCTCACCTGGGTACGGGGAAGAACAGGTAAGAAGGAAACATTAAAAAAAAGGAATGAAGAGAGTCATTCTGAACACACTTGAAGAAGAGAAATGTTCGCTAGCGATCACAACTAATCCTTCGCACAGTCCGTCAAAGCCACATTTCCGAACAGTGTTCGCGTAGCTACATTCGCGGACAACTTTCTGTGGCAATGAAGGGAAAGCTACGGAGGCAATGCACGCACAAGTGAGAGCGCTCGTGAAAAGAGTCCCCGCGTTTTCATCCACGTTAGTTTACGCTGGGGAAGAAAAAAAAACGTAAACTCCTTATTAACAACAGTCAAATAAGACAAAACACACCACTGAATGTAAAAAGTTTGCTTATTTTGCGGCTTTTCCCTTCCGCGTGCGTGCAAACGCGAAACTGGCGCACGTGGAAGCATGCGTCGATTCAGCGTCTGTTCCGACTAACCAAAAGCACTGTCAAATGCTGCCGGACTACTTGGCGCGGTAACACATTTGCAGCAGCCACGCGCCCGTAGTTTTAACGCGACAGCGTTCGTGTCGCAGAAAAACCGGTGTCGTCGGCGTCGGTGTCGGCGGCGTTGGCCGTGAGCGATAAATGCCAGCAGGCACTTCATGAATAAAAAACAACTTGCAAGATGGGCTGGGTGGGAATCGAACCAGGGTCTACGGAGTGTGAGACGGAGACGCTATCACTGAGCCACAAGTTCGATGCTTCAAAGCGGTACAAAAGCGCCTCTGGTGAATGCGGTGTTGCCTTAGAAACGAGCTGTTTCTAAGGCTCAGGCATGCGTCACTTGCTCAGGCGCACATTTCGTTGCCGCGCCGAACGCTGCGTTGCTCGACGCTCACCGCGTCCGATGCGGGGCGCGTAGTCGCTGCGCCGTAGCCCATTGTCTCACACCCCTTGGCAGGTCGACGGGAACGCTGTCGCGTTCCACTCTTGAAGGCGAAGCTTAAGCGTCCTCTAATTTTTCCCTTCATCGCCACAGAAAGTTGTCCGCGAGTATAGTATGGTCTATTTATTTAAATTGCTGATATTGTTTTCCCTTCGTAGCCACAGAAATTTAGCAGGATGCGTTGTTGGGCAAGTTGGTTCATTGTAATAGGAAACATTGGTTGCGCTTTCTAGACAATCGCATGTAAGAAGACAGGACAGGCGCAAACTAACAACTGAGGTTTATTCCAGAAAAATTTCTGGAATAAACCTGGAAATTCCAGATTTTTCTGGAATAAACCTCAATTGTTAGTTTGCGCCTGTCCTGTCTTCTTACATGTGATTGTCTAGAAAGCGCAACCAATGTTTCCTATTATAGCCACAGAAAGTTGGCCTTACTAAATTGCTGGTACTATAGCTTTCAAAGCCCTTTCGAGGGACTTCGGCTTGCGAACAGAGCAGAGCAGGAATGATGTAACGATTGTATCCCATTAGTTCTATTCCAATTATAATCCTTTCTGCGCTCTTGTCAGTGGTCCGAGCGTCGCCCACGTTATCACTATGCCATCGACCGGCCGCGACCGGTGGATGATAAGAAAGGCGTAAAACTGAGCGAAAGGAATGCTTGCATTGCACCGGCCCCATTTAGGAGCCGCATTTGGAAACGATTTGTTTTTTTTTTCTTTCTTCATTCTTTCCGTCCTTCGTGACTGGCTGTCACGAAGCCGCGCCCCATGCTATCGCCGAGATTGCCCACACGTCGCGACGCATGATAAGGAATGAATGGAACCGGAGGAGAAAAATATCCTAAAGTAAAAAAAGAAAGATATATGCAGATCCCATTCAGACTGTGGGAATCGATGTTTAAGTGAAGCATTGTGCAGGCAGCTGGATATCCAGAATCGTTTGAACTTATCATATTATTGTTATTAATAAGGCGTTACCAGGTATGTCATTCATGTCATGTCGTGCCCGTCCTGACATACAGGGTGATCATTTTTAAGTTTTACGAATGGTTGATATAATCGCCTGTTGCAGATAACACAATTATGGTCCTTGAGCTTAATTATCCGGTTATGCGGACATTACTTGCACTAACCAATTCGTAACGAATTACTGTACGGTACACATGGCAATTTACGAATTTTAGCCGGTGAGTTTGCAAGGCGTATCCATTTGGAATGAACAGTGACGCCACTTTGGGAGACACGCGCCATCAAAGTCGCCTTAAATATGTACCGTTGTTCCACTTAAGGTTTTAGCAAAACACGTTGTTTTTGCATTGAAGCACTCAAGTAATGGGATCACCCACGTATCTTGTCCCACGCTTTGGGAAGTAATATCTCGAAATTGGCGTCATCCTGGCAATTCACTTCGAGTGGTTGCGTCTTGCCGTCTCACCGGCCACAATTCGTAAATTGCGATATTTGCCGTAAGGTAATATAATTAAGAATTGAGGCGGCGAATTCTCGCCAATCAGTGCTGTCTCGATTTTTCGTGCTAGTAATGTCCGCCTCCTTCGGGTAAACCCGCTCGAGGACAAAAAATTATACTATCTGTCACAGGTGATTAAAAAAAAAACGTATAGAACTTTAAAAGACGATCACGCTGTATAATGGTACGCTGTATGCACGAACGGCAGCGACCAGGCAGTGCGCCATCTTGGTGCACTCGGTAGCGGGGAGAAGCACGTGCGTACTTCCGCATGCGCTCGTCCAATCAACAACCTGTAAACGTTGCATCGAGTAAATGGTGTAATGTGCTGTCGTACTTTGCAGCAACAACTCCAAGAAGAGATAAGCTGAAGACAAATAAAAAAATGCGGGATTTCTTTCTCTTTTTTTTTCTTGTTTGTTTAGCATTTTCAATGATGTGCATAAGCGTGGGAGATAAAAACAATGGGGATCTTTCCGAACAGCCACGGCACGATGGATCTCCCGTATCAACACACGCTGATGATCCACTCGCTGTAAATCCTTACAAATACAGGGTTTGTTCTCGGTTTTTGTTGTTAGAGACTATGCCTATTTGTCCCGTGCAAGGGAGGGTCGGATCGCGGTCATGCACGTCTTTCACTGTGGAATTTTCCAAGCGGGGACTGCGCTGTGTTTTGGTACACCCGTTGGAGAAATCCGACAGGTCCAATTGGACCGATTGGCTTTTTTGAACGCAATTGGACCCGTTGGCACCAACGTGGGAAACAATGGAAAGGAAAGAAAAACCTAGATGGGGGCTTTAACCTTGATATGACAAGGATATATAGAGAAGCATACTAATGCACGAGCACGCTGTGACTTGCCCACCATTCACCACTTCTCGCAATGCACACGGACAATAGGTGGCGCGCGAGGTGACTGACCCATGATGGCCGACACTCAGACTATCGGAATTCATAAAACCCCTCCATCCACGCGCCACCGCCGCTTTTACCTGGTCCGCGAAAAACGTGCATGGGGTGGGGCTTTCATCAGGGTCGCCGACCGCGTGTCGGTGCATATTCTCTTCACCTGCGGGGAAAAAAAAAAGAAAAGCAGAGATGGCGCTACCTTTTACAAAGCAGCTGTCTTTAGCACGCAGATGCATGATGGGTCGCCTCCACACCTGCCAAGGAAAGCGCCCCGTGCCAAACAGAAGGCGAGGGATACGAGTTCCGAACGCCGGCTATCTAATTTGTTCCGGCGTCCGTCAGGGCATGCGGCGCTCAAGCTTTGCCCCGGTATGATGCTGACGTATACATGCTGCCTGACATCTACTCTCCCTTTCTCCCTCTAACCCCCATCTTTCATCTCCCGCCCCATCCCCAATACGCTGCGCCGTCCTCTCATATGGGCTGCAGAATTAAGCGTACTTTTCCTCTCCCAAACCACGAAGGGGAATCTCCTTTGATCTCCCCCGACCCTTGTTGGCGCTGAGCCGTGCAAGGGCTGCAGGAAATAGCCTCTCCCTTCAAGCGTTTCCCCTCAAGAACCACTTCTGTTCGTACGAACGTCGCACGTTCCAGGGAAGAATTTCGAGTCGCGCGGTCCGCATACCTTGCGCTCCCGCGTTAATAGACAATTGACCGTCTTGAATGCTCACGCCCCGCGTAGAGGTGAACGACAACCGTGCATGTCCAGCAGGGCGTGCGTGCTTGTTGCACGAGTACAGGGGCGATTGTTGCATTTCGTCGAAATGCTGCCGTCGCTGGCGAGATAGGCAAAAACTAAAAATTACATTTATTGTTTATTTTGCTCAAACAAGGAGTGGTATGCATAGTTCTTCAAGCACAATAGATTAGAACGTTGTAAATTTGTCATCAAACTACCGCGCGTTTTTTTAAAACGTGGGACCGCCAAAATACTTCAAAACACAGTCCCACGGACGTACACAACGTCGTGCGCGCCAGGTGGCACGTTAGAACAATCGGCAAGTTTCTCCAAATAACGCACCGTTCATTCTAAGTCGGTACTCGAAAATAGTACGCAGTTCTCTAGCCGGTCTTCAAGTGCTCAACTGCTACAGTAGCGTTACTAGGGCACAGGCACGAACTCGTTAGCTTGCGTCTTTTCGTACCGCGTTGAACGTCCGGTTCAGCTAAACTAGCCACAACATCGTAAAAGTTTAATGTTTTCGTCATCAGTGTCGACGATTAGCGTTTTAGCCTACTCATGCCGCTGCAGAAGAAGTCTTTGGCGACGAAGTGTGCGCTGCAAACCTTCAGTGGCGAAAAAAGAAGAAAAAAAAGAAAAAGACGTCGCGGAGGAAGCAGATGTGAAAACTGCATCATGAAAACAGAGCTTAATAAAAAAAAAGCTGTGACTGGAAGTGGAGCTTTCTCCCTGCAGCAAGCCAGCGTGCTTTCCACGTGTTGGCGCCGTCTGGACCACGCGCCAGTTACTCGCGGCGTTGTTGACGCCGTTGTGACGTTTCCTTTTTTTCGCACCAAGCCAAGCTCCTCGTCTCGCGATGCGCACCGCGAGAAGAAAGATGGTGCCTTCGTGTTGTTGCGAATGATGACACGTGACCACTGCCCCCTTTCGTCTGCAACACGTGCTCGGAGGCCCGAGAGGCCGCCGTACCGAAGAGCAAGCGATCGGCCGAACTTGAGCTCCCGTTCCCCGCCTCCACCATATCTGCAACATGACGCCGCTTTGTTTCGATGAAGCGCGTCCCACCAAGAAGGTAACGAGAGACTCCGTAGATAGTGCCTCGAACAGTGGAAAAAAACACTTGAAATAAGGCTGAACAAAACCATCGACGATGCAAGTATCAGTTCCTTGGAAAGGGCAAAGAAAAAAAAAATGGCGAGATATTTTGCACGGATTGCTGGATACGACATTGTTACTCGCAAAGCAGGGCCTACAAGGAAAGTGGGGAATCATCGAACAGAGGAAATTTTCTTGAGTTGGCCGAAATGCTCTCAAGGTATAATCCGGGGTTGAAAGAGCGCCTCGTAAGGCTGAAACAGAACATTGGTAAATTCATCTACCCACCTCTCGTCTTCCATACAGAATGAGTCCATCCGTGCGCTGCCATTGAACGTAAAAAAAAAGAAAAGGTCGCTGATATGAAGCCCGCACACTACTATGGAGTAATGTTCGACGGCACGCCGGATATATCCCATTCTGACCAGATGGCCGAAGTGATCAGTTGTGTCCAAATCAGCAACACAAAAGCTGAGCTAAAATAGTCACCTTCATTGGATTTTTTTTTTTTTTGGTTTAAAGAGCAAGGGGAAAAAAAAAGCCAGTCGACATCAGCTCGGCCACTGCCTCAGACGCCGCGGTGTGGATATATATAATGATGCGCCGTTCGCAAGGCTATGACAACGGCTGTAATCCTGGGTGACGTACAGGCCACCGCTAGGGATAAAAACAGGACAGCAACTTTTAAAGGATGCGGGGACCAGTCACTAAACTTCTACAGCCAATCGCTATCTTCTGCTGTAAACGCATCATGGGTCACTTTCTTTGAAACTGCCGAGTCAGCGTTTTTCTTTCTATGCTTGCGGCCTCCACTCACAGGTGGGTTGTGTTGGAGCGTCCTTGAAGAGGCTACCGTCAACACTGGGCTGCAGTCCAGCCGAGTAACGAAACATTCGAAACGATGTTGCGGCCGCCTTGGAAGCGCTTTGATACCCAGAGGAAAGCGTCGACACACGAGGTGCAGGCCTGGACAAAAGTCTTAATTTTGCCAGCTCTGTGTGACTTCACATTTGTTGTGCTACTTGAACCTGTGGTGTGCATGCGTTTGACCAAATTAACGCTGCACAGTACTGCAGTATCTGCAGGCAAACGGCCAGTCTCTAAATAAGGTCGCGGCGAAGTTGCAGGCATTTTTCTCCAGGAACAGCGCAGCCACCTCGTCGATGAAGCCATCAAGCAAGCGCTTACGAAATCAAACGAAATTGGAATATCGGCAGAAAGGTGGGTGCGGGGAAAAAAAAAAAAGTGAGATGATGGTAGGAGAAAAAGGAAGGGATGTAGGATCCTCCGCCAAGGTTTGGGAGTGGTGGCGCTGGTTAACATCCCCAAGATTAGTTCTAGTAGTAAAACATAAATATCCAGTAAAGGAGACGGGAAAATGGCGCCGCGGTAGCTGAATTGGTTAGAGCATCGCACGCGTAACGCGAAGACGTGGGATCGTTCCAAGCATGCGGCAAGCGGTTTTTTCATCCACTTTCATCGTCATTAATTTATCATTTCTTTAATTCACTTATGAAGTAAAAGTAATTTCCCTTATGTTGTCCTTGTTTGTTGGCCTCTCATGATATGAATAATAAAAATCGGGCCCCTTGGCTATAACCCCCTTTCTTCTCGTTCATGTTTGTCCCGACTCACTTCTGATGTCCGCGAAGGAGTGCGATAAGCTGAAACTTTTCCTGTGCATTCTTTGCTATACTGATATCGAACATGTATTTGTTATTATTCTTTATCATGCTGCACATCCTCGTTTCACGCGTTTTCGTTTGTTTGCTTGTTTGATTTTTGCAAGCATACTTAGTGCTGAACGAGGCCCTCTCTAGTATTTAAGTAGTCGCACATCGCCAGTGAGATCGCAGCGGTATTTCCTGTGTATTAATTTTGCCAGCCATTTTCATGCGTGTACAAAAATAGGCACCACCTCTGAATCTATTTGTAATGCATATCCGCTTCATTTCTCTAGTTGAACGTACAAGCTTAGGGGTCAGTACGTTTTCTGTACGTTTTCGTGTGAGCTTAATTTCGTTCTTTATACTTTAAGTACACCCTCGGTCCGTTCAATGTGGTCACTGAATATTTTTGTTTTTTCACTGATCATTATGAAAAGTAACCGTTTCCGGTTATAAGAATTAGTAAATATATTTTGCTATCAGCAATATTTTTGTCGTACAGGACATTGTTTACTTTATGTCATTTTAACGTGCGATATTCTAGCTGTTAGCTGTCGGCTCAGAGTTCTCAGCATCCATCGGCGCAATATATAGAACGCTTACAAAAAGTGGCATGCCAAACTGCCAGCATATTGTCTTTAATTGTTCTTGCATAAATAAATGCCGGACTGCAGGCAAAAATAGAATTACTGCCACTTTAAGTTTACACACACACACACACACACACACACACACACACACACACACACACACACACACACACACACACACATATATATATATATATATATATATATATATATATATATATATATATATATATATATATATATATACGAGTATGCACACACATACGTGTATGTTAATTCATTCTTCACCCCCCGGACCTCACCCATTTCTACGTAGTGCCCGAATGGGCCTGAGGTACACGAATAGATGTACACAATGATGATCGGTAAATGTGCTCGGTTTCTCGTTTTTTTTTTTTCGAACATCTCAGTTTTGTGCTCACAACACTGTACAGTTCATCATAAAAAAAAATAACAGCACTCCAACACGCGGACAAAGATAAGACGACACTTCGCTGCACTCACAACAAAGCTTAATTGAAAAAAAAAAATCCATGAATATAGACGGGAAAAATCGCACGGTGGGCGCTGAGGTGTGCGTAATTCGCAAGTCAAGATAACCTGCTTCTCACAATGCTGTTCGTACCAATTTGTCCAGCACACTGTGCTTCTACGATGGACTTCGTGCAGCTGTATAAAGGCATTCGCACGAAGCGGCATCGAAGGACTGCAGCGAACGCGCCCGGGCTGTTGACAGCACCGAGCCTGGCTGGGTTTTTCCCGACTTCGCGGTATACCTGACGGACGCGTGGCGTACCTTGGGAATGCGAAGCGAAAGCGGTTCGTTGTGGCCGCCTCGCGCTGTCAAAGAGTGGGAGACGCTCCGTAGCACACGTGCGATGGTCGAGAGAAGGCTTAATTCAGCGCGCGATGCAGCTGTTTTTGGGGTCAGAGAGTCGCACCCCTCTAATGGTCAGAATACATGGAGCGAACTTTCACGACGAAGTTCGGGCGGCAGAAAATCAGCCGCAGCGCGACGCCGTATGTTCGTCGGGCTGCGCTACATGGAGCGAATACACGGCGGCCGCCGCCGGCGATTCGCGGCGTTGTTATCAGTGTGGCTAGACGAGGCAGATGCGCTGTAGTGAAACACATGACAAAAAAAAAAACTTTAACAATTATTATCGCTTTTGAATTGCGGAACACTCTAAAAACAAGCAAAATTTTGTTTAGAAATGATTTCTAGTGTTTTTTATGTGTTTGAGATATTCATGTGCCGATGTAGTTTAAAGAAAGCGGCGATGCTATGCGTTGTGGCAAAACTGGGGGAGTAAACAACTTTCGGCTCCACCAACTCCGCGGTTCTGTTCTGTGGCTCAACGCGCGCGCGGCCGCGCCGCTTTGGATGCCGCCGGATTCCAGCCGCGCCGCTTTGGATGCCATGAATACGAAAAGCGGGAGACCTGCGTGAACGATAGAGCGGCATGGGGATACACGGACAAGCGGGGAAGCCTAGTCGGAAGTCGGGGCGGATGATGAGACCTGATTGGCCCGCTCTGTGGCGCCGCTCGTTTGCCGCTTCCGTTGTCGTCGACGCCCGACGAACTTTTCTGCGCCAGCTAGATCGGCGGCGAACGACGTTTTCTCTGCCGCCGCGCGTCCCGCGTACGCCGCCGGGCGTCGAACGCCGACTATTCGTCGCATATCCGCTCCATGTATTCTGGCCTTAAAATATTGACGGTTCCTAACTCTTTGCCCTAAGCAGCCTCACCATTTCTCTCAGGGCAAAGAGTTAGGAACCGTCAATATTTTAGAGGGGTGCGACTCTCTGACGTGACCATATGGTGTCCCGGTGGTAGTGAGGGCTATGTCGAAAGTGTTCTGCAGGAGGCAGTAGATGTAATTGAGAATTATTTGGACCCGACGGGGTTAAGGTGCTCCCCCTCTAAGTCGGAGCTGTTGCTGACCAGTCCCACTAGAAGGGGACGCAAGCCAAGGGGATGGATCCCCGTGGACCAGCTGAGCATTCAGCTTCGTACAAGAAATGGCAATCTCATACCTAGGGTAGATAAGATTAGGGTTCTGGGGATGATTATTGAGTCGAACGGCGCCAACACGCTGACGATCCAGAAATCATTGCCAAGACAGAAAATGCGGTACGCCTAGTGAAGAGGGTGGCCAACAGGCAGACAGGGCTCAAGGAGGACAGTCTCATTAGACTTATGCACGCATTTGTATTGTGTCACTTTACTTATGTGGCGGCCACGCACAAGTGGAAACCATCGGAGAAGGAGAAGCTTGACACGCAGATTAGGACGATCACGAAGAAAGTGTTGGGAGTGCCAATGTGCACCAGCACCGACCGACTTCTCCAGCTGGAAATTCATAATGCCTTGGATGAGATAGCTGAGGCTCAGGAGAGGACGCAGATGGTGCGTCTCTCTACGACTAGCACGGGTCGGCAGATTCTGAGAGAGTTAGGGGTTCCTCAGGAGAAGATTTCGCAGCTTCATGTCGGTATTCCCGTGAAGGTCCGTAATCGGTATCACGTCAAGCCCGTTCCCAGGAACATGCATCCGGAGCGAAATGTTGGTAGAAGAAAGGCAAGGGGAGCTTGCCTACTGAGACTCATTCGTGATGAGAATCAGAAGGTTGGCTTCGTCGACGCTTCTTTCAACGAGGAGAGAAAGGTGTTTACCATAGTTGTCGTGGACAATGAGGGCAGTCTCGTTAACGCTGCTACCGTTCGGACTGTTAGGCCAGAGGTCGCGGAGCAAGTGGCTATTGCGCTCGCCTTGGTTGACAGGCGCAGGCCTTTTGTATATAGCGATTCAAAGTCGGCCGTTAGGGCCTTTGAGAAGGGCACGGTGGCTAAGGTTGCTTTTAAAATTATGCAGACATGTGAGATCTCTCAACACTACTTATGTTGGTTCCCTGCTCACCTTGGGATGATCGAGGGAGCCCCTCCGAATCTCAATGAGTCCGCTCATGAGGCAGCGCGAGATCTTACCCTCCGCTCTGCCCCGCGCAACGGCGTGGCGGTACTCCCCGAGAATAGAGACTCCCCTTCCACATACCATGAAATCACGAAGTATTTCCTTCTTAATCGCAGGGTTTACAGTTTGCCACATCCTAAACTAAACAGGGCTCAGGCACTCACATTACGCTTACTACAGACTGGTACTTATCCTTGCCCACGGAGACTGAACATGTTTTATCCAGAGACGTATACAGAGCCTTATTGCCAAGATTGTGGTGCTTTAGCCACGCTCGACCACATGCTCTGGTCTTGCGAAATAATTGAAGACTCGGCGATCAAGAATGCGTCTAGGTGGGAGGCTGCACTTCGCAGCCCGGACCTCGATGAACAATTCTGGGCTGTCCAGCAGGCTCACGATGTGGCCGTGAGGCTTGGCCTTCCGGTCCCGACGTGGGAGCGGCCCGCTTAGTGATGAATTATCACTACTTGCAGGACCAAATAAAGTTTTCCTTCCTTCCTTCCTTCCTTCCTAACTCTTTCGCCTCTGATGCGCCCTCTATCTCACGGATGCGAACACTGCAAACGGGCTGACTTACACAAAACGCTGGCTGCATAAATGCCTCGCAAAACCAACACAAATCACCTGGGTAACTGGACAGACGTCGGGACCACTACACCCGGAAATGAATGCGCGACCGAGAAACGCTGCTCCGGACACCGAATATCCTTTCAATAGATGAAGCGCCAACGGTGACGGCGCAAAAACAGGACAAGGCGCTTCCTGTCTTTCTACTTCCTACCGAATATACCCGATCTAACTCGGACGCCATTACAAGCCGCGCACCTCATATCGAAGCAAAATCAAAAGGCCAGACGATCGAGTATTTCCAAAAAATAAAAAAAATGTGCAAAACACTACAAACGCTGACAGAGCACACTTATGCTATCTTCGGCTGGTCGCTTCCATCCCCCGAAGCAGAGTCGGGCAGATCCGGCGTTCCCCGAGCTCAGAGGTAGCGGACGAGCGCGCAAGCCAAACGTGCGACTCGCTCTCGGAGGAGGCAATGGCAGATGCTAAACCACGTGACTACTACCAACGTCAGATGTTTCGCTTATCGAAAGCGCCCGGCGCTGCCGGGAAAACCGGCGGACGCGCCGGCGGGACGAGCGTTCGTCGCAGTGGCCTAGGTTGCCAAGGTTACGGTGGGCCGTCGCCAACAGCAGCGATGCGGCTCTGCGATGACGTTTCAATTTCGACGACTGCTCCGACGACAGGGCTCGGAGCGCCTCAGAGCGCTCGAAGGTGGAGGAGAGCAATCGAGAAGAAGCAGCCGAACGCAGGGCGGGCACCCTCTTTCAACCAGCCGAAGACAACGCCGCTCGCGAGAGCGCTCCAGAGCGCTCAGAAACGACCAGTCGAAGATGGCATTAATATAAGACAAGCACAAACCGCCATCGTCATGTTAGTCGGATCTCATTACTGCCCTTTCTCATTCTTTCTTTGCCTTCCACTTGGCTTCCCTCTCCTCCCATACTTCCGTTACTATCAATTCATTTTTTTTACAATTTTTTTCTGGTCTCGGTGGCAGGCTTGCATGCGCTCATGCGCAAGGGTTCTCGTTACCTCTCTCTGCTTTGGCTATAAAATTAAATTATGGAGTTTTACGTGCCAAAACCAATTTCTGGTTATGAGGCACGCCGTAGTGGAGGACTCCGGCAATTTTGACTACCTGGGGTTCTTTAACATGCACTTAAATGTAAGTACACGTGTGTTTTCGCCTCCATTGAAATGCGGCCGCCGTGGCCGGGATTCGATCCCGTGACCTCGTGCTCAGCAGCCCAACACCATACCACTGGGTCTTTGCCACCGGGTGCCGACTGGCTCTCGTGCAAATAAATTACGACACCCTACCCACACCTGATAGACTCGACCGTATCTGGGGTTCAGCAGACTCACCACCTCCTAAATGCAAACACGCACTGCGGGCAACACCACAGCGTGCAGAACACGTACACGTCTGCATATGCTTCAAAATCGGTGCAAAATACCACGCGTCCCACATCTCCTCCCCTCAGACTCTTCCGACCCCCCAACATGGGGTGGCTGCCTCAAGCATCCGCGACACAAGACGAATGATTTTTAATGCGAAAGCATTACGTGCCCCATTACGCGAAAACCTGGCGTTGCAGTTGGCGGCGTGACCGGATGGTGGCACCAAAGATGGCGGACGGCGCGAACGTTAGCGACACATCAAGAAATGCTCGGACTGTCGTCAAATTTCTCAGGGAGGTTGCTGTAAACGAAGTAAATTAATGACTTTGAAAAGAAAATTAGGTAAATTTCGGTCTGAGCGGCAATCGAACCCGGGCCCTCCGGGTTGCGAGAGGAGCACGCTTTCCCGACGCCACGGTGGGCTCCACGGTCCTAGTACGTGCATCACTGCACACGTCACGCAGCAGCCATTTGATTTTCTAAACGCGTGGCCTATTATACACCGTTCCATACGTAGCAGTCAACGCTGGGGAGGCTAGAGAGACTGCTTGCAGTGGCTTCGTTCGCACTTGGACATAGTGCGAAGTTTTTTGACCGTACTGTTCTTTATATGGGCTCAGTATTGAATGAAACAAGTTTTAAGTCGACTAGGGCACACGTCGTCACCAACAATAGCGGAATTAGTGGCAATTCTCCGAGCCACTCATTTTATCAAAAGATATGAGACACCAACAAAGTGGGTAATTTGCATGGACTCCTTATCGGCTTTAGCATGTCTTGAACGTATTGATGACAGCCAACCACACGCACGAATAACATACGCAATACCGAACAGTTTAACTATAAGGCTAATGAAAGGAAACATGAAGTGATAATACAGTGGGTCCCGGGCCATGCTGGTATAGCAGGCAACGAACTAGCGGACTCATTGGCAAAATCAGCCCATAAAGATGCAGAAATTGAACTCATCCCTTTATCACCAATGGACACGAAACGGATATTGAGAGTACTAAAGAAAGACTTGTGCATGTCAACATGGTTTAATGAAAACACTAAGGAATCAATACTTTGATACTGCCGGAGCAATTACAAATCGGGGCCTAAAAATCATGTGTTGATGTTTCCGCAAGATGACTGACAGAATATTGGATGCCAATGCTAAGGCAAAGAAGAGAAAATCTGTAACTATGCGGAATAAGGCAGCTGTTTCTTTGTAAATACCTGCACGAATATTTTGTATGTCCATTGCTAAACTCATTTGAAATGTTGTAAATAAGTGGACTGCGGTACCGTATGTAATAATGCCTTGAAAGCGAAATTATTCGTTTAGAGCCTAATCTAGACTGGAATAAATGCATGTCCCGAATGTGAATACAGGCACACCAGTGAAGTTTTCATGAGATATGTGTTATGGTGCAGTGCTAACAGTTTGTTGAAGAACTTTTGTGGTCGCATGAACGGCAAACTCTTTGACGCCGACGATAAATCAAGGCAAAGCTACTCTGAAGAAGAGGGCAGCACTGTCACTTTTCAATATAAGCCATGCTCCCTAGAATCATGTACCCGGAATTAGTTCTCAATCCTAAGGTTGAACCATTTCATTTTTTATGGACGGGCTTTTATGCGAAGCATATTACTAGAGCTCAACCCAGCTCCTCAGGCGCGGCGGTGTCGCTTTCAATACCACGTGAAACCGTGACGTCACGACAGAGGAGAAACGGGGCTCCAACTCGCACCGTCGCTCGCGGCGTCGCGGCGGTATATAAGCAGCTGCGCTTGCCTCTGCTAGACACTCACGAGGTGAGATGCCTCCTGGACACAGAGCTGCTCGTTGGAATGAGAAGCGAAGGTTGCGGCGTGCTACAGAGACTGTTTCTAGGTGGCTTTGTTACGGTGCAGGGACTACGCGCCCCGCATCGGACGCGGTGAGCGTCGAGCAACGCAGCGTTCAGCGCGACAACGAAATGTGCGCCTGAACAAGCGCCGCACGCCTGAGCCGACGCCGACGACACCGGCTTTTCTGCGACACCACCTCCTTAACGCTATTGCGTTAAAATAAAGGCTAGTATGCTTCACATCCTGGGCTTAACCTTAGCGAAGCCACAGCCAGTTTTTTTAATAATGCAGCGCGTTAATAGTTTTGCATAAATAAAATAATCTTGGAACACCCTCTGTGCTCTGCGGACCGTCTGTTCAACTATGCCTAAAAAAATGGCTGTGGCTTAGCTAAGGTTAAGCCCAGGATGCGAAGCATACTAGCCTTTATTTTAGTTGAATCACTGTTTAGCCTGGTGAACTGCTGTTGCTTGGCTATATTTGGTTCGGCTAGACGAAGAAACAACTCATGCGTTACTCTGCTTCGCCTTCAAGAGTGGAACGCGACAGCGTTCTCGTCGACCCGCCAAGGGGTGTAAAGACAATGGGCTACAGCGCAGCGACTACGCGCCCCGCATTGGACGCGGTGAGCGTCGAGCAACGCAGCGTTCGGCGCGGCAACGAAATGTGCGCCTGAGCAAGCGACGCACGCCTGAGCCTTAGAAACAGCTCGTTTCTAAGGCAACACCACATTCACTAGAGGCGCTTTTGTACCGCCTTGAAGCATCGTACTCGTGGCTCAGTGGTAGCGTCTCCGTCTCACACTCCGGAGACCCTGGTTCGATTCCCACCCAGCCCATCTTGCAAGAGTTGAGCCAAAGCCACCTAGAAAATCAGTCTCTGTAGCACGCCGCAACCTTCGCTTCTCATTCCAACGAGCAGCTCTGTCTCCAGGAGGCATCTCACCTCGTGAGTGTCTAGCAGAGGCAAGCACAGCTGCTTATATACCGCCGCGACGCCGCGAGCGACGGCGCGAGTTGGAGCAAAGCCACCTAGAAAAAAATGTAAGGCCTCCGCACGCCGGTGTGACGTCACGCTAGTCGGACGGGCCGGACAGTCGACGCCGTCGGCGTCTCCGCGCCTAGGTTCGTTGCGCTTGCAGTGTGTCTGTTTGCGCGTCGCGGATACTATGGCATGAGGAAATTAGTGCTGTCCTTAAAGTGACAGCAACCTATAAATTCAGATGCTTCGTTTCCAAAGCAAGACACGTATAGCTGACGAAAAAAATAAGGGGGAGCCGCTGGTTCACCGCAGTCAACACCACCATAGAAAGCAGCATTCTTTCATACCTTCCTTAGATTACTTGATTGGCAACATTTTTGTTTTTTGCGTGTATCGCAACACGACCTGCCTTATTGTGCTTGTGATGTTTGGTCGGGACTAAGACAAGCAAACTGCATGATGCTTAGTCACTCAACTTTAGACGGAACGAAAGAAAGAGGAAAACTGCATATTGAAGACACAGAATATACTTTATTCACAAATGATCAGAACTGCATTAGGAAACAAACATTTTAAGTCTTTCATATACAATTATCATTCTCACTCTTGCATTGCGTAAAACAGTCCTCGCTAGACACACGAATATCGAGGTAATTTTATTGTGAAAATGTTATCATTATAGGGTCACGCACAACTAATTCTCAAATAGAACAAGCTTCCGTCTTTGTTGTACCATTTCTTGTGGTTATTTTATTTCCACCCGCCTTGTTTGCAGGCCTTATTGGTCTTCATAAAATACTGAGATAATGGCGAAAAGTAAGTAAAAAACGAGAGGCCTACTCTCAGTCCTAAAGGAAAGCATGCAATTAATGGTTGCGGTAGCATGGAGAGTTCGAATCATAAACAGGTAGCACAATGCACTCAAATAACATTTGAATTGGCCAAAATGCAGGGTTTCAATTTTGATAATGTAGGCAAATAAGTCCTAGCTACGCCACAGGTTTCTTTTTACAAGGGTTCTGTCAACACAAACATACGTAGACGTTCAACAAAACAGAGCTTCATGAATAAAAAATAAATAATGAGAAACATCTCAGGCCTTCAAGGTCTGCAATTTTCGGTCGTCCATGGCGTTGCGTAATTTGTCGTTTTCTGTGCGGCACAAGTTGTTCAGCAGTGTATTCGCTGCAGCACTTACAACACGCCCCATTACCTCCTGTGCAGGATGACCGAAATCACACACATTTACATTTACCGCAGCACCAGTAACCAACTCAGCCTTGTAATCAAAAAATGATTGAAGGTGAATCTCATCAATCATTACCGTTACATTCTTTTCATGCTCTTTATATGTGCTTACCATACGCTTTGCATAGGAAAGAAAGCTACATTCTTGCTGCTCCGTTTCAGGGCGTACATCGTACGATGAACACAGTCTTCTGATCGTATCAGGATGCGGCATCTTAAGCTTCATCGAACTTCTCAGGAATCTGTATGCATGAGGTGAAATTGTGAACAAAAGGCTAGCAAAAACCAATAAATCGGATTCGGGGGGGATATCGGCCAGCATCATTCAAAACAAGATCAACTTGACTCTTCAAGAATTTAAGCATTTCCAAATGCCATTCTTGCAACTCGCATGCGAAATGTTTTCCACTTACTTCCTCTAGCAATGTCGAAACCAATGTCAGTAGATGACGGGCCTTTTCAGAACGCTCAGTGCTGATATCCTTACGTGTCTGTTCGATCATGTGTAACACACTTTTCAAATCTCTCAAGTCGCACAGCTTTTCAGGAACTAAAACATCACCACACTTCCTCACACCCGTTTCACCAAAAAATACTTCGACGCGCAGGTCTGTGGACGCGATCACCGAAGTATACGGACTGCAGGAGCAGATTGAAGTGACAAGACCAAAAAGAAAACCTTGGAGCCCTTGTTCAAAACTGTCCAGAAGTCCGAACACTGAAAGCTTGGCAAGGCCTTCAGCAAGTCCGCAAAGCTACCAACCAGATTTTTGGCGCCCTCTTCTGCTTGGGTTTGCTGAGAAAGCATTATTGCTTTTTGCAAATATGTGGCTTCCAAGCGCGCTCTTTTGGCAGCCAGCGCTTCTCGAACGCACACTTGCGGACGCGATAAATAGGCAGGGCAATTGGGAAACAAGCTCGGAACTGCAGTTTTCTTCAGACGGATGTTTTTCATGGCAACTTCGACCACTTTTCCTGTCTTGACGTCCGTGTAAGATGTCGTCTTCAAGTAATCCGATGGCAAGAAATGCTTTTCACAGGGCTGAAACAAAAAAAAAACAAGCCGTTACAGGTATGAAGCTCGACGAAAATGTTGAATTTACAAGCGCGTCGACAGGTGCAGAGACCCATCTATTGTGCACGCGTGCACGAATGCATTGCGCACTATGCTGACGAAACCTATTTGTCTGGAAACCCAGAATAACAATAGAGAGAAGAAATACTTACCACTGTGTACTTCGTTGGCGAGAAGTCCTTCCGAGGAACTGCTCTCGTCCACGCTTCCCGAGTGGCTCGGTCAGATGAGAACTTGTGCACTCGGACACTTTGTCCTCCGTCATAATTGGACTTGCAGTTTGGTGCGCAACAACAGCCAGGCATCGTTGCGCTTCCGTGTACGACGAACCACGCACAATCGAAGAAAAGCAATCGCGTTTACGGTGCAGCATGCCCCACCAAAGCCACCAAGCAAATGCTCCACGCGTTGCCGCTCTAGCGTTGCAGCCACGGAGAAAATTTGTTTTCAGAACGCGCGCAGCGTTCTAGAAACGCAGCGCTCCCCCATCCACCGCTACCATCCGACTCTCGTGACGTATTGACAGGGGAGAGGAGGTGATGCGGAGGCCTTGCATTTTTTTTCTAGGTGGCTTTGGTTGGAGCCCCGTTTCTCCTCTGTCGTGACGTCACGGTGTCACGTGGTCAGCCTTGAAGGCGACGCCGCCGCGCCTGAGGAGCTGGGTTGAGCTCTAGTAATATGCTTCGCATAGAAACAATAACTGCGCTCCGGTTAACGTTGCACGTAGGTGCGCGATCCCTTCATTCAACCCGTATCCCCGAGCACGCCGCCGGCCTCCTGTTCGTCACGTCACCTCACGAGTGTACAAAACAAAAAATCCGCAGTTGCGCCGGAAAGGCGAAGCACCGATTGCGAGAGCAATCGGTGCTTACCGTAGATAGCTCTACGACATACAGTAGATAGCTGCACGAAATAAGGATAGTAGTTGTATCGGCCGCATAAACTTGTAAACGTTCGCTAACGAACTAAATTAGCAACGATAGAATGCGTAAGCGTGAGTCAACGAGGACGTAGAAAGAAACAGACACACCTGGAGACAGCGCTGTTTTTGTGCGTCTGCTTCTTTCCACATTCTTGTTCAGTCGCGCTTACACATTCTATCACGGATTCAAACCTAACAGCCCGTCAGCGTGTTTTAACTAATTTAACCAGCATGTTGTCACGCACGCACAGGTAAACATTAACACGTCGCTCGATGACAACGGAAACTGTCCGTGGAAACGCTGGAGTTAGGAATTGCGGCGGCAGCCGCGAGCCAATTGACCTCCGTGCATATGTCGCTTCAACGCGTACGAAACTTCGAAAGCATAGCGCATACGAAGCTACCGGCACTACACGCACTCTGCAAACATCTCAGATCGCTTTGAACATGAGGCTCGCGCGGGTGCGCACTTTAGTCACGTCGCAGACCGCTTTCAAGGCATGAGCGCCGGCAACGCGTCCCTATACGGCGTCCAGCCAAAGCGTCTACTACGGCGTCCGCGATTCGCGTGGTAGCTCTGTACGGAGCGGCGTGTTTGTGAAATGATTTTTAAAGAGAAATGGAAGATATAAGTGCAGTGCCGTAACTGTCTCTCACAGGAGGACACCTCAACAGCAGGAGCGGCGGGCGAGGCATCGAGGCACCGTAGCGGGCGCCGGAGAAGAACGCCCCTCCTCCCTCGCCCTGAAGACGTACGGCCTTTCGGCATGGAGAAATGGGAGCGGCAGTGGCCCATGGACTATGTGGGTGGGGCGGCAGGAGCTGCTCTCAACGTCTGGCCGGTCTGGGACCGGCCAGACGCTGAAAAATCTGATCGTCTGTGGAACACAAGTGGTGCAAGCAGCGGACAAGCTTGCCAAGGAATTTGACTGCAAGCCAAAGTGGGTGAACGCTCCTTCCCCTTTCGGGGTCATGTGAAACTAAATGGTGAAGTGTGCCGAGGTGTGGTCAGTGTACGGGCTGACGAGACCTCCGCATCCCTAAAGGCTAAGCTTGAATGGAGAGAGGGCGATATTGCCTTCATACGGAAACTTGGTGCATCCAATGTGGCGGTGGTGACCTTTGTGGGCCGGCGGTTACCGCGTTACATACACTACAACTGCGAGTGTACCCCGGTCAGGGAGTACAAAAAGACGATCCCCGCCTGCTACATGTGTATCACGACGGGGCACCGCGTGGACAATTGTCCCCACCCAGTCGTAGGACGGTGTGGCTACTGCGGCCAACACGTTGGAACTTCGAACCAAGGCCTGGCAGAACACGAGTGCACCCCGACATGCATGATCTGCGGAGGGCCCACCTCACTGGCTCCAGAGATTTTGTAGGCAAGTTTTGGAAGCGACAGCGACCGGGACAACCTACCCAGCAACAAAGGGGTCAACCACTGAAGACGGGCAAGAAGGAACACGTCACCCAGCAGGACCACGTAACCCCGACCAACAAGAAGACGGGCAAGTCCGGGCAAGCCAACAAAAAGCAACCTACTCAGAGCCAACATGTAAAGTCCGGGACCAGTGCCAGCCGCCAGCCTTCAAGGCCGAGGATTTTCCACCGCTTGGCAACAACCCTACTGTAATCCAGGTGAGCAACTGGGCGGGGGTTGCTTCTACTTCCTCTCAACCCTCCCCCACCCCCATGGTACTGGAGCTGAGAAAAGAATTAGAAATTCTCAGAAGTCAGAACGCGCAGCTGGCAACTAAACTCAATGCACTGGAAAAGGCTAGGGCAGAGCCGCTTGTTCCAGGAACAATGGATGAGGGGGACGACTCGGCATCTGTGTGCTCGAGCTTTGCTCCGATGTCACGCTCCCCTGTAATCGCTAACTTGGAAAGCCGCATAACGGCGCTTGAGCAAACCATGGCCGAACAAATGGCCCAGCTTCCCGGTCTGATTGCGGAGACCATTCAAGCTAGGTTGCAGCAAATTGCAGCCACTATAACTCAACAGGTGACGGTATAAGTAACGCAAAACATCAAGGCCTGGATCAAAGCCAGTCCAAAATTGTTTAGGCGCGCAGGACCTGTCAAGGAGGTGAGCCGCCTATCAAAAATGTTTCGCTCTGTCGATGACGATGAAAATGATGATTCCCCCCTAGCAACTTTGCAAAGTGCCGGAGCAGTTGCGACAGTGGGCGGGTTAGACCAACCAACCTCGAGTCAGCAACATGGCGCAGGGGACTAATCGGTCACCTCGAAAACCAAAACGGGAACCTTTATCGTTAATACAGTGGAATTGTAGAGGATTCCGTGATCGGCATAAAAGAGCACACTTCAGCCTCTACCTCGAAACTCTTGAATTCCTAGCAGCCATTGTAGCTCTGCAAGGACCTGGTGCATCTGCCAAAATGTCGGACTACAACACATTCCAGAAAGACCCATCCACCTGTATTCTTGTACACAAATCGTACACAGCACAGGAAGTGGATCTAGACATTAATCTGGCCTACTCGTACACAATGGTCACTGTGCTTCCCCTGCGGCGCTCTGACTCATCAGTGCATATTCTCAATATCTATTGTCCGCCCAAACTCAAACATGTTAATTTCTCTGACATGTTTAGTCGGGCGCTGAAGATAGCGGGTCGAGACCCATTGTTGATTGTGGGCGATTTCAATGCTCCCAGGCAACTATGGGGTTACAGGAAGGAGGAAGCACGTGGGCGTAAGCTAGCGGAGCTTATCTCAACGCTAGGCATCACACTGCAAACCGACCCGGCACACCCTACGCGTATGGGGAATTCCGTCACCAGGGACACGTGCCCTGACCTGACGCTTTCCAAACACGTACAAAACATCGAATGGCACAACATGGAGGACACTCTCGGCAGTGACCATTGTATCATTAAGACATTATTACTTGTACGACCTCTAAAGCGGCCACTTATTTACGCTCGACTGCCAAACTGGCAGGCACTCCGCAAGTCCTTACCAGCCACCGATCTCTTTGAACATGGATATGAAGCATGGGCACGAACACTCACCTCAACCCTCAAACAACACGAGAAGCACATCCAGACAACGGAGGACTGCCAAGCTGTGGATAACCATCTACTCCACCTCTGGGAAGCCCGCCGTAGTCTTATCAAACGCTGGCATAGACAGAAACACAACCGTACCCTCAAAAGACGAATTGTAGAGCTCACCCAAAAGGCCGCGGAATATGCCTCTCACCTGGCTGACACTAACTGGGTAGACCGGTGCAACACAGCAGCTACACAAATGTCTGGTAAGAACACATGGAAACTTTTCCGCCATCTGATTGACCCCTCACAATCAAGAGGAGAAACACAAAGACATTTACAACGTGCACTCCACAACTTCAAAGGCACCACAACACACCTGGCCGAGACATTACGGGACAAGTACTTGTGACAGAAACAGGACCCCAAAGGCACGGAATATCTTTATGCAGGCAAAGATAATCCGGAGTTGGACCAACCGTTCCAACTCTACGACGGCTCTGGCCAAGACGGCTCTGGCCAAGATGCGCAGGGGCACGGCGCCAGGTAGGGACAAGGTCACAGTTACACTGCTGGCCAACCTCCCTGACCAGGCATATGAAGACGTGCTCGAATACATTAACGCAATTTGGAAAGGGGAAAAACCGGTTCCCTTAGATTGGAAGACAGCACTGGTTACATTCATTCCTAAATCAGGCAAGGCAATCAACACAGACAACTTAAGACCTATCTCGCTCACATAGTGTGTGGGCAAACTGATGGAAACGATGGTGCGCGATAGACTCTCAGAATATTTGGAACACCGTAACACCTTCTCGGACACGATGTTCGGCTTTCGCCCCCACAAGTCAGCGCAGGACATCCTGCTCCAACTTAACAGAGATGTAATACAGCCTATCGAGCACCCTCATAATGACAAGGTTATCTTAGCCTTGGAATTGAAGGGTGCTTTCGATAACGTTAAACACAGCGTCATACTGAGTCACCTCAGTGAGACACACTGCGGCCGCAACACTTTCAATTACATAAAGGATTTCTTGACAGATCGGGCTGCACTGATCCGTATTCAAGACACCGAACATGGACCCTATCAAATGGGCACGCGGGGCACGCCACAAGGCGCGGTGTTGTCCCCACTGCTCTTCAATTTAGCTATGCTACACCTCCCGGCACAGTTGAATGATATTGAAGGCATACGGCATGCGCTGTATGCTGGTGATATCACGATCTGGGCCACCGAAGGCAACTTAGGGCACATGGAGGAGAGTTTGCGCTTGGTGTGCCGTCTTCTTTCACGTCCGTGTCGTTTTTTATGTCGCGCAATATCATTTAAGCAGAGGAGAGCCTGCAAGCAGCAGCACGGGTAGTGGATCGCTACGCGGAGCACTGCGGCCTTCAATGTGCACCAGAAAAGTCACAATTTGTTCACCTTAGGGCTTCCCCTAAGGATAATACAAACATCCACTTATCCCTCGGCAGTGGCCCCATCCACGAGTCTAAGGAGATTAGAATTCTGGGACTCTTCGTACACCATCAGCGAAAGGTCGACACAACACTGGAAAAGCTCCGGAAGATTGGAGATTCAGGGGGGTCGAATGGTCCGCCGGGTCTCCAATGAGAGAGGAGGGTTACGAAGCAAAGATGCGGTGCGGCTCGCTCACGCTTTCGTAACTAGCCGCATCCCGTATTCAGTACCCTACCTCCACTTGCGGAAGCGCGATGAAGACAGGGTAGAGGTTATCCTTCGCAAGATGATGAAAAGGGGTCTTGATCTCCCGGTATCCACTTCCAACGGACGACTTCTCGATCTTGGAATGGTCAACACCTTCCAGGAGCTTAAAGAAGCTCATCTAACAAATCAATACACAAGGTTAGCCCAAACACGATCCGGCCGACTACTTCTGGCTCGACTACACATCCCACACGACTTTCACATACAGGAAGGAGTCAGAGTGCCAGAACTATGGAGACGCGTCATCCGAGTTCGACCTCTTCCAACCAAGATGGATAGAGAAGACCATATTGGACGCCGCCTAGCCAGGGCGGAAGCTTTGGAGCGTCACTATGGCAACAAACATGGAGTTTACTATGTAGATGTCGCTGGGCCAAGCCACGGGGGATGGTATACAGCAGCAGTCATACATCAGGGAACACAGGTGGATGGGCTCACCTTTCGTGCACCAGGTACAACAGAAGCAGAAGAGGTAGCCATCGCCCTAGCTGCCTCGGACTCTAATTCTAAATATATCATTACGGATTTGCGTGGCGCGTGCCGTAATTACGAGGCTGGTTGGGTCACCCTATTGGCCGAGTGAATACTGAGAAACTGCAGCAAGGATGTCGATCCAACCCCCCGCTGTATAGTTTGGACTCCTGGCCATCAGGGCCTTCAAGGGAATGAAGCTGCTGATGCGGCAGCCCGAGCACTCACTTACCGGGCGTCCCCTTTGGCCCCTGACATCCTGGAACAAGAAGGCGGAATTCTCTTAACTTTCAAAGACATTTCTACCTATTATAAGGATAGCCATCGCCGGTACCCAGCCCCGGCTAAAGGACTGGGGAAAGCGAACGAACGCCTTTTACGTCACTTATACACCAACACAATGCTGTGCCCGGCAGTAATGAAACATTTTGATCCTGCGATCACTGGCAGGTGCCAACACTGTGGCGAGGTGGCTGACACTTATCACATGGTGTGGGCCTGCCAGCAAAATTCGGCTCTCACCCCCCACTCCAACCCTACCCGAGAGGACTGGGAGGCGGCCCTGCTTGGTTGCTCAGACCTTCAGGCCCAAAAGGCCTTGGTCAAGAGGGCCAGGCTAGCGGCTTCGACCAATGGGGTCCCGGACTAGGGACTCCACCTAGTGTGTAGGGCTCCTGCGCGAGTCCACACCTCTCTTTTGATAAATGCTTTCCACCACCTCCCTCGCCTCACTACCCTACACCTCGCTCGCGCGCCACAGGAGAGGGCACGCATCCTGGCCGCGCTCCTAGATCGGTAAACACACAAAATATTTCGCTAAATCTGGCGAAGAAAACGCTAGGAAGGCTACATTGATTACAAACCGGTAAATTTTTGAAAAGCAAGGTTGATTTTGTGTTTTCAAGGATGTTAGGTTAAGCCGGCCCCGATCAAACACGAGATTAAAGGGACACTAAAGCGAAACAATAAATCAGTTTAGACTAATGGAGCATTGTTTGAGAACCCTGCAGGCAGTCATTTCAGAGAAATAGTTTGAATATTAGATGAGGAAATTAAGGTCCCAATATCAGTATTTGAATTTCGCGCCGAAACCCCAGCGCCGGTACGTCAGCGTGACGTCAGGGATTCCAAAGTATGTTTTCGTATTTGGGCCGCGTTGGCTGAATAAAGGTTCAAGAAACTTGCCATGTTTAATATTTGGTTTCTTTAGAACACAATGTAGTCAATCTGTACCGCTATGTATAATTAGTAGACCCTAGAAGATGTAATCAAAATCCATGACCTCACAGCCCCCAGGTGCCGGAACTCAAGTAGGCGTCGCCACCCGTATTTCGTTCTTGCGCTTTTTCTGACTTACCAAACGTCTTATTGTTGTGAGAGTGGTGCTTTTGGTGTTGTAGAACGGTAATTTACTGATGCAGAAGAAATCATTTTTCACTTTAGTGTCCCTTTAAGGAAGCAGCGTAAAGTGAAACTTGTTTTGGATCTCCCGGTGATGGCCTCCTCTGCAATGCGGGCATGTAAAGCACGTGCCGCAGGTGGCCCACACCGCGTAAAGCTGAAGCCAGCCGAGCGTCATCTGCCACAGCAGACGGCAGCGAGGCCCGAAAGGCAATTCTACCTCCCAAAGCAAGAGATATGTAATAGGAAAATCATGCTTTCACGGGTGCTATTATGAAACAAAACTTGGCCTCAGCAGTCGTTTTGTTGGATTTGCCCGTGTGCAGCCGACAGTGCCTGTTTACAATAGCAGGGAGGCAAATCGCCTACTTTTCATCCCCCCCCCTCCACTTCTGACAGTGTGTGTGTGTGGGGGGGGGGGCAAGTTCCCCCCTGCCTCCTCGGTAGATACGCTTGTGTTCGTGAACGTATATCATGTGGTACCAGTGGATTGAGGGTCTGTCATAATCCTATAAAACTGCAATATCTATCTATCTATCTATCTATCTATCTATCTATCTATCTATCTATCTATCTATCTATCTATCTATCTATCTATCTATCTATCTATCTATCTATCTATCTATCTATCTATCTATCTATCTATCTATCTTGAACTTGAACTTGAACACGCGCCCAACGAATGCACTGTTAGGTTAGCTGGTTTAACAGTGCTATTTTCCAGCCCAGAAGCAGGACTGCTGGCGCTCTGTCTTGTCTATCTGGTCGTCCAGTTTCTGCGCTGAAAAAAATATAGCGTTGTGCGACGTCCAACGAGTAGCCATATTTTTGACAAAAAATAAAAAGAAAATGGTTATAAACCTGCAGGGCGCGCCAGACTCGCTGGGATAGCGATTAATGCGGAACCGCGTTAACGCAGCCTCGCCTCCGAAAAAACCTCGGGAGTCAGCACTTGACACACACGAGCATGTTCATACGAGGAGGAGATTATGTTCGTACATGTGCGCCGTAGGTGTAGGAAGCACCGCCATGCAGTACTCAATGCCTGCTGAAAAAAACAAGTCGCTAAGTGTTTATACTTCGGCTCCTGTACAACCCCCCCCCCCCCCATTAAATAAATGAATAATGTACTTGGTTTTCTTTTCGTTAAGTGCTTTTTTTAAAATAATGTTTCCATGCTCAGTGGCTATGGCAATCTGCTGCTCAGCCTGGGGTTTTCGGTTCGATTCCATGCCGCATGTCAGGGGGGTGGGGGGTGGGGGGCGGACTGCAAGAAAAGAAAAAAACGATCGTGTACTATGTTTCGGGCGAACACTCAAGAAACAGCACGGGTCAGATGTAATCCAGACGTCCTGCGGCGTCACTGTTCGGCGTCCTTCGTAGCCTCGTGTTGCCCTGTTACGTAAAACCGCATCATTCAGTCGTTTCCATCCCTAACTGTACTGTAGCAATTGTCGTGTTCAGACTACCTTTTTGACATGTTTTTTAACGCTATTATAGCATTCTTTGACAAGTACACCCAGTTTGCAGTATGTATTGATGTGCGTATCTGTGTGTGTGTGTATCCGCCCCTGACACACTGGGTAGTCCACGGTCTAATGAGTGGATCATCGGGCTGTTGTGTTCAGGCAACCGGGTTCAAAAGGAACGGTCGGGACAACTTAAGGTCACTGGGCACGTAAGTGTCGGTGGGTATGTGACGCTTTGTTATAATAATTATATAAAACTTATCAACAATTACGCACTAACTACAAGATAGATTGCTGATATCATTAAAGTCGCCTGTACGTCCTCTAGATGACGAATACAACGCCATTGTCCCCTCATTTACTATCCTGTAAACTCCGTCTCCTCGGTGATCTCAGCCAAAATTCTGCAGGCTCACTTACGAAAGCCGCAAAACAACGAATCAAGCACTCGGTCGAATCCACACAGAAGGCTTTCTCTGTAGCGCGCGTACGTGGGCACCAATCAACGAAGGACCGTTTTTCTACGGTGAACGGCTTCAACGTTACGACGCTCTTCTCTGTAACGTCGCGCCTACCGTATTTACTCGATTCTAAGCACCCCTTTTTTTTTCACGATCGCGATGCCTAAAGTGAGGGAGGGTGCTTAGATTCGGAAAATCTAGAATGACACTCCCCCCTACCTCCTTTCGCTGCGATATCACGACGAGATGAGTGCGAGAAATATTTTGCAAACATTCGAGAGAAAAATCGGTGCAGACAGTGAACCCACCGCTTGTGTGGGGTGCTCAGTCACTATCACTGCCACTCGAGTTCGTCGCACCACTTTAACCGCTGCTCTCGGTATCCCACAGCACGTCGTCTTCCGTTCCGTCGAAGTTGTTTGTGATCGAGCACTTCTTAAATTATTCGACCACAACGTCCACTTGGACCCCAGAGTGAGCAAGCGCGTTTGGCGGCCTTGGCTACGCGCTTTTCCTTACAAATGGGGGGTGCTTAGATTCGCATGCAAACTTTTTTCCTACCTTTCTCGCGAAAATAGAAGGGAGGTGCTTAGAATCGCGAAAATACGGTATTTCGGCTCCGCGCAGACTCGGACAAACAAGCACTGCGGACGTGAAAGCTCGGCTGGCGCAGAAAATGCAAGTCGCACGCAGCCACGCCGTGGAAGACAAGGTGCGGTGAAAAGGGGGGCGTGCACGTAACGTTATGTAACCCATAACGTTACACGAAGAGTTATAAAGTTATACGAAGAGACCGCCTTCGATAGGCGATATTTGCGACTGACGTTCGCACTAATATAGAGCAAGCCCGGGCGCATATGTGTGCTATACGCATCGCTTGCGTGGGCGAGCAACAAGCCATAGGCGATGCACGGCCTTGAACCAGTTTCCTGTCCCGTGCCTAAAAAAAAAAAAAAAGGAAGGAAGAAAAGAAGTAAAAGTGCGACACGTGCGTACGCTTTCTTTCTTTCTTTTGCTTTTTTTTGAAAGCGCTGCAGAGAGTATGTCGCCGCTCGCGCATGCGCGCCCTCCTTTGGCCCTCCGCAGTTTTTCGTCCGGCGGGACACCTTTAGTGCCCCTGCAGAAGCCCAGAGGTCGCGGCAGGTAGCCGTCACGTGAGCAGCACGTGGTCTCGTATCCTCCGGAGATCCGAACGAAGTGGGAATGATAGAGAACGTATTTTTAAGCGAAGCTTCCATTGGCACCCCCCTCCCCCCCCCCCCCACACACACACACACACGCATCACAGTTTGCATGGACGGCTGCAGTGGCGTAGCAATAGGGGGGGCCGTGGGCCCCGGGTGCAAGGGGCCTGTGGAGGGGGGGGGGTGTCATATACGTCTGAAGGCACCCCTCTTTCCGCCGGCTACTCCCGGGGGGGGGGGGGGGGGGTGATAGAAGACCTATGGGCCCCGGGTGCCAGACGACCTAGCTACGCCACTGGACGGCTGTCTGGCCGAATAGGCCGACCCGATTCGGGAGACAGTGTGTATTGAGTTGGGCCCATCGTACACACTCTAAAAACAGTTGCACCCTTTGGGGTGTATATTTGCCACACAACAATAATCGTCGCCTGTCTTGCTTGCGTTTCGTTTCCTGAAAATGCAGCACTCGCTACTTTCCTGTCGAGAATGCTCCGTCATGCTGATAACGCGCATGCCGTTCGTGACTTAGAAAGTACCGGGCTCGCAGCGTTAAAAGAAGGAAATGCGGGCAAGACAGATGACGATGATCGTCGTGTGGCAAATATACACTTCAACAGTGCAACTGTTTTTTTTAGCGTGCACCCTTAAAGAATTTGCACCCTTTGGGGCGTATTTTGTGCCACAACGATAATCGTCATTTGCCTTCCCCGCATTTCCTTTCTTTAACGCTGCGAGCCCGGTACGTCCAAGTCACGAACGGCGTGCGCTTTATCAGAGCCACATAGCATTCTCGACAGGAAAGTAGCGACCGCAGCGTTTTCAAGAAAGGAACTGCAAGCGAGGCAGATGACGATTATCGTTGTGGGACGAATGTACACCCCCGGGGGGGGGGGGGGTGCAACTGTTTTAAGGGTGTACAACCAGGGCACGCTGTGCGCCCTCGCAAGGGTTCCAACGCGGTTTGTGAGGCGGGCTGACATCCTGAAGGCGTGTGCGACGACATGGCGCCCACACGCCTCTTATATAGCATTACTTAACAGAATTATCCGATACGCGTCTTCACATCAGCATATCTCAGCAGGTCTGGCGATAAGCTATCACGTTACTTCGACAATCGTCCTTGGATTATGCCCATTTTTTTCAAGTCAGTTTTTACAATAGCGACTGCTACATCGTGCTACGGACCCGGAAAAAAAGTTCGCTCAAACGCGGCGGTTGGACGCGTAAAGAAGCATACCGTTTCTTACTCTACGTCAGCATCTCTGTGTGTACGCGGACAGTGACCCTCTCCGTTTGTTTGCTCCGATAAGAACCGCTTCGATTTATCCCAATGCGCAACAGTGTGTGCACGTGGCAACGCGTGGAGGGGTTATGCTGATACTGCAGCCTGGATTGTGACGTCGTCCGATAGCGTTTAATAAACACCTGGTGCCATACAGCTACAATAAAATTGTCTCACACGGAACGTCGATTTTCTTGAAGGATGGTCATAATACGGTTGTACAATTGGCATATCATGCCCCATGCAAACGTCAAGCACCCCCCCCCCCCCTTTTTTTTTTTTCTAGTCGCTTCTCATTGGGAAGATGATATAACTGACACCCAACAGAGTACATGGCGCTTCGGAAGGATAGGTGCCAGTAACGTGCATCTGTGCCCAAATTAAAAGCCAAAACAATAGGCCCAACGAAAAAAAATAAAAACCTACAGCGCCGCGGTTTGCAAACCATCGACGAGTTCCGGGACTTCCAGTGTACGGTGCCAGTTTAGAATCGAGACACCGGCTAGCCAGCCGTTATGTGCCACGTGGCGGGCGCCTCCACCCGTATTGTTTTGCCGGTCCACGCCGGATGTGACGTCATTTCGCGCGCGGGCTGCGAAAACGCGACGAGGGAAGGGTTGTTTCGCAGCAACGCACGGGCGCCCCACCCTCCCACCCCACTTTAGAGGCGATTTACGCTCCCGCTCATCTAGCACTCGAACCACGGTTGAGACAGTTGAGACTTGGCCTAACGGCACGTTTCACATGTTTGTGTATATACATACGTGCCGTTACTCCTAATACAAAGTAAGTGCTAGGCGGACTGTAGCGTCGTAAATGTATACGGCGTGTCCCTTAACCTTTTCTGTCCGCTCACGCAAGTAGCGCAGCTAAGAATCTTTTTCGGGGGGAGCCACGCACTAAGCAGCGGTAAGGGGCGGTGGTCCTCGCACGTCGTGTTACGCTAAGTATCCCCAGTACACACAAATTTCAACAGGGTGGTGGTCACGTGTCCGGTGTGCCCTCACCCCCCTTTCCCGGGTGCGTCCCTCCCTGGCTCGTGCATATTTGCCACGCTAATGCCTGAAGAATTGAGAAGCAAGGAAGAATGTCTTTGGATGTTTCTGAAACACACAATTGGGCTGCCTTCTATTACATGCGTGTCCGTTACAAGTACCCCAAGGTCAACAGAACTTGTTCTTGGTCTAGTCGGTTAATATTTGGCAAAGCCATTGTAATCCAAATAAAACAGACATGAACGCACGACCAGACATCACGTAGCAACCATGGTGTCCAGTAGTGTGTTCTTTGCGTTTTACTTGCACTAAAAGGACTAAGGTGTTAAGGATAGGTGGTAACTGCACATTGCATGCTGACCAGCGCACTTCCAATATCCCTGGACCGAAGGTATGGCAACATTTCCATAGCTTATTTTTTATTGTACAGTTATGTACAAATAGAATGTGCCTCAGAACACATCTGTAAAATTGCACTCCAGTGGTGAAATCAAGGCACTTGAAGTCTTGTACAGCTGCCCAGCAGTCCGTACTACACACAGACACACACACACACACACAGACTCAAACTTTGGCAATGAAATATGTACAAACCGTGTTCACATGTAATAGACGAAGAATGCAGAGAGCTGCACTTCAAAGAGTCTTTAAATACTGAGGGCGGGTATTAAGTAAGGATGTGGAAAGCAGTAGGCACAATTGGCAGTTTTTGTCCTGAACAACAACAACAGGCGGTTCATTGCATTCAAATGTTTTGAGCCAACACATGGCAGTTTAGTAACATACAAGACATGTGAAGAGAGTAAAATTTTTGGCACTACAGGATATATTTTTGCAGTCAGTCCTAAATTTCAAATTTGCATGTCAAGACACGATTCCAATACAAAACTTGATTAACACTGATGCCTTACTCTTCTAGCACGCCCCATTGGCCTTAGTTGAAGTATAGTCTATCACCAATACCTCACGCAATTAATTCTCAGATATCTTTAAGAGAAATTAATGACGAAAATGACAGACGGGATGGCATGAGTCTAAGAATGCGGCAGAAAAAAAAATCTGCTGCTGATGAAAGGACGCAAAGAACACAACAAACTCGCCCAGACCGTGTGGACAAGCGCGAAATCGAGAAAGATGAACAAGAGAGTGTCCAGCACTCATTTCTTGACTATGGAGTTGATAAGGTGTTTCTTGAGCCTGTCTGTCAGCTCCTCCAGATTCTTGACCTTGATCCTCAGGATTTCATTCTCCTGCTCGAGCTCTGATGCCCGCTTCTCCATCTCAAGCTCCTTCTCCTTGCGAGTCATCCGCGAGCGCCGAGAAGCCATGTTGTTCTTGACCCGCATTTCTGTATACCGGGGCTGAGGTGGCTCCTCAAGCTTCTGCAGCTTGGGGGAGCAGCGTCCACTTGCATGAGAAGGGCCCGGCTCATCAATAGGGCTGATGGACCGCTTTACCGACACAGCAGTGGTGGTAGCAGTTGATGCAGGCGGTGGCACTGGGGGCGGCGACTGCAGCTGCCAGGTTGTCTGGCTCGCTGGGCTCGGACTGCTGTTGCAGCTGCTGGAAGAAGGTGCAGATAGGGCATCACTGCTGCTGCTTGGAACCCGGTGACTCGAGTGCGATGGCAGGGTGTAGCACGACTGGCTTGACACAGGCGGCAGAACAGCTGTTGGCTTTTCCTGCATGGGCAACAAAAAAAGGTTGTGAGAAGCATCCATGGGAATGTTACAAACAAGTACGGAGACAGTGCCCATCGCACAATCTGCCTGAAAGGATTCATGCACGTAGACTCCACCTCAACTCGCCGACAGCAGACGACTGCTCAACAGAGCAATCGAATACGGTGGCCCCCCATTTTGCAGCTTACATGTTTCTTGCATTAAATTACACCCAGGAAAATGCCACCCAAGCCCTCAAGCTTGTACAATAATATTAAAGATGAAGAACATGTTATCGAAGCTAGCAGAGACTGACACCTACCTCCTGTATCAGTTCAGACAGGTCCTGGAAGGTCTCGTTCTGTTCCCACATATCCATTGTGGCTGGGGAATACGCTTGGGCTGGCACGGCTGCCTCAGCGGTGGGCTTGTCCAGTGGCGTGAGCACTTTCTCCTGCGGCAGACCGTTGTACATCCGGGTTGGCGAAGGCAAGTCTGTCGGCAAGGATTCCAAGTGAGGAAGATCGAAAAGAAACACGTCATCCATTGGAACATAGGGCGGCACAGCAGACTCCTTGAGGTTGCTGCTGCCTACATGTGGCTTTGTTAGGTCATCGAAGAAAAATGAGGAATCACCTGCATCATAAGAACAAAAGTAGCGCACTCATGAGTCACGCAGCTCTTGTGCTGACTGTATCACAAGTTAATTCACTTGTGGCTAGCCAACTTAAGATTCACAATGTGCTAGAAACAGGACGAAGGCACTTGTCCTGCACAATGATCATGTTGCTGTGTCTTGCTCAAACAATTTTAAATGAAATAAGAGCAAGGGTGTGGCTTTAGCAGTGCAGCCTACAGCAAGCCATGATCAAGCCACTATTTAACTAGTTCATATTAAAAAAACTTAATTCCTATACTAGTTCTGCTGCAGCTGGTAAATGCAGTAAGTGAAAGCATGTGATAAATTTGGTGCATTAATTTGCTACACTGCACACGCCAGCCAAAACTTGCAGACGTGCACATTGGCCAAAGCAGACAATGTCTCAATATGTTACCAATTCTTCAAAAGTTGCGAACAGATGGAATTATTCAAGGCAGCTGAAACAGCAGTTTCGAATGTTTTATCTCACAAAAGCTCTCGACTCCTGCTGATGTCTGCATACATTGACATATGTTAGTCGAGTAGAGGCGTGCTCACCTGTGTCAAGATGATTGCTGCTTGCGCTGGCATGCCTTGTCGATGAGTGGTTGAATGTTTCGCCCGAGACGTCGTAGTCTGCCTGGGTCGTATCCCTGTAGACTACACTGACGCAATGGTGGTTCTTCGCCATCCCAGTCACGGACCACATACTAAGCATTGTAGAATTTGTTTCGCCTGTGAAAAAAAAAAAGCATCATACAAGTGAATATTGTAAAGAGGTCGTATAAGTTTAGGCTGAGAAATTACACAAATTCAGGAATAAAAGGAAAAGATTTAAGTTTGGGTGCGCGTTCTACTCGTCGGAAGCGATCAAGGCGGTGAAGCAAGCATGCAGTGTGCACTTCTCTCACTTACCAGTTAGAGTGAACTGCAACCCTTCCAAATCCGTTGCGAGCCGGGAGGTTTTTGCCGATGGGGTTGGGCGCTAAGCGCGAGCAATCGTCACCTGCGACAAAAAACAGAACCGTAAGCGCCAACTGTCAATTGAGTCCGAATTGCGCAACAGTAAACAAAAACAACCCACAATCATGTGCCCTATATTACACCACGATCAAAACCCGGCTTACTTTGGCGCACTTGTTGCGGCACGGCAGACTACTGACCGACGCGCGAACAGCACCAACGAGCGACAAAATGACGCGCTAAGCGCACGTTGTTCGCTTTTATGCGCGCCTGCGTATTCTTAGAACTGACATCATGTTGATCAGCCAATGGCGACCGCTACAGGAATGATGTCAGAACGCACCAATAGGAGGCCGCCAGTTTCTCTCTTTATGAATTTCTTTTTTCTCGCGATTCTGGGAATCGCCGACTTGCGTAGAGTCGGTGAAGCGCTGTCACTCCCCCTTTTCAATTTTAAACTGAAGATAAGTGATAAATAGCTAAGTAAATCCTCTTTTACTGTCATATAAACGCAATTGATGATTTTAAAAAATTGTTTTACTGAGAATTTTAGTGTTATATGCAAGGAGGGTTATATGCGACGACCTTTGGGTGCAAGCGACAACGGGAACAGCGTAAACTAATGGAGGCTCTGGCAAGTGGAGAGAAAGGGATGAGAGAGTTAGTGCGAGAGATTCGAAGCCTGTTAAAAAACAAAACAAAGGCGGTGGGTCGTTAAGAGCAGGTTACAAAGCGCTCTAGCTATCAGAAATTTGATAGCTTATTGTATAACTGCAGCAACAACCGAGCTGCTTTAGCAAATGAACTCGGTCGGGCGAACGTGATTGTCTTAGTCTAAAATGAACTGAGCACACGCGAGGGTGTGATGGCATTTACATGGCTTTCTTCAACACCGGCAGCGTTCGATGATCCAGAACCGTAATCGGCACTTGACATTATTAGCAGCAATGGCAGATTTACGCAGGAGAAAATCGTTCAAGTTAAATGTTGGGGCGGGGAGGGGAGGCCGGCCTACTGGTCTGTCTGTTACCCCCCACGGAGCATGCTGCTAAAATAAACATCACACACCGGAAACGTCAAGTTGTTGCAGTTTTTGTTACTTTCCGCGTATCATTAAAAAAAAATCGCTCGCTGAGAGACAAGCGTACGCGACATCTCGGTGCGTTTAGTTTACTCCTTATCCATTCCGTACGGACGTACGGAGCAAAACACGATGTGTCGTTCAGATAAAAAAACTAAAAAAGAAGGCCGTTCATCCGGGTACTTGTTCCGGAGGCGCAAAAAGGTCCGCCATATTGGGACTGTGTATTTTGTTACTGCGTGCGACAGTGTTAGCCTAAGTGAACTAAGGGAAGTGCTCCGATGTTCGAAGTGATATGTCATGAAGTTGACAAGGTTTGTGTCTCGCCGAAGAGTGTCTGCCGATTGTGAATCGACGTAGTCTATGCGGAGAGATGGGCTTTCGATAGCTATAATGAGACGACGATTGAAGCCAAAGTGAGGACTCGCTCGTGAGAGCGATATTTTGGCTGTCCGGCTGTTTCCATTCCCGTCTTCGTGTCGACGACCGAGTGCAGACTCTGGTTCTGGATGTGTGCTGGTCAGCGTGGCTGAAGCGAATGAAGATGGAGCGCAGAAGTCGACGTGTGCCGTGCGAAACACTCAGGATTAACCATCACTGGACTGTTTGTTTACTTGTGACGTCCTGCTTCGGTATCGCCATGGGTAAGGTCGCATTCGCTGCTTTCCTAACACTTTAACGTGTTTCGTACCTTTCGACTCCTGTATATTCGCCCGTTCGGTGTGTTTTATTCGAGCCACGCGTCTTTTACGTAGTGCGTGAGCTGTAAAGTTCACACGACATCGTGGTTAGTGAAGGTCGCCTTATCGCACCGCTCGCAGGCAGCTTACGGGATACAGGCTGGCTGTTTTTGTGCGTGCGTGTAATTGTGTTCCCGGTGACTATTAATTCCGCAGGAAGACCCCGTGTCGTCGCTTTTGGATATTGTCTACCCGTGGTGTGACCCGTCGCCAGCGATCGCACGGGATTAATCGTCCCATTTCTTCGCGTATACTTATCAAGGCTGGAAGGGTCACGTGTGCTTTGCTTTTCTCCTTCAGGCGACGAGCGCCCTTTTGAGAAACTGGGCTAGCGGAACGGCTGTGAGAGCCCGCTGTGAATGATCCACCACGTAACCAGGAAAAGAGCTGGTATTGCCGTTATGCCCACGACGCTGTAGCGGCGGACACATTTGGGAGCGAGCATAGCCGTAGCCACAATCCAGAGTCCAGCGTCCCTACTGACGTAATCGTGCCGAAAAAAATCTCTTGTCCCCAGGCTTCGCCTGCACTTCCGCCTTCAAACATTGTGGTAGGGAGTTGCCGTCAAGGTTATATGTGAAGTTTTATATAACCTCCTTGGTTGCCGTGTTTGCTCGATCATCCCGTTGCCATGCTGCGGTTGATGGGTTTGTTGGGAATTCGTTAATGGGTTTGCTGGGTTTGTTGACGGCTCGGTGGGTCCCGCGCTCTCGCTTTCTTTTTTTTTTATTTTTAACTGCGGCTCGTGCCAGCACAGTAACCTTGAATTTGCATACGCCCCTTTTATCTTCAACACAGATACGCGATCGGTTTGTGTTGACGTCTGCGTTTTGTGTCCCCTCTGTTAACGACGTAAGATATGAGCGACTGCGCAGTGGCGAAATTTCGTTTTTTTTTCCGCAAATAAAATAGATTGTGCTACCCGTGAACTTGACGTTAGCGTAAACCACCAGGAACATCCTTGTTATTTTTACGGGTTGTTTTCTACTTATGATGTCAATAATAATAAAAAAGAAAGCGTCAATTGTTTCTGTCGCATTCTGACGTTGCTTTCCCGTGAAGCCGAATCGGTAGAAGCACGTGTTTAATAGATTTTAGTCGCTCGTCGAGAGATACTGTTAACCTAGCGGCTTCCGCTTGGGAACATTTCCTGGTGATTTTCTGAAAATTTAAACCATCTGCGCTGCACTCTTTCTCTCTCTCTCTTTTTTCGATTACCCGTGCCGAGCAGAAGTTTTCCTTTCTTTTTTTCCATTTTTTTTATAAAAAGAAAAATCTGCAGGAGCGTAGTGCTGCGCTGTCAGAAGCTTACCGACACCGTTTGGGTTGTTTTTCTATGAGAACGTTGGTCCACACTCGAGATATGGGAACACCTGAAAAAGTACTACACCCCAAGGCTGCGAAAATTCTGTGACCCAAAGGTGGATTTTTTTTTTTTTTGACATTTGAGGTATTCCTGACAAGTGTGGGCCCGAAATGTCTTTCTCTCTCTCCACATTTGTTGCGCTTGGAGAGAAATAAATTTTCTTAGCCAATGTTTCGCTTCCTGCGCTTACGCTCAGCAATGTGGCAGTCTGGGCACGTTAGTACTCCGTGTTTAAGAAATGTACAAGCGCGAGGAAAACGCGGACGAAAAAAAAGGCACACACACACGTGCATGCGTGTGTGTGTACCATTTTTCGTCCATGTTTTCTTGCGCTTGTACAGTTCCTAAACATGCACTCTGGTGCACCAAGACATAAGGATCTCGTGAGCTTTCGAAAGGACAAAATTACTAAATCGGTTTAATATGGTAAGGTGCTTTTTCAAAATTCTTATTTTTATTAGTTTCGCGGAAAAAAAAAACAAAGCAAAAGGTTTTACTGGAAAACAACGTCGCACTTTCCTGCCTTGTATATCGCGCCGAAATCTCTGCCCCGGCACGTCCGTGTGACGTCACTGACTTTAAAGTACGTGTTCCTAATGAGCCATTTTGGCGCAGCCAAATTTCTCCAAACTGGCTGGGTTGACCCTTCTGTTTGTCATAATGCTATGTAAGCGTTCCGTTTTTCTTTCCCCCCTCCATTTTTTTTTTTTTTTTGCTTGTAAGCAACGTAACTAGACCCGCGTGAACAATGTCAAAACTCGTGACGTCACTGCGAACTTTAGCGCTGTTACTCAAGGGCGGTGACGCCAGCAGTTTGGTTTGGTATTGCAGAAACCTTATAGTTTTGCTTAATATTTATGTTTAGCGTTAATTTAATAATTAAATGGGGGGAGGAGGGTTCAGTTGCCCAAGCCACACTGTAAGCTGAAGCTTCTGAGCGGGCTCGAGATTAATTTTGACCACCTGCATGTTTTTTAAACATGCCCATGTAATAAGTGCACAAGCGTTTTCACGTGTCTCTTATATTCGACTGCAGTCCGGGATTCGAATATGCAACCTGTGGTACTCGGTGGCAACATGTTGTAGTCACTGAGATGCTGTCGCATGCCTGCCCACTAAATTCACTTCAACTGGTCCACTCATTATCTGTGTGTTTCTGATTCAGCAGGACAGTTTTACAATCCTTCATGCACCAATTAATTATGCTCATTGAGAACTTATTTTGACCACATTCGTTAAGTCTTCAGAATTCTGAAAAGCCTTTAGCTGCAGAACAAAGTAAGGGTTTTCAATTCTTCACTGAGTTTGGCCAGGTTCACAGGATATGGATTCCATGTGGGAACGCCCTGTACAGGAATGTCAGATATGAGAAGATGAATTATTTCATTTCTAGCATACTTTGAAAGCACGTTATCCAACCACTTAAAGAAATGTGCCCGATGGAAAACATTGGGAAAAACAAAAGAACTGTGCCCGCTACACGATGATGTTACACTGAGAGAAATGACTCAGCCATGTACTTTCGAACTCTTTTGCTTTTGACTGAGGATCGCGGTGCCTGAAGGGGCTGTGTCTGTACGCTGCATGAGAAAGGCCTCTTACAGTTATTTTCAATTATTCCCATCTTGCATCAGTATGCTCCATTACATCCTTGTAAATTTCCTAACCTGGTCCAAATGCAAACCTGGTAATTTCCATTGAACTTTATTCCACTCTCAACTACGTTTCCATCCCCTTGGCACCCTTTCTATTACTCCATTAAACCGCTGGTTATCTTCCTTTTGCATTACATGGCTTCTCGAACCTCACCTCTCCCTCTTAACGCAACTAAAATATTGGCTTTCAACGTTAGCCCTCTTAATTCATATTGCCATCTTTCTGGCTCCTAATGGACAGTGTGTACTTTATCCGGATAGTCCAGAGCAGTTTATGTGCGAGGTGCCGAGCTTCTCATTCTTCTAGAGATTGCCAGACTCAATGGCAACTTGCAAATATCTATGTTTTGACGGCGTTAATCGAGTGTGACAAGAGCTTGGCACAAGTTCGCGAAAGCTGCACACATTGCCACATCTGACCCAACTGCGTTATCAGTCTTACTTGTTGCAAGTCAATTGTAGGGCTAAAGTCAATTACACTCAGGCTTCATCAATTTGATAAACTGACATAGGTCAGTGTAAAGGATTCAGAAAAGCGGTAAATAATTATCCTGGTTTTTCTTTTCTTTTTTTGTCCGTAAGTTTACATTGTTGCTTGTAGATTGTGACTGTGTAATATTACATCTGCAGTTGTGGAACTGCTGTTGCTCGTGTAACTAGTTCTTGTCATTACAATGCATGATGTGTGTGTTACCGATGCCTGTGCTCGCTCAACTGTTTGCTTCATGAAGTAAAAGACGGCAGATGCTTTTCGGCATTGAGCAACTGCCGAGTTGGTGATGCAATAGCAACGCACCTAATACCAATACGTAAAGCATTTAACAATTATGCACTGATATGCAATTTGGAACATGTTGACACAGCTAGGACAAATTATTCGGCTTCATGTTTTAGGATGCAAGGTTTATTTTTGTTCACCGTCATCACCCTGATGCCTCTGACTGTTTTGTGCCCTTCTTCATTAGGTGTTCCTCGATCGTTGCCAGTGTCTTGTCACTGCAGCATGTACCTTTTGTATTCATACCATTGTCTGCCACTTTGAATGTCTTCAAGCGCATGACTACAACTAGGTTAGTCAAGAAGCGTTGGTCTTCAAGTTCAAATGAAAACGGAAGCAACATTATGGAGTAGCATAATCAATTACACACAGCAGGTGTCAAGCTAGAACGTTTTCTTGGTTGCTTCACTTTTTTCATTGCACATTTGTATGGCAGTGGCTGTCTGAAAGTAACAAATGCTCTTTGTGTGTCAGCTGTATCACAATGATGGAAACTGGTTGGGTTCATGTAATATCTGCCTGTCTGTGTTGGAGGTTTATGTATTGAGGGCAAATCTCAACATGGCTAGCCTAGATAGTGAATATGCATGTGCTAGCAGCTGTGCTTGTTTTGTTGCAGCTGTACGCTTAGGCTACAATGGTTTAGTGGCTCAGATCAAACGTTGCACTTACGTCAGTAGCTTCGGGAGCTGTGTACTGTAATGATACTTTTTTTCTGCCTTAGTCATTGGCTTGGATGCTGCACCTATTTCCACTATCGACAAGTCTGCATGATAGGTGACAAGAAAAAAAAAAACTGAAATTGATAGCTGCAAAATATGGACCCTAAAAATATTGATCATTACAATATAAGGCCCTAGTTCTTAATTTGGGAGAGCTATGATATACAAGGCACCAATAGGGTTGCCAAGTGTCTCAAATTTAATGGGACAGTCCAGAAAATTTTAAATAAATCTTCCATGTCCAGGCTTGCCTCAGTTAGGACGGGCAAATGCCCCAACTTTTGCTTTTTTTCTACTGAATAACAATGACCAAGCCATGCAGCTTTATCTTTATAAAGCTTGACAGCGTGTATGCACACTCTTCTCTTTTGTCTTCTGTTGCACAGTTAGAAACATAAAAGCAGTTTCGTCTTTGTTGTGGTTCTAGTTCTGTTGTAGGCTCTGAGTGTTCACACCACCTCTATTTGTCAGCATCATCATCATCAGCCTGGTTGCACCCACTGCAGGGCAAAGGCCTCTCCCATACTTCTCCAACTACCCGAGTCATGTGCTAATTGTGGCCATGTTGTCCCTGCAAACTTCTTAATCTCATTCGCCCACCTAACTTTCTGCCGCCCCCTGCTACGCGTCCCTTCCCTTGGAATCCAATCCGTATCTGTATCCAGTCTATCTGTATTGGTAGCCATATTAGCCAGGCAACTACTGCACCCTTTTGTTGTACGTTGCAGCATGATAGGGTTAAACAAATTTGGGGAACATTATTGCATGGACAGACTGGCACTGAAAGGGTCAGCAGCCTTCGCCGTCCTGACTTCTGCCTAACTAGAGAGTTAGCTAGCTTTAGCCCCGAAGCTACTAGCCACTCCTGAATATACTCACAGCAATGTTGCATTCTGTATAAATCCTCAAATTTTATCACATACGCGAGTTTGAATAGAATGTTTGTGAGTCATAAGTGTTCAATAATTTGGTGCTAGGTATTTTCAAGTATCATACCTGTTGCTGGTAATGTAAGCTTACCATTAATATTTTAGAGCTTCTTGCATCAAGTCTTTGTTGGTCGACCAATGCAACCAATAGAGCACAGCTATTCCTGTTGCAGGAAGCATAGTTGCTTCATAAAAGAAACATCGTGCAGTCATTTAAGGACACTTTAGTCTCTGTCTTTCTGCATCTTGATTTAGGCACAATCTTGCTTCCTCGTTGGAGCAACCATGTTTACATTGGTAACACCATCGGTAGTATTATTTAGTTCGTTCCTATTATGCTATGGCCAGTTTTTTTCAATACTATGTGGCATATACTACCCAAGAAAGCAGCATTGTCATTGTCGATATACTTACGTAAACTGCGGTATGAAGTCCTCTCACAGGAATTTGCAATTACTTCTGTCTAGCATGAGCTATGATATATCCATTATCCATATTCACTCTAATCCATACTTTCATCTTCCTATTTCTTAATGTTACACTCAGCATTTATTTCTTGTCATTGTTGCGATCACACCAATTGTGATTACATTTCACCGTGTAATTTATGAGTTTGCAAACCTTGAATAGGCGATCACTATTATGCAGTTCCTTGAGTCCTTGTCTTTATTTCTGATCTCTTGGGGGTGAATTGCTGTGAAATTTTCGAACAGTATGGAAAGCCTAGTTTCTGATAGTGTAGATGCAACCTCAGTGCAAAATTTTTCATTCGAAATGTTAGCTGATGCGTCGTGAAAAGCTAGGAAAAATGGATGTTTTTATACCAAAACTAAAAATAAAAATGCTACCATTACCACTTGTCTGAAATGCCGCAGAACCTATAGCACTGAGAACCAATGTGGTTTCTTGGCATCACCTCTGAGATTAGGCGGCACCCACTGCACTCCGAAAACCTCATAAGCTTTGGTCTGGAATTTGCATCACATCCACAAACCACCAGGTGCATGTGTCATCAGCTTAGGTGCTATTTAAAGGCTGTTCATAAGAAAACTCGGAAATCGCAAGCCCTGCAGCTTCGCCAAGATTGCTTCAACAATGTAAACTACCCATTTTAACCTATTTAGCCAAAGTGAAATTTCATTACCGTTGGCTTTAAAAAAGTGAGAAATGTCCGTATTTGGTTTAGTACTTGAAGGGCAATTATTTTTTCCAAATATTTGTTTGATTGAGTTGGAAGTTTTCACTATTTATGTGCCCCTGTTTAACATATTTCTAAAATGCTTGTGTGCATCATAACTAACTTTTCTTTGGCACAGTCCTGAACGTGTAATAACGTAGAGAAAAAAAAAATCCCGATCTCAAGCCTCTTCACTTACAAAGACAAAATTCAACTTTGAATTGAAAAGTGCAGTTAAGGTCATAATGCCATATTGATTCTGTTCCAATTCTTTTCTTTTTCGCACTTTGTCAGCAGTCCAAGCTGTACTTCTTCTATGTTAAGCACAAGGATTGGCTGGTCGTAGTTTGGTGGATGGTAAGAATGGAATGGAATAGAGCAAAAGAAATCGGGGAATTGCACTGCAAAGTGTAGGGTCGTAGGTTCGATTCCTCGCTCTGGTGGTTGCGTTTCAGTGGTCGCAAAATGTAAAAGCTCATGTACTTAGATTCGGGTGTGCTTTAAGTAATCTCAGGTGGTCCCCCACTGTAGCATCGTCCCTCATAAATCCTTCTCTTACCTTGGGACATTAAACACCATATTTTGAATTGAATGGCATGTGGTTGCCCACTATGACCCTCGCAGTGCTTTTGTTTTGACATGTTTGTTGTCCTAGCCACTGTGTGAGTTGTATCTCCTTCATTTGCAGTGTACACATTTGCATGCACAACTTGTTTTTGCCGCATCTGCCCAGTAGTGACAAGAAAAGACCTATGGGCATTGAGGTTTGGGTAAATTGAACATTCCATTTACTTAATGTGGCTCCAGTTCACTTTAGGGTACAGTGTATCGCTCTTGGACGACCACTTTGCCGAAGGCTCTGTCATATATGTCGGGATGTATATGCCACGTTCCGTGAGCACTCGTAAAAGAGTAATTTTCCTTCTCATAATGCTTGCAGCCAATAATTAGTTTGTGCCTGCACTTTGAGTTGGTGATTCAATTGTTTCTTTACGAAGCAATGCAGCAGGACAACGCGATGCACAAATAATATTTGATTGCTCTATGGTAAACTCAATATAGGAAATGCACAAAGTATCTTCTAACCACCTTTACCTGACACCTTGACATGTTTACAAAGCAGTCTCCAGTGCTTTGAAGTAAGAGTTATTTAAATTTGACACTTTTGACTGAATGAGGTGCCTGGCTTTTTGGTACAGCCGTGAGCCCCGACCGGCCGCCACCCAGCCTGATGCGGTGCGAATACTACAACGAGACGTTGTGCCAGGGCTCACCAGGTGCTGATGGCCTGCCCCTTCCGGGCTGCAATGGCTCCGAGGAGTGCCGGCCAGGGGAGAATGAGAAGGGCAACCTCTGCTATGTCCTCTGGCAGAACAACAGCGGCGTGCTCAGTGTCAAGCTCAAAGGCGAGTAGCATGGCTGTCTTGTGCGCTCGCGGAGGAAGAGGATGGCGCTAGCTGCAGACAAATGTAGCCTTGCCAAAGCATGCCGGCTATGGCTCCACCCGAGCATCTCCTTTTAACGTGTAGGGATAAACATACATGAAAATACACAGTTCATCGCAGAATGTAGAGATGGAACGTTATCACTCAACCAAGTTTACCACGTGGACAGCTTGTTCTGGCTGTGAGGGTGTGTTGTTGTTTCTTGTCTTCATGTGTCCTTGTTCTTGCTTGCGCTGTACCTTTGTAAGGTCTTGCGCATAAAAGAAAGGTGCATAATGCCTCAAGAGTAATACTTGTCATTTTTCGTATAACTAACAGAAAACTTGGCTTGTGAAATTGGAGTTATGTGTACAAGGGAAAAGTGTTGAAGACCTGTGGGCTTCTGTTTTAATGCACCGCTGCTACTCACCCTAGTCTCGTTCCTTTTTTCTTGCCTGCTAAATTTGGTGGGCTATGTTCGTGTGCAAAACCAGAAGTCGTTGAGGGCCTGGGTTTGTTACCAGCTAAAGGGTCTATAGACTAATTTGGTGTGCCCTTTAAAGGGACACTAAAAGGAGAAATGATTCTAGCTGTGCTTGTAAATCATACTTCCACAATACCAGGAAAGGCAGTCCTAGTGTGAGAAGATGCTTGGTAAGCTAGAAAATGCTGACAAACGAAAGTCGGGTGGCAATGCTGTTTTGGATGTTCCCGTACCAGCTCGCCATGATGTCATAGGTTTTGACGGCCTCCGCTCCTTCCTAATTTTTTATTGGGAAAGATTGACTGCATTGTATTAAAATATAGCTAGACTGATATCAGCAAATTTCAAAAACGTTTACTGAGCTGGAACTACCAAAATACGAAAAAGTACTTTGAAATCTGTGATGTCACACTAATGTAATGATGGTGGGATAATGGGGCAAAATTCTAAAATTCAAATTTCAACTTCAGTTTTTTGTTCTGATAATCAATTTAGTACTGCGAGATTAATTAAATAAGTTTTGAAAGAACGTTTGATCAGTATAAACTTAGTTGATGTTTCTCGTTTGTGTCAGTTTAACAGTGGACAGTACTGTCAAGTTACAGATCATGCTAGAGGAATATTTTTTATTCAGCTACGTCCAGCGCTCTTTATCTTGTTGGAGAGCTGTTGTAGAATCAGTTTCTTTAGTTTCATAGGCTTCTCTTGTGCCACATGGAAAAGTGTTTAGTCGTCCTGGCATAAGGGGAGTGGCTGGGGGTGTGTGGGTGTCCCAAGGTGTGTTCGGGAAGTGGGCGTTGCAGGATGATGGGGCGAGCACCCCTGCCTCGTGAGTGAACTGCACGTCATGCTTACTTCCTTCCCTTAATCAATCTGGGCAGTGGGAGAAGACGCAGTTCCTTGTCTACTTGCTACGTCACAGGATTCCGAAGGATGCCTTAGCGGCGCGTATATTTTTGCATGTTTATTGTGTCTTGTGAAAGGTACAGTAGGCATCCGCTTTCTAAACGTAGCACAAAGAAGGTAAAAAAGAAACCCATACAAGTTCCTCAGGAATAAACCTTCACAGTTAGAGAAAAGCTCTTCCACTTGAGCTAATCTGTCTAGTATTTGGTAGGATGTGAGCAGATATAGTCAAATGCCTTTATAACAGTGGACTGCCAAAATCCTTCGTTATGCAAGTCATTTCATTTTAAAGAGTGTGCATCGTGCTGCTTGCATTGGAGCAGGCTAAGTGCATTTAGCATAAGAAAGGCTTTATTGAACATGAATTTAGGAGATACATAGTGAAAGATGCTGGAAATTCTCTTCTGCACACTTCACCTGACTTAATGAGCAACCACAGTGAAACCCAGGAATGACACCGAGTACAGCTGGAAAAAAATTGAATGTCTATTGCCTCTCTTGTCATCAAACTTATAGGTTCATCTGCAGGTTCTACATCACTTTGCTACTTCGTTACCCTTTGCCTTCCGTAAGTTTCGAGTAGATCATCACGTTGGTGGGACGGGTTGGAGTGGGCTGGGATGGGGGCGTCGTATCAGTTACTATGAATATCGCATCTTCCCATGCGGTCTTTGTTTTGGAGTTGACTCTGTGTGCTCCTTATTTGCACCACAGTTCGTTGCCAGCTACGGAGGGAACTGGTGACACTGCTTTGTGCATTTGTTACAAAGCAACAAATCGGCCATGAAATCATTCCTTGTAAGTTCACTGTGGAAGTGTTCACAATACACATGAAAAAAGCAGTGTGGCCGGAATGTGCTGACTCTTTCATTTTACAGGTCATTTCATTATGTAGGTGTTCATTGTAAAGGCATTCAGCTGTAGATGCTGTCAGCATTGCAACGCCCTCCCGGTAACAGCTCCCTCAGAGTGAGACCCAAGAGAAGTTGACATAATATGTGCTGCTGGGCTAGTTGATTCACGATTCAAGCTTAAGAATAGTGTAATGTAAGGCACAGACATTAAGATAAGAACAAGCACCATCTTTTTTTTTTTTCTGTCACTTTCTTTTCAAAACGTGGTAAAAATAAATGGAATGAATAGCTCTCTCCTTAGTGCCATGGCTTACTTGAAGGTAGTAAAATAGATCTGTGAGAGCTGTTAGCTTTTTGTTTTTGTTTGGTCTAACTGCATAACACGTTACTAAGTTCAGAGTATGGTCAGATTTTCATAGCCCATGAGCTTGTATAGGCTTATACTTCAGACTGCTCCTTCAAGCATGAGAACAAAATAATTGTAGAGCATGAATTATTTCCTGTTTTAATAGTCGTTCTTCAAATGCATTGTTTGCCACTGTATATTTTCATAGACTGTTGACACAATTCTTGGTCATGCTTATTGTGCAGCAGCACTCAGTTTGCCCTTGAGTCAATAGATCATTGGTTCAAGGGCATTCAGAATGCCCCTGTGGCACTGGTATAAAAAAAATGCAGTGAAAATTTTTTTACTTCATTAAAAGCCTTCTTTTTTTTTTATTGAAATATGCAAGACAGCCTCAGTGCAGCATCTTGTGTTTTAAACATGCATGAAAGCATACAATAATTCGGAAGTTATTGATTCTGTAACTCTTATAAATGACACAGAAACTGGAATGCTGGGAAACAGTGCCCAAGCAGGTATCCAGGTGTGATAGCAAGATCAGCCTGCATGCTATGGGTTTGGGATCTGCATCATGTCCATTTACCACCAGATGCCTGTGTTGTCTGTAAAAGAGCCACTTAAAGGCTGGTAATCAAACAACTAGGCAATTACAATCCCCATGGCTTTGCTGAAATTAGTTAAATTGTCTGTACTACTTACTGGCTTATAACCACTTCAGTTATAGTGACATTTTGTTAATGTTATACTTTAAAGGGGCACTAAAGAGATAAATTATTTGAGCTGTGTTAGTAAATTCCCCTTGTAAAATACCAAAAAAGCCACTCTTGTCACGATAAGACACTTGGTAAGCCAGAACAGCCACAAAAACAAAAGACCTATGGCAACGCCGCCTTAAAATTCCTCCACCATCATGGATTTTGGCACTGTTGGCTTGGGCCTGGTTAAATATTTATGTGTTAAGATAGATTACATTGTATTCATTGAAAAAGACCCAAAGACTGTAGTTTCATGAACTTTTACTGAACAACAACGGCAAAAATGGAAAAAAAAAAAACTTCACAATCCATGACGTCACACTGATGTATCGGCCCTGCAGTTTCATCGCAGAATTGACAAATTAAACTTTGACTGTCATTTTCTCTCCTAATGATAAACCTAGTGTCATTTTGAAGTCAGTGAAAGTAGAGTTCTTTAACAATGCTTTATCAATATGGACTGATTAAGTGTTTTGCTTCAGTGTCCCTTTAAAGGGGCCTTGAACCACCCTTTGGGCTTGGTGAAATAACATAGTCCGCAGGTAGCATACGCTGCTGTGAACATCTCAGCCAAGTTTTGTTGTCGTATGCGGTGCGTGGAGCTCACAAGCAGAGTGCAAATCACCTTTCTCTCAAACGCTCTCTTTTCAAACAAAAGCCTCCTCCTCACTCTCTTCTGGACGCTTTATTTCATAATAAAATGGATTCCCGTACACAGCTGCTATTGGTAGTTGCAGTCAGCTGTGCAATGTAGATACCCCGGCCGCCGCGGGGTGCTGACATGAGTCCACTGGCTAAGTGCTCTGCAGTTCGCTGAGAACAACCGCGTTTGGCTTACGTTTAGCGCGTCATAGGTATGAAAATCGGAAGTCGAGGCGTCTACGTTAACATCCAAAATGGAATTTCAACTGTGCGCTGCGGTGACATTTAAAAGGCACAACCACAGTGATATGTGATATTGTTGTGAGCACGCCCAACTCCGCCGTAGCCTTTGCAGTGCAAGGCAATGAAGAAGGAACGGGAGCACAGCGGAGGCTGTATTTGATAGCCTAGTAACTCCGCTTCTGTTGAATGCATTGAAGTACTTTTTGCACCAAAGTATTTTTGAAATAGCCCTGTTTTCACTTCAAATTATTTTCTCCACTTCGATAAAAAGTGGTTCAGGGCTGCTTTAAAGAAGTACTGACAAAATATTTGTCTTGTTTTTACTGGGTAGCTGTCGACCCAGCAAATGTGCTATGAATCCTGCAGTCCTCGGGAATGCAACAAACAATTAATTATGTTACTGTTTATGCAAACAGTTCGAAACGCACCAAATGCAGCATGGCTTTGGACGTGAAGCAGGAGACTTATCACATGACCAGAGCCTGAACTGATGGTCTCGTGATACTAGAAACTACTGATGTGTACACACACACTATGACCGTGCTTCCGAAAGCCATTCAGCATGTGACAGTATAATAGGGGAGAGAAGGTCCCCCCGCCTTTCTAAGAGGAGCACACAATTATAAGGCCCAATTTGGCGGCCTTTGGCGACATGTTCATATGGCCCTCAACCAATGCACCAAGCCGACTGGCACCCACTTGAGTTGTTTGTGATCCCATATGGCTACCGCCTCTAGTTTGGCAACGTAATAGTCTCCTGCTTCAAGTTTGAAGCCATGGTACACTTAGTGTGTTTTGTTAACTGATTGACTAAAAATTGATGTAAAATGAATTATTTGGGGAACTCTTGAGGAATTGAGGCTTCATACCATAGTTATGGAGTGTATAACTATCGAAACAAGAAAAAAAGAAAGTCGTCACACAAAATTTTTCCGTTTGTACTTTCAGAAAAGGTGGAAAAGAGTAAAGACCATTGCTCTCTTTGGCCACATTTTGGATCGCTCACGTTCAGAGATGTTTAACCTTCAGTGCATATTGATTTGCATGAGCCAACGTACATTGTGCCAATCACTACACTGAGTGGATCACATCACATAGTGAAAGTACCCCTAAATGTAGTGAGCCATGTAGCCTGTCCTCAACTTGGGCCATACTGCTTAGTTTCATTCGATGTAGGAATATGCAACAATGCATCAAGTTGCTTGAGAGCATTCTTTTAAAACCCTTGATTTCAACATTCTGTGTTTTCCTTATATTACTTTTTCTTGTGAAGAACTTTGGGTTGTGCAGGTGGTAATACTAAAGGAGGGGGGAAGCAGAAAATGGGGGGAAGGTTAGGCCATGATTCAAGTCGGTTTGTAATTGCTTTCACATTTGGTTTCACAGCCTGTGTCTGTGCACCGCTGTGTTCCGGAAGCAAAGCTTTTACCAAAGGGAATTTGTGATACTGTCTTCCTCATCATTATGAATAAAACAACCGTGAATTAAAAAGGTGCGATTTTTTATTCATTCAAGAACAAAAACAGTCATCCAAGAGAAGGTAGCATAGAGCTGCAATAGAAACCCATACCAGTTCTTCAGTTAAGCAAATGTCACAATTGGAGCAGAGTCCATCCTTGTCTGTGGATGGCACGGAACGCCATAGTCTTTCCGAGGCAGTTGCTCTACCTACAGCTAACGGGCAGGCTCATTGATGGTAGGACAAAAATGAACAGTTCAGATCTCTTATTCAGTTAATTTGCTGTCGTGCCCGGAGGAAACATTTGCATAGGCATGGAAAATGCAGTCAAAGATGGATTAGGTGGCAGCAGAGATTGGGAAACTTGCAGGCACAGGACATACCCACCTGCTGCAATACAAGGGGTGTAATTGGAGATTGCTTCAAGATGCCTTTTTCTTGTAGTGGACATAGAATAGGCTGGTCATGATGATGGTCATGTGGTAGAGTGTGCCACTTCTGCTATGACTCCACAATACCTTTTAAAGACTTTCTGTACAAACTGTGCTGTGTAAGGAAAAAAAAAATGATGAGATCGTGTGAAATAACATTGCCTATACTACACAGGTGCCATGTCTCATGCTTTCTGTTTTCGTGGTCTTGTGTGCAGGTTGCTGGGTGGGAAACAACCATGACTGCAGTAAGAGCCAGCATTGTGCGGAGACGCGACGAGAGCCGAGTGTGCAGCTTCTTTTCTGCTGCTGCGAGGGCGACCTCTGCAACACTAACCTGAAGCCCTCTGGCGTGTACACTTCAAACTCGCTTTGTAAGGCGCCTCGGAAAGGCTGTGGCATTTTTGGCCCATGGCACATTGATGAACATGGCATGCCGATTTTTGTGCATGTTTGTGTATGTGTCGTGTGCGTTTGTGTGTGCATTGCATCAAAGGAGTACTGGCATGAAATTTACGACTTACCATTTTTTTGTGTGTTAAAATGAAGGTCCAAACGTACTGCAAAGTGGCAGGGTTCATTAAATAATTTCCAATAATACTTGTTTCTGCGAGCCAGGTTCACTTTCAGCACCCAAAGGTGGATGCACCATGATGTTTCGATACAGGGGATTGTGCTTCGTTCCTGTTGGCACAGCCAGAAGAAATGAACGCGACTTTTGTAGTGATTGGCGAGAGTTTAATAAAAAGGCTTAGCAAGTTATTGCCCCCTCTTCCCCCCATTCCGTGGGCAATAAAAAATTTTTCCTAGTTGTTTAAGACTTCTTTTTTTAAATGTTATTAAGCATAATGTCCTTTAGCATGCTTTGTTGAGGCTTTGGACGGCCTTGAAAACCCATTGTTTTTCTTAAAAGCTGCTGTGAGCACTTAGTGACAAACATTTGGTCAAATAAAGATCGTGGTGACTCTCTGCACTCTCTATTTAACTCTGTGTCACCCAGTTGAGCGTGACTTCGAATTGAGAATTCACTCGAGCACCTTTGCTTTTTCCTCAGTTCGTCCAAATGGAAGAATGATTATCAATCTGTTTGCTACGTCGAGGCAGTTTCCCTAAATAATTTGGCTTGATTAAAAGTATATATTGCTTTGACTTCAGCTGCCTGTAACATGATCTTGTGTAGAAAACTCTTGAAATTTGTGTTTGTGTGAGAAAAAGGACACAGCCTCTTAAAGAAGGACTTGTAGCAGACGACACACGAAAGCTCCAAGTGCCATAGAATTTCGTACAATGGGACCAGGGTGGCGATTTGGGCAACTTGGTTAGGCATAGTGAACTTGTTCTACCCCACTGTGAGACACGGACACAAGGAGGAGGAGTGCAGGACACACAAATAGCTTCATGTGTCCTGTGCACATCTTCCAACTTTTAAGGTTTTATTGTAAAATGTTTGATTTATTGCAGAATGTTTGCGATTTTTGCATTGATGCAAATAGTTTGCACAATTTTTTATTGGCACATATTTTAACGCAAACCCCCTCCTTCCCCTGCACCCTCCCCTTACATAATGTCCACCCCCCTAAAAAAATTTCTGGGGAGAACCCTGTTATATATTCAAATAATGTTTAGTATCTTTAACAAACTTCAGTGTTTTTCAGTTGCCATTTTCGTTTTTCCTTTTTTTTTTTTATTCTCAGCTTGGCAGGTCTGCCTGTGCCCTTTCTTGTGTTCGTGTCTGTCAGTGCTAGAACTTCTCTTACAAGAATCTCTGGAATTAATCAGTTGGATTGCGTATGCCTGCACTGGTGGACCGGTGGCTACGAGGTTTTTGCTGCTGACCATTAGGTTGGCCACTGTGGCCACATTCTCATTGGGGCAGATTGCAAAAACACTTACGAACTTGGATTCACACGATACAATGTGGGCTCACACAATGTGGAACAGAACTTGGATTCAGCTCTGCATTGAAGAACCCCAGGTGGTCGCAATTATTCTAGAGTGCTCTACTACCACACCCCGCTATAGCCCCAGTGGGGCTTTAGGATGCTAAACCCAATCAGTTAATCAGTCAATCAATTGCTCTGTGGAGCACTCGCATGTTTTGTCTGGGGCAGTGCCTGTTCTATGGTACTGTTTCTTTCTTCACCAAAGTTTGCATCAAACAGGCCAAAATTAGCTCTGTGGTGTGTTTGGAAATATTCTTAGAACTGTGAGTGAATCTTGTTAACAGAACAAGGAGGGCGAAACCGGGAGGTAAATGGGTGCTTTGTGGTGTTAGTTTTGCGCGGGGTCCTTGTCTCGTCCTGTGCCACGAACGTGCAAGTCAGGGCAGGCACATTCTCGGCCAGTCTAGGATCGTACCTTCAGCTCCTTTGTGCTATACTATATGTAACCAGTGTTATAGCTCCATTATGATGTTAGTCAACTAAAAATATGGATTAGAGGGCAAACTCTGGCAGCTGATAATTCTAATTAAGATTGAGAGGGACAAGTGGAATTGGGCAGACCATGTAATGCCTGAGTAGATAACTTGCCCACTTCTCAATTTAGATAACAAGTGTTCCATTGAAGTGACAGAATGGGTGCCCATGGAAGAGAAATGCAGAGGATTACCTGGCGTGGTGAGATTAGAAAACTTACAGGCATGGGACAGGGTCGGGCTGATGCCAGACGAAAACGAAGTAGAGATCACTAGGAGTGATGACAGTGGCGATAACGCGCAAGTGTGACATTCGGTCTTCTGCTGTGGTGCAGCATCGACGAAACTGTCCCCGCCTGTGCAACTGGCCCCTCGGGGCAGCTACCGGACCGAGACGGTGGTGGCCTATTGCCTGGTGCCCCTGGTGGCCCTGGCAGGGGCGCTGGTGGGGCTGTGCTGGCAGCAGCGGCGCAAGCAGCGGCAGGGTCACTTTGCCGAGGTGCCCACGGCTGAGCCCACCCCGCTGCCCTCGCCCGCCCTTGCACCCAAGGCCATCCAGCTGATGGAGGTCAAGGCGCAGGGCCGCTTCGGAGCCGTCTGGAAGGCCCGCTGGGGACTGCAATTTGTCGCGGTCAAAATCTTTCCACCCCAGGTACCACCTTGACGATTGAGCATTGTAGAGCCTGTTACTGTGCGACCTAGAGCCTCCTCTGCAGCTGTTTCCTTTTAGGTGAAAAACACCAGGCTCTTTAGTGTGCTGAGAGCAGACAGGACAATTGGCCTTTTATCGCAGCAAAGGTCCTAGAAGCATGGACTGCAATTTTACAGCGATGCCTTCTGCTTGATTCCTTGCCGCTATTATCATCCACCATTCACGGCCAGCTGATCCCATTGATAATGCGGGTGAAGCATATTCCGTATTTCACATGTGGCTTTCAGCGATGCACAATTTCATGTTTCTGTTGTTGCCAGTGCTCATCACCACGTGTGGCAACAAGCGCGTGAATAGGGGTAGTTTCCACAGAGGCGACAGTGCTAGATGCGCTGCCCTCAGGACAAGGTTATTGTCTTGCAAGTGATCTCAACAGACCTTGATCAATAGAAGAAAGAATGTTGCCACTCGTTTAAGGATACTTGAGAGCTAGCTCACCGTGATCTTGAAGTCGGAAGAAGCTGTCCCGAGCCTGGTAAAGAAAGCGCCAAATTCCCGTTGAAAGCGGTTTAAAGATTGAAACTAACATACCGCAAATAAAAGTGCTTTCAGTGTGTGCACAGCTCTTGCAACATATTTTGGATATAGATAGCCAACCCACTTTTCAGAACTACTCACACTTACCTGCTACCTGCTCCATAAAATCGTATAGGCGTTTTTATGATAAAACCGAATTGTAGTTCTTCAGTTGAACCAGCACATAACAGTGACCGAAATTGCCGACGCTGTACCTGATCTTTTTCAATTTTTTGTACATAATGCGCGCATAATGGCGTTAGACAGAAAATGTGCCAGCCGTGAACAAGGTAGCCATAATTCAGGTTGCTGCCTAACGTCCATGCAATAGTAAAGCGAACCTTTTTTTCACTGCGCTGTGGGTTTTGGCGCAGCACTGATCGAACTGTGTTGAGAGCGGTTCAGTTCTGTGAACCCGGCATTTGGTGTCGTACCATTCTGGGCAACAGATGAGATTATGTTGGCAAGTCGTGGTGATGGAAGGGACGTAAAAGCGTTGCTTGCACCGGTCACCACAGTACGTTGGATGCATTTCTTTTTGTGCTTTCCATGTGACATGTGGCCGGTGTGAAGAGATGACTTTGGAAGCGCGGCACCAAAGTGGCCACCGACTTTCACATTCAACAAAATTGACTTTTTTGTTTGTTGTGGAGAATAGTTCTTCAGATTGCCTGATTTTGGACATTTTTAAAGCCCCTTCTGTATATAACAATAACTTTAAAAAATTAGTTGGCGACTGCTTTTTGCTTAAAAGGTAAATTTTCAGTTTTAGTGATATTTAAGTTATAACGAAGTAAAGCACAGGTTTTTCCGGCTTCGTTATATTGAGGTTTGACTGTATTTAGCTCAGGTGTTTGTGACCTTATTGATTATGATTATGCAAGTTCATTTGTCACATTTAAGAACTGTTCAACCAGGAGAATGGCAGAAAGTAACCATGATTACTTTCTTCTTGAATGTAGAAGTCATCAAGGTAAACAGTGATACTGTGCGTAGTATGGTCCACTTTTAAAGGGAACACCCAACTGGTAATATGTGCACCTTAACTACAAAACCCTTTCTGTCTTCCCTATCACATGGAATGTTGCTTTGGTTCTTAGAATCCTTGATTTCCTTTAATGCGATTAGTATTCTTAGGATACTCTAAGCGCCTTCCTGTCTATCTCTCTCTCTGTGTGCGTGTGTATGTGCACGCGCGCGCGTGTGTGTGTGTGCGTGCGTGCGTGCTAACCATTTTCCTGCCGACGTGGGTCACTGAGTAGTTCGTGGTCTAATGGGTAGAGCAATCGGGCTGCTGGGCTGAGGGAACCGGTTTCGAGACCAAATTGGGTCACTGGGTACGCACTTTTTGAACACAAACCTAGGTCACCAGGTGTGTTCCACTGTTCAGTGACAGGGGGGAAAAAATGAACCCGTTTCATATATATTCAGACAGTCTTGTCTGAATATATATTTGCATGCTCACCACGCATGGAATTTGTGGCAACGTTGTCGAATTGCACAGTGTGCCTAGTAAGAAGCGCAGGAGAGAAGCCCGGCTGCATACAGGCCTCATACAAGACAAATTCTGGAGTTGGAATTCATGTTCAAGAGTAGTCTGGAGTGAAAGGAGGTGGCAGGCCATGCAGTGCTGATACAGATAACCAGTAAATAGCTCACCCAATTTGCCATTTAGTTAACCAGTGGTTCATTGGAGTAACAGAATGGGTGCCCAGGGAAGAGAAGTGCAGAGGATTATGTGGCGTGTTGAGACTGGATAACTTGCAAGTCTATAACGGTGTCGGCCTGATACGACACAAAAAGGAAGTGGAGATCATCGGGAGAAACCTTTCAGTGCAGGACAACATGGATAGGCTGGTGACATTTGTGTCATGGAGCAGTTTGTCATTGTCAAGCAGAACAAAAATGCTTTGCTAGTGCCTTGGAAGACCTTAAAAAGCTGTTGCCATGTCTCTTGTTCTCACATTAGCTGTTACGAACTCTGAGCATGTGAAAATCCTCTAGGTTCCAAGATTTGAGGACTGTTTTGTTTTGTTTTATAGCATCACCTGCAGCCAGAACACCTACTTTACATTTCTGTCAGTGAACTACCTTAACCCTTTCAGTTCCACTGATATACTGGCACATTTCTGTTCCACCACACTCCTTTTGACCCTCATTTGTCAGATAGGAACGCGAGGACCACACCAAGAGAGCATTTGCCATTATCTGTGTCATTTTTTTTCATTTTTGCATAACCAAAAATAGAATATTGTGTTTGCTTTATAACGTCTGAGGAAAAAAAAAAAAACCTGGAGGGGGGTGCATCACCTTCGAGAAAACTCGACACTGGAAGGGTTAAGTGGCTCTTTCCAATTGCTATCGCTCCATCAGTTAAGCAGTGGTGACGACTTCAGATGTCCTTAAACGTTGCGCAGGACAAGAGCTCATGGATGGTAGAGAAGGAGATCTTCAAGATGCCCCAGATGAAGCACGAGAACCTGCTGGCATTCCTCGGCTCCACGAAGCATGGCGACCTGAATCACACCGAGTACTGGCTGGTCACCGAGTACCACGAGAGAGGATCACTCTCCGACCACCTCAAGGTAGGGTGCTTCTGTAAAGCCAGTTTGTACACATCAACAGATGGTGGAGGAAGTGAGCATAAAGAGAACGGAGGCTGCAACGATTACAGTTCAGCGTGGCTTCATTCGTTTGAATTGGTAACGACTTGAGTTGGATTTTTTTCAGTGGCTATCACATGTGCCCTTCTCCAGTCAATACCATGCTCTGTCGACATGGAATGTTCGGCAATTGCGCTCGAAGAGGCTTCTTGCTTTTTAACATCTAGCAGTGTCGGTTGAGGTGTCTTTCAAAATTTCCAATTTCATTGAGCTATACATGATTCAAGTTGGCTTGAAGAGCTTTGTAACAACACCCGGCCACTTTTTCGGAAGCTTGTCATTTACATTTTTGCATGTGTATGTCGAAGCTCCTTTGTCAACTTGTGTGACTTGTGTGACATGTGCACATGGAGCATGTGAGTAATGTGGGCTAAGGCCTTCCTGGTACCGGAAGCTTACGGTATTGCAGCACATTACCTGGGAACAGATTGACTGTAGTTAGGAATGGATTGAACCTTGGGCTAGTTGCTTCTTTTTTTGTTTGTAGCAACAACTTTTGGGCTGTGAGACAGCTTACCCTTTCTGTGTTTTCTTCGTACAGGAGAGATGCACGTTTGTGAACAAGAGGGAGCACTGTGATGTACATTGTTTAGTTCAGAGGCTAACTACGGTAAAATAAAGCACATAAAGAAGTTGATGCTAGAGATGCATGGTGCAAAATTAAGCACTTGAAGTGTGTGTAGATGTAGTATAAGAAAAAACTTGAAAACTCGCATTGTTGCCAGATGTTACGTGGACGGGGTGGGGGAGAAGAACCAAGACGTCCCTGGTGCAGTTCACTGCGTCTGCTTGTTGCCTAGCTCCAGACAACAAGCTGATTGGGGTGTATCCGCAATTCTTTCCTCATTACTTCCTATTCCACTGGTTTTCTGCTGCAAGCTGCCCTAATTGAGTCAAATACGACAGTAATTGCTATAATTGCACAACCCTACTTAATGAGCTTCGTCAAGACTTTGCCGCCTTTTGCGATTCCACAATATAGTGTAATGTATTTGATAAAATGTGCAGTTGCCTAAGGAAACTTTAAAGAATTTTAGTAGCAGAGGGCAAGACAATTGGGCAAGGGAAAAGAACATTACGAAATGCTGGGCTGGCATAATGTAAGGACTCCTTTTGCTAGATCCTACTCCTTCTTTATCATCCACGATTCATGGCTAGCCGGTGTCACTGATAATGTGGGCAGAATGCCACTCAGACCACGGATAAAGCACAAAAAGGAATAGCATCGGAATAGAACCGTTACACCACCCCAGCTCAGCCCCATTTTAGTGTATGCTGCGTCGAGTGTGTCGCAAGTGTGGTGTTGTTCGCGCAGGCTCACCTGGTGAGCTGGGGCGAGGTGCTGAAGATAAGCGAGGGCATCGCCCTGGGACTGGCCCACATGCATGGGGAGCGACCGGCCAACAAGCTGGAAGGCTACAAGCCCCCGCTGGCACACCGCGACTTCAAGAGCAAGAATGTGCTGCTCAAGGCTGACATGACGGCCTGCATCGCTGACTTCGGCCTCGCCCTGGGCTTCCCCAGCGGGGTGTCGCCAAGGCAGGCACACGGACAGGTGATTGCTCCTCTGCTGCTAGCGCGTTTGCTCATGGCTCATGCTCACCACTGAATTGCCAGGTGCCGCAGGAGTGGGTGCAGAAATCGAACGCGCGTGCTTGAATTTTTGTCTGTCGATTTTTCCGCAGATTGGGGTGGAGAACGTGCCAAGTCGTGATCGTCAGCTTACCGCTGTTGTTCAGTGTACAATCGTTAAATTTTACTAGTACCCACATATGCAGAAAATTGTAGAAAGGCCCATGCCTTCCTTAACAGTACGGAATGGAGCTCGGTAGGTCAAGTTCTGGCATAGAGCAGCTAGTTTATTCCGAAGGAGGTGAAGTGTAGTCTAGGATAACCGAAGATTACGTGGTGGGGTGAAATGCAGGCGTAGGATGGTGTAAGTTGGCCCAAGGCAGAGGTAATTGGAGATCACTGGGAGAGCCTTCTGTCCTGCATTAGACATAAAATAGGATTATGATGACAATACAGTCGCCGACCGTTTATTCGGACCTCATGGGGACTGTGGAAATGTTCGAATAAATGGGTGTCCGAAAAAGGAGATTAAGAAAAAAAAAAAGGAAATCCTTCATTTCCATGCACTTATTCGGGCTCGGCAGTAGGCTTGAAGAAATAGTGAATGCGCCATTGCATGCTGTTCCTTTTACGTGCAATCAGGTAAGCCTGAATCTTGGAGAGGGTCGTACGGTCGCTATAGGCGGCTGAAAGCACAGTCACTGCGCCGGCATTCCCCAGCACAGTCTGCGCGGGCACTGTCAGCACCATTAGACATTTGACACGTTGTTTCCGTATGCCGCGTTAAATCACCGCAACCTCGACACAGTACACAAAGCAAACATCATCACACCGTCACACCGACACCAGTCGCACAAACGAAAAATGTGGCCTATATTCGCAGTGTCGTGCACGAAGAAAGAAACAAATCAGCTGCTGGAGTGTCATGACATGGCTTACAAAGCTGAGCCCGGAACTGCTGTAGCCACGAACCAGGCAGAAACGATGATGATGAGTGGGGATTTGCAGTAGCGCCACTTCGTGGGGCAGCGAGAAAACTCCGTTAAAAACAAAAATGGCGTTCAGCAAGTCGAACCATGCATCGCTCAGAGTCGGTGCATGGTGCTCTCGAAGGAGTTGGCTCAAGGATTGTCCAAAAAATCAGTCGGCGACTGTAATGTAAACACTCAAATGTTTTAATTTCCTGCATTTGCTAGTTATGCTCAGAACCTTTGAATGCTTATATTTTGTTTTGTTTGTTCGGCATTAGGGCTCTAATATATGTTTTGAATTTTTTTGCATTCTCTGATTTTGCTTTTGTGAGGCCTCGTCAACTCAGTGCCCCGAATGGTGCCTGCGAGGTATTTTTCAAATAAACAAATGAATGAAACATCCAGTAAATAGCATCCGTTCAGCAGTCGACTTGTGTTAATTCACCCCCTGAAGGTACCAATAAAATTGATCGAATTATCCCACAGGTTGAAATAAACAAGATGCAGAGTACACCGCTGATTCTTTTGGCAGTATTTGCCCGATTCTAACATGCCCCTGAATCGGAATGCACGCCCACTTTCTGTGTCCAAAGTAGAAAAATAATGTAGAAATCATAGTGAAGCTCCTAAACAAAGTAGAACTCTGACGCGCTCACAATATTTACCTGGGAAATGGGCAAGGGTCTAATATGTGTTGCGCCTCAAAGGCACTCTTTGTTTTTGTTTTTTAAGTCAGCTTCGTCGCAATGCACCTGTGTTATGCAGTAAAGCATATGAAAGCCGCGAAGGTGGTTTTAGTTTTGTGTTTGATATCACCATGCAGGCAATTTCGGTTCAATTTTCTCGAAAAAAAAAAAAAAGCCGCACATTAGAATCGGGTAAATACCATAATCAGACATTGTGACCTACGGCTATTGCTTGAAAATCTTTCTGGGGCAGGCCGAAAATAGGCGTTTTCAACAGATGAGGCATGTTCAATACATTCATAGTCCCCTAAGCTCCGCCGAGACAGATGCTGCCTCTAGAGGGGTCACCATTGGTCATTTACATGTGTGCTGACTGGTCAAGTCCAAATTATCTGTCAAAGGCCGATTTTAGGATTGAAGTAATGAAAGTTCGGGCCCATAGGAATGCACGGGCACCGGTCGGGACCTTTGGTCCATATCGAATTAACGGAAAAATCAAATTAACCGGAGTCAAATGAATGGAAGTCTGCTGTATTATACAAAACACTCTGCGGAGAGTCATGAAACAGTATGGAGGCAAATACGTATTAGCAGTGGGCAAATTATAATCTTGGAACCAAATCGAATATGAATTGAATAGTGCCAGAAAGGAAGTGAATATCAAACAGTTTTGAAATAATCAATAGCTCTTTACAATCGCTGACCAATTGTTTGGACTTGACAGTGACTGCCAAGAAAGTCGGGATAATAGGAAGTCTAAAATATCAAATTTGGCAGAAGATAAGTGGAGATATTCCTCAAACGGGCAAGAAGAAAGCTTGATAACATGTTGTTTGCTCACATGCACTTGCATGTGACTTGATAAGTCTGTATTTCGACCATTGTCATGCTGTCGCTGCAGATAGGCAAGCACAGTCAACACAAATCTCCTTCCCTGGCAATTTAAACAGAGGTCAAACACACTCCAATAGCCAAATGATCATAGGTTTCCTCACAACAGTAATTCTCTAGCACTCCCTTCACTTAATCATCGCCCTCGTCAGTGAGACATGAAAGGTGGAATTGTCACCACTTGAAGCTGTTTGATTATTCGTAATTGCAATCAAAGAAGTTGCCAGAAACCATGTTGCTATTTAACACCGGCGGGAGTAAACGCTGGATGCACAGAACTCTCATGGCAAATCGCAAACTCCCCAAATGCGGCCTTAACAGCTTGTCAGCTTGGCTTGTCTTGTGGTTTGGCAGGTTCTGCGGCTACTAGATCTACTACACTTTGCTAGTTTCTGTTTCAAGCAGGTGGCAGCGACGTGGCCGACAGCGCATGGAGAAGTACCTATCAATACTAGAGTGTAGTATATATGGGAGTGGATCCAGTGCAAGCTCTGCGCTGAGGCTTCTTTCTCTTTTTCCCCCCCCCCCTTTTTTTTTTTTTTTGAAGTGTTGGTGGAGCCACCGTGACATTCTTCTAAATGAACGAACCTGTGCACCGGCCGGACGCATGTCACATCGGATAGCCTTCTACAGCTGCATGGACAGTCATTTCCCTCTGCTGTATCTAGTTTTGGTACTTGGTGCGAAACAGTAGTGTCTTCGGCGAGGTTTGCTCATCCTTCTAGAGAAAGTAGAGGCGCGTATGTGTTGTACGGACAGCACCGTTGAATGGAAGTGATGAGCATCCTGCCTGTACCATGGCGAATAATCACTAATGTGAAACTCACACAGTGTGGCGAAAACAGTGATTTTATTCCCCACTGGCGTGCCCTAAAGAAAGGGGAGAAAAAAAGACTATGAAAACAAGGCAAGAATGACAGTGCGTCGAGAAGACACCGGCATGTTGAGCAGACGACAATGGCTCGCCCGATGAGCTCAGTGCAGCCAATGAGAGAAGCCGGAAGAGCCAGAGCTTCAGAATAAGGCGACGCCAGCGACACCGCAATTTCAGTATTTTTTTGCATTACTCCTGGTGCCTTCCGCAGTGCCCACTGGACGCCACTCCCCCATTCTAGTATGACCTAATCAAAACATCAGTATCACTCTTTCTGCTCCACTCTGTGGCCAGATAATCACACGGTCATGCAGGCAGACTTGAAAGACTTGAAAAATTATAGACCGATCAGCTTACTGTCCGTTGCATACAAAGTATTTACTAAGGTAATTGCAAATAGAATCAGGAACACCTTAGACTTCTGTCAACCAAAGGACCAGGCAGGATTCCGTAAAGGCTACTCAACAATAGACCATATTCACACTATCAATCAAGTGATAGAGAAATGTGCAGAATATAACCAACCCTTATATATAGCTTTCATTGATTACGAGAAAGCGTTTGATTCAGTCGAAACCTCAGCAGTCATGGAGGCATTAAGGAATCAGGGTGTAGATGAGCCATATGTAAAAATACTGGAAGCGGCTATAGCGGCTATCTATAGCGGCTATAGCGGCTATAGCGGCTATAGCGGCTATCTATATCTATAGCGGCTATCTATAGCGGCTCCACAGCCACCGTAGTCCTCCATAAAGCAAGCAACAAAATCCCAATAAAGAAAGGCGTCAGGCAGGGAGATACGATATCTCCAATGCTATTCACAGCGTGTTTACAGGAGGTATTCAGAGACCTGGATTGGGAAGAATTGGGGATAAAAGTTAATGGAGAATACCTTAGTAACTTGCGATTCGCTGATGATATTGCCTTGCTTAGTAACTCAGGGGTCCAATTGCAATACATACTCACTGACCTGGAGAGGCAAAGCAGAAGAGTGGGTCTAAAAATTATTCTGCAGAAAACTAAAGTAATGCTTAACAGTCTCGGGAGAGAACAGCACTTTACAATAGGCAGCGAGGCACTGGAAGTCGTAAGGGAATACATCTACTTAGGGCAGGTAGTGACGGCGGATCCGGATCATGAGACGGAAATAATCAGAAGAATAAGAATGGGCTGGGGTGCGTTTGGCAGGCATTCCCAAATCATGAACAGCAGGTTGCCATTATCCCTCAAGAGAAAAGTATATAATAGCTGTGTCTTACCAGTACTCACCTACGGGGCAGAAACCTGGAAGCTTACGAAAACGGTTCTACTCAAATTGAGGACGACACAACGAGCTATGGAAAGAAGAATGATAGGTGTAACGTTAAGGGATAAGAAAAGAGCAGATTGGGTGAGGGAACAAACGCGAGTTAATGACATCTTAGTTGAAATCAAGAAAAAGAAATGGGCATGGGCAGGACATGTAATGAGGAGGGAAGATAACCGATGGTCATTAAGGGTTACGGACTGGATCCCAAGGGAAGGGAAGCGTAGCAGGGGGCGGCAGAAAGTTAGGTGGGCGGATGAGATTAAGAAGTTTGCAGGCACGGCATGGCCACAATTAGTACATGACCGGGGTTGTTGGAGAAGCATGGGAGAGGCCTTTGCCCTGCAGTGGGCGCAACCAGGCTGATGATGATGATGATGATGATGATGCAGGCAGAGCCTGATTTATCAAGCATCATGTTTTAAAGTCATCCTCGTCAGTCGCCTATGGAGCTAGGGAGGTTGCCGTGAAGCTCTCTGAATAGTTGAGCACGTCCATATTATAGGTCAGCCACTGTACACCTTTACTATAAAACAATCTTCATATCATAGTGTGTTCACAACGTTAGTAAGTTGATTACATTGCATGCATTATAGTGTTATAGGAAAAGCACAAACGAAGCATTAGGAACAAATGAGCAGTGTACAGTGTATCCCGGGCATATTGAGCTCGACGGGGACCCCGAAAGAGTTCGATATAGCAACAATTCAAAATATAAAATATGCCTACCTGAATCTTGTCTGAGATCTCCACACCTCTCGGACAGTGTCTTGAGGTCGTGAGAAGTGGAATCTTATCAATTTGCTTCTGCTAGGCTGTGTCGAACACATATGGAGATTGGAGGTTGGAGTTGAATTCATTATGGCTGCTTGCAAAATCCTGAAATACTGTTAGTGGAAAGCCCTTGCCTCAAAAAAGAAAGAAAAAAAGACCCCCCCTTGGCAGAGCATCATCTACAGTTTGGCATTCCATGCCTGCACTACTCAGCGCAGGCATGGGATTGAGTGCCATCCAAGCTTTCTTGTGGAACGCACATTGGACCGGTAGGCCTTTCGCGTTTTTGAAGTGGAGTGGCGATCTGCTCTTGCCAATAATGAATGGTCGCAGTTTGCATCGACCTTTCATATGTGCAGCGAGCAAAAGTGAGAGCACCCTGCCCAGTTTTCCTCTATGGCATGTACTGCCCTTAAGATTCAACCGCTTGTTTGACAGCGTCTGCCAAAACTGTGCCGCTTCAAATTTGTCGGTATGAAATATTTCCGATGACCCAATCGAAGCAATCTCCTTGCCGTTAGGAGAAGAGCAATTGCAGGGGTCTGGCACGGCGTTCACTATATCGAATGCTGTGGTACATGGCTATTCTTCTGCATGGTATTTTTGTGGGAGTTCGCAGCTGTTCTGTATAGACAACGATTTGATAGATCTAAGTTCGATATATCCGGAATCAACTGGCGTGTGATCTGTCCCGCACTGTCATGTGTAGGTGCGCAGGCACAAGCTTTAACTGAGGGACTCATTGGTGAGTGTGGATGGTAGCGATTTAGCCGGAGAACTCTGGCTCTGTGATTGACGTACATAGCATTACTTTGGGTGTTTCACGTGTGCTATGGCTGCCACAGTTAGATTTATTTCACCCTTACTTTATCGCATTCATACTGTCATTTATCACTCAGTGCTGCTGACTAAAAATGAGTGGGGCACTTGACCACTGTCCTTGTCAGATATGCAGTCATTGCCTGCCATGCATCATAGAGATTGCTTGTGGAAACATACTGTTGGTAAACACGTGTGCCCTCATGGAGAAATGTTCGGGGAAAGGCCGCAGCGGCTCTTCTCGCACAGGTGGGCACCCGCCGTTACATGGCCCCCGAGGTGCTGGAGGGCGCCATCAGCTTCAACCAGGACCAGTTCCTGCGCATCGACATGTACGCCTGCGGCCTGGTCCTGTGGGAGCTCATCTCGCGCTGCTCTGCCCAGGACGGCAAGTCTTTTCTCTCGTTTTCGGCATCATTCTTTTGCGGGGCGGTTTCTACGTCTGCCTGCTCGTCTACTAGAACGACACTAAAGAGGTACAGTAAGCGGGCTTAAACTGAAGCAGCAGTCTTTTGAAACTCTCATTTTTGTTAATTTCTTGTGGAGGAGAAAATGAAGGCCGAACTTCATGTTTTCTTAATCTTGTGCCAAAATCCCAGTGCTGGTACATCAGTGTGGTGTCGTCAATTTCGAAATACTTTGTTGTATTTGGGCTGTTTTGGCACAGTGAAAGTTCTCGAGGCATCATAAGTTGAGTCTTTGGATTTTTATCTTTACCGATACCGCAACGTCAGGGCGACGTGGTATGGCAACTTCAAGGCAGCATTGCCATCATATTTCATTTTTGTATCTTTTCTGGCTTACCAAGCTTTCTATCATGATTGCGCCATCTGTTTTGGTGTTGTAAAATTATAGTTTACTACTAATACAGCTGAAGTTATTTTACGTAATACTACTTTAATAACATGGTTACAACACTGAGATAAGACTGCAAATTGTGTTGAATGTCTAATTAAATAAAAGAAATGATGATAAAGTATTTACAGTCATCTAAATTGTAAAAAGAAAAAAAAAAGAAATCTGTTTCCTCGGAACACAACAGGCCATTCAGAAAATTGCGAACTATCCATGACCGAGTCAGCTCATCATAATAAGAAAAAAAAAAAAGTGACAGTCATTCAATTCAGTTGAGCACACATGTGGTATGGGTATGCTGTCCCAAGGACACGGGAATTCCTCCACAGGTGAGGTGAAAAACTTGAGCGGATTCATCGCTGAGATGCGACGTGTCTGTGAAAAACAATTACTGCAAAGTGAACAGTACCGCCAGGCACCCAGGAAGGCAGTGGTGATTTTTATGCCGCTGGCAAGCGCAGCGGGAAGGTTGCTAGACTAATCGACAAGACCCCACTCTTTGGCCTGCCAAGTGGGGGTGTTTTGTATCGGCGCAATAAAAAGTGTCCCATTCTTAAGAAACGTCTACTACAACGCTCTGACCCCAGAAAGGTGTGATGTTTCTCTCTCTCTCTCTCTTCTTCTTCTTCTTCTTCTTCTCCCCCCCCCCCACCCCACATGATGCACACTTCCTGCTGCGAAGTGAAACATTTTTCCTCCTTCTGAATACCACCTTGAAGACATGGCGTTCTGCTAAGCACAAGGTCAAGGGTTAAATTCCCAGCCACTGCTGCAGTCGCATTTTGGTGTGTCAGATATTGACCAGATACTTCTCTTTTGCCAGCGCATGCACCAGAGAAACCAAGGTGGCCAAAAATTTATTCTAAGCTTTTCAAACTACAATGTCCCCCTTGTTGCTTCGGCGCTCCACAAATCAACCGTGCAATCAATAAATAAATTCCATCAATAAAATACTGCTTAGTGAGCCTGCTTGGTATGAACAGAGCCATCCATAAAAAGAAACTGCTGCCGAACAGTCAAGCAAGCTAGCTATGACGCATATTTTTATGCATGGTGAGTAGAAAGTGCAAGCTAAATTGTTTGTATACACTATTTGCATGATTCTAACGTGCATTTTTTATTAATAAGAAGTGCGGTGAAATTCACGTGTGTGTTACAGTCGTAACTATTTCTACTCAAAATCAAAAACAATGCTAGCCCCACTGCTATCAAACAGATGTCGTTGCTTTACACCTTGGTTTGTGGTCGCCAATTTCCAGTTCGCTGTACACCTGTCATAGCGCTTCTCCTCTACTGCCTTTTGTAAACATAGTCCAGTGACAAGGTGGGGGAAGAAAAAATACTTTTTTGATTACGAGGCACTCTTCAAGCGTAAGGTGATAATTCTGGAAGAATAACAGGGTAACCGGGCAGGGTCGCGTGTTAGGCATTCCCGAGACATAAATCTGAAGATGACTTTCTGTGGTCGGCAGACAGCGAAAAGGAGGTGTCGTCAGACTTCGATAGCGACTGCCCGCCAAGATTCAGCTGTGTGCTTGTCTGTGTGCTTCTGTACGTTCCTTAAGATTGCTTCGACATGTTGTGCCTCGACTCAGGTTTCGTCTCGTGATGTCGCTCTCTTAACAGGCGCCAAGTTATTTTGGGGGATACTTGGGTGGTAAAATAACTGCGCGTTGCAATCGGCAGCGTGGTAGAATCATGCAAATACGCTAACTGTCACAGAGCTGCCCTGTAATTTTACATATTATTTAACGAAAACTAGCGGCTACATTCCTTTCCTGATAGTTACCTATTTATGGAAACACTACGAATTGGATCTCGGCAAGCGAATCTCCTGTTCAATAAACTAAACATTTCTCCGTTTTCTCGAGGTTACCCTGGAGTACTCGCCTGCCTAACCGGCTTGAGAACTGTTGTCCTAATGTGGCCGAACTTCGCAATGAAATAGAAGTGTGGACAAAATGTGCGCGTGTGACCCCTGCAGGTCCAGTGGAGGAGTACATGCTCCCCTTTGAGGAAGAAGTGGGCCAGCACCCGTCCCTGGAGGACATGCAGGAAGCCGTGGTGCACAAGAAGGTGCGGCCACGCATCCGAGACCACTGGAGGAAACACCAGGTCGGTTGTAGGGCAGATATGGGCAGCCTCTGAGACTTTGGGGTTGTTGGGTGTTTGGGGTTGTTTGGGTTAAGACTTTAGGTTTAAGACTTTGGGTTGTTTGCAAAAAATGTGTTTCCCCCGGGGGTAATTTCTTTAAATAATTATTATTTACTTATTTTGCAGATTTAGATTTTACAGAGTGACTTACTTCAAGAAGTATTAAGAAAGTATTGTTTAGGTGACATTAAGGCGAAAAAAATGAAACTTTGCACACGCAGTATAAATAACAAGTGAAAGATGGTTCCAGCAATCCGATTTGTTGGTAGTTGAGCAGGGAAGGCTCGTCACCAAATTTGAAAGTGGGAATAGTTTAGGTGATTATTCAGTTGTGTCTAAGGCAGCAGCGAGCAAAGAAGTGATTAAGCCATACTTTAACTGTTTGGACAATTACAGAAATTGTAATCAGGAGCGAGGGTAAACAAACATTTATTTTTAAGCAGAATCACATCAAACATTGTGGGAACAAGAACACTCCCTTCAGCCATTGAGGGAGACTGCCAAACTTGCTTCACCAGAAGCTGCTTGAGCAACTCTGCACATTTCTTTAGTAGTGCGCTTACCAAGTAGTTTATCACATGTGCAAATTATTGAATATTCATTCGAGGGCACAATAGTTTCTTGCAAAGCGTGTGCTTGGAAACCTGATGCACTTGTCTTTGTGTTGTTATCTGTTATGCGCTTAAGCTCGGAAGTTAATTTTGAATATATGCCCGCATGTCATCAGCCACAAAGAGACAAACAATAGTCAGCCTCTTTGTAGCTTGTCGCTTATCGCTCTGGTTATCACTAATCAGTTGCTGCTGTTGCTTATTCTCCACAACAATGTTGCCGAGTTCTCTTTCCAAGCTGTGCAGGATGCTGCCTGTGTCACTCGCTTCTCTCTATTTGATTTTTTCCCCGGATAATTTGAGCTTGAGCCTGCAAAAAACGTGTTTGAAGGTGTTTCATTCGCACATCTCAGCTAGAAAGAAAAAGTGTAGCCCTGTGGGGTGCAACTCTCAGCTACTCCTGGTAGGCTTGCAACGAACTTACCTGCCTTGATGTATGTATTTTATTTTATTTTTTATTTTCCTTTCAAACATTGCTTTTTCCCCACTTGTGAAAAAAATTTACGCTTACCCAGCATTTTCTGCGGGATTAGACCTCCACACGAATTCTCATATGCAAATTTTCTGGTGATTGTACAGTTGTCGACTTGCTCTGCCAAAGTTAGCCCATGACATTGAGCTAGTACACTTCAATTGCTATGTTTGCCCATAAATGTGCTCAAGGAATTTCTGCTTACAATAAACAGAAACTCTAATTTTCACCCATTTGGCTGAAAGGAGTCGATTACTGAGAAAAAATTGGGATAGGACTTCTCTTTCTTGAATTTAGTGCTGAAACTTCGGTGTGTTCATCAGTGTGATCCGTTGAGAATTTCAAAGTTTTTTGAGTATTTGGGCAGTTCTCGTGCTGAAAATGTTCTTGAAACTTGCCAAGTTGAGCTTTTGTCTCATTTAGTTTTTTGTTTAGCGATGCACGCTTAACTATGTCCAAGCAGAGGCTGTCAAAATTTATGGTGTCACAACAAACTGCTGCTGGAAATTAATCATGGCTTCACCACCGTTCATTAATTTTTATATTTTCCTGGCGTCATACAAAGTCTCCAGCCACAGTAAAAGTGGCTCTTTTACTATTACAGAAGTGTTGCTTAACTAACACAGTTAACCTAAAGGCTAACTGCAATTAAATTTCACTTTGGCTAAAGTGTTCATAAATACGTAGTACATGCTATCGAAGTAAGCTTGACAAAGCTGCAGAGCTGGCAACAGTGATCGTTTGCTAATAGCCTTTAACTACAGTTAAACCTGGATATAACGAAGTTGACAAAAGCTCGCAATTTTTCGTTACATACAGGTTTTCGTTACATGCAGGTTTCGCGTGAAGGATCGTACGAATGATGCAGAAACGAAACCAAATAGCTCAATATATCCGCGAAGGTGAACTCACCCTTCAAGCATTTATTTTACACCAAAAAACTGCGTAATTTCCGTTTGCTTCTTCGGCACAAGTGACGGCACAACACACCGCTCCAAAGAAGCTAAATCGTGTAGAGCTCCTTCATCGTCGAGCGAGCCGACGAAACGGCGCATAACGTCCATTGCGTTCATCACCTCCTTTGCAGAAGGCACGTCACACGGATATGCCTCACAGGCACCATCATCACCGCCATCGGGATTTTGCACGCTTTCAGCTACTGCTGCATCAGACATTTCTTCTGTAGCCACGGCGGCGTTGTCGGCAAACAAAAAGTCAGTCAGTTCAACGTCGTCGGGTACACCACCGTTAGTGCATAGCTCGTTCCACGCTTCGGCCACATCGGACGGAGTAGAAAGGTCTTCCTCCTCCTCCTCGTCGGCACCAGCCCGTGCGTTTTTGGCTATTCCGGCCTTTAAAAAGCAATTCGCGATAACTTCTGCCCTGACCTCTTGCCAGGAGGCAGCAAGCATCTCGACTGCTTGATAAATGTCGATCTTCATCTCCCGTTCCAGACGGATGTCGAGAAGTATCTTCTGGATTAGTCGGCGCCGGTAACAGCATTTAAAACTGTTAATGACCCCTTTGTCCAGGGACTGTATTAGAGACGTGCAGTTGGCCGGGAAGTAATGCAGTTCGATGTTCGACAGCTGCAGGCCCTCGACGTGGTGCGCCGAGCAATTGTCCAGCAGTAGGCAAACTTGACGGCCTTGCCGCTTGACGTCCTGGTTAAATTCCTTCAACCACTCAGAAAATATTGGCCGAGTCATCCAAGCTTTGGAATTCGCCACATACTTCACGGGCATACGCTTCGTCCCCTTAAAACACCTGGGACGGGCACTTTTGCCGACAACTAGCGGGACTCGCTTGTCTGAGCCGTCGAGGTTGGCACACAGCAGAATCGTTATGCGGAGCTTGCTCTGCTTTCCACCGCGGCAGTCATCGCCTTTTAACGCTAGCGTGCGGCCCGGAAGCATCTGATAAAATAGAGCCGTCTCGTCGGCATTGTAGACATCAGCCGCCTCGAAGCGACTCAGGATACCAGGCAGCTCGTCAGCCACCCACGAAGCAGCAGCATCGCTGTCTGCGGAGGCAGATTCGCCGCTGATTACTCTTCCGACGACACCATGCCGGCTCTTAAATCCCTGCAGCCACCCGTTGCTTGCCTTGAAATCATCATGGCCCAAGATACACGCAAAATCCTTTGCCTTCTGTTGCAAGATCGCACCACTTATGGGTACATTTCTGGCTCTCGTGTCCAAAAACCACGTGAACACTGCCTTGTCCACATCAGTGTATGTGGACAGCTTCAGTCTTTTTTTCTTCGAGCTTGTTCCCGACTCCACTGCGTTTCTGATGCTGTGTTCCGCACTCAAAATCGTTGATAGTGTGCTCGCTGGAATGCTGAAACGGGCGGCAACGTCCTTCTTCTTCTCGCCCGCGGAGACAGCATTTAAAATTGCGAGTTTGTCTTCAAAAGACAGAACTTTTCGTTTTGTGGCAGCAGAACTCATCACGACCAACCGACGACGTAGTTAGAAGCGGAGACGCACGACTACACGCCGACAGGCAGGCCTAGCACCTCCAAAACAAGTCGGACAAACCAGTACCAGGGCACAGTTGACACACGCACACGTGCAGAACGCAGGACAACACTCAAAATGGCGAATGCAACGCATCCACAGAGAAAGAAAAAAAAGTGACGCATGTCGTTCGTCATGGAGTGTCGTTCGTCATCGTCCCTCTCCCTTCCCGCGCCCTGGCAATGAAAGAACCGGCTATCAGCGTTGCTTTTGAAGTGAATTCTTACACATAAGTGCGTCTAAGCCGTTGAAACAAATAAAAATCACTAAATAAGAATGCTTGTCCTCAAATCCATACGAAACAAAATAAATCTGAAAGAGAAATCAGCTGCCGATACCAATGCCACCTGGCGTCACGCTAGACAAGCAAAGCCTGAAAAGACTGCTACGTTAGGCACGGAGCGGCGCTAGTTGCCACCATCATCATCATCATCGCTAACTTTGCTCGGTCGCGGCAATCCCTGGCGTTCGCGTAGCTGCTGGCTCCTTACAATATTAATATTCAATAATCTAGAGCATTTCTTCGGCCGAATTTTCCTTAAAAGTGCAAAACGTATTGACTGATCAGCTTTGGGAGTTCGTTACATCAAGGCTAACCTCCGCAACGCGTTCGTTACATCAAGGTCGAAAATACATGGGCTTCAATGGGGGCAGCATTGGGGAATTCAAAAACTTCGTTAAATCCAGGAATTCGTTACATATAGGTTCGTTACATCCAGGTTTACTGTATTTCCTGCCCTGTGGGAAAAGCAGCAGTTTTTGGGTAGTCTAGCAAATACTTTTTTTTTCCTATCGCAGGGCATGCTTGATACTAAAGTCTATAGTATCAAGCTGAATGACAGGAAATCTTATTTCCGAATGTACTATAGTGTGGCACAACTTTAGAAAAAAAGGCACGTTTACTCCTCCAAGGCAGAAACACACGAGCCTCCACCAATGAGCGTGCACTCTAGATTATGTCATGAGCTAGACGGACGGTGATGATGGAGAAGATGGCTGCCCGCACTTTGAACTGGGCCGAACCGTGTCAGTTGCGTGCGTCTGCTCCTCATCAGAGGGAATCCCCAAACGTTTCGTGGTGGTTTACCAAGCCGGAAATATTATCGCGAGCTTACAATGCACCGTCCTTGTTGCATGCATTTATTCTGAGCTGTGATCCAGCAACGAAAGATTGCAACAAGCATCGCTGACGCTGCGTTATGCTTCGTCTGAAAGCAAGATTTCGCGACGGCATACCACTGCAAACAAACATCCCGCATGTTTGTTCCATGGTGTTTCTAAGTACTTGTTAAATGGCAACTGATTCATTTTAAGCCCTGAAACGAGTAGTAAATGTGTCGTGTACATCTAAACCAACCCGAAAGCCATGCAGAGCTGTTCTTTCTTCTTTTGTCTCTTGCAATGAAGCTAAAAAGCAGAGGATGCGCACTGTTGTAGAAGGCACGGGGTTATTTTTCTCGCACGATCTGACGTGCTGTAGCATTCAAATCGTGAGAGCTCTCCTGAACCAGTCATCAAAATACAAAAGTCTTTGTTAATATAACCAGAATTACGCATTTTAAAAGCACGGTTTTTGACCGGGACTCTTTTAGTCGCAGAGGCAATTGGCTGTCGCACTTCGGTCATCTGGGCGGGGCCTCTCCTTTTTTCTAAAGTTTTACCCGACTATAGTTGCAAACAGGTTTATTTTAAAGAACTTTAGAAAAAAATATAGCTAAGTGATTTTCTAGAAAAAAAGAAAAAGTTATGTAATGACATCATTGTTGCTTCACACTGAAAAAAACTCTAAAAGTTTTGAGAATATACGTTTTCAACGCAAAGGACAGGCACAATATTCCGACAAATATCATCTTTCTATATAAAAAGCTTCTTGAGATGTAAAGGATAATGTTAACCTTTGTGATTAACCCTACCCACCGCTATGCCGAGGTTGACTCCCTGTGAGACCACCGAACTCTTTGAACTCATATAATCCCTCTATATATAATCACTTTGTCCTCTATAATCCTGTTATTCTGCGAGGTCGTAGGCATCGCCTTGCGAGAGAGAGCGTAAGGGTCAACATTCAACAGCATTTGCTGTTGGGGCTAGTTTCCCATTCATCATTCAACTGCCATGTTCTCGACTGTTCTCAATTCCAGGGCTTGGCGGTGATTATCGACACGATAGAGGAGTGCTGGGACCACGACGCAGAGGCCCGGCTGTCGGCTTACTGCGTGGAAGAGAGGATCTCGTGTCTCTACAAGACGGTTCCGCCCACTCCCACAGGTCCGTTGGTCTACAGTACTACGTTGCACCCCTCTAATAAACGAACATGATATCAACATTGTTAGTCACTAATACAAGGCCTGAGTAAGCTTCAAGTCAATTGTATTTAGAATAATACTTGTTCGTCGCAATCTTGGCACCTAAAGAAAGTTTAGAAGTGCCGGACACATTTTGCTTTGCAGGAAATACTTTTTTCTGTACTTCAGGGGATGCCTGGTAAAAACAGTCTGATCATTTATAGCATTCCCAGAAAAGAGAAAATAAAAGGTTGCAACATTTAAAAAATTCTATTTCAAGTTTTTAATATGAGTTACTTGTGAGATTTTAAAAAAGTAAATCAGCGGGCATTTTCAAAATAAATTTTTGAGAAAGGCACATTTGCAAATTGACATATGGTATTTTTCTTGTATAATGAACGCGCTTTTCTTTTTACAAAAAAACTGAAACAGAGCTGGGGGGGGGGGGGGTGCGTTTAACATGCAGGGTAAATTTTATGGCTACTTCTTCAAGAGAGTAAAACTTGAAAAGCAAGACAATACTGACTTCGAAATGCATTAGTTAACTTTGCAGCAAACATGCATGTTCAGTGCTTGCAAACAGTCACAGATTTGTGTTTGCAAACAGGGACAGATTTGTGTGTTTCTGCTTCTGGGAGTAACGACGCATCTGATTTATATCAAGCAGCTCGTTGTGCTGCTTCCATCATTAACACCTGCTTACTCATGAAGACTTAAATGCCTGCTGGCAGCACGATTCCCGCTTTACACCACGTACTCCACGACCTTGCGCTTAAAACCAACTGTACATCTGGAATTGCAGCCCGTCACTCACAGCAAAACATGAGACAAGCAGAAAAGCAAGCAGCAGACATCGCTGTTGCAAAATGGTAGCCCTCGAAGTAGAAAAAAAAAAAGTTAGGCAGGTTTCACACAGTTTAATATTTGGCGTGAGCAAAGCTTTTGTGAGCCTACGAGACAAAACTGCACATCACAATACGAAATATGGAGTGGACTTTGGCGAACGTGCGCCCCATAATGGCCGTCAGCTGCGCTGGCGTACTTAGCTGAGCAAAGATAAGTTTTGTTCCCTGGCGGTATTCTCCAGCAGTCACTTCCGGTGACACTATCAGCTTCGTGAGATTTGGTGTGTCTCGGCAGTGGATGCGTCGATGTAGACAGCCAAAAATGTTTCTGACACTGTGGGAAGATAGCAACGCGGGCTCAGTTCTTGGCTGTCGCAACCACATTGTGGGGGTAGTGAAATGTATAAACGTTTGTGGTACTTGGTTTAAACATAGAATAACGAATCCTAGGGGGTCAAGATGAACCCGTAGTCCTCCATTATGGCAGCTCTCATAGCCATAGTTTTGCTTTGATATGATAAGTGCCACGAATTGGACAATCAAAAATGTGTAATATACAACCTGTTCCAATGTTTTGTGGAATTTCCCAGTTCTCATTTCTGAGCTTTCATCACCACGACAGTGGATAGGGATGTCTTTGTCCATTCTCATTGTGTGCAAAGGCTTTTCTTACAATGTTTCAGATGTCCTGTCACTTCTGCCACCTGGGGACAACAAGGGCATGGATGACTTTTACGTGCCACTGAACATCAAGAGCGCCTTAGAGACGGCCGGGCTCTTGTCACCGAAAGAGTCCAGCATCTAAGGTGCCCTCGGCTGCCGACAAGCCTTCCTCTCTCCTACGCTGCCGCTGGGAGAGAGAGCAGACAGTGTCGTCTGCTTTCTTGGGGGCCGTGGCAGGCTGGCTTGGCTTGCCAACAGACAGTGCTCAGATTTGACTGCAATTGGCCACGCAATCAAGAAACTAGTGTTTCAACGGACAGCCACGACATGACCGGCCCACGCTGCTGGTCTTCTGGATGAGCAATGCCTTTCTGTGTGCGTGCTTGTGCGTGTGTGTGCGTGAGGGTGCTTGCATGTGTGTGTCTGCATACAAGTGTGCCTGTGTGGGTGTGTGGGCAGTTGTAAAAAAGAAAAAAAAAATTCCACGGGTGTCTTAACATCTAGTCAAGCAGGCAGTGTGAGCATGTTGGATCAACAGAAAACACACACACACACAAAAAAAAAGAAAATCGCTAAAACGAAAACTGACGAAAATTGAGGCATAACAAAACAGGCCCTCCACAATGATGGCAGTGACTCTGAGGCTGCTGTCTCACTCTGTTACTTGGTTGAGGAAATGTCGTTCAAACAGGGATGGGCCTCACTGCGTCAAGCAAATGAGAGGCTTCTCCAAAATCTCTCTCGCTTGTTCTGTTCTTTGTTTGTCAGTGTTTTAAAACGGGAGAGATATATATTATATATATACATATATATATCTATATATGTATACATCTATGTACTTCAGAAGATTCGCAGAAGCAGATGTATATTTAAGCTCCCTTTGTTGGAGACCAGCGCCGAACACTCTTTGCTGCCTCCTTGCGGGATGAAAGAGAAATTTCGCCCTAGGTGGCTTCTATTTACGTAGTGAAGCTTTTTTTTTTTTTCCTCTGGACACGCAACTGTACAAATACCTCTTGACTGCTTGCTTTTCTGTAGAGAAGCTGTAAACAGGGTATTTAAAAAAAAAAAAAGAAAATGGAGGTATAGGAGTGGAGGGGGCCCAGGCAGTACTCCGCTGTAGTTCTATTTCTTTTTTTCTCTAAGGAGAGTAATTGTCAAAGCAACACGTTCAGCTACTCAAGAGCACAGCCTAGCGATGCTTCAGTCCATAAATCGAGACACTTGGACTAGTCTTTCGGTCTGGATTATGCTAAAGGCTTGTAGGTTAGCTGCACAGCTGGCGTTCGTGCTCCATAGGTGAGAATCCGCAGCTGTCGTGCCAGAGTGTAGTGCAAAGCCTGTCACGTATTCTCTATTTTTTTCCCAACATATGTATATTATATACATGGTGTAAACGGACATGCCTGGGCTAGCAAACGCGTCCCCTGGGCTGTGTTTTGAAATGATTGCATTAGGTAATGTAGTTTCTGGCATCTGATAGGAGTTTTCTTTTTTGAAGCTGTACTACAGTGTATAGTGGCAGAAACTTGGTGATCGAAAGACTTCGCTTTTGAGGGACAGTGAAGCAAAACACTGCATCAGTTTGAATTGGTTATGCTGTTCTTTGAGAACTCTGCTTGCATTTTTTTTTTCTTATGCACGAAAATGTGGATTATTTCTGGAGAAAACTAATGCAAAACTTCGACATCCGTGTTTCGTGGCCAAATGCCAATGCCCCAAATTATGTCCATGTGACATTGTGGTATTTATTAGGAATTTTCAAGTATTTCATCCATTTTCTTGCAGAAAAATGTTTTCCGAAAGTGTGAAGTTGAGCCTCTGTTTACGTTTGAGCGTAGCGCAATTCTTCGTTACTGAGAACCAGGTTGTCAAATCATCTCGGCCTTAGTGTCACTCCAAAAGGGCAAAGCTGTCGTTAAAACGACTAGAAACTCTGTAAATTTAGCAACTTTCTTGCTAAGTTGCTGCCACTGATTCTCATGCATTGGCTCACGGATGAGGTCGATCATTCAATGGCTGTTTGTTTAGTGCAGTGTTATGGCGGCATTTCTTGAGCTAACAGTGGGGCCTGACGAAGTTGCCGTACCAGCAGAATTGTGGGGACGTCAATGAGGACACAAGAATGCACCAGCTGGGTGTAGAATCGCAGGAAAGCAATCGTTTCTGAGTACGGCGTAGTGGTTGCGTGCCTGCTAGTGCTTGCGTTAAAGCACTTTGCAGCAGTGGAACGTGCATGAGAAAGATGATCGTGTTGATTTTACAGTTCCAAAACATTTTTTTTTTTATAGCAGCTTTCAGCCAGTGCATTTTCGAAAGGCAGAGATGCTAGCTTGCACTGCAGGCATTGCTGGCAAACTTACCTGTTCAATATTGAAGTGGCCAATATTGGACAGTTTTATTGTAGCATTCAGCATCATGCGTCCTCGTTTTTTTCGTGCAGTTATGAAAAACCTCTAAAGCTAACTGCGTTAAAACAAACAACTGGTTTCAGAAACAGGTTGCAAGTGATTTGTTAATACGCTGTCCCTGCAACAAGGTAAGAGCGAGTAAAAGCAAACTTAATAACATTACTTGCCATTGCAAAGAATAATTGGTAGCAATGATAAATTAAACTTGGAATGTGACATGGTTGGCCCCCTTACGGCCACCATGTCATCAGACAAGCTGTGTGAACCACTCAAAGGCCACAACACTAAATTCAAAATGATGCTGTGTGATGCGTCAAGTTCTTTCCATTGCATTCCTTGCAAGTACAATTGAATTCAGTGCTCTTCTATGCTGTAGTAAAACTGTCTGTAGATAAGCTTGTAGGGAAAGTGCCACTATTGAGCTCAAGCTTCATTACTTTCCGGCACGACTCGTTAAGAGTGAGGGCAGCTCACGTTCAGCAGTACACTTATTATAAAACTAAAACACATCGTGTGAAATTACTAAGGTGAGGTAGTAATAGCACTGCCCATGGTTTTATAATACAGTTGAGGCTTGAATCGGCCATGCGTTGTAGTGGGCCTCTGGAACAGTCTTCGTTCTTGGTGCTTTTTTCTATTCCGAAGTCGCGCGAGGAAGCCAAGCGTAAGCTGGCCTTCCAGCTAGAACACTGCTTCGTTTGCGCTCAAAATTTGTTAAGAGGTGGTGTATCGTGGTGCATTTTGTTTGGTACCCTGCCCTGGTGCAGAACTTGCCTGTTGCTTCCTTCAGAATAACTCCAGAAGTATGCATTGCCTGTCCCCATTACAGCAAAACAAGGTTGCGCACTGTGTCTCGTCCTGAATTTTACAGGCGCAGTTACTTAATTACTTTTCTTGCTTCCTTGTCACCACTTTCACATTTAATCTTGAACAAAGAAACTCTGGCAAGTACATGTAAAATTTAGTTGTTCTTCGTTTATTATTCAACTGCTATACTGAAAATCTTGCTTCCAATGTGGTATTGGTTGTAACGAAATAAATTTTTTTTTTGCATGGGACTAGAGGTACTATGCGAGCTGGCATGGAAAGGTCGCAACGTTCGCAAAACAAAGTTTTAAATGCGCTTCTCTGTGCATTTAAGTCATTAAGTGCGGAAAATATGTTTTTGGTCGCTGGTGCCATTAATGAAGAGTAGACAAGAGCTTCACTTGGCTTGGCTTGGTTTGTCGAACAGCGGTGTCTTGTCATTGTTTTATGTGGAAATTGCTCGCATATTTCTGGAGTACTGTTGCACTTAGTATCTTTTCTTTTCGTTCTTTAGTGGATTTGTTGGCATCATTCTTTAATAATGAGTATTGGATGTAACAGTGAATTTCGATCTGTACTGAACAAAATGCACCGAGAAGAAGCTTCCTTTGTGCAAATCTTGATTGCAGAGAAGCCAGTGGGTTATCCGTAAGAGCCCTTTGCACTAGTCTCGTTAACGCGACTATCAGTAGGTGCAACCTGATGAACAGCCAGCAGAACTCCCCCCACACGTGTTCCAGTGTCACGCACATCATGGCTCACAGTTGTGCTGCAAACCTTCCTCGAGACACCAGCAAACACTGCTGCTGAACTCTTTTACAAGAGGCCGGATAGAAATACAACCCGGCGTGTGGCTCGGACTGTGTAAATATTAAGGGAAAGAACCGCCCCCAGCGAGGATCTACTCAAGGCTTAACGTTTCGGCAAATGGAACGACTGTGGGGGAAAAAAAAAAAGAAATCTTAAGGTGAGGCATTCTACTGCAGCAAGTGTACAGCCATGGTTCACTGAAGGCTTGCCCGTACCTGCTAAAACATATACAATGATGACTGTAATACTAGGCTGGCATAGACGCTGATCCTGTATAGTCGGTGTACTCTGTAAGCATTGCTTCAATTACACCTTCGTAAGAACGTTGTTTTTGTTGGGCCACTTTCGGCCACGCTACGCCGGCGGGCATTGTCCCAAGCCGGATTGTGGCAGCTTCAGCAAAGCGCAGTTTTAGTAGCCAACGAGAGGCTCAATGAATCGTGTTTCCACAAATCGAGAAAAAAAAGTGTGTTGGACAAGCATGTAGCCAAACACTCCCCCCACCCCCACCCACTTTTTTTTTTTTAATTTAACGACTAACCTTATGCAGTCAAAGGCTTGTCTGTTAATTCTCTTGGGCCAAGACAGCGATTGGGAAAAATTTCGAGCAAAATAATCCGAGTGTATGTGTGTGTGTGTGACTGGTATGTACATGTCCGTGGCATCAATGACCTTTAAAAAAGTACAAGTGTTGCTCCTCCTCGTATGTTATATATATAAGTTGATATAAAATCATGCATTTTCATTAATACATTGCATTGCATAAGCTTTTTAAATCATGACAACTTTGTTTAGACAAAGGAAGAGTATGCTTTTTATATACATATATTATAGATTCTTTTTTCATTTTTTGACAGCTGTGTCAGGACGTGATCCCAGTAGAAACTAGATTGTGTTGTTTATCTTACTTTGTTTGTTTGTGTTGGAGGGATATTTTTCATTGACATGTACCTCAATTATGCTTGTTTCGTCATTCTTTGTGCCGATGACCTTTTCTGTTACGATACTGTACATGTATTTAATTTTGTGTTTTTAAAGACTGCAGTGCCAACTCGATTTCAACACGGCAGGCATCGTTCGGAGGCAAGACAAAGCGGCTTGCTCGAGTTAGTTGGTTTGCTTTTCTCCCAGCGCAGGCACACATTTGAAAACAAAAAATCTAGGTTTCTCTTGGTTCGTTCTTCGTCCTCTTCAAAACGTGAGTGAGCCAGGAAAAACCTGCGTCTACGGGTAGCGACAAACTTGATCGCAGTTTTCCTATTTGTTTTTGAATTCCGTTTCTCTCTCCTCTTGTGTTCCGTCTTCCTCTCTTCTTCTTCACTCATCGGTTTTCAATTGGTCTTTTAGTGTTTGTGTCATCGCTGCCTTCAGAGATGGCATTGGTTTCGTACGGCGGCTTGTCAGCCCCATTGGCAGAACGATTCTCGGTGCGGCTTGGAGGCTGAATTGGTGTGTGTCACTAGAAGACGGCACCAGAGGCACCAGAAGAAGTCGAGGTGCTTTTCGTCTGTTGACGGCACCAGGTGGAGGCAGAATGCTGATGTCACCGATGTCTGTGGACATAGGGATCGCTTGCTCACTCTGGTTCATAATTAATAAGAAAAAAAAATATATATATATATAAGTATAAAGCTGTAGAATGCACAGGTGTTGCAATTGAGTTGTTTGTCATGTGGTGCTGGAAGGCAGCTTTTACAAGAGCGTCCAGGTATATGTAGTTGGACGTTCTGTGTGAAAACGTGAGGTCCTTTGACAGTTCTAATTGAGCGTCCCCAGTGAACTGGACTTGGAATTATTAACAGGACCCCACTTCTGGGACAGCCATTCAAGGAAAGGAATTCATTTTTTGGGGGGTACAAAGGAATTAAAAAAAAAAGGTAAATGCAGACACACAAAGAAAGGACATACTTGCCCATCACTGCCAACATTCCTGTGTGTACAAACTACCTGTACTTTTTAGTTTTATGGTGGAGTCATTGTGTGTGCTACTTAAAACATCAGCAAAAGATGGTCGAAAATTAAAAAAATATATATATACTGCTGAAACAGATGCCCGAGCTCAGCTGCAGCAAGCACCTAAGCAACTCGTGAGGCCATGACAAAAGCGGCACTAGAATGAACTAGGTCATTAGCCGCACAGGCCGTTGGAGTGTTAAGCCATAATCTCAGTTTGAGAAATTGGCTGCGGTGCGGCTTAAAGGGGGTAAAAAGAAACGGGAAACCTTTAGGTTAAATGCATTGTGAATGCAGAGTGAAATGTCTCAAATTCTTGCATTGCTCCTTGCATCATTGCTATGCTTTGCTCGCAAGACTACTTGGCCAAGGCCCAATTAGGTTAGGGATGTTGGACACCACTGGTCTAACTTGCATTTTCTAAAGGCATTAACTTACAATGGTCACAAAGTCCAGTGGTATGAGAAGACTTGTTGCCGTAGTGCATCTTCGTCATTTTAGTGGGCGAGTTATTAATGATTGCAATTAGTAACGAAACATGTTGCAGATGAGGCTTGTCTTGCCTACAGAAGGAAGATATATAGCTGCTGTGCAAGTACAGGAAGTAGAGGTGTGTGTATGTTAATGTTGTCGGTTAGTACTGTTTTAGGTAACACGCATCTTGCAGTCGCTTTTATTGGGCTGGCTGCTTTTTTTTTTTTTAAGCCAGCATTTGTTGTCTGTAGGAGCGAAACGTCAGGTAACTTGCCCTTGGCTGTAACACCCCACATCGCAAGTGCACCTCGACGGAGCAGAGCAGCCGATAGGGAACAGCTGCTGCAGCGGTAGTGTGCCAGGTGTTGCACGAGGGGAGAGGACATCGTCGCAATGCCACGTCGCCCTCGCTTGCTCTCAGAAGCCTGTGTTATCCTCGCGCCCCTTGTTCCCGCAAGCTCTAACTGCACCTCGGTAAGGCCAAATCAAAACACACCAAATATCTCGACACGTTCACTTGCCCGCGAGAAGTTCTTCATTCAAACAACCGCTCAGGGGCGTTCAATTGGACATTAATGCTTTTGCATTCGCAACTAGTAAGAAATGCTTAGGTGTTCCCAGATTTTTTATTGTTATCTCGCAATCATTCATTGGTCAACATTTTGTGAGCTGTAAGTCACCTGCGAGAAGGCCTACCTCAAGCGAAGTCTATGAGTTGCATGTTAGTGCGATGTGGAGACAAACACTTAGCAGAAGGGAATAAGGCAGAACATAACGAGCCTGAAGTGTAGCGTACTTTGTTGCAGCTATTAGCGACTCTTTTGCCGAGTGTTGTGAAAGATCAAGCGTCTGCTCAACAGGCAGAAACGGCGGTGACCTTCAAGGCTGGATTGTTCTGTGGCTGGTGCGATAACTTGTAATGAGGGGTGGGAAGGTAGTATGGCTGATCTGGATACTTCCTGGATCTCCTAATTTGGAGGTTCATGTGGATCAGGAAGTAGATCCAGCCTAAAAAATGGTGGCTGCGTTTTGGTTGGGAGGCAGAACCAGTATGTCGCATGGCCACCTTGTGCCATTTGTCGTAATGTGGGAAACATCAATTTGGTGCAGGCTCTTTGCAGCTAATGCTGCATGGAAGTTTAGTTGCATTTTAGTCGCCTAAAGCAAGGAAGTCCCACTGGTGCAAAATGAAGCGAGCGAGCAACCAGAGGTTTTTGTCAGTGATAATTGAACAACACATTTATCAGAATAATTACCATGGTTACATGCATTAAGGCTTGGTAGTTAACTTGTTGATAGATGAACACTCAAGATTAATTCTTTAATTGGCAATATCTATGATAAGCTGCAAAATCCATTTAGTTGTTTGCTCAGAAGTAATTTAATCTACCTCTTGCCACAGCATGCATTGCTCTTTAAATGGGAGGAGAGTCAGTGATCTGAACATTTCGGTAGACGATATTGTTGTCGCTCACTTATGCAGTGCTTATGCAGCTGGGCTCTAATGCACTGTTCAGGCATTTTTCTTCAATTGTTTTTCTCTCTCTTTATAGTCATTCCCTCAAAACTGAACACACCTCATTTTACTAACTTCCTTTGGCAGTTGAACCGTCTGCAGCCCCCTGTGTACTTCTCTCTGAATCCAGCACTCTGTCGAAAAGAACCCTCTGTTGTTTCCGAATGTGCCAAATGAAACTTTGTTTCCCCTCACCCCCCCCCCCCCCTCTTTTTTTTTGTTGATCATGGCATCGTCTCTCGAAGCCCGACGGGTATGCTCATTGGGCACGCTGTGAATTAGTAAACGTGGTGGTCGTGCAATGGGATGTTGAACCACAGTTCCTATTTTGCTGGTTTCGCTTCCTCCCCCCCGTGGCCCCGTATTTCTCCCTTTTTGTGCACGTGTGTGGCCATCACATTTGTGTTTATGTCTCGTGTTAGACAACCAGTAGCACCCTCTTGTGACTGGAGACGGCGTGATTGTGGCGGTTGGACTTTATTATGCAGCTCTTCTTCGCTAGTTGAGAGAGAGAGAAAGAAAAAAGAGTGTGTGAATGCATGTCCTTACTTGTTTCCAAGCGCTGCTGCACAAGCCAATGTTTGTCGATCACTACTTAAGAGATTGAGCGCGTGGTCTGGATGAATGATTGAAGCGTGTCGTGTTGCATCTCGTGATGGGATGGAAAAGAACCCGAGTCAAGCATCACGACAGAAGGCAGCCGCTTCTGGTGACTGGAAAGACTTTTGCTCACCGGATCCTTTTGCGTGCCACGTCTGAGGGTGGTGTCCAGCATCAAGTGAAGGACTAAAGAGATGTGGTTGGGATGTGTTGTTCTCGGTGGGTTTTTCTGGAAGGGGAACGCACTTAGATGAGCATACTAGAGTGACAAGTTGGAAACCACTTTGTGTGAGATTCCATTCTTTCTTTCCTTTTATTCTTTTTTTTTTAATTCCCTCGGCTTTCAGTGTACATATTACAGGCTGAACAGAAAGGTCTGCGGACTACAAATTAGTCGCCATCTTCTTGCGGAGAGAGACAGAAAAAAAGTGTTAGATGTCGGCCTGTTTCTTCCATGTTGCGGCAGCTCAAGTACAAATTATTTCCTGGCTGTAGATATGCATACTGATGCTCTCTTTGTGCTCTTCAAAGGCAAGTTTTGCATAAATCGTTTAGACAGCTCTGGAAGAAATGGCTTACACGAGTCCCGGCGTCCTTCATTATAATCGGGTCCCTCAGTGGAACCCGTGCCATGTCGTAATAGTAAAATAGTGCAGGTGTTTGTTTTGTGCGCGTGCATATATGTGTGATTATAAAGGGGGTGTCCAGGCAACGTGGTGTTCTCTGTTACCTGTCCCTGTGAATGGTGTCCCGATGTGTGTTGCTAAACAGAAGCCAAGGGGAGGGCTTGCTCTCTTGCGTTTGCTTTTCTTTTCTTTTTTTTAAATCTTGTTGGGAATTGTCGCAACGATGCGAATGAAATCGAAAAGGTAAAACACTTGTAGATGAAAAACCAGGTTATGATAAGTGCCTTTTCCGTTCTTTTGTTGAGAGTAGCGTTCTGCTGGGCAGCGCACTATTGTGCTCGAAAGGGAAGAAAAAAAAAAAGCTCTAGGATGGCTCTGGAGACGCACCAGACACCGCTTCCCAGCACAAGGGAGGATGGTGAATAGCCAGACTGAGAAAGGACCTTCTTCAAGGGAGGCTGGTTTGGCACTGCTCCTAGAACACTCGCAGAGCAAAATGCATTGTAATCATCGCTCTAGAAATGCAAAATTTTATTTTTAATACTGTAGATTTTTGTAAGTCTTGTGATTGACATCTGTAGAGGCGCGCATTATCTTAGGTGAAAGCATATAGGTTTGTCTTTGTGTGGGTAGTGTGCTTAACTTGTTTTTTTCTTCCAGTCGTCCCATCTTGTTGCATAGAAGTTCTTTTTTTTTTTTTTTTGAGGCTTTGTCATTGAATGGATAGGGGATGTACACTAGAAGTGGGAGTTTAGTGCCATGGATTCCCAGACACCCAAAGTAAAGTTTACAGCAAAAGGGGCATCTCTGTGGCTTCGTTTCGGCCTTCCGCCGGCCAACAAGGGCCTCACTAGTGGAGCTGCTTGGGGATCCATTTGGCCCAGCTTGCACTTTATTATATATAGGCCTGTGAACAACTTCCTCGCATACCTTGCTTTACGCTCAGACAAATTACAGAGTAAGGCGTTGGCTTGGGCTAGTTGTATGGGTTCCATGCTTAAGAACAGCTCGGAAAGCACAGGACAAGTGAGAAGATTACGCAACCATGGTGTCATCTTGTGGCTCGTCTTGGTGTTTTGTGTTGTTTTCCGTATGGGATGCGTGCAGTGTTTCCCAATGGCCAGCCGCTGCTTTGTGTCCCATTTTGTCAAGTCTGAGGCCATATTCTCAATCAGTCACTTTTGGGGATATCACCATTATTTGTATTAAATGGAGATCTTGCCCAAGCATCATGGATACCATCTGGTGGGGGGCTTTGCATTAACTTAACCACCTGAGGTGCTTGGCGCACAGTCGTAGTTGCATTCCACCCCGATCACAATGAAGCCGACACAACAGGAATTTGAACGCACGACTCCATGCTCGGTAGTGGAACCTCACTGAAAGACTGTGACTGGTGGGTGTTCCTTCCGGAGCCCATTACTTGGTGTGATGTTACACAAGCATGAAGGTATCCCCAGTGGTGATCACTTAAGAATATGTCCCTTGGTTTGTATGGAAACTGTACGTCGGAGGGGCCTGTTGTTTTATGAACTCATCCATGTCGAGATGTATGAAGTGTGGAAGGAGTTGCAAGTTGTGCTTGGCTGTTAAAAGGACATTTAGTTAGTGCAGGGCAATCCACATTCCCACAATGCAGCAAGGCACACATTCTCATTCACCTGTGGTAAATCTGTTGTACTTTGGTGTCTGGTAATTCCCCTGCACACGAAATGGTACACCATGGTAGTGAACGACAACAGCCCACAGCGAGATGCTTTGTCGTTGCGAGTGGCGAGTTCCGACTTGTATGCCTAGAGCAGCTTGCTTTGGGATGCATGTAATCTAGCATATTGTGACTTATTTACTGGATAGATTCTTTTGTCCTGAAATCGTAAGAAAGGGCGCCGCTTTTGGCTTTCCCCCCTGTAGTTCTGTCGAGAGTGCGTTTGAGAGTTACTGCAGTGTTTTTTGCCTTGGGCTCTTGGGGTCTGCCTGTGGCAATGAGTGTTCAGAGCTTTCAACACCTGCCCACGCACGCCTTAATGGCTGAGGCTTTTCACACTTGAACCTTGGTTTGCCTGGTCGTAGTTGCCAGCGAGGCCAGCCTTGCTGTTGAGAACTGCTTTGGTGGTTGCTGCTGCTGCTGCTTCAACTGTCTATCAAGTGAAGAGTAGTGCCTCATCCCGTAAAATACGAGGATGGCCCCTCGAGCATGCGTCTCGAAGTAAACAAAAACCAGAAGGTGCTGCTACAAGCATACCACATTGCAGTGTACAGATTTCACTCATTTACATGTGCTCATTCATCACATTTCCCTGTTGTACATTGCCTCCTACATCCTTCTTCCTCTCTGGCCTTTCTTTTTTCCTTTCTTTTTTTTGTTGTTGTTGCTGCATACTGTGTTTACTCTGTTTAAAGACCAAAATAATTTGCATGCTTTGTCTATTTGCCCGAGCAGATTTACAATAAAAAAAAAAAGATGACTTAAAGTGAGTTGCTTCGTCCCTGCTTTCTTTCACCCGTTTGAGGTGCTGCATCACAAGCTTGTGTCTTAACTTTTTATTTTCATGTCACATTGTAGTGACAGTGGAGAATGAACCACACAGTACGAAAACTAAGCGAGAGCTCCTGGGATCAACAACCAGCATCTCCACCAGATGTTGTGTTGTGACAGTAAAGAACCACACAGTACCAGAACTGGTAGTCACGAATTTAACCCTTTATCACTTGACACTTAAACAAGTGATACCCATATCACAGCGGTAATGTCGAGCAGTCATCAGCTGTCAAAATCTCATCTACAGGTCAAGTTTGTCAGCTAGTTATTCACTACTCATCGTACATTACAGCGTAACTGCTGTTGCTCGCATACATTCCAGAATGCATACCAATATTCTCCTTGTGCACGCTATCTGATAAGACAAACTTCATTCACTATGGAATTGAATATAACATTTTGAAAAGTTCTGTACATGTTGGCATGTCTTGTGCCAAGTGATAACATTGTAACACTGAGTAGCGGTGAAGAACAGCCACCGGGAAAAGATGAACAATGTACTTGTGTCAGCATATAAAGGCAAAAAAAAAAGAATTAAAACATTCCTGGAATATTGTTTCTTTCAATGCAATAATAATTACATGGACACTTGTGCCGCCGGTGCTGTGCTGTCACAGCATCGACGGTGCATGTGCGGCCATGCGTGGAGGGCAAGAATGTCTCGAGAGATGCAAGAGACATGCAGTGCATTTAGCTGCAATACAAACGCAGCCAATTGGATGCACCCTTGCACTGCGCTCGGTTGGCTCTGCAGCAGAGCCAGGGCAGTGTGTACATTGTGTGCGCACAAGCACTACTGTTCCTTCTGAGGGACAAACTGTTATAGTTTTCCGTCCACGTCAACTCTTACACCAGTGAGGTGTGACGCCTGCTCATCGTGTCAGCGTTCCGAGACGCCTGCTGGCTGCCAGGGTGCTGTTTCTGCTGCACACCAGCAGTTGCCAAGGGCCCTGCATCACACCAACTGCCTCTCCATATATTGTAGCACTCTCTGAGGAGCTCGTATGCAAAGCTGATTGCCATTGCTTCCCGTGCTTCACCCTTCAAGCAAAACTGCGTTTATTCTTTTTTTTTTTGGTACAGTTCGGTTCAAGCAAAAAAATTCTGAAATTATAGTTAAGCCTCACTATGACAAATTACTGAAACTTCTAGAACAAGTTGGAAAGGTATAACGTTCACATAAGTACTCAAAGGTATGAAGACTGTTAACATTTAAAATTGCCTTGGTAGCTGAGGGCTGCTGTTCTATGAATTGAGGCTCCTGTCACAAAATCCTCTTCGCCAGCATATTGTAGTGGAAAGAACACAATCAAGTTGAACACAATAACTGCACCTGGTCTAAAGAAAGTGTAGTGAAAGGTTCAGATAGATTTCGAACTCCAGTTTAAAAATCGAAGAACAGCACAACAACTTGATATGTTTATCTTGGAGGACCACGGAAAGAGAGTATGATCAGAAAAAAGCATATCTCAACATGCTTGCAGCAGCGTACTGATGAGACACATGTTCTCTTGTGCATACGTTTGTAGTTTAGTATGAAGCCATCAAACTGTTAAAAGCTTGCTCAGTGAAGCAATATTTTGTTGTCCCTGTCTGGCAGTTAGGTTGAATGTTTAAACACTTTTTTAAGCAGTCGTAGGTATGAGTTGCATTAAATGAAGCTTCTAATTTTCATCTGGCTCTTGGGTCAAATTTTAATGCAGTTACCATTATTAGGGTACCTCATGCACTTTCTGGGGGCTGCCTGTCTGCCTGCCTGTCTGTGTCTCTAACCATTTTCCAGCCAACTTGGGCCACTGGGTGAGTACTGGTCATCAATCAAGCCACTTAAGCCAACTTGTGTCGCTGCATGTCACATCAAGGAGGTTCTATTGCAGTGACCTAAGAATTCGGTCCAAGTCGATATGCCTTGCAAACGCCATGGCTACGATTAACAAATTGTAATATGTGTCGTAAAGTAATCAGTCAAAAACTTGTTGATTTATTTTTAATTAGTCCATTATGCACCTCGGTTTCTTGTCCAAGTAGTGTTTGCGGCTTTGAGTAATCCAGCTCAAGGACTACAATTATGCTATCTGCCACAGGTGATTTTTAAAAATTATGTATAGTATAAAATGCAAAACCGTGAATTAAAAGTACTTACTGTACTTTAGTGTTTTCCCGTTGGAGTAAAAAAGGATCTAGTTAGTTTCATCAATATTTAGTGCTAGTATATTTTCTGAAAAACACTTGGCTACCATTAGCGGTTTGCCAGATACGATGTATTCTAATGATGAGAGTGAGTCACCTGAGCGCGATGGTGGTAAAGGATGCTGAAGAATGACGTGAGTTGCATCAACGAGCAAAGGCCTAGCGAAAGGGAGTGGTCACCTCTGCTCAAGGAAGACGGTCACCACGCCACTGGAGGAGAAGGGGATGATAGTGGCCAGCAAACGAAAAGTGTTGCAGTAATAACACAAACTGCGTTAAAGAGACACTAAAGATGACTACTTTAAGCTCGACATGTTGGAAACATGTCTTGCCAGGAGAGGAGTCTTGACAAGACAGGTGCAAGAATGAAAGAAGGGTAGGGGTGCTGCATTGAAGTTACCGTACTAGCTACCCTCGTTATGTTGTGAATAACTTTGAAACCGTCTACTCAGAACCATAGTCAAAATAGTGTATCAAAGAATAAGAATTATATTCTAAATCAGCTTAATACTCATTCTAGTGAGTTCTGATAACATTTTGAGGATGTCGCACGTACTGGCCCTGCATTTGGGGGCCAAAAATTCAAAGATGTAAAATGTCCCCTTCATTTCCTCCAGGAAGAACCACCCATTTCTCACCAAATTGATGAACATCTAGTCGAGGAAAGAAACTTAAGCAAAACTAAACCAAATTTAGTGTTGCTCTTTCGTGCCTCTATAAGTGGTCCCTTGTTAAGCAAAACTAAACCAAATTTACTGTTGCTCTTTAGTGCCTCTATAAGTGGTCCCTTGTGCTATATTCAGATTTCCACGAATAGTAGTAAGGAAAGATCTGCCAACCTTAAAATGGAAGAAATACTACCTTCGCAGTAAAAGAATGCTCAAACTTGTTGAAAAATACTGAAAATTGTTTTCTTGAAAGATGTACATTGTTTGACAAAAAAGATTAGCCGACATTGTTCTGTAGAGACTTCATGAAAAGGTATGCTGTTCTATATTCGCAGCAAAAATAATCTGCATAATAGCAAAAGTGCTCCTGATATTTATTCATGAAATATTCATGTAGTGATGGCCGAAATTTAACCTGCCGTTTTCACTTCTGGCACTGCTTCCAATAGATGTGAATAACCGAGCGGGTCCAAAAAGCAAGGTTCTGGAAAAATTTCTCAACGACTATATTTGCATACTGTTGAGATCAGTTTTGCCCTTGATAGGATGCGAATGAAAAATCATGAAATCATTGGTGTCAGTAAAAAAACGTAAGTAACCTTTTAAAAATTGGGCATTTTACGATAAAATCATAAAGGTTGGAAGGTATGTAAGTAGTAGTAGTAGTTTGTTGTGTTAAGGACAAAATAGGGCAGAAACTGAAGGGCCATGGGCATTGTAATCATCTCACTTCTCAGTGGACACCTGACATGTCCTGTGGCCATGAGAAAAATGCAGGCCTAGGGAAAAAATAGGGGATAGGAAAGTTATCATAAAATATATAGATGCAAAGACAATCCCCAAAAGTGCAGCGATTCATTTATTGGCACACATGCGGCTCTGCAATGTTTTATATGGTTGTGGGCCTTGTCGTTTACAAATAATATTGCAAGTAATTGCTGCATCCTGCCTGCGTTACTGATGCTAGGACTCGAAATTCTTGAAAGATTTGCTCGATCACAGCTTGTAACTGGACCAGTTCTCTAAGTCAGTCCAAGATGTCGGTCAAACGTCGACTGTTTAAACCAAAAAGGGAATCATTAAGTTTGGCTAGTTTGGTAGATTGCACATCTGGAATGCAAACTAGGCAAGTCATACTACACGAGCGGAACCTTGTGGCACATTTGACTGGTCTTTTGAGAGTGCTTTCAAAGCGCTCTGATGGTCATGTAAAACAACAATGAAGCTGTATTAACCATAAAAATGATTTTAGTAGCGTTATTCTGGATGTTTTAACACTATAGGCGTTTACTTACTGTCATGATGAGGCTTATAATTGTAAGGCAGCCTTGAAAGCTTCGCAGGAGCACTCGGAAATCGCCAGTCAAATGTGCCATTAGCAATCTAGAAAGAATGCGAAAGACAAATTGCAGGTGGTAATTGGCAATGCCAGCCTGCCATTCCCACACTAAAGCTCTCTGTGACATCACAGGTCACTGTTGCTTCATGTAAAGCTTATTTAAGATTGGCTTTATTTGAATTTTACAGCGATACACGAATGTTGAAGTTCAGCAAGCAGCATTCCCACTGAATTGTGTCTAGAGACCATTAGAATTGTATCTGCCCAAGAACATTGCAAACGAAATTTTGTCTCAAGCATTCTGCAACCTATATGCCAACGTGGTTTTAGAGCGAAACTGTCAAGTGAGTTTCGAAACGGTGTTAGCGCAGCAGATTTCAACCTCAAATGTGAATGCAATGCATGTCGGAGCCACAAAAATGCTCTGAAACTTAATGACCAATTATTGTAAAATAAAAGTTACCTTGCATATACGAAGTGTGTTAAAAAGGTATCGAACCTTCTTCTTTCCCATGTAAGCCAACAAAGCGTGGGAAACTTCCTTTGGTGGCATATATTTTCAATGAAGATACGGAGGTGACATTCATGAGCATGCGTGAATTTTTTTCCACCTGCAGAAAGAGTGAGCCTTTCTCTATGCATCAGCCACCGGTTGATGGCAGCTGTCATGTGCTGGCAGCCGCCCTATGAATCAGAATGCGTGGTGAGCGCTTGTCGGATTCCAGCAAGTTGTAAAATGACGAAAGAGCATGAGCTGTGACACTGCACTAAATTTTGCTAAAAGCTTCCCTCCTCATCGCCAATGTAATGTATGGGTTGGCGTCGGATGACAACGGCCGAAAGGCAGGCTTATTGAGCGGGCATAATAGCACGGAGCGCCACAGAAGCAAGCGGAAGTTTTCCGTTAATGAGAACCAGACAAAGACCGACTCTGTTTCAGCAAAGAGGAAAGGGAACGCGGCACAGCACATAATGTTGAGCACAGCATGACACTAGTAGTCAAAACGTTTCGAAACTGAAACACAAGATGCACTTAAACCATTTGCAAGATTCAATAGGCTTTCAGGGACGATGCTATGAGCACCACGGATAAAGGAGTGGTACCACTGCTTCAAAGATGGCCACACATCAGTGGACAGCAAATTGCGTTCAGGCAGACCTTCAACAAGATGAAATGACAATGTCATTGAGCAAGTGCAGACTTTAGTCATGAAGGGCAATCGCATCGCAGTCTGAGAACTTGCGAGTGAAGCATTGGATTGGTACATCCAATTTTGAATGAGGATTTGGGCATGAAGAGAGTGCCTGAAAAATTCGTACTGAAACTGCTACGTAACAATGGATGATGATGATATGTGGTGTTTCGTAGTGCAAGGGATAAGTATGGCCAAAGAGCGCCAGGCTAGTGTTACATGAGTTCTAAATGTAGGGATGAATTACGAGAGTTAGATGTGACGTGGCTCTAAAGAGGCCTTAAGAACAGTTGGTGTAAAGTGCGTGAAATGTATTTGTGATAAGAAGTGGCAATGAGTAATGAAATGTACGAGCACAAAAGGGACATTGTGGAAGGATGATATGATCTACTAAAGTATGTTAGAGAAGCACTACTGCCCTAACAAAACCCTTGAAACACAAGGGTCTGGAGGCACGTGCTATACAAAACACTTATCGCAGGAGCATCCTTTGGAGAGAGGATGTCCTATGAATTTATGGGACTAATAACACGCAACATGACATCATTCAAGGATCCTAGAACTGCTTTGGAGTCAAAACCCGGTTCTGAACTAAGCAACATTACAGGTTGGAGAGGGATGTGCTGGCAGTATGCCAGAGGAAAATGTCTATTTCTCCCAGCTTTGGCTTCCTGACATTCCAGGAGGACAGTCAGCCTCCCACCACATCTACCACAAGTTGGAGGCTCATTTCCTTTCAGTAGAAAATTGTGGGTGCCATAGGTGTCTCCCATGCTGAGTAAACAGAACAGGACATCATTTCGTCGTGTTTTTGTTTTGGAGGGCCAGAAGCCTAATTGTGGCTTAATCACGTGAAGCTTATTATTTGTCTCAACTTCCCACGAGCATTGCCAGTGGCTTTGCAATTTCATTGGTACGAAACGCTTCAGATCTGTGGCAGGGACAGCAATGGTAGGAGCAGCTCGCGATGTAATTGATGTGGCCGTTTGGTCTGCTAGCACATTACCCTCGATGCCTCTATGGCCAGGTACCCAGCATATGAAGACATGCTGGTTAGATATGTACGCTCTACACAGGATGGAATACAGCCCAATGAGTACAGGGCTTTTATGCTTACAGAGCGACTTAAAACTTATACGGCGCTTTGGGAGTCTGTAAATATAATTGCTATTGAAGATTTGATTTCATTATATGCTTCACAGCCGACACTAGTGCATAGGTCTCAGCCGTAAAGACACTTGTTTCTGGGTGCAGTACATTCGATTCCGAGAAGGATGCACTAATGGCTGCATAAGACACCCCGGCATGTGACTTGGAAGTGTCTGTGTAAAACTCTGTGCACAAGTACTTGTACTGGAGTTTTAGGAAATGCATTCTAATATGTGCCTCTAGCCTGTGTTTAATGACCTCTAAGAAAGGATGTGTCACACTCTATCAGCTGCCATGACAGCAACAGTTTTGTTGGAGCCATAGGACAATGTTCAAGCACTGCAACATCCATTTCCTCACACACAAAGAGAACAGCTTTCTGGCTACAGGTCGGTTATGGAAAAGAGTGACAACGGTCATATCGTTTATGGTTGAATGAGACGGATGTTCGCGGCTTGAATTTATTTTCAGCAAATATGTAAAGCTGGTATACGAGCTCTGAAGATGGAGCGACCACGCAATTGCTTCTGCATAAAGGCTTTGTACAGGGCTTGTCCTGAAGGCCCCAGTTGCGAGGCGGATCCCTAAATGGTGGACAGGATCCAGCATCTTTAAAGCATTTGGTGCAACAGACTGATATACTGCTGTGCCGTAGTCAAGAAGTGAGCCGAGACACCTATACAAGTTCAAAAGGCGTTTCCTGTCACTGCCCCGTGTTGCACTTGATAGAAGCTTTAATAAGTTTATTGTTTTCAGGCACTTAGGGCTTGGCCCGACAGTGCCAATGTGGGAAAAAGTCGAGCCTCCGGACCTCATTTCAATAAAAGTTTTCACACACACACTTAGCCTTCAAGTATCTGACATGCAGGATGACTGTGAGTTTCGAGTCCAATGTGATGCCGAGAAACTTGTGCTCTCTACTTACAGAGAGCGTGTACTTTTCTGTGGGCTCGACCTAAAACCATTTTCTCCAGCCGATTTAACCACTTTATTTAAGCAATACTGGGCATGTCGTTTGCAGATAGAAAGGTTGCACGGTTTAAAACCAGTCTGCACATCATCTACATACACAGAGCAGAACATTGTTTGTGGGATAGCCGTGTGCAGAGGATTCATTTTCACAATAGGCAGTGGACAGCTAAGCACACTGCCTTGCGGGACACCAGTTTCCTGGGGGGATAGACCTTGACAGAGCATGGCCCACCCTTACAAGAAAGGTGCAGTTGGAAAGGTACCTTTCAATAGCATTCAACGTACTGCCGCAGACACCCATAGCGGAAGGGCCTTAGATAATACCGAAGCGCCATGTGATGTCGCACGCTTTCTCCAAATCAAGACATGCGGAGAGAAAAAACCGTTTGTGTATGAAGGCCTCCCTTATATTTGCCTCAATGCAAACAAGGTGGTCTGTAGTCGACCTACCTCCTCAGAAGCCATACTGGTAAGGATCTAGTATTCCATTGCTTTCTAGGAGATAGACTAGGCACCGGCTTATCATCTTTTCAAAGAGCTTGCACAGACAGCTTGTCAAAGCAATAGGTCTGTTACTACGAGGTAAGGATAGGCCCTTGCCTTGTTTGAGAATGAGGATTACTATAGCTTTTTTCCAACAAGATGGACTATGCCCAGCAGCCCACGTGACATTAAAAAGAGAGAGAAATGTTTTCTGTGTTTGAGGGTGTAGGTGCTCGGTTCCTTCATATATGATACGGTCACCATCTAGTGCCGAGCTGTTTCAACAAGCAAGAGAAGTGTTAAGTTCAGTTAAACTAAACAGGCGGTTATAATCTTCATTTCGAGCACATTTCCAATTAAGGGGCTGTAGCTCTGCACCTTCTTTGAACTTCAAAAATGTTTGTGTGTAATAAGATACGCTGGAGATATAGTCAAAGTGTTCGCCCAGACAATCTGCCTGGTGTTCCAGGCCATCTTCTTGGGTCCTTACTAAGGGCAAGGAGTTTGTCTCCCGGCCTTTTAATTTATTCATCCTATTCCGTACTTTTGCCTCATTCGTATAAGAATTTATCCCAGATATGTACCGCTCCCAACTCTCTCTCTCTTTGCACGTGGACGTGTTCTCCTGCCTCGTGATTTTTCTAAATTAACCCTTTCAGGGTAGAATTTTTTTTGCGACATGCGACCGCCCAGGGTCGATTTTTTTTATTGCAGATTCCAGTTCTTCTGAGGCACCTATTTCGAAAAAAACTTACCATAATTTTTCTAGGGTGACTGTAAAGTGAGAAAAAGATATCTTGCGTTAGTATATATCTACTCTTTATTCATGAATAACAACAATAAAAAAGGAAATAAAATTAAATGAATTAAAAATTTGATGCGCTGTTATAGTTCAAGGCGCAGAATATGCGCACAGGAATATTTCGCAAGTCTGAAATGTTCCTGCTCTTACACTAATATTTATGTCCATAGTGCAATTGTACTGCGTAGGTGAGCGCACTCAAGAAAACTGTGGTTGTGCGCCCGTCAAAAAAGCAAAATGTGTGACAAACTTACGCTAATCTTCATCTTATTGCAAACAGAAGCAATATCGTGAATCTCAAAAAAAAAAAAACACACATGCACAATGGTATCCTTCCTATGCTCACCCCTGTGAGCACTAAACGAGCGCGAAACAGGCGGCCGTCCTTTGAGCGATTAGTAACGAGATAGCCATTCGTTTTGCGAGCGCAAGAAGCCGAAACTGCCCACGGAACAAACCCCAAACTGCCGCCGCCCGCACATGTGCGAGCGGTAGTATATAGACGCGCCGGAGCAAACTAGCTCTAGAACTAACCATGCAACGAAAACCGAGATAGGGAGGCGCGAGAAAAAAATTCCCTGTATTCCCACATAGAGGCAGCACATGCCAGGAAAGAAAAAAAAAAAAAGGGCGATTCATCATCATCATCATCAGCCTGGTTACGCCCACTGCAGGGCAAAGGCCTCTCCCATATTTCTCCAACAACCCCGGTCATGTACTAATTGTGGCCATGCCGTCCCTGCAAACTTCCTAATGTCATCCGCCCACCTAACTTTCTGCCGCCCCCTGCTACGCTTTCCTTCCCTTGGAATCCAGTCCGTAACCCTTAATGACCATCGGTTATCTTCCCTCCTCATTACATGTCCTGCCCATGCCCATTTCTTTTTCTTGATTTCAACTAAGATGTCATTAACTCGCGTTTGTTCCCTCACCCAATCTGCTCTTTTCTTATCCCTTAACGTTACACCCATCATTCTTCTTTCCATAGCTCGTTGCGTCGTCCTCAATTTAAGCAGAACCCTTTTCGTAAGCCTCCAGGTTTCTACCCCGCACGTTAGTACTAGTAAGACACAGCTGTTATACGCTTTTCTCTTGGGGGATAATGGCAACCTGCTGTTCATGATCTGAGAATGGCTGCCGAACGCACCCCAGCCAATTCTTATTCTTCTGATTATCTCAGTCTCAAGATCCGCATCCGCGGTCACTACCTGGCCTAAGTAAATGTATTCCCTTACCACTTCCAGTGCCTCGGTATACCTATCGTAAACTCCTGTTCTCTTCCGAGACTGTTAAACATTACTTTAGTTTTCTGCAGATTAATTTTTAAACCCACCCTTCTGCTTTGCCTCTCCAAGTCAGTGAGCATGCATTGCAATTGGTTGGTCCCTTGAGTTACTAAGCAAGGCAATATCATCAGCGGATTTCAAGTTACTAAGGTATTCTCCATTAACTCCTATCCCCAATTCTTCCCAATCCAGGTTTCTGAATACCTCCTGTAAGCACGCTGTGAATAGCATTGGAGAGATCGTACCTCCATGCCTGACGCCTTTCCTTATTGGGATTTTGTTGCTTTCTTTATGGAGGACTACGGTGGCTGTGGAGCCGCTATAGATATCTTTCAGTATTTTTACATACGTCTGGTCTACATCCTGATTCCGTAATGTCTCCGTGACTGCTGAGTTTTCGAGTGAATCAAACGCTTTCTCGTAATTAATGAAAGCTATGTATAAGCGTTGGTTATATTCCGCACATTTCTCCATCACCTGATTAACAGTGTGAATATGGTCTATTGTTGAGTAGCCTTTGCGAAATCCTGCCAAGTCCTTTTGTTGAGAGGTCCTTTCGTTGAAGGTCCCTTGGTCATTTGATTAGTCCTCTGGGACTAATCAATTCGTACAATATACAGCTTCAGAAGCTGCTATTTGCACAGTCCAACTACTCAGTCAAGTTGGACCATGTCAGCAAGACACAAACTACCATGACACAAACGTACCGTCAAGAAAATCTGATGCAATAAAGAAGAATACACTAAGCATCTGCGACATCTCGAGCACCCTGTGCACCCAAACGTAACTTTTTATTTAATTTAATTATGTGGAGCCGGCCAATCACCGTCGCTTTTGGCGTATATTTTTTTTTAGCCATCAAAAAAATTGTTTGATAAAGTGCAATAGACATCATCATTCCCTGAATCACGTAGGATGCATTCTTGGTAACAAAAGCGTCATTTTTTTCTAATGCGATTAGCATTCTTAGCAAACTTCGACGAAACTTCCCGTGTATATGTCTCTAACCGTTTTACCGCCACTTCGGGTCACCAATAGGTAGAGCATCAGGCTGCTGTGCTGAGGTTGGCTTTGAAGCGGGTTCGGAACCAACCGTCGGACCAGATTGGGTCATTGGGTATGTGTGACGTTGGGTATGTGCCACGCTCTAAAATTTTGAGTTCACTGCGGGAGACCTAACGCAGAGCCCGTAATTCCGATTTTGAAACGTTTCGAAATAAGCATTTTTACTCCTCCACAGCTGGCCTCCACAGCTGGCCTCCAGCTGGCCTCCACGCACCCCAGCCCATTCTTATTCTTCTGATTATTTCCGTCTCATGATCTGGATCCGCCGTCATTACCTGCCCTAAGTAGATGTATTCCCTTACCACTTCCAGTGCCTCGTTACCTATTGTAAATTGCTGTTCTCTTCCGAGACTGTTATGTACAGACAGCACCGTAAATATATGGCATAGACCGTTCTGCACTTGTTTGCGGCACGGTATATTTATGTCATTGACCCTGAAAGGGTTAATAAGGTTTTTGGCAGTTGGAGGATTGCGAAGCAATCTCCAAGCTTTGTTTTGATTTTTGCGCGCTATCTGACATTCGTCATTCCACCACGAGATGCAACGCTTGTTATAGTCAGTCTGTTAGTTTGTTTAATACATTTTGTCACAGCATCAATAATAAAACCTGTTAGGTATGCCACAGCATCTACATTAAAAGCAGAAAGGTCACTGGCAGCATACAACCTAATTCTCCTAGGCCCTCCGCCAAGCACAAATGCGTTGTTGAACTGATCTAATCTCTCAAAGTAAATTGGGTTCAAAAATTCGTAAAGTATGCTTACACACACGCTGCAGACATGATAGCTTTAGGTTGCAATTCAAATATACGAAAATAGTGGCATCGTCGCATGACGATATCAGCTGATGACATAATCTGATGTCATCACGTCAAATGTTATGCCGCAGGATGGCGTCTTCATCACGTGATGATGATGCCTGATGACATCGTGTGATGCTTCTTGGGGAAGCAGCACACTGTATGCTTCCCGCTTCTTTGCACTGTCTCTGGGATCGGCCCACATTTTTGTGTGAGCACCGCGCATGCGTACACGAAGAATTCCGACCAACTAGAGGTCACAGCTTCGCTGTAAAAATTCTCACTGAAGTTTCTGGCCATGAATCAAAGCTTTTTCTCATGAGCTGCCTAAATCTTGATGTGTTGTGAGCAAAATCAGGTTCTTCAGACATCTTAATTCACAATTGTAATGGAGTGAAAGACTGCCACAGATTACTTGAAGACCATTTTTATGCCACCTAAGGCAGCTTATAGTATGTATTAGGCAGGAAGCTCCAAATATAGAGCGTAGAGGTCCAACGTCGGCATGATTGGACATTCGTGAAATTTTATGGAGAGGCATATTTACTATGTCCAACTCAATATCAACAAATTCAACAAGATGCCTTCGGCCCTTGAAGGTATGGAAATAAATAAATAAATAAATAAATAAATAAATAAATAAATAAATAAATAAATTAACACATTTGACACTGATATTTCTGAAAATATTTAGTTTTTATTCCAGATGAAGAATACTTAAAATACTTCAATACATCGATTCCTACAGAAATCATTGGACCAGAAAGGGTTAAATTTCTCAACAACACTTATGCCATGTCCTCTCGATTACACTGTGAAATTTTTGCGATACCCTTTCTCAACTGCATGTATGTCACAATATTGTTGAAATCACCAGCACGGACCACAATACATACAGACTAGCAGAGGATACTGTGTGAACTGGTTCAGACAGCTTTTTGCTGAAAGTGCCGTTAAAAGTTGACCCCACAAAATTATGCAGCTCTGTTAGCGGACTCGCACTGCTGGCACGAATAAGACGGTGCTGGGTGCAAGGCGTGATGCCACCGCGCAGACAGTTTGGCAACATATATTTGCACCATTCTTCTCTTCACTTGCCTTGTTCAACACAAACCTTGTCTTTTTCAACAAGTATGGAGCTCAGGTGCCGTAGTTTGCAACCATTAATTTAATTTTTCCGTGCTTTAGGTGCCCCCTTCACAGTCGTGCGATAACACCACACGCAGCAATTATCGCTGGGGCGGGCCAATCATTGCCACGGATGAAAAAAAAAAGGAAAAATGACATAAATCGCTACAAAATACAGCACCAGATCTACTAATAGCAACATGCAAGCGCACAGCTGCGAGTGCCAATTTGAACTGTCTGGCATTAGCGCTATGTTTGCTTGAGCAAAAGTTCTAGCTTCAGTTGAAACCTGGTAAGTGAAACCTGGTGTACAAACATGCACCCACAGGCATATGAAAAAAAAAAGGAAGTAGCAGGTGCTTGTCTTTTGGGCCACAGCCTAGGGAGGACCACCGGTACATTGAACAGTAATGAATTTGGCACCAAAACACGATCACAGAAAGCGAAGGGCATAAAGACAGAACGAGCGCTTCATCCTGTCTTTATGTCCTTCCCGTTCTCTGATCATGCTATCACCACTATATTCATTACCGTTCAAAATGCACCAACTAGCCCAACAGCAATTTCTACTATGCCGGTAGGTTGGGTTCTGAATAATTTTAAAGCATACATAATTGTTTTCAGTACATTTGTTATGTTAGCATTGTTAGCATGGCAGCCCGGAGCAATGGAGAGAGTTTGCATGAGCCAAGAGGAGGAGAGGGGTTACGTCAGAGGTCGCATGAGAGGAGCGCACTCTAGTGCTGGCCTGGCCAACGGAAAGGCCAACAGAGTGAAGCATGTGATTCTTGAATTCTATATAAACATTCATTTGTCCACTAGAAGGCAGTACTCTATCCTTAACAGCGTGGTATGTTTGAAGCCTCTGCTCATAATACTCCTGGGACCAGAAAGCACTAGCAATCCTGATTACAGTGTTTTGCAAATTGACTTCCAGTCGTGTCACTATCTTAATGGTGCGCTAATTACATGGTACAGAACCACCATGCACAGTACAAGTATCACATGAAATGTTTATAAACAACAGGAAACGGAGATAACATACATATATGGTACATTCGACTGGTTCCTACTGCACTCTGACTGTTTGCAGTGATGCAAAGGCCTCTTGACATTGGAACTAGAGAAAGCACGTCCGAGTCGAAGGTTCCGCTGCCCTTAGGACAATCGAAGAAGCTGTATGATCAGAATTCTTTTGGATATCGGCTTGGATTTTTGTCGCACTTCGAGCTGAGCGGGCCTCCAAGCGTTTCGAATGGAGCAGGCAAATGTGTTCCAAGCGCTCAAATTCAACTAGCTGAACATAAACCACATATCATATTGACCGCAAATAAAGATGGGGACAGCGGAAGAGAACACATAAACAACACAGGCGGTACCCGTCCGCTGTCCTCGTCTTTATTTGCGGTCAATATGATATGCAGTAAACACCAACTAGGCCAAACTGAAGTTCCTCTGAAACATAAACCACACTGCAAGAGCACTCAAAAGTGACCAATCGAATATACGAACTAGAGCAGTAGTGGAAAAAAAAAGAAACTAAATAAGTAAAATACATAAAAATAAGTAGTAGTAAACAGAGAGAGCAAGAAGGGTTTACGGGTGGCCATAGCTAGGGGGAATAACTCGTGATATCGGCCGATAATCGAAAAATAATAGCAGACGCAATGCTGCCGGAGTTGGATGAAAAGTTTTGAGCTCGAATGCGAACTAACTATTGTAGTGTGGCAATGTCGTTGGTGAGGATGCCAGATTAATTTTGACCACCTAGACCTCTGCAATGTGCACCCCGAGCATGGTACACAAGTGTTTTAGCATTCCACCCCTATCAGAATGTGGCCACTGAAGCCAGGAATCGCAATGCAGATTTTCGAGGACATTGGTAAGCTGCCATTAACGACCTGAGGGTGCCAGCCACTCCGGTGCATTTTTATTCATCTGGAACTTTCTTTCTCGTGATCCAGATTTCCTGTTGTTACCCGACTGGTGTACAGATGCAAATTTCCATTGAGGAGTGTTTTTTTTTTGTTGCACTCTGAGCTTGTAACAGACTTCAGTCGCTTGCACATGCAGCTCATAGCACCAACATGAGTCTTCATTATTTTTATTTATGTACAAAGACCCCTTGTGAACAACTGTGTCGATTGTGTGAAAACACGTCCGGTTGAGCAGGAGGCAACAGCACTGAAGTTCTTCGGCATTCTTAAAGGCTGACAGGCTTCTGTGAGGCTGGGAACGTCTTCTGGAACTTCTGGCACAAAGGAATGGTCACTGCCCTATTAGGTAGGCCTGAGATTGGTAAAATGTCACCACTTTGCATTGGTTCCAAGCTGCTCTCAGCTGCCCACAACGGACACGGCCCAGTGGGCGAGTTCGGTTGGCAAGGACGACGACCGGTGCACCACTTCGTGCACCTGCGAAGGGTCGACGAGCAGTTGCATGAGCCGGAACTCGTACTGCACGCTGGCAAGGCTCCGAGACACGGGCTGCACGAACTCCAACGCCTCCAGCTGCTGGAATGCCTGGATGAAAATCGAGGAGAAGACAACTGTTGCTGCGCTTTACAAAAACAAACACGACTTTTTCTGATTGAGTAACTGATTGACTGAGTTTAAAGGGACACTAAAGAAAAACACTATATAAGTTTAGATTGGTAAAGTACTTTCTCAAAACAGAAAATCTGGAAATCGGGGCTAATTGGTGATGTTCCATTTTTTCTTGTGCTAGTGTGAAAAAACAAACAAATCTTGAACAAGAATGAACACAAACGTACAAGTCACTTGTTCAGTCTCATACTTTTGTGTTCCCCTTATTCAAGTTTTTTCTTCGCGCTAGCACAAGAAAAGGTGGTATGCACCTTTAAAACACTATTTTCGTTGTAGGCTGGTTATCAAAAGATAAAATGTAGGTCAAAGTTCCATTTCCCGACATTTGTGCCCAAACTCCAGTGCTGGTACATTAGTGCAATGTTACAGATTTCAACTTGTTGTTTCATATTTGGGCCATTGTAACTCTGTGAGAGATCTTGAAAGTTGCTAAACTTGCTCTGGCTTACATAGAACACAATGGAAGTCCACCTTAACTGACAAGAAATTAATTAGGCCGAAGCAGACGCTACTGCATTTCGTGACAACATTGCAAGCTGATGCGGGAACTTCAAGGCAGCATTACCACCAGTATTTTCTTTTGTCTTTTCTGGCTTGCCGAGCCTCTACTCACGATAAGAGCGAATCGCGTAATGAAAACATGTATGAAGCTGCGCTCAAACTTCGCATTAGGGAGTATGGTAATGATCGGCATTTTTCTGTTCTATTTCATTTATTTGTAAAAGCATCACTTTAGAACACCAAAGAATATCTTGATACATGGCTACTAGCTCCAAGATCCATAGCTCACACATGATTACGACATCATGTGATAATCCCATCGTTCATTCCATATTTCAAGTTGTACTGTACAGTATTGGCTGTACAAATACATTCAACAAGAGTGATAAATGCCTGGGCTAGGATGTCTGCTTACATATGCTTACATATCTGCTTAACAACATATTGTCTTGCATACGAATATTTGTTGATGATTGCATAATTTGCCGTCCAATAACCGACAGTGATGATCATATATTACTCCAACAACACCTAGAGGTAGTGAACCAGTGGTGTAATATACATGGCTCATGACACTGAACGTGTCAATGTGTAAAACAATGTCCTTCACCTGTAAATTCACAGTTTATCTACAACATTCACTATAGTATTACGTCCCCGACGCAAATTTTATGTATTGGGCAGTGCACCTTACACCTAATCTATCCTCTAAGCACATTAAGTGTGTCACTGCCAATGCATCCAAATCATTAGGGTTTTTTCGCCAGAACTTGTGGAGTGTTCCATCTTCCTTGCGTAAACTGGCTTAACTTAACGTTCATGCGACCTCAGCTTGAGTACATGTCTTCCATTTGGTCACCACATCAGAAATACCTCATGGAAACGTTGGAAATGATTCAGAATAGGGTAAGTTGTTTCACTGCTCATAATTACAGTGTCCACGTAACAGTGTCCAGCACACAATGTCCAGCACACAGTGTCCAGCATAATGCAGATAAAAACCGAACTATCGTCGCAGTCGTCGAGTACTTGCTGTCATATTGCATTGCTGTCATTAGTATTTCATAAATTCATTTGCTGACAGATTCTCCCTACCATGCTTAAAACACCACGTCTTCACATCGCACAGACTGCACAATAGCTTCAGCTATGCCCCCCTACATGGAGCGACGCAAGCATTTAGCTTTTCACCACTGCCCCTAGTGCTATCTGTCTCTGGATCAGCCTTCTGGATAGCATTGCTTCACTCAGAAATCATGATGCATTTTGCAGTAATTTGGCCAAACATTTTTCTCCACACTGCGCGTAGGTTTTCTTCTCTTCTTTTTTAACCATTACGCAATGTATAATGTCCCAACACAATGTAACTGATGTTTTTATGCTTATCTGTTCATTTCTTTTTACCATCTGTCTGGTTTGTGTAACATGCAAATTTCTTTGTTTTGTGCCAAATTTTTAATCCTTATATGCATCTATGTTTTTTACCGATTGTATTTTGTTATAACTTGTACCATATGCCTCCCCTCACCCATGCCTCTTTGTAGGCCTGTGAGGTTTTTCCAAATAAATAAATAAATAAATAAGTACAGACAGACTTTTCTGTATTTTGTTGTTGATCTGATTGATGGGCTCATTTTTGAGTAAGTGAATGACTGGTGGCGTTTAATATGTCTCAAAGTAAGAGAGAGCTGGCCAATTTGTATGGATTCATTGCAGAAAGCACTGCAATGCGCCGAAGACCACTCCAGGTATTACCTGTCGGCACACTGTGCAAAGTATGGACGTGTTCGGTCATTTGAGCGCACATCAGTTCTGTACATTGATGATGATGTGTAGTGTTTTATGGCGCAAGGGCCAGGTAGTTCTGTACGTTAATAATGACAGGAGAACTGGGGAGATTGATAAAATTTAGCAAGGTTCGGGAGCGGTCTAGTAGGTAATCGATGAGTAGAGTTGAAGTGCAAATTTAACACGGATTGCAGAAGCATTTTTTTATTAACAAGAACTGCGATATGTGTGTGAGTTGTACGTCCATACAGCCTTTAGAATTCGAAATCTCTCTCCTTCACAGCCGGAAACAGGTGTGAAAAAAATTATTTTTCCTCATTTGTTTTACGTTCACCTCCTTTCTTTCGGCTTCGCTCTTTTCCTGTATATCTATTCCTCGTTCGAATTCAGTTAAGTTTTCACTTAAGCACTAGCAGTGTCCAGATGTTCTGTGTCCATTTGTTTGTGCTCCTTTACAATGTTTTAAAGTAACATAGGAGCTGTAAGAGATGCCATGTGGAGAACTCCAGATTAATTTTGACCTTTTGGAGTCCTTAAATATGAATGCAGAGCTCAGTGCATAAGCGTTTTTTTCCATTCCAACCCAATCAGAATGCAGTCGCCGCAAGTGAGAATCAAACCCACAGAACCTCGTCTCATAAGTAGAACACCACTGACAACGAGCCGCCAAAACCAATCTTTTACGTTCAGCACAAGACAAGCAATGCACTTTGGCCAATGAGCATCACAGATTACTTTGTTTATACATCTCACATGGACGCACATTTTGCGTCAGTTTGAGTAGCCTGACAGCGTGGCTAACTGAACTGGAAACTTGACACACGTGATGACTAGATACCTCGGCACAATACAACACAACTTCACTCATTTATTTTCTTTTGACAAGGCTAAGAACATTGTGTCAAATTATGTTATAAGCCAGCTCATGATCACAGGTACCAGAGTGGCTGGATGACCCCAGTGGCCTCAGATACCTCAATCGTTTTGCCTGTGGGAACATAATGTGATAGCTGTAGCACAAAAAGTCAAATTAAAATGGAACTTAATTGCATACTCGCCAACTCCCCGAAAAGTTTTTTAAGGTTTACGAATTTGGACGTATTTTACAACATTACAAATGTTGCATCAAGATTTTAAAAAAGAAAAAGAAATTCTGTCTGCGAAAACGTTTCCCTCATCAGCCTCCGAACTGAAGTCGGAAGTCAGACAATAAAAGAGTGGCAGGGGCACACTTGATTCGAGCAAGCTTATACAGACAAGTTCCTGAAGCAGGCGAAATCGGCAACAGCACAGTCGCTAAGAATCTTAAAACTGCAATATTAAATCGCTGTAATCATAACTGTAATCTTAAAAACAGCTTGTTGCCTGTTGCTACCTTGCTGTGCCATGTTCAATGCTTGCTTGTGCGCTGCCTCTGTAGGTAAATCATCACTTATGAAGAGGTATGCATCCCTGAAAATGTGTGCACTTAGGGGCACACATTCTTCACGTCCATGGGATTTTATGAATCTTAAAGTTCGCAGGTTAAAATAAAAATTACACGCAGAATCCCCTGTGGCAGTTACCTAAATGATACGTAAGCATTTGCTGCTAATCACCTGCTGCTTTGTCTTCGTAGGCTGCTGTGCTTGGCATAACTGCGAGAAACATCGTGAAAGAATCGAGAAACGAAGAACCATGGTTGCAACACCGAAATGTTAGCCGAGACCAGCATGAGATGATGAAGAAGAGGCGAGTGGTAGCAACGTTCGCTCATGTTGTATAACGGTGCGTTTGGATGATGCCGCTGCTTCGTGGAGGATGAGCACTAGCTGGTGCGTGTGGTAGTACGCGACGTAATTGAACAGTGTCATGTTTGGTAGACCTTGTACGTAGACTTGATTGATGGCACTGCCTCCTCTCGATGCAAACTGTTGTCAACTGTGATTAACCATGCTCCAGTGGTAGCCGCATATGGCGCGGCCGCGCGGGCCCCACCTTGAAAGCGATCTGCCCTGGGGACACAGTGCTTCGTGTCAGCTGTGTTGTCGCCACTTTGAAGCAAGAGGGAGCACGAAGATCAATTCGCTTGCCGCTGCGAGCCCTATCTTGAAAGCAATTTTTTTAACATGGAAGGCGGACGAAGGGACAAACAGACGGATGGCTTTCCTCGTCCGGCAGGCATAGACATGCTTACACATTTAAATTTAAATCGTGGAGTTTTACGTGCAATAACTATGAGGCACGCCGTAGCAGGGAACACCAGATTAATTTTGACCACCTGGGTTTTTTTAATGTGCACCTAAATCTCAGTGCACAAGCATTTTTGCATTTCACACCCATAGAAATGTGGCTGCTGCAACCAATATCCAACAAGATCACAGGCACGTTTAATGCCTTCTCAGAGACTGCTACCTGTGCAGAGTTTAAGATACAATTGCAATAGTCATGATAGTAGTACCTTCATTACCACTGGCTTGCTTGTTTCCAGCGACGACTTTCCAGTTGCAAATTTTAAGAACTCTGCAATGGGAAAAAAAAAAAAATTACATTGTTGTCAGGCCACCTTCTCATCCCCAGCTTAACCACCACCACAGGGCAAAGAAAAACAAAAGTTCAAACAAATAAACCGTTAGTGGGGATTGAATGCGTGCCCTTGCGGCAATGTGCAGGTGGGATCTGGGTGTGCTAACCACTGAGGTAGGTATCGCGCAACATTAGTGTTTCGTAACTTGTGAAAGGTCTTGTGGTGGTTTTTGCGCTTGCATTTCAGAAGACAAAAATACTGTATTGGCCAAGAACGACAATGCGTGCATTGCCAAGAACAACGTTCGTGCAGAACATTTGACCAAAATTCATGGACAATTCAAGGATTTCAAGGATGCCAAAGGTCAAAATTCAAGGAGGGAGTAAAGAACCTTATTTGTTCATATAGTGCACTGAAATATAGCGATATCTACACCTTAGCTGCAAGTTCTCGCAGCTAAGCGGCTGCCGAGTTGGACAGATGCTCCAAGCTATTCAGGTCGTTCGTTATAGGTTCCCATTCCCATTGTAACAATGTCAACTGCCTTCTAGCAGGATGGCTAGTAGTGTCCTACTTCAGCCAAATTAAGGCATGGTTGCTTGATATGGCTTTGTCTAGATCCACAATGGCAACAGTGACACAAACATGTTTGTCTTTGGCAGCAGTGAAAATGCCCCACTGTAATCATTTAGCGGCACTCTCAAACGAAAACATCTAGGATTGTTTCCCGATAGACAGTGTGCATGGCATAGCCTCTATGCAGAGTTTGTTACTCAGAATGTTTGAAAGTCACCCTTTAAATGCAGTTATCAAGGAGTATTAAGGGCTCTTGGATCTGTTTTCCAAATTCAAGGGTTTTCAAGATGGCACCACTATTTTGGCAGCACGCAAACTGGATGGCTAGGTGTCCACTGTGACAGCCTGCTGCTGTCCATTGCGAATGCAAAATAAATTGCTCATTTTAGTCACCAAAAAACTTATTTCTTACCTTTGTAAACCATCTCAAAGTTGAATGGCTCTCCATCATAAAGTTTCGTCAGGTGCACCATTGCAACAACCAGTGACAGCTCCAGCATAGACAACCCTGGAATACAGTGTCACGGATGAAATACGCAAGTAATGAAGCAAATCTATGGAGCATTAAGCCCTGAGATTTAGCAACCTGTGCCAAGAGTACTATGCATCCCACACTTTCACCTGTACTTCATCTCTGCAATTCCGTACACCACTGCAGAAACTGCGGGCACCCCAATCAATCAGGAGGGCAAGCATACCTAAAGGCATTTATTTGCACTTTGTCACTCGTGCAAGCATCCACGTTTGCAGGCATTGCAGCCTTGTCCCTATTGCACAGAACTACTAAGACAAAGTGCGAGTGTGCGCCTCCATTTCATGTTGAATTAATGACAAGCACCAGCATGACACAATCTCATGAATATAGATAGAATCGCTGTTGCAACAGGGAGATTAAAGAATGATAAGCTAACCTGTATTGTTAAATTACAATTCCGGAATACTATATGCTTGACCACGAGACGAATGTTGGTAATCCAGAACATATGCAGGCATGAAAGACAAAAGACGTGCCTGAAGTTCCCATGCTAACTCTTCATGACGTCATAAGATATAGACAGCGTCTGCTCAGTACTGGTTAATATATTACCAATAAACAAGGACTACATTGCATTCACTGAAAACTAAAGACTCAAACCACCAAGTCTGGAGAACTTTTCTTCAGTGTAAAAATAGCCTAACCAGCAAAAATAATTCAAAATTTGTAACATCACACTGACGTATACCAACACTGCAATTCAGACTTGAAATTCAGAGGAGAAATTTGCTCTTCACGTTCTCCATTATTAACCAGCTTTCCTGAGCCAATTAAATGCAGAACTGAGTCTTCATAAAACACGTCAACAGACTGAACTACACTTAGTACTATATGAAATGTGGTTTTCATGGCGTGATCGCCATTGTTGTTTTTTTTCTTGCTACCCAAACTGCACTGCAGGAAGTCGGGCAGTGCGTGCGTGTACACACACACACACACATGGGACATTATGCTAATGTTGTGACTGTGACCGGAGTGTCCATATAATTGCGATTGCAATAAAAGAGAGGGAAGGCTTTAGACAGGTAGCAGGAACACTGGTTGCCAACGGCTGTTCTCCCATACTAGGTGCATTCAAAAAGTTTTTGCTGAAAAGCCTTCCCGAGCTACTGCCCTTTAGAACCAGACGTGCGGTGTTTACCAACCAAATAATGCTAAGTTGACATGATGTGCAAGACACGAGTCATTTGCAGCTATTAAAACACACATTTCTTGCAAAGAGTGTTGTACACGAGAGCTGAAGTATTTGTGTGTGCATGTCCATGTACCTTTGAGAAGGGCAACGTTGGGGTCTTCGAGTTGCTGCCTCTGGGACTCCAGGAGGTGGACAGCATCCAGCTTTGGATTCTTTTCAGAGAGGCTCATAACAAGTGGCAGCTGTAAACATGTAGGAAACAAAGCAGACCACTTTAAATGCCTCAACTCCTGCTGATAAATACCAAACAACTGACCTACCTGTAACTACAAAACATGGATACCGTTGAGCAAGGGAAAGCATGCCCTTTTTAATTAAAGTGTTACAGTGGATGCCGTTACTTTTACTAGGACAGATGAGACAGAGGGTGGCATCACGTTGAAAAAGTCACCGTTCAAACTCAACAGTCTCCTGCAGCATGGTGCAGGGAAAAGCTGAGAAATATAAATTTTTGTCATATGTTTTCAAAATGTAGCGTTGTATGCTCCCAATTTTAATCACAATAAAATTTGGGATATGAGAGACCATGTGTAGTTAATTTCACGACTAACTTCCTGTTTGCAACTTACTCCAGTCAAACCCTATTACAACAAATCCGAGTACCGCAAATATACATTCTATCGAACACACAAAACTAACTGAGTGATATTCAGGCAAAATGAATCCCTTAAACAAATTCGACGTTGGGTACGTTGAATGTCGAGCGACAGCAACCCGAGCCATAAAACCACCTACGATTATTATTATTATTATTTTGCTTATGCTTTTCGAGCATTTTTACCATTTAACCAGATAGGTTTTACATGGCGCATAATCGATAGAGCTATACATCTTAGCAGGTTGTTGCTGCATTAGTTGCACAGGCTGCTTTAAGACTCTTTAAGCACTGTCATGAGGAGCTTTGTTCTATCATGTATATAACGAATTTATCATAAATACTCAAAAAGGTTTGTTGCACATTGTTATGATTAATACTAAATTACTTGATGTATACAGGTGCAGTTAGCACTTGAACAACTTCGCTATAACTGGTTTCAACTGTATACTGATTCAAAGCTTGTCATTATTTCTTTCTAGGTTTCTAAGGGCACATAACTTCTCACTAGCGTCCAGTTTTAAATTACTGCTTTATTTATGCAGCTGCTTTGTGTGATTGCTTATAACGTACTTATTGTCTTTCTTAATCTATGGATCCCTCACACAACTCCAAGAGAAGTTCTGAAGTCCTGTCCGCATATCACATTCCATGCAGTTGACCCTTTTAGTGTCACTGATACACCCGTGCGTTCTCCACTCTCTCCACTCGGACATGAGCAGTAATACGAACTTTGCAAGCTCCGAGGTCGTTCCGGCATCTGTTGTGTAATTCAAGAATTTTTTCTCCCCTCAATGGATCGGCTCAGACTGGGTTTCCATGTGTGGCTGTGGAACGCGCTTCTTTGAGAGCATGGTTGTGCCATGCGGATTGTCCGCATCCACAGACGGGAGGGGTGGCTCTGGCCGCCAGACTTTGTACACCGCAACGGCAGCGATTCTATGTTGGTTCTGCATATTGGTGCTGCAGCACGAAGCAACCACTCTTGCTTGTTTTTAGTCTGTCGCATGTGTACAGTCTTTTTTCTTTCTTTTTTCCCGTTTTCTGTTCTCTTCACAACGCCGTGCCTCCTTTCCAGTGACACGAGTGCTTGTTTTGTTGGTGGTGTGCTTTCTCCAGGATGGCTCTGCCTCTTGTCGTATCTCTTTCATCTGTTACTCTCTGCTGTGTCTCTTAGTCTCCTTGCTTTATATGGTTGAGTTCGAATAAACGAAAGTGCTCCTCCCTTGAGTGTGGCCGTGAGATCGCTTTGAGATAGCTGCTCGTGCGAGGCCTTCACACTTTGATTGGAGCAGCGGCTCTTCCGACTCTGAATACAAGCCAAGCTCGGACCCAGAGGATGACAGCTTGTCGGAGGAGGAAGAGGCAGCTTTGACCGTGTTGAAATGTGATCCTGAGAACGCCAAAAAGTACTAAGAACAATGGTGCTTTTGAGTCTGCAGCACATTTTTACTCCGTCTGTCATATAAAAGTGTGAGGACCATACCAAGAGTGCATTTGCTATTATCCGTGTTGTCATTTTTTCCCCCTTGTGCATAATTAAGAACAAACCCGTTTGTTCGTTCTCTATAATAGAGGTAAACCCAGTACTGGGGATGCGTCAACTTCGAGAAAACCCGACACTGAAAGGGTTCATCATAATTAACAAGGATTTCATCAAAAGACAGAAAATGAAGCAAGAAAAATTCCAGCATTCTGACAACACACCCATAATGCAAGTGTTGATGCAGAGGTGGTTCTACACTTACTTTTGTCAAGACATGACACATAAGTGAATGTTTCAAGAACAATTTTTAAGAAGCAGGTTTCAATGAACTGGTATGGCAGAAAGCATTGCAGAAAGAGAGCAGATGACAAAGGCAAATCGTACCAACAAGTACTGCATAGCTCGAATGTCCTTGTTGGTCGAGTACAGACGTTGCAAGGCTGTCCTCACAGCACTCTCCTGGGCAAAAGCCTGCACAAGAGACTAGCTTTCAGAAATGAAAACACAAGGTCATTCTGTTTTGTGACAACTTGTTTGTTGACTGGCCGGCTGAACAAACATTCTAGACGACTATAAAGGACATCCACCACACATGGCATTGCTTAACATCACTGACGGCCTCTTCTCTGCTTTGGGATGCAAATGCCAAGGGGTGTTTTGTTGTTTTGCTGTGGATAGCTCCAACTCTGTTGCTAAAAATTTTATGCAGCGGAGCAGACTGCTGTTATGGTGCATTTAAAATCACGAACAAGACGCTCCAGTTCTTTGACAACAAGGGGTGATGACCAGTGTATAACCAAATGATGGCCTTTTAGATCATACCACGTTATGAGATGTGCACACGACAGTGGGGTGCCATCTCGGAGATCATGTGAAAAAAAATTTTTTCAAACTTCGACGGAGTGTCGCAAAGTTAGGAACCACTCGAAAAAGCTGAATGCCTCTCCCCTACTTGCTAACATCTTGTACTGTCACGAGCACGCCAAGCCACAAGTGCTGTCACATTAAAAGAAATACATTTTTGTTCTAAATGTGACAAAACTAAAACACACAGGGAGCACACGAAGGTCGCGGCAATAATTTCTTACAGTTACACATCTGCATAACGTGTCACAAGAAGAACATTTTTCCTTTGAAATTGATGACACATTCAAGTTACACTGGTTTGAACCCTAAACGAGTGTTTCTTAAGAACTGATTGTAATGCACCCCATAATACAGAGAATTTCAGAGATGATTGTGCAATTACCCATAAATTAAAAAAACAGACCATTTATTTTGTCACTGAAACGTAACCTTCGTAAACGTAAACATAACAATTCCTGGCAAGTCCCTCTGATATTTATGTGCACCACTGGTCTACTCTGGCGGTGCGGCCTCCCTCTACATTTTAACCCCTTTGTTGCTAGAGCACCGACAACTTCCAATGTGTGCTGGTGCTGCTCCTCACCTCCCACATGACATGCAGCGAAGTAGAAAGTTGAAATGCAGGACATTGACATCCCCCTAACCATACCCACGAACTGTGACCAAAATCTGGGAAAGTGGTGCCGCCTCTAAGTGACCCCCGTTTTTGCCGTTACTGGGCGTGCATCAAAATGACTGCACATAGCAATAATCGCTAATCAATTTACGAATTAACCAAACTTACTAATTTTATTTATCTCATTAGCTGTAGAAGGCATGTCCCAGCTCAAAAGCTTGGAGGGGCTATGACAAGGTCATCCAACAATACTCAGTTTATCAGTGTAACTGATAGTTGAGGGGTTGATATAGTCACACACACAAAAAACTGGGCCCTCAGCATTCGTTTAAACTCAATAGTTTGATTTCAAATCGCTGCCTCCAAGCCCCTCCCACTAACAGCAACTGTCATTCTTACAATGTGTGGCGTCGGGAAGTGCAAGGAATGTGCTGCGTCATCCGTTGCGAAACAGTCCGAAATAACATCGGAAGTTCATGGTGATGTTTCGCACAGCACACTCGTGGCTTTAGGAAAAAAATGTACTGAGGGGAAACAGTGCTCTTTCTCCTCCACACTATTTTTTTTTTTCCTAAGGCCATTCGTGCGCTGTGCAAAACACCGCTATGAACGACTACCAACTAGCCCAAGCTTCCACTCTAGTACGCAACGCCGAGGGACACCCGCCGTGGTTGCTCAGTGGCTATGGTGTTGGGCTACTGAGCACGAGGTCGCGGGATCGAATCCCGACCACGGCGGCCGCATTTCGATGGGGGCGAAATGCGAAAACACCCGTGTGCTTAGATTTAGGTGCACGTTAAAGAACCCCAGGTGGTCAAAATTTCCGGAGTCCTCCACTACGGCGTGCCTCATAATCATAAAGTGGTTTTGGCACGTAAAACCCCAAATATTATTATTATTAACACCGAGGGACACATTCCGAGACTATCACTTGCGGTGATGCTATCACCTCGCCCATCAGGCACACATTGATTGGCTGGTTCAGCAAAATCAAATAAAATGACTGGCTGGTCTAGCACTACGTCACGTGAAGGCGATGGTATGTGTCGCCGAAAGTGACCACTCGAGAATACGTCCCCAGAAGTCCTGCTCTGCGGACGTGCATGTGTATATTTCAGGACAGAGTTACAGATGCCTCCGATTATGATGAGAAACTTAGTTGCAAGTGCATACATGTGTTGTCTGTCATGCATTTAGTAGAATAAAAAGCACATTTAGTACATATCTCTAATAATAAACTTCCAAGTTACAGCCCTATAGGCAAAACGTTAAAGGCACAGCCTTTGTCAAGGTCTGGGTGTTTAGCTCTTGCTGCACTTTCTTTTTGTATTGAAAAGAAAGAATAAACTTCAATCAACAATCAAAACTGTAGCTTCAACTTTGAAACTATGCGAACTGACACCTTAAAAATATATGGCATTCTTGTGGCTACATCATTTAAATGGTGTTTACGCAGCAAAATAAACAAGGTTACTTAAGCGTAATATCTGCATTTTTTCTTCTTTTTTATAAGAACTAACAGGCACAACATTGGGGCATGCCAAATAAGGAATGTCACCATGACCGTGCACGAATGCAACCAATGAAAGATTCCTCATTATCACCTTGACGGAGGCATTCCATTCTTCTCTCAGCTTGTTGTTCGGAAAGTTGCTGGGCAAGGACAGGTGATCGACCATGATGCCCAGGTACTCCTCAAAGCTGAAGTTTGGAAACAAGTGAAGCTGGCGATGCGAGAAGCGAGACTTCACCCTCTTCTCAAGAAGTTCGACGGCGTCCTGAAAAGTTGCATGCGTGTTTGCCTCGTTACTATCAAGAGCTGGAGCACAAATCTGGCATGTGTAGGACAAACTACATAAACAGTATAGTCAATCGTACTTTAAACCTGGCGAACGGACAGAGCCTAAGCTGTCTTCAATGCTACATAGCACTGCAGCTACCTCTAGTATCCAGGTTACAAATATACACATAAATTGTGAATATACATTGGACTCCACGAAGCTCACTTAAACAAAACAGCCGAAGTGGAAGGACAGACAACTTGCCATGAGTGGGAGGCGAACCCACAACCTTCACGTGATGTGTGTGGTGTTCTACCAATTGAGCTATGGCAACAGCTCTGCCCCTTTGTCTACTATCTTGGGTATTTATGTAATGCATCTATATAACCTACCCTGGATGTGTTAGTCAGTGCCAACTCAGTCACGGTGGCAGGCACAGAAAATCCATTAAACCGCAGCCTTTTAATACCATACGAAGTGACAATCAAGCCAGAGAAGGCACAGGTGAAGTTATGTTTAATCGAAATATTGAAATAATCAGGCAAAAGGAAATGGAAGTGAAAGAAAAGACTATATGCCACAGGTGGGGACTGAATCCCCATCTTCGACATTATGTGTGTGGTGCTTTTTTAATTAAGCTACTGCTGCATGGTCTACTGACCCACTCTCTTGAGTGCTTGTGTAAGTATACAAGATTAGCACTGGGGCCATCAGTCAGAGCCACTCATGGCCAAGGTAACAGATGTAGGACATCCTTTCAACCGCAGGCATCACCTAACCACAAGCTCACAAACTACGCTCATGTAAGCTCCCATTTAACCGCGACTCACATACTACATGACGCCTGTAGTTAAAAAAATATGTTCCACATCCACAGCCTGGCCACTGCTTTCTCTAGCTTCATCATGTGTCACTTCACATGGTTCTGAGTAATAAAAAAGTGGGCCCCTCAGATACCCTTATTCTTCTAGCTCATCACATAGCGAGGGCCTTTTATCTGGCAGTCTTGATGCTGTGAGGGCTAATCACAGCATCTTGATACAAGGGTTAATCGACCAGCTGCCTGCTTCTAGATCACTTACTATGTGACACCTGCAGTTGAAGGAGAAGAAAGGCGGTTTACCGTGGGGCCTGATTTCTATTAACCATATCATGAGACGCCAACAAAGACACCAAGGAGGACATAGGGGAAATTACTTGCACTTACTAATCAAATTAAAGAAATGATAAATAATGGCAATGAAAATGGATGAAAAAACACTTTGCTGCAGGTGGGGAATGACCCCACGTCTTCGCATTATGCGTGCTCTGCTCTGCTGAAGAAGCGTTCCACATCCGCCGCCTTGGTCTTGAGTGTCAAGGGCTAATCACACACCCAAGTGAGGGATGACGCCACAGTAGCTAATAGTTAGTAATGCACAGCATGTGTAATGAATGCTGAGATGTGGAATTGGTCCGAGCTATCTTTTCGTCCCCTTTCATGTCCCTTAATTTATTTCTACATTTTATGCGAAGCATATTACGAGGGCTCAACCCAGCTCCTCAGGCGCGGCGGTGACCATGAAATCACGTGACACCGTGACGTCACGACAGAGGAGAAGTGGCTTTGGCTCAACTCTTGCAAGACGGGCTGGGTGGGAATCGAACCAGGGTCTCCGGAGTGTGGGACGGAGACGCTACCACTGAGCCACGAGTACAACGCTTCAAAGCGGTACAAAAACGCCTCTAGTGAATGCGGTGTTGCCTTAGAAACGCGCTGTTTCTAAGGCGTGCGTCTCTTGCTCAGGCGCACATTTCGTTGCCGCGCCGAACGCTGCTTTGCTCGACGCTCACCGCGTCCAATGCGGGGCGCGTAGTCGCTGCCCTGTAGCCCATTGTCTTACACCCCTTGGCGGGTCGACGGGAACGCTGTCGCGTTCCACTCTTGAAGGCGAAGAAGTAATGCATGAGTTGTTTCTTCGTCTAGCCGAACCAAATATAGCCAAGCAACAGCAGTTCACCAGGCTAAACAGTGGTTCAACAACTAAAATAAAGGCTAGTATGCTTCGCATCCTGGGCTTAACCTTACCTAAGCCACAGCCATTTTTTTTAATTAAACATAACAATTAACTTCCCCCATCTTTCTCTGGCTACACTGTCACTTCGTATGGTTGTGAGAAACAATACATTTCGATACCAGGCACATTCCATACTTTCCTTAAAAGGTGCCCTAGTGGCATTTTAAGTGCTGGCTTCTAATTTCTGCCTACTCTCACGGCCTGAAAGCAAGAAAAGAATAAGGGATGGTTACTTTCGTCCCCTTTCATGTCCCTTAATTTATTTCTACATTTTAATTAAACATAATAATTAACTTCCCCCATCTTTCTCTGGCTACACTGTCACTTCGTATGGTTGTGAGAAACAATATATTTCGATACCAGGCACATTCCATACTTTCCTTAAAAGGTGCCCTAGTGGCATTTTAAGTGCTGGCTTCTAATTTCTGCCTACTCTCACGGCCTGAAAGCAAGAAAAGAATAAGGGATGGTTACTTGCCAGCCGGCAGGTGATGCCAATAACCAATATCGGTGCTTGAGCCGATTGTGCCACATCAAACAAATTGTACAGAAGTGTCTGGTTCTTGTGGTAGCAAAACAAGTCGAACTCATCAACAACAAAAACAATCGTCTTGCTTTGCTGGTCCCCTAAAATGAAACACAAACGAGGACAAATGTCATATCACTAGTTTCAGTACACGAAATGGAAGACATTTATATTTAGCAAAACCTGGGGCTGTATTCTCAAGCAAGCCAAGACATGCGAAAAGGATATGTTAGGCACAAATATTTCACTATCACATCCAACACTAGATGGATCACTAAGGCACGGTTTATGGTTCCTATATGCTGTATGGCTCAAAGTTCAAGAACAATTCGAGGATTGAAATGCACCTGAAATAAGCTTCACATGCACACGTGTATTCATGACAGCAGTCAATTTCCCATTGTTTATGATAAGTAAATTTCACCTGCCTATAGTTTCAAGAGCATTTCACAGTGGCAAAACGCACTCATGCACTTGTAGAAAAGCTGTATAAAGGTAAAAGCAACTTTATTTAGACTGCCCTTCGCTTTTGCAAATCAGTTCTGCAGAATCCTGTGCCTCAAGAAAGGGGAAATAGCCATTCACCCAAATGTAGCACGCAGCCATAAAGGAAGCCCCTACGGGTTTCTCAGGAAGATAGCATCACAGTTGAGGAAAATTTGACTTTGTCCGGGACTCGAACCTAGGACCGCCGCCTTTCCGTGGTGGTCACTCTACCATCCAAGCTAATCAGGAGGCTCACAAATTGCAGCAAGAGGGCGAACTGATCAACAACTTGAAGCACAGGGACAATCAATATGGCGAACGAGTTCTGGTTTACCTTTATCCACTTTACCGAACCCACAACCTTCGCATGCGAAGGTTGTGGGTTCGGTTCCCACCTGCGGAAAGTTGTTTTTTCATCCACTTTAATTTCCATTAATTCATCGTTTCATTATTTCATATATTAAACACAATTTCCCCTATGTTGTCCTTGGTGTCAGTGTTTGTTGCCTTCTTGTGATATGCTTTATGCGGAGCACTCAAATCCATCTCTTAATGATCAGAAGGACCTACCCTACCCACTCAGCATGTTTGTATGCAATCATCAAAATTGTTTCAGGGTCCCTTTATTACAGATGCAATCAAGGTACATTTAAATGTGCATTCATGTTTCCTTTTCCAGGTACCACCGAAAACGGCAGTATTTTACGCCAAACTGTATGTGCTCCAATTTGATATCACTATATTTTTCCTTTACAAAGAATTGACTTGCCAAACGGCTGTTACCAGTATCAGTGGCTGCACAATTAAGATAATGAAATCAAGTCACCAGAACTAAATGCAGCAGCAGAAATTCACTTAATGCTGTTGCATTTACTGCATTTATGTTCTCATGCCATAGTTCATGTATTCCACAGTTTGGCTGGCACTAGGCTCATATGCGTCAACAATTGTATTAGGTATGTTGGCACTAAGAATGAGGTGTGTTGCAGCCAGCTTATTTCACCTGTCAGTCGGATTAAGGTAACACACACACAAAATTTTTACATGACATACCTGACTTCAAGCATTCCAGCAGAAATGTAAGGTTCTCAGAGAAACTGCCCTGAAAGATAGTCGGCGAAATGTAACACATACTTTTATCACAACAAAGGCACCACAAACAAAATGCTTGATGGCAATACTCACAAACACTCTATCTCCTACAACATTTTCCAACTGCAATTGACGTGTAATATCTTTCAAAGCAATCTTGTCATCGGTGTGAGTGAAGCCTGCGCAGGGTGCATATATACATGTAAATTCGCAGTTCCTGCGGCTGCTTGCGGCCATGTATTGAAGAACAGTGGCGATAAAAAATATGAAGAACCCTACCGTTCAACTTTACAAGAAGAAAATTTGAAAGGATATCCTGGTGCCGAGACACGCTGTCTAAAACGGCTAGAATCAGCTGAAAAATAAATACGTCCACACGGTTATAACCAAATACCATCAGAATAACAGAGCAACACAAAGCTTATCCCCCTAACAAGTGACTCGTTAGAGCTGGCCATTACAATTTTAATGGCGCAAAGCAAAGATTAACACAAAAGCTAAAGCAAACACATCAAAGCACACCGATGTCTTCCCACATCCTCTGGGTCCAACAACCAAAACGGAGTTGCTTTCGCCTAGCTTGACCGCTCTTGACAATAATTCTTCCAGTACACTGCAAGCGAAAATACAGCAAGATAAACAATTAACATATTTGTGATGACTGTGGTATTTAAGGCGCACATAGTGGATGCGACTTTAAAAAGTGCACTAATCAGCTTACTGCTTCTGCTCGCTGTAGGACTTCAACAGGTCGGGCTTTGCCTGCGTGTCGAGGTTTCTCAATAGACATTTTTTCACCTCACTGATCCATGTCGCAGTCTCAGCGTCACTCGAAGAAGCGCTTTTTCGGGCAGCATAGCGGCCTGACGTCATTTGTAAAGCTTCTGAAGTGTGAAAAACACAGCGCAAAGCACTGGGAGCCGGCAAAATTGTTTAGCGCGTTCACTGCTCGCAGCTCCCGCCACTTATTGACTGAGCTAGACTTGGATTGACAGACAACTGTTTTTTGTGTTTGAGTGTGGTATCATTATCATGATTATTGATCGTGATCAATCAAGACCATCAACGGCTTTACGTTGTTACGTGGATGTGCACATCAACAAAAATTTTATTACAAACTTATTTTTAAAGGAACTCAGTGTAACTTTATGTTGTTACTATTAACTCAACAAAATTTTTAAATATTATCAGCATCATCAAGTATTGGCTGCGACTGACTCGCATCGACTTTTATAATGTTTACATAGTTGGCACAGTTTGCGGTGAATTTGGCAGATAGATCTTTGGTCGTTCTTGTCATGGCCTTTCGGTTTCTTGATTTTCCCTTAACGCAGCCGTAGTTAGCCCAGTAGATTAAGTGGAACGTACGTTTATAGACAGTCATGTCTGAGGAGACCTTTTCAGCAACTGACACGAATTCTCTGGTAAGGAAACTGACCCAACTCGGTGGAAGGTGATGCACGAACAAACACTTCCAAGATGCCTTGCTTTTCATGCGAACTTCAAGGGAATCGGCATTTAGATTGCAAGCACACTGTGCATGCTGAACCTACGACAAATAAACATTTCACCAGCTGGTGCACAGTTTTTCTCCACAGCTGCATGCCTCCGGGGGTACGGAGTGTTGCATCGGTCTCGTAGTGCGACAAATAAACATTTCTCCTGTGGGTACATGGTGTTCCTCCGCCGCTGCATGCTGGCTGGTTACTTGTACGGAGTGTTGCATCGGCAACATAGGTTTCGTAGAGACCCATAGTTCATTTGTCGAGTTGCTTGTGCTTAAATGCGCATGGCACAGTACTGCACGTTTTCATGCGTTCATAGATGCAAGAGGCGTGATTGAAGATCCAACTCGGACGTTAGCTTGAGAGGGACTTCGGCAACTACTGGCAATGACATCAAAACAATCTAGGTTACGTTTCTCAAACAAAACGTAAGCATTTGCCGCATTCAAAAGAAGAAAAAAAACTAAACAAATGCAAAAAAGGGGGGCAAGGGACAGGTCGGATATATTGAATGTCTAAAATAATTACAATTGTCGAGAATTTCTGGTGACTTTATAGAATGCTTTTTGCATCTGTAGTGTATTGGGTACCAAGATGGTATATAACACCTTCATTAATTTGTTCAGGGTCCTACAAAAAGTGTCCTGTATCCTATCTGTCCTTTCTACGTACAGAGGAAATGGGTGTCTTGTTGTTTGTTGGTTACAAGCTGCACTGCTTTGTGCTACAATGTTTGAGGCATGTTTGTGCTAATGGTGTAGTGTTGTGACACTAAATGAGCATAAGTAGATATTCTTTCACCCCAAAAAATATGCCAAGAGTCATTGCTTCTCTCTATGTGCCCTCTATCCATGGCTACATCCCCATAGCATGCTACTGTCCACTCTCTTCCATAGCCTTCTAGACAGGCTGAGTTCAGCCCTAGATGAATTTCATAGGCAATGACTCATCCATAAAAACATAACCAACTGATCCATGGCCGGCAATCAGATAAAAGGGACACAAACCACATTAACGATGAAAGACGATGAGCAAAACAATAAGGTAAAAGCGGGAGCCAATGTTTCAACAAGTGGACTTGTATTTTTCGAGGCCACATACACTTTCCTCGGTGCTGTATATATAGGTAGGGTTCTTGCATATACTGTGCCAAGGAAAGCATATGTCGCCTTGAAAAAGACAAGTCCACTTGTCAAAATGTTGGCTCCCGCTTTTACCCTGTCCTCGTTTTGCTCATCGTCTTAAATTTGCATCTCTCGCCTTCCTTGTACTAATAATGAAAGAAACACAACAGACATTGCTCAACGGTAGACTGCTAACCAACTCAATAAAACCAATTCAACTAAATGCATACCATGTTAAGCAAGTGGCGTTGCGACCTATGAAGTTTGTTCAGAGGGAAATGTGGCTAGCAGGCAGGCTATCAATGGTTGGCAACTGCGTCAGGATTCTCAGCTCAGTTTTGACGCGGTCCCAGCATTTGTCAGCTATTTGTACAGGAGGTGACAGATTCTCCGGCATGACAGTTGATTTCACAAGTGCTACCCACGTCTGTGCTCTGACAGGGTGACAGAAATCGTTCCCCCAATCGCCACCAAGCTCCCTTTCATGAGTAGTGTAGCTCACAGCTCTTTACATCTAGGTGTATGTTAGGATGGCATCAGCTTCACTAACATCTTCACATATAGATGAGAGGGCAGCAAGATGTTGGCCGAAATGAGTTTCATGACAAATTTGCCCTCTGCAGCATCCTGCTCAGTGCAATGTCCTTTGGCACCTCGCAATGGCTAAACTCTGTCTGCTCAAACAGCTGTGCTGTGGTTATCTGCTCTCAGAGTTCCTCTTGTCTCCAGGCGGGGCTGGCGCCTGTCGTCCAGAGCCACTACAACAGTATCGGCAACAATGGCCTGCAAGAGAGGGAACGCAGCCGTATACTGCACATGAGAAACTTCAACAACTGGACCAAGAGCATGTTAATACGTGAGTGCACCTTTTTTTTTTTCTTAGTGCAAGAATATGCGACAGCGTCATCTTTACTGCACTGTGTCATGAACACTGGAAAAAAATTTTCATGCATTTTTACATGCGTGCATATCCCACCGAGTGTTAAACAAGTGAGAGCAATTGTTGAATTGTGAGTTCAGCACATGTTGCTGTGCCTACCTTTCCTTCTCATCCTTTATTTGGAGCTTTTTTACCAGTTGGAACATAAATGTGAACCAACAAGCCCAAACTGCCGTATTGCTACTTTTATTAGCACTGCAAATGCTGCAATAATTTCTATCAATGTATATAATTACAGCTGCATCAACTTTTTGCACAGGGTAGGTCACAACCCTCTGTTATAATGTTCAACTTATTTACTGCCAGGTGCCAAGATTTGAAGGAGCGTTTGTGGTGTTCTTTGTTTCAACAAGCAAAGAGCAGCGCTCTCGGCCACGCTAGTCCAGCTTGAAAAGCTCCCACTCACAGAAAACGAAATTCTTGGACACTGGGCTACAGGGACATCAGTGCGAGTTACTACAAAGGCACTGCTGCATTCCCTAGGATACACTGGATTATGTGACAAATTGTGACTGTGCACTGTGGAGAATTGCATGTCTCAGTGGGACCTTGACATTGTTTATGACTATGTGGCGCCTCCACAGACAGTTCTTCATTGTTTGTTATTTCCTTAGTTTTCTCTCTTTCTTCTTCTCCTACCTCTTTTTCCTTTTCCTGGTACAGGGTACTAAAGCGGAGATATCCTCAGATTAACCTCCTCGTCTTTCCTTTGCTTTTATCTCTCTCTCTCTCTTTGTGGTGTCCTAAAGTTAGAATCAGTCACATGCACTTGCAGATAATTATTTGTGTGATTATGTAAACTGAATGCGATTCATGAAGATTTCTCTCTTAATAATTTTTCTCTAATGCCTTCACAGGCGAGTACATTGCCAAACGTAAAGAGGATAAGCCAGAAGACTCACCATTTCATGTGTTGGACCTTGGCGCTGGCAAAGGTGGAGACCTGCTCAAGTGGAAGAAAGGGGACATCTCGTACCTCATTTGTGCCGGTAATCATTCTCTTTTAAAATGAGATAAACACAACACAGAGGCAGCAAATGCTGCATTCTTGCAATTTTTGTTTACTCATTTTATGGCAGCCGAAGTCTCATGTTATTTAATGTGGACTACTTCGCAATCTGACACATGTGCAAGAGCTTTGCTCTCATAGCTTTCCCTTAAGCGCTGTGGGAAGTTTTCATTGCATACATACACAACTATGGTAATCTGAGGCGGTTTAGTCAGTACTCCCAGTCTCCCGTACAGCATTGGTTGGACGGCTCTTCAGAACTTAGCAGATGCACTCTTGGATGATACAGCATTAATTGAATGCACTTATTCAAGGCCTCGTCTGAGGAAACACAATTGAAACCCGAAATATTTCTCTGTAAAATTATTCAAGGAAGTATTTCATGTGCAAGTATTTCGTGAACTTGCACATTACAGCGAGTCTGACTCGGCACTTTGAGCCCTTTGCTCACAACAAGCAAATAAAAGGCTTGCCTTTGCAGTGAATAAAAATACCGTGCAATAACCCCATCTTTCACTTAGATTTATTCTATTCAGGCTCCGCTGAGCTTTTAATATGTCTCACAGATTGCCTAATGCTTACCGTGTGGCATGTATATATATATATGTATTATTTAATGTGTGGTCACCTTGTATGGGTCTATGTGTTTATTGGCTTGTTAACATGCGATTGTACCATTTTTACTTTGCGCCATATTGTTGTGTCGTGAAGTGCGTGGCTTCTCAACCATGTGGCGCTAAGCAAGCTAGCTAAGACTTACCTGGTTATGTCATGTGCTGACGTCACATGTACAAGTGGGCAGGGTACTTGAGCACAGCATGAAATAAAGGGAGAGAGTTCCGTTTCGTGCTCTTCACAAGTCGCTGCCTCAGCGGATTCGGTGCAGTTCGGCTGGCCGTGTATGTCTCTTCACTGGCAATGCCCCCTGCTTGTCAGCTCAACATTCTGGCGCCAAGGATGACCTCTTGCTACATTGCTGCATTCTGTTGTCTCTTGGAGCAGTCTCTTCACTGTTTGCTCCTTAAATTTTCTGTTTTGCCGTATGGCATGAAGTCCAACGTAACTTCGTTGACCTCACCCTTGCCAGTCATGCCAGCGTATGCACCTGCTACCATGCCACCAGCTTTTCTTGTTAAGCCTGGTCTGCCAATACTTTGGAACCTGTGGAAGCTCATTTTTCTCACATACCTAGAGGCTGTTGATGCAGGGACGTTTCTGACGAAGTGGCACGCGACTTTCGCAGAGCACGCCAACACAACACATACATATGTAACCGTATCAGTGTCTTCAGGCACTGTAATGGAGACATGCTTGCATGCATGCATTCCCCAGATTTAGGTGCAAGTTAGAGAGCCTTTGGTAGATAAATTTAGTCTGGAGTACTTTACTACACCGTCTCTCATAACTTCTGTGTTGCCTTGCGACATTAGACCCCACCAGTTGGTCATTTCACAAAGCGAGGCGTCATTTCCCCTAAACTTTTTATGCTGTAGTCATGGCATACAAACTCTTGCAACATTACCTTTCATGTTTGTGCATTTTGCTTGCCTTTATTATGCACAATCTATACTACACTTTTGTTCACACAGGGCTATCTAGACTGCATATTTTGTGCACACGTCACATTGTAAATGTGCAACATTCTTTGCAGACATAGCAGGGACATCACTGAAGCACGCAGAGGAACGTTTCCAGGAGCTCAGAGAGCGGCACCGGAGGCAACGGGAGCCTGGGCGCATATTTCAGGCTGAATTCATTGAAGCAGATTGCACCAGGGTGAGATGTTCTTGCTTTCATTTTTTCCATCTTTCTTCCTCCCCCTCTTTTCTATCTCTCTCTCTGCCAAAATGATAAAAGCATATAAGAAAACTTGCATTTTATGTGGTTGGGCCTGTGGCATGTTACATGATTTGAGAAGCAATCACGCAGATGTAGTGCTATCTATAGCATTGCCAAGTTCATTGAGTGCAACAGCTGTTAACATTGACTTTTGACACCAATTCATAAGCAGAACTACAGTAAAAGCTCGTTAATTTGAACTCGGTTAATTCAAAATCCTGGATAACTGAAGGTTTTCTGCGGTCCCGTATTTTTCAATGTAAATTTGACCGGATAATTTGAACCGGTGACCTAGGCCAACCCGGTTAATTTGAAGATTTGGGGTGCTATTTCATGCCATGTCGACGATATCTTCACATCGGCGGTATGAATTCAGCAAAGCCAGGTACGCTTTCACGTCCACTCCTTTCCTGCAACTTACAGCGTCACCTGTGGTGGGATGACACTATCATGAAAAGCACTGGCAGCAGGCAACGAATGCTTCGTCTGCCTCTCACTTGAAAGAGTCACCGAAATTCAAGATTATGCAACCTGCAGTAGTAAATACGTGATAAGACAGCGCACATGGTGCCATGCAATCTTGACGCACTCACTCTTTCCACACATGGCAGATTACCTCAAAAAAAGGGTGCGCAGTCTGCATACATGCTCAGCTGCGCTGGCAGCCTCATTAGCAAAGGAGAAGCGCATCATCCTGCCCCCCACTCCCCTCCTCACGTGCGCCTAATTGCGTTACCGTGAGCTCATGCGTGAAGATGGCACTCGTCGAGGCGCCATTCTTCTCAGCTCACCCTCGCACACTTTCTCTCGCACCCAAAGCATACAGCGTGCGTGGAGCAATAGGATTTCATTGCACTTGGGCTGCTTTATACAAAACATGATGCTGCTCTGCTTCGGTGATCACTTTTGGTCGCGCAGCACGTGACTTGAGAAGTGGGTTCGCAACAGCCACTTGTAATTCAACAATTCTGCGGCTGCAGAAGTTTCCATTTGTTGTCTCGGTATTTCATTGCGACGGCAGTGAAAGTTCGCTATATTGAAATCGTGTGTAAACTTACTTCATTGTGTTGAGGTTCTAAATATGTGTGTTCTATGAACAAGAAGTCATGAAAAGGGAAATATTCCATTATATCAAGAATTTTGTTATATCGAGGTTTAACTGTATATCGTCAAAGGGCTTAAAGCATACATAGTAACAAACAAAAACAGCAAGGCAACCGTGACAACTTATCAAGTTCTTGTCAACAACTATGTAGTCGGGGGGAAATATGATCTTGTTGCAAAATTTGAGCACGAAGTATCAGTGAGCGCAGTACTTTCTTGCAGCTGTATAGTACAGTGGACTCTTTTTAAAGAGAACCTCAAGGGACCGGGAAAATTGGTTCCGTATATCAAGAGTTCTGAGAGACAAAGTTAAATACAACTGCATCAATACAAAACCAACCAACCATGAGGATGGTGTTCAGTATAAGCGGCAGTTCTGTTTAAGCTATTTCCGTTTATTAAGATTCCACTGTATACCAATGAAGAGAGAAAAAAAAAATACATGCAGATCATTGTTTTTTAAGAAAAAAAAAATACATGACACAGTGAAATCACATGTGATAAAACATTTTTGAACAGTTTCTCGATTTGACGATTACCTGCTAGCTCAGGACACGATTAGCAAGCCCATGTATATACATGTCAGTTGTGTCAGCTTTCACCAGAATGAACTGTGGCCAAATTCACAAAGCCTTTTGTTCGTAAGAGCTTGCCATTGGCCAGCCTCCTTCACCAGTATAATATGTCCGACATCAAGATTGACTGACACGTGCTCTTACGAACAGACTTGGTGTAAGAACTTTTCTTTGTAAATACAGGCCGAGTTTCTTGAGATACCCTTGCCTATGTTTAAGTGAAGTTTTACTGCAGTGAAGGCTATTGCGGTACTCACGCACAACATACTGATGCTGACTTCCTGGCTGCAGGTGCGGTTAAAGGACCGGTACAAGCACAAGGACATGACACTGGACTTGGTGAGCTGCCAGTTCACGTTCCACTACAGCTTTGAGAGTCTGCCGCAAGCCCAGTGCATGCTTCGCAACGCTGCTGAGTGCCTTGTCCCTGGTGGATACTTCATCGGCACCACGCCTGATGCCAATGACCTTGTGTGAGTCTGCATCTCGGTTCCACCATTAAGTAAACCTGCGACTTCCAGGCATTCTTGGTGTTTTCGCCCATTTTTGTGCCAAAGTTTTTTTTTTTAGTGCATCAAATCCAATTTTTAAGTGAGACATTAGCAAGGCTTTAGGCTGAAATTGTAGTTATTGGTGATATGTTGCTGCACATCTGTACAAGGTGTGCTGATCTGATTATTCAAGCAATAATAATAATAATGGTGATGAATAATTTGACCTTTTCGTCGCTGTCATTGTCACTCGAATGTGGCTTGTTGTCCATGTCAGAGTTCACTAGAACCTCCTGAATTTACGCACTATTAAAAAAGGCCTTATGGCCTTCCTGCTCTGGTTTGCCATGTTGGAAAATGAGCTGTGAGCTGTGAAATGTTTTGTTGTTAAAGATGGTTTTACATTCAATTCCAAAGTAGCCAAAGACTCAACTTGGCAAGTCTCAAGAATGTTTACTAATGAAGAGAAAATGAGACAGCAACCCAATTGTACCTAAGTAGTTGCTACAGAGGAAACGAATTAGCAAGCCAATTAGCAAACGTCAAGAACATTTACTGTGCCAAAACTGTCTAAATACAACGAAATACTTCGACATTCATGATATCACACTGACATACTGGCATTTTGGCGATAAGTTCAGTAACTGGAACTTTGACCTTTGTTTCTCTTCTAATATTCAACCTCTAACTGTTAAGTCAATAAAAGTAAAGTTTGGAAAGCATACCTGATCACTCTAAACAGATTTAATGTTCCTCTTTTGTGTTGCTTTAAGCCACGTGATGCTTAGATAATGCTTAACTTTACCGCAGCACCAAGGTAATTGTAGTGACAAGTCATAGAAATGAGGCATAACTCCTTCAGACTTCAGAAGTTTCACCACACATTCTTGCATCTTCACCGCTGTTGAAGACATACAAGTACAAAATGGATTAGGAATATCGAATTATTCTGAAAAAGGTTTCACTGCATGTACAAATATGGGCTTGACACCTCTGCTCTTAGTATTATGTACTCAAGGGGAAGGAATTCCACACGAATTGTGCTAGGAATGCAATAAGCCAATCTAGAAATTTACCTAGTGCAAATCATTACTGTCAAAAACATGGAACAGAAGGAGAGTGCCAGCTGTATGACGACGCATACTGTAGTGTAACAGTAAACACGCAGACCTATGTATATATGTAACTGCTTCTGTTAACATACTTGGCACATATAATGAAATTGTATAGCCCAGGTCCAATCCAAAGTGCTTTAACCCCTCAAGGGTAAATTGCTCGAGGGTAACTGCTCGGAGATAAGCAAGTCGGGTTGCGCGCACCGGCGCACGGAAACACAATCTCAGATTTCTTTTTGAGGACCTTACATTAAAGATGGCAGCACGCCTCAGCAACCAGTGGTGTCTAATACGCCTGGATTAGCAAACATAAAATTGACGTCATACATGTACGTCAAAAACCATGCAGGACGGATTACCGGCTGCGTGTGCTGCGAAAACCCTCAAAGCCTTAAGACCTATGCAATGCATTTAAAAAATTAGTATTTTTGTTAGTGATTTCGTAATTCAGGCATTTTGGGGTGGCGAAGTAGTGTGCATACAGTGCCTGAAAGGGATGAAAACATTACAAAAGCCAAGCTGGGTGAACAGCTGTCACTTTGATGGTCCCTTTATAGCTGTGTCATTTTCTGCTCGTTCTGTCACCTTTGGCTTTTAGAGGGTCTGACTACTAGCCAGACTCATAGCATTGGAATCCAGGAGCAGCCTTGAGTAGTTACCTTTTTGTAATGCTCTAACCTCATAATTTCAAATTTTGCATTTAACCTAAGCTGACTCAACCTAACCTATTCTAGCCTAATACCTGTTTCACATGGGTGAGCTTAATTGTCTAAGACCTCAAATTTCTCTATGCCATAGCGACCTAAATCTGGTTACGCTGGTTATCTGGTTACGCATAAAGGTGGTTACGTGTGCAATTTTGATGGAATCGAACACCATGATGATGATTGATACAATTTATGCAGCAAGTTTCTCTCCAATCGTATCGTCAAAAAAGAATATTTTGCAAATAAAAGCACTAGAAATGCCACTGAAACCATTATTAGGCATGTATTATGTAAAATACCTTTAGTTGACCTCAGAATTGTGTCATATGAGTGCATTCATCTATGTGCGTGAGCCATGACACCTGAAATTGTGAGTTGTTGTGTATATATATATATATACATATAGTCATGCTGTTGCAGTCTCTGTCTTTGGGATCTTCACCTGCGATCTGCAATCCACTGTCTATTGAAAGAATAATGAACTAGAACTGAAACTACACTACAGCAAAAGTTCTGTTAAGCTTTAACACTATTAAGTATGTATCTTTGGTGTGGCGTGCATGGCATTATATTTTAAGGAATTAAGTAATTGAGGTCATTTTTTTGTACCCCTGTGGCACAGGTATAACCTAACCTAAACCGTGTCATATTTGTATTCCTGTCACACTGGCCAGAAAGTGATGGTGATCTTTCAGTCCTAACTCTCTTGTCGTTATAATTGTCACTAACTAGTTTTACATTGTGCTATTTTTGTGCATCATGCAATTCGTTCACTCTTTCCCTCTTATTTCAGCCGCCGTGTGCGAGAAGCACCGGACCTCAAGTTTGGAAATGATGTATTTCACATTGAATTCCACGGATCCAAAGACGCGCTGCCCCTGTTTGGAGCGCAGTACAATTTTCACTTGGAAGGTGTGGTGGACTGCCCTGAGTTTCTCGTAAACTTTGACGTCCTCGAAGAGTAAGTGATGCTGTCATGTCACAGCCCCGTGTGCATTTGGGTTGACTGAGAAAGGGATGCACATCTGTTTATTCGCTTGTTTTCAACTGTGTTAACAGCAAATGGGCTGAATTGCTTACATTGCTACCGGAGAGGTTGTAAGGTAATGTTGAGGAAGACGGAGAACCGTCAGGAAGTGGAGCCGGAACGAGCAGATTTCTCATCACAGATGTTTATATATGTAAGAATATTTATGTAGTGAAACTTTCATGCTGCCAGCACTTTACATCAAAGAATCTCAAAAAATTGTCATTGTTGGAAATTTAGGGCCTTCAATGCGGCCTTCGTTATCTATACTGTTCGGTGTAGTGTATCCATGTGTGGCATTTCATTATTCTCCTCTTATTTTTTTCCCACCAGGATGGCAAAGGAGTTCGGCCTGAAACTAGTGTATAAGAAGCGCTTTGAAGATTTTTTTGACCAGTTCAAAGACGACCCTGAGGGGAAAATTCTTCTGCGCAAGATGCAGGCCTTGGAGGTAGTTTACCCATTCTGATCTCTCTCTCTGGAGGAGCTTGATAAATTGATTGACTGATTTTAACATCAGAAGCCGATGCTATGACCTTGAGAGATGCCATATTGTATGGTTCTGTATTAGCTTTGATTACTTCTGAGTGGGACCCAACGCTGAGTATGTGAGTGTTGTTGCATTCTATTTGTGGTTGCATTTCTTGCAGCTTATTGAAGATTACACTTTTCATCTGCCCCATTCCCCTGCCCTCTATTAAACCGAAGTTTTCTTTGCGAACTCCTTCAGACTTTCCTGACCAATTAGGTGCTGCTGTCTTGCCAGATAGATCGCGAGCTAAGAAAAAATTAATTACGTGCCTGATGGTGGTGATTAAACCTTCGACCTCTGGTACAGCCGCCCAGCACCCTAACCATTCAACCACAACCACATGTATACTTCTATCAGCACAGGTGGACGAGAGCAAATGCGCGTGCGCCAATTTCCCTCACACACACACACACACACACAAAAAAAAAAAAAACGCAGGAATGAAACGGGCATATTTATAGCTTTTTATTAATCACTTCACAAAAACTTCACATAGATTCCAAGATGTGCATTGGATCTGCATAATTTTTAAATATAAGTATTGCATTTTTCACGGGAGCAGGTGCACCTGGTAATTAATGACAGTGCTTAGTGAGACCGCACGGGTGTGTGTGAAGTTAGTGGATGTGAAAGTCGTATTCTCGTCTCTGTCTTTGGGCAGCTACTCAAACTCGCCTTACTGCGGGCTTTGCTTGTGGTAATGCACGCTCGGTCGCAACATGCTTGATTGGTAGGTTTGCAGATTTCCTGTTCTAGCGCAGCCGAGGCAGTGCTTGGCTGTCAGCGCGGCTGAGCGCACGCGCAGCTGGCACGCTCTTTTTGAGATGTAGTGTGCCGTGTATGCAAAGAATAGACGTTCCGAGATTCAACTGAATTGAATTCTGGAGTTTTACGTGCCAAGACCACGATTTGATTAGGAGGCACGCTGTAGTGGGGTACTCCAGATTAGTTTTGAACACCAGAAGATATTAAACATGCCTCCAGCGCACGGCACACAGGCGTTTTTGCATTTCTCCCCCATCAAAATGCGGCCACTACGGCTGGCATTCGATCCCGCAACCTCGTCCTTAGCAGTGCAACATCATAGCCGCCAAGCCACTGGGGCGGGTACTTTCTGAAATGGTGTGGCATCACGTATGCTGCTTGCAACACGTTTGGTATTGGAGGTTGCGCAATCTTGAGTTTTGGAGAGGCGTTGAAGCCGACAGGCAAGTAAAGCATTCGCTTCCCGCGGCTGGCGTTTTGCATGATGGCATCGGGTGAGCCGCGGGGGTGAGGTAAATGTGAAAGCAAGGCAGGCATTGCTTTGTACTGCCAATGTGAAGATATTGTTGACTGCCAATGTGAAGATATTGTCGACAAGGCATAAAACCGTATCCTTCGTCGCCAACCCAAATTCAACAAAAGGACTTTCCTTCTTTTTTTTTTCCCTTGTTCAAATTTACTTTTTTCGATTGCCCAATAATTTGGAAAGTTGTGCGGCTGCGGCCCCTTCTGTACAAGAAAAATGTACAAGTGGCTGTTGTACTTATTTGCACAAAAGGTCGACCTGAAATGTGATGAAACTTCAATACCACAAAGCTGATTGCCAATTTTACCAACTTCACTATATCGATGTTTAACTATGGACAGTCGAACCCATTATAACAATACCGATTTTAACAATATATCGGTTGTAACAATGAGAAGGTGCTGTACCATCAACTGTTGTATGTTTTCCATGGTGAAATAACCCGCTTACTACAATGCGCCGATGCCGCATTATCGGTTGTAACGATGAAGTGTGGCTGCTAAGTGTCTGCGCCGAAAGGTACTGAAATACGAAATCCTTGAAAAAGAAAAAAAAAAGAAGAAAACAAGACATTCAAGTTGTTGCACAATGGCCCATTGCTTCAACAGTCGCCGCACGCTCATTTTCCAGCCTTCTCTGCGTGCTTCCCTCCTGTCACCTTTCCACCCCTCCGAAGACGAATGGGCCGCGCCCATAGCTCTACGCCATGCCACCCTTTGAAACACGAATGGACCTCGCCAACTGCGCTGCTCACATGTTGCTCACTGGCTCCTCATTCAGCACAGTTCTGCAAACAGCTTAATTTAATCCCTCGCATTTGTCTTTGCTGATTGTATCAAAATTGTTTCTGGTGACGTGGTTTCTCAGCCTCATTTAACTCGCCGCGAAACGGAAGATGGCTGATCCTCCTGCTGATCATCGGCAATGCTCGACGTTGCCAGTGAAAAAGCGCAAAACTATAGACCTTTTCATCGGGCGAGGAGGAAAGGGCACGCCGTTAGCCTTTCCTCCTCTCTGGCTTGGGCGATCCGGCATGGCGCTGCTTGAAAGTATTGCTGTCGCGTGCTGCGGAACGATTTTGAGATGTTTTAGATCTTAATGTCCGTTCATATAAGGTCGTCAGGGAAGCCTATAGGTAACTACAGTACGCGGAAATATCTCTTGGGGGCGTAAACATGTGACGCGCGTTATCAGCTGCGGTTGTGTATGTGTTATGAACTGTGTTTCGTATATCGGTTTTAATTCAGCGAAGAGAACCGGTGTCTGTATTACCAGCATGGAATGGTCAATCAGCTTACTATCTGATCGCTTGTCGTAGGGACTGAAATATAAAACGTAAGAGCGCATGCTCGTGTACGGGCAACCTAAGGCAACTACGAAACATATAAGCGGCAGGCGCTATCAAATATTTGTGATACACCAGCATCATTCTCCCGCATTTCAAGTCTAGTAGGCTTGAAACCACTACTATATGTCTACGCTAGCCTTCCTGCATGAGGCTGATGGCGCTGCTCAACACAGCGATCAGTGCGGTTGGTGAACCAGCATGATACACATATAAACTATGTGCTTCGGCATTGCCTATTTGTCCTGTAAAGCCATAATATATGAAAGGGATCACATAAAGAGAATGCGATGGCTATTCTTCAGGACAAAATTTCCGTAATACGTGTGAGTGCGTCCTAGAGAACGGAATGAACACTACCAAAAAAAGAAAATTCGGTTATCATCCTTTTTCCTGAATAAGAAAGAGAACACAGGCCTAACGCCGCAATACGACCTCGCATAGTCACGCCGCACAATGTTTATAGATCTATAAATTGATGCAGTATGCTTGGACCGTGTGCTATATAGAACAAATATGTCTGTAATTCAGTACCTATCACTGCTTAGGACACTCACGCAGTTCGTAAACGGTCGCTTTGCTGCACAATCTTAACTCACACTGTAAGGTATGTTATTATTACTAGCCAAAACTATATTATTCATGGGTGGAAACCTTATCCACTGAACCAAGTTTGGAACGCCATGTAATCTGCAGCTAACAGTTTGAACACTTGTCAGAGTGTAACAGCACCGCTCCTATTGTAGCAGAACGGTAGCCACACTGTTGCAATCGTCGCGTATGTTTCATGGCTCCCAAACCGCAGCTTAGAACCAAGGATGAATACTGCTATAAAGTGAGATTAGTGAATGGAACATTCAGGAATATACAATTTATCTCCGAGGCAGATTGTAGGCTCAAATATGCACGCACACATCGCGCTGCGTGCTTTGTCCGACGCAACGCCAGCAAAAAACTCTGGCCATGCTGACTTAAACCACTTCAACACGTCTCATAGAACCGTTTACCATGTAGAAGACGCACGTCATACTAAATAGACCGTACGAACGCGAAAGCAAACGCCAGAAACTACTGTCGAGCGTATACTTGCCGTGCAAGACGGAGCGCTCGCCCAAGCCAGCATGCCAACTGCCCGTAGATAGCGCCACTGCGTAGCAATATCGTGGCACCCATGAAAATACTACGGTGTATAGATTTGGAAACTAAGTGCTTCTAACTGATGAGGCGATCGTCGCGAACATGCTTGCATTGGATAGCAACGGCAGCAATAACACGGCAGGGCAGGCTGCCTCAACGTTGTCCTCACAGGAGGCCCGGCAGATGATTCAGTCCCTCAGGGGAACCTTCTACTGCGCTACATGGAGCACCTGGATGCTTTGAAAAAAGATGTCGGCAAGCTTTGCGTAAAGCATGCAAGGCTGACGGACATAGAGCTGTCTCGTGCAAGCCAGTGAGAAGTACGTGGCGAGATGCTTGTGGCGATCTCGCGTCAGTGTTTTTTCTGGATTTCTAAAGCTGACAGGCTGCTGCGGCAGCCTTCTCGCAATTTTTAAAAGGCCCCTTTTGTGGCCACCAAAGCAATGCCTCGGCGGTGCTCGCATATCGCCTGCTATCCGTGACCCCTCGTTGCAGTTGTTATAGCCGTGCCATTCTTTAACGCCGACAGCCGCGGCTTGTTACACGCAATTGAAGCGCCCAGGAAGAAGTTAAACAAGTCAACACGATCAGGAGTCAGACGAAGAAAGGTGGTGGGCAGGGGCACCGGGGGCCTCCCCTCCATTCTAGTTTTCTTGCATCAGCTTTGCCATCCCCCTATTTTGATTCTTTCATGCCACCCAGTTATAACAATTATCAGCTATGATAATCGAATTTTCATGGCACTTGAATATTGTTATATGTGGGTTCGACTTTATAGCACATGATTGGCAGAGGGATGTCATATTCACAAGTGAACATGAATGGTCTATTACATTTTTTTACCTTGCTCTTTCAAGCTTCGAACATGTGGCATCGTTCAACGTTTTCCATGCCTCTCATAAGCAAAATGCTGTTTGTGTCTTGTGATGGCTGTCTATTGTGTGCTGGTCTGCCACTCAGCTCACCTAGCCTCAGAGTCTTGTAACACACCTGAGCAACAAATAGCTGTTGAAGCAAGCAATGCAAGGAGGGTGCAGCGTTTACACAAGTGTCAAATCAAATGAGTTACTTCATTTATTCCAAAGGACAGTATGGAAATGGATGCCATGGCAAGAAGTAAGCAGCCTAAATAGGCTTTGGTAACAGTGATGAGGCTATTGTTGCAACATGTAGGGATTAACATCGAAATAGTACCTAGGAATGTAGTACAAAAGCATAACAAAAACAATAAGAAAGGGTACAGTGTATTACAAAGTATTGCGTTAATTATACAATAGTGAACACAGGGAATGATATTGTCAAGGCATTTAAGCATGACTGACTAACATAAAATTGTAATATCTAGACCAAAAGCTCGGAATACTCAGAATTAATATCGGTACTCGAAATGCATCGAAATTAATCAGTAGAATTGTTCATTGTGATGGAAACAATCTTGCTGTTTCCGTTGGGGCCAGGGTCCTTTTAATAACGACACTGCAGACGGGAGCTTTTTTCATGCAACACATACTTTATACAGACACGCTAACACGATACAGACAATTTACATACACGCGGACTTAAATGAGGAAGTCGTTTGTCCTTCTATATAAGGATGTGCCTAGCACTCGTGTATCACGACTAGCCTGTGTGCGTTGTCATTGCTGTGACCATGACGGTTGTCGGTTGTGGGGATCGCACGCGCATCCCGATATCTCCGGAGCGGCCACGCGGTTATCACGCGATAATCACGTGCTCGCTCCCGGAGGGTAGCGAGGAGAGGGCACCTTCGCCACTCCCGCTGCTCTTCGCGCCTGGCCGCGACGCTGCAGCCAAGGCACCCCGTTCCCTCCTTTCCCTTTCTTGGAACCGGGGAGACTCCTCTCCGCCGCTCGGGAGAAGCGCTATTCCCCCGACGGATCTTTGTCTCACGGTGGAAGAGCTAGTGAACGGCCGCATCTCAAATCCGCCGCTGAGACCGCCGCACGCCGTCCCCCCTGTTGCGCCCGGCCTTTGTGTGCGACTCACCGCCCCAGGGCCCGAGCGCGGAACCACTTTGGGTGAGCTGAACTCTTATCAGCCTCTTTTGTGGCTCCCACATTGTGCGGTTTGTTTCACCCCAGACGTGCGGAATTCTCCGCCGCTGCGGTTGTGTTTTGTGCTGTATTTGTATGTGTTGTGGCTGTTGTTGTCTGTTGGAATCCTTGTACTCTAAGGTGAATAAACACCTTAGGTCGAGACTCCCTGTCCCCACTGGCCTGAACCCGCCGTGGTCGCAACTCACTGCGAACCGCGGGTTAGGGGTCACAGCTCTGACTGCTAGGGCTGCTGCGAAAGTGCTAGGGAGCGACTGCCGCTCCGCCGGCGCTGTGCGATCCAGAGAAGGGTCAGGTGCGCACGCGCGAGCCTGAGTAATACCCCTATATTTGGCGCCCAACGTGGGGCCAGAGGTGTGACAGGTTGAGTCTGTTTGTGTGAGTGTCTACCACTGCACGAACGAACCATGGCAGCATACGGGGCTGATTTACAGCCGTTGTATACGCTGTCGCAGGTTGCTACCAACAGGCAACAATTCGAAGCGGCGGTAACTGCTACCGCTCAGTCATGCCCTGCGGCGAACACTAGCCCTGGGAATTTGATAAGCTTCGAAGAGGGTAGCGCGACACATGAGGCGCTCTCTCCGGCAGGATGTACCCTTGAAGGCGGGAGGCACATTACGCCGAACCCTTCGCCAGTGTTTGCGGAGAGCATGGAGCCACTGCGGCATACTTGCTCGACGCGTTCTGCTCCTGTGCCAGGCATTACTGGCCAGAGCGAGCCTCAACAGGCGCTGTTGCAGGATGCGATGCGCTTGATTGAGAGGTTGACAGGTGCCGTGCAGAACACTCTGCTGACATCTGCCGCCGCTGCTAGACCGAGAGTGAGGGTGGACTTACCCACCTACAGCGGGTATCATGATTCAGTTAGCGTCAACGAATACCTCGATCGCGTGCTGACTTACCAGCGCGCAACGGGGCTGTCCGATGGCGAGATACTGGAACGCGTCGTACCAGTGTCGTTAACTGATCACGCTGCCCGCTGGTTCCGGCTTACTGGCTACCGGTCTAGCACGCTGGCTGAGTTCCGAGCGGGATTACGCGAGGAATTCCTGCCCGCAGATTACGAGCGTCGTCTGCGGCGCGAGTTGGAGCTACGTACTCAGCATCCGGACGAATCCTTGCTCGAGTACGTCAGGGCGATGGACGAACTTTATCGTACCGCTGACCCTACCGCTCCGAACTGCGATAAGGTGGAGAGAGTCACACGACAAGCTCATCCCACCTTCGCAGCGTACCTAAGAGGCAGCAAGTTCAGGGATTTGGATGAGCTGGCCTCGGAGGCAAAGCGCATACAGGCGGACATACTCGCCTTGCGCTCATACCGACCTCCACCCCCAGCGTCGAGGGCACTTGAGCCGCGATGCGCGTGGAACGGGGACACTTTTCGCACTCGTTCCGGTGGAGATGGTGTGGTTGCTTTCAGTGACGGACAACTGAGAAACGGTTGGGGCTTATCTGACCGGGCTCTCGATCCGTACACTTATGCCATGCATGCAGCATGCGCTGCCGATGGCCGAGGTATGCAGAATCGTGGTCGATATGCCGGCTCGATGATGCGAGAGCAGAGCGTGTCTGCAAGGGAGCAGTCGATACAGAGGAATAACGGTCAAACGGCGCGAGGCACTGGACGCCAAGCCCGTCAAAGGCCGGCTCTCCTCTGTTATCGGTGCAACCAGCCGGGGCACTACGCCCGGGATTGCAGACAGCCTGCGAACCGAGAGCACGCGCTTTCGGGAAACGAGCGGGGCCGCCGGTGAGCAATGCTGCATGGCCGGCGGCGGTTACAGCGGTGCGAAGTGAGACACACGAACTCCTTGCCCCGCTGGCTTGTCGTTTTGGATTGCCCAGTGACACGCCAGTCCCGCTCATAGAGGTTACAGTCGCCCGGCGCAGGTTTTTTGCGCTGTTAGACACAGGAGCAAGCGCTTCACTATTTGGCGACGAGGTGTGTGAACATCTCCGTCGGAACGCTATCCGACTGAGAGAGAGTAATGTGACCTTCCGACTCGCCAGTGGCACGGCACACGCGAGCTGTGCTGCTAGGCTTGTGGTGCGGTGGGAGAAACGAGTGAGGCGACAGCGCCTAGCTCACCTTCCCGGCCTGTCGGTTCCTATAATTCTTGGTAGAGACTTCCTCGCCAAGACGGGCATTGTTATTGACGTCTGCAACGGAGGATATAGGGAGCGAGCATGTGGCACCCTGAAACCTTTCGTTTCATTTCAAAAAGCGTCAGAGACAACTTCGTTCGATGATGCTTCGCGCGCAGACCGACCAAACGATTGGCCGAAAAGGTCCCTCAGAACGGTTGCGGCCGGGTCGAAATGCCGTCCGGCCAACCGCGCTGAGAAAAGAGGCGCGGAGGGGAACTGCTCCCCTCCCGCAAAGCCCATAACCCCCGCTGCGGTGGCAGACTGTGCCGCAGTGAGGGGCGAACGATACCACCCGCTGCTGGACGACTCAAGCAGTTTGTCGGGGGAAGAAAAGGCTCGCCTCTCAGCGCTTCTGACTGAATATGATGCCGTATTCACAGAGCGGCCTGGTTGCACTACGCTATACAGGCACAAAATTGAGACTGGCGATGCCTCTCCGTGGAAGTGTAATCCTCGGCCGGTGAGTTTGGCTAAGAGGAAAGCACTAGACAGCGCTCTGGACGAACTGCTCGATACAGGCGTTGTTGAAAGATCGGACAGCCCATGGGGTTTGCCTGTGGTGTTGGTTCCTAAAAAGGATGGGACGCCCCGCCTTTGTGTTGACTATCGCCGCCTGAACGAGGTGACACGCAAGGACGCATATCCGCTTCCTAGCATTCCCTCGATCGTATCCAACGTTGGCGGAGCGAAGTACTTCACTACGCTCGATGCAAGCAGAGGATACTTTCAGGTGGAGGTAGATCCCTGTGACCGAGAGAAGACTGCCTTCACGTGTCACAGGGGACTTTTCCAGTTTACCCGTATGCCATTCGGACTTGTCGGTGCGCCTGCGACTTACCAGCGCCTGATGGGCCGTGTCTTGGGTGACGCAAGGTGGCACCACGCTCTTGCTTACCTGGACGATGTTGTGGTATACTCGCGTACCTTTGATGGGCACTTACGCCATCTCAGGGACGTGTTGGAGCGTCTGAGGTCTGCGGGGATAATGCTAAACCCGACCAAGACCCAGATCGCAGCAACCCGAGTAACGCTACTGGGGTTTGAACTGGATAACGGACGCCTTCTACCGTGTGATGACAAGGTTCAGGCATTATTGAACTACCCGTCACCGGAAGACATAGGCGGACTGAGACGCTTTTTGGGGCTGGCGAATTTCTATCGACAGTTCATCCCAAACTGCGCTGCACTGCAAGCCCCCTTGACAATGCTGTTGAGGAAAGGTGAGCAGTGGAGGTGGGGTCCCGAGCAAGAGGAGGCACTGCGCAACCTCGCAAACGCGCTCGTGGAAACCACCGAGTTAAGGCTACCAGATTTGAACAAAGAATTTGTCATTCATACGGACGCCAGCGACCTTGGCCTAGGAGCGGTTTTGCTCCAACAGCACGAAGGTAGCTTTTGCCAGCCGCTCTTTGACTCCCGCAGAGAAAAATTACTCTGTGACCGAAAAGGAATGTCTAGCGATCATTTTCGCTCTCAAAAAGTTTGACTACTATATTGATGGAGTCCCATTCATAATTGAGACCGATCATATGGCATTAACTTGGCTTAGGCGCTTAGGAGAGCCGAGCGGCCGGCTCGCGCGATGGGCACTTCTCCTGCAGCGATACGATTTTACCGTTCGCTACCGGAGAGGAAAGAACAACGTTGTGGCGGACGCACTTTCGCGCGCGCCCGTTGACTGTGAGAAGAGTGATATTACTACTCAACTCACCTCGCCCGAAACTGAGCTTGAGAGCGGACTAACCGCTGCGACGATTGAGGTTGTCAGGAGGGGTAATATTAATACCCATCGTGACCCCTCAGTGACTCAGCCGAAGAGCAGAGTAACTGCTACAATGCTCGACGGCGCTGGTCCTGAAGGAAGGGCGGATGAACCCCCTTCCAGTGGCGTAGCTAGGTCATCTTGCACCCGGGGCCCATAGGTCTTCGGTCACACCCCCCCCCCCCCCTCCGGGTGCAGCCGGCGGAAAGAGGGGTGGCTTCAGACGTATATGACACCCCCCCCCCCCTTACTGGCCCCTTGCACCCGGGGCCCACAGCCCCCCGCCCCCCCCCCCCCTGTTGCTACGCCACTGCCCCCTTCTCAGGACGAAAGCGTGAACCACTTGGACTGCGTCAGTTCAGTGGGGAGCGTGTTCGGCAGAAAGGAGCTGTTAGAGGCACAGCGGGAGGATCCATTTTGTAAGAAAGTGTTTGAGGGGCTCCGGGAGCCCGGCGGCGCGGCCGCGGCGCACATGGACGCAGCTGGTATTGCTGTGGGTGCGCGGCGCTCCGAAACAGCTGGTAATGCTGTGAGCGCGTTGGATTCCTACCTGCTAGACTCTGACGGCGTCCTGCTGAGATACATTCCCGCGGAGAAGGATACACACGAGTCCTTCAAAGCGGTGATTCCACGCACGCTGAGAGGAGCACTTTTACGCTACTTTCACGATACGTGCATCGCCGGGCATGCGAGTGGCCCTAAGACTTATCTAAAGTTGTGCCGCTTTGCTACCTGGCCTGGAATGAAGCGGGAGGTGATGCGCTACGCCCGCTCGTGTAACGTGTGCCAACGCGTGAAGCCGCGTGGTGGACGCCCACCCGGGCTCATGCAGCCGATCAATAGCCGAACACCGTGGCAAATTGCGGCATGTGACGTCATGGGGCCTTACCCCAGGACACCGAGCGGGAACCGATTCCTTCTCGTAGTCACAGACCATTTCAGCAAGTGGGTGGAACTGTTCCCCCTACGGAAGCTGACGGCACGCGTGATCATGGGAAAGCTGATCGAGGTGTTTACACGATTTGGCTATCCTGAGCAGCTGATAACGGACAATGCGTCCTACTTCACTGCCAAACTCTTCATGGACTCTTGTGCAGCTCTCGGCATTAAGCACAGGAGAACAACCACGTACCATGCCCAGGCGAATCCCACTGAGCGTGTGAACCGCAACATCAAGCACATGCTAGTTGCATTTGTGGGGACGCACAATGAGTGGGACGCTTGTCTTCCTGAAATTGGATTTGCTATCAGGTCGACAGTGAATCGATCGACTGGGTATACACCCGCCACCCTCAACCTTGGGAGGGAGCTGTTGAATCCGGTAGAACTTACTCTACAGGAACGAAGCAGCACGGAACTGGTTGTTTCGTCGGCACGCGCCGATTATGCGACTGGGCTGCGCGCGAAGGTAACGGAGGCTTTACGAAAAGCGCGACGGAACCTGAGCACTGCACGTGCCGAGCAGAAAGCGCAGTACGACCGCTCTCATCGGGAAGTTCACTACAAAGTGGGCGACCTGGTGTTGAGACGGAATCACGTCCTGAGCGACGCCAGTAAGAACTTCTCAGCTTCTCTGGCGCCGAAATGGACAGGACCGTACCGGGTGCGAGAGATTGTCTCTTCGCTCGTGTACAGGCTGGCGGACTTGAAGCTAAGACCGATCAGCCGACCGGTGCATGTCTGCGATCTCAAACCCTACTATGACAGAGGGAACGAGTGGCCCGAGGAGAATGCTCTCCCGCGCCCGCAGGCAGCGGCATCGGGTGGCACGGCTCGACGTTCGAGCCCGGTGCGGCATTATAACTTGCGATATCGGCAGAACTAACTCTGTCCGGTTCGCGGAGGCTATTTTATTGTGCGTGATATCGGACGGAATGCTCCTCCGATGTCTAGCATGCAGGCTTCCAGAGCGAGCACGCGCTTTCTCTTTGGAAGAAGCGAGAGGGGCTAACAGAATTGTCGCAGCAGCAGACCGCCCGTCGGGAGCCGTGAAACAACCATCAAGCAAAAAGGAAAGACCATCTCCACTGCCGGTGGGGACGAGCAGGCCGCAAGCAGTCAGCAGCGCAGTGCAGGCAACAGGCGGCGAGAAAACATCCTCCGGCGGCTAACAGCGAGGTGAGAGGTGCAGCGGGCGACTTCCGGTCCGGAATGGTCGCAGCGGCGCAGAATTCGCCGAACCGCACCGCACAGCTCCGCGACCGAGTTGCAAGCCCCGCAACCAAGCATCCAGCCTCAAGGCCGAGCGTAGACTTCGCCCGCAAGGACAGAGTGGACCCCTGCTGCGCAGCGAGGTGCAAGCCATCGTCAGGGGTGGGTCGGCGCGCCTTTGCCGACCTTGCGTGCCGAAACCAGCGAGGGAGGACAACGAACCCCGGGAACACCAAAAGACAGCTGTCCTGCGCCATCTCGAGGCTGGTTCGGGGATCGCGTCAGCGTAATCGAGGCAGCCAAGAAAAATCCTGGGACCCTTTCGCCACCACGGACCCGGCACGTCCGACTGGGCAGGTGACACCGCCGAGACGCAAGGTGACCTGGACCCAGCGCCCCTCTTGCCTCCCACTGCATCCCGCTGCTGTCAAGCTGCTCCGTACCATCCTTCAACGTTCCGGCCTGGCTCGCGACCACCTACACGGCGATAACGACGGTCTGCAGCTAGAGCTGCTCCCTCACCAACATGGATGGACTCAAACCGTGTTGCTGTCGGAGTAGCATGTCCCTCTCGCAGGAAAGCCTCAGGTGACGGCGGCCTCTTAGCGGCTAAAGGGTTATTTTAAGGAGGGGGGGATGTGGGGATCGCACGCGCATCCCGATATCTCCGGAGCGGCCACGCGGTTATCACGCGATAATCACGTGCTCGCTCGCGGAGGGTAGCGAGGAGAGGGCACCTTCGCCACTCCCGCTGCTCTTCGCGCCTGGCCGCGACGCTGCAGCCAAGGCACCCCGTTCCCTCCTTTCCCTTTCTTGGAACCGGGGAGACTCCTCTCCGCCGCTCGGGAGAAGCGCTATTCCCCCGACGGATCTTTGTCTCACGGTGGAAGAGCTAGCGAACGGCCGCATCTCAAATCCGCCGCTGAGACCGCCGCACGCCGTCCCCCCTGTTGCGCCCGGCCTTTGTGTGCGACTCACCGCCCCAGGGCCCGAGCGCGGAACCACTTTGGGTGAGCTGAACTCTTATCAGCCTCTTTTGTGGCTCCCACATTGTGCGGTTTGTTTCACCCCAGACGTGCGGAATTCTCCGCCGCTGCGGTTGTGTTTTGTGCTGTATTTGTATGTGTTGTGGCTGTTGTTGTCTGTTGGAATCCTTGTACTCTAAGGTGAATAAACACATTAGGTCGAGACTCACCCTGTCCCCACTGGCCTGAACCCGCCGTGGTCGCAACTCACTGCGAACCGCGGGTTAGGGGTCACAGCTCTGACTGCTAGGGCTGCTGCGAAAGTGCTAGGGAGCGACTGCTGCTCCGCCGGCGCTGTGCGATCCAGAGAAGGGTCAGGTGCGCACACGCGAGCCTGAGTAATACCCCTATATTTCATGTGTTGCATAGTGCGTCGCTGCATCGTCTGACACTTGAAGACTGCTGGTGTATTGCTTGCAAAGGCCATGTCTTATGCCATCATCACCACTCTGCGCCTTGTCGTGACGTGGAAGCAGGGGAACAGCAGGCCGGCAGAACACCAGGCCACTGCTGTAGCTGGCCTGTAACGCCTCGGCCGCTAGAATGTCAGGCTCGGTCAGCAGACAGGTAGCCCAGGCGCCCCAGTCCCCAGCAGGAAGCACTGCACCAGGCCGCTATAGCAGCAGAACACTGGTATGCAGGAGAGCCCAGCCACGAGCGGGGTCGCCGGTCGTCGAGCCTTGAACCGCCATTCTGCCAGCTGCCGTTTGAGACTTCCACTCGCTGTCACGCTCCGCGTGCTCTACACGCCACTTCCTTGTTGGTGGCACGTTGTCTTCTTCCACAATCACCGTCACCAATTCTCTTCTTGTTGTTGCCACAACACAATCATCATTCCAAGCTGGTCTTTTCACCACCACACGCAACTAGCCACGTCATCACAGGCATGAACAAAGTGCTGTTGTAATTTACTTAATATGGTATGATCTTTGTCAAAATACTTATTAAATACAAAAGGAGAATTGTTTTCTAACATTCTAAATTTATAAGTTGTGTAGAAACCTAGGAGAAACTATGTACATTTCTACATTTCTAGTGTTAGCACAGTTGTTGTGGAATTGTAATGATGGGATCACGGTTAGAAATTTTCTAAACGCACTAGATGAGAAGTATAAAGCATGTAAAAAGGTGCTTTTCATTATGATGATTTACTTGCGGATGCCTTTGTGAAAGTAAACTAGGTAAACAAGCTCCATACTATGTTTACAGAGTTGCACGTGTATGAAAGCAAAGCAAGAAGTGGGGGCAGTGGGTGGAGACAACATTCTTGTATTGATACTTATAATTCTTGCATTCTTTGTTTGTTGACTTCTCATGATATGATTAATAAAAATCGGGCTCCTCGGTTAACCCCCTTTCTTCTCGTGCATTGGTACTAGTACTTTAAGACAGGTTTTATTGCGATAGCAATTATACAGACCTTTGTGTGGACCACGCATGGAGTTCCTTGCCCCTGTCCTTGCCATCCTCCTCTCACAATCGCACGTAAAAACCTGCCTTTAACCAATGACATCTCTGTAATTTATCTGGTCAACTTTCCAGGCTTACCCACCATTTGGTGACCAGAGAACCCAGGGCAAAGATCCAGATGACTACAAGCATGCTGCTGAGCAGCTGGAAAAGATCAAGGCCCAGGAACCTGAATCGCGAAGAAGGCCGCAAGTTGTGAGTACATATGAGCAACTCTACAATGAATGCTTCTACAGTCAAACCCGTCTATATCGAGCTCGCGAAAATGTGCCTGTCAGTTCAATATAGAGCATAATTCGATATAGGCCTGCTAAAGAATTGGATGTCATAAAAGCACATACCATTTATAAAATCACTTTATTGATGAAACAGCTTAGTTTCACATGAAATAGTCCTGTATTTTCTCCTGCTTGGGCAGTCTCGCTGCAAGCGATGCCCGCACTTCTCCATAGTGTCTAAGGAGTCGAAGCAGCAGAGGCCGCAACCTTCCACATTCGCGCAGAAGCACCGGACTAGTGCGAGTGCACCAGTCACCTCGGAGGATGTGGGCAAAGGACCGTCGTTGCTATCCTCATTGTGCCCGCTTTCACTTGTGCTTGGTACGGTGCTGGCAGTGTAGTCTTCGTTTTCAGGCTCTCCCATGGTCACGACACCATCATCTGCATTCAGAAACGCGTCGACCGTCAGATTCGTCAACGGCTTCCGGAAATTCTGCAAACAGAAAACTTCGGCAACACCAGCAGCAGCTTCGTCGCACTCATCAGAATTTACAGTCATCACCGGGCCCGCAGAAGCCGGCACGTCTGAAGCAATTTCGGATGACCTACTTGTACACAATCGTGCATACACATCAGGCGCCACGGGCACCGGGTCGCGAGTTTGTCCACTTTAGCCCTAATCTCCCCCTTAATCTTGAAGATCGCGCTGAGAGTGCTCCTCGGAATGTTGCACACTGCGGGGTATCCGACTTCTCACTGTGTTCGACCCAATTTATGATTTCGAGCTTCACGGCGAAAGGCGAATTCTGCCGCTTCATCCCGGCAACAGTGTGGGAGAAGGCCCACAAGGCGCAAACACAATGAACCCAAAAAGCAGCGAGAACTCGCACTTACGCCATCTTGCACGACGAGGGCACAAGAGCCTCCGATTGGCTGTCTGAGCAAGCGCTACGGGCGGGCCAGGATAATTTTTTGCAAGGGGGTGTTGATGGCTCGCTTGGCGCAGCGCAGTCATGGTAGGGAGAGTGGTTTGATGGAGCCGCGCTGCCATTTTCCCCACCACCGCGAGGGAAAGCCAACTTTTGGGGGCATTTTTCAGCCGCTTGACATTCAATATATTGGGAGTCGCTGTCATTTTTGTTCGATGTAAGCGTAACTTTTGCTATATGTACTTATTGTAACTATACCGTGTTCAGAAATTGTTCGATATAAAAAATACTTAAATGTAAACAGGTTTTATATAGTCGGGTTCGACTGTATAATGAAATGACCTGTATAACGAATGATTAGTTAGGTCCTGGCCAAATGCCTATCTTTCCTATGCATGCGGAGTGCCTCTACAAGGAAGACTAGTACAATGAATCTGCCTGTACAAAGATGAAATTTAGGCGTCCCCGATCGCTAAATTGTTCCTTTACAACGAACACAACGTAGAAATGCCCCGACACCTCTCCGCAGATGCCACTGAGCTTGGCTCTGCACTAGCCAGCGTTGCACTTTAAGAGCATGCCGATGTCCTGTGGCAGTGCTTTAAGAATTGCTCAACTTGTACGCTACCGTGTACAACGGCTGATGCATACCATATTTACTCGAATCTAGGCCGGCCCTGATTCTGAGTCGACCCCCGAATGTTCAGAGCCAGAAAAAACAAAAAAGTACTTACCTCGAACGTAAGCCGAACAAAAAAGTGAGGACAGCGCTTACAAAATGAAAACAGTGTTTATGTAATATGAACATGCCGAGCTCACTCTACATCGTCATTGCTGCTGGCCTTGTACGATAACGGACACATGCAAGCTCGCGTCCGCGTGCCCACGCATGCGCAGACAGTGTGGCACGGCTCATACGCGCCGAAATACGGCGTGATCTCAGTGAACAGTTCCTCTCTCTTATTGCGTGCTTATCTTTCATATTGCTATCATCTCCTCATTGCGGCACATGCAAAAGGCGCCTTCCATTGCCCCCTCCAACGACAGACGTTTTTCTCATCAAAGCTAAAGTCCCGCCTGGCTTGAACGTTTGATGACGCATTTACGTCTAGCACAACTTTTTGTTTGTGGCATCGCCTCTTTAGTGCCATTATGATAACGCCACGCTGCATGCCGATACTTAGCCACCATACCGATACGACACAGGCCAAAATGGCGACATCACTCGTGTACTCCGGTTGTCTACTGGTGCGGCTAGTAGCGGCTGCGACACTGACTTTTCTAGATGGTGCTAGCTATGCACCGTATTTATCATTTTTTATTATAAACTCGTTCATTTTTAAAAAATCTTCGAATCTAAGCCCACCCTTGAGTTTGATATATGATTATTTGAAAAAAAAAAAACTATCGGCCTAGATTCGAATAAGTACAGTACGTTGCAGTTGATGACGACATGATGATGTTATTGTAGCTGACGACCGATGACGTCTTTAAGGTCATCCGTAGGACAGAAAAGATGGGAACGTCAATGAAGGCAGCAGTAATGAAGAGACTGCAAACAAAATAATTCTGGTGACAAGAGAGGCGACTGCAGCATACGACAATCTGCAGCTTTACCTTGCACAAAAAAAGTACGCAAGGTAAAGGTAGTGTGCACAAAAGCTTGTGACTTATTTTGCTAAGTTTCTTTAATACATGTTAAATGAAGATTAATTCTAGTTAAAGATACTTAGAATGCTCTATTATGAACGCTGCAGAGCACGATCGTTCCAGCAAATTGACCGGTGTAATGAAAAGTTTCGGAGGTCCCAAGCCTTTCGTTATAAAGGCGTTTGACTGTATATAAAGTGCCCTGTACTTCATTTCTTGAGAGCTTTTTTCATGGGGAAGCAATCATGCCAACAATCAGTCTAATTTGCAGTGCCGAAAGCAGCAGATGTGGTAGTTCATGATACTAGAACCCTATTGATACGTTTTTCAAGGGACTGTAGAAAAATAATGTAACAACCAGGAAAACGTAACGGTAAGGAAGCATTGCCACAGCAATGTCAGTAACAGCTCTGAATGGCTGCTAGTACGCTTATTAGACGTCTCGGTGGTCGTGCTGTGAACGAGGACAATGCACGTGTGTGTGCGTGCATGTATAATTGAGGGGCATGTACGATGTTCTGTGACAGTGGTCCCTTTCCACTCTTAATATGTTTAATCTCAATATTTTGTGTATGCTTCACTGCATAACTCGGCTATATTGCGGCGAAGCTGGCTAAAGAGAACCGGCAATTATACAACGCATATAAGACCTTCGGCGACCCAAAAATAAATGTAGCCCTATGCTCGGCGTATTCAATCCAGTGTGCCTGGTTTCCTGTAAGTTCTGACCAATGCACAATTCTCTGGGTGCTTTGCTAACTTCTCTGTGCATCTTTTCTCCCACTATGCTTGTGCAGTGCCTGGCTTGTGCAACTTCGGTCGCTTATTGCAAACTTTGGTTGCTTGTTGCAACGTATACATTTATCGCCTTAGTAGTAATGTGCAAGAGCAAATTTCTCTCTGCAATGCTAAATTTAGTTGTCCACCGTGTTTAAAGCCAGCTGACAGTGCAGGAACACTGCAGATTAGTGACGTAACAAATGGGGAACATATTGCATGGGAGTATGTGATGTTTAGGCCGGAACCGCGGAAATGCAACATAGCAACCAGGAAAACACTACAGCAAGGAACATATCAACAGGGTTGCACTGTATAGTGATAAGCATACTGTAGAACTAGAAGTTGGCCTTGTCCTTTCACTTTTGCAGCGGCAGTGCACTGGATTTTTGAAGTTGTATAAATTCTGCTGCACCTTTCTCGCACATAAAAAGATGGCACAGCACATCTGAGTGTCCGCTTTAGAGTGCTCCGGCAGCGTTGCAGTGCTAATGTAAAAAAGCCACTAAGCATTGCTGCTCGCATGAGTGGGCTCAACTGATGATAAGGAAACAGAATCATCACTTCCATACCCGGTTATTATAGTAATACAGCTTTATAGCTATCTTTTAATGCCTTCGTAGCATGAACTGAGCGCTCTCAAATCACCAACAAAATATGCCATTAACCTGCCGTGGTTGCTTAGTGGCTGTGGTGTTGGGCTGCTAAGCACGAGGTTGCGAGATCGAATCCCGGCCACAGTGGTCGCATTTTGATGGGGGCAAAATGCGAAAGCACCAGTGTGCTTAGATCTAGGTGCACGTTAAAGAACCCCAGCTGGTCCAAATTTCCGAAGTCCCCCACTACAGTGTGCCTCATAATCAGATCAACGAGAAGAAAGGGGGTTAACCAAGGGGCCTATTAACAGAGGGCCCGATAAAAATCAGGCCCTTCAGTTAACCCCCTTTCTTCTCATTTATTACATAACGAGGGTCTCGAATCCGGCAAAATTGATGCCTTCAGGTAGCATGTGTGGGTTTATTGACCGGTTGCCTTCACCCAAAAAGATCACGTTCTCTTATGCCTGCGGCAGAAAGGATGTTCCACATGCGCCGCCAAGGTCTGTGCGTGGTGGTGCTGGCTAACACTCCCAGGGTTCTACTAAAGAAACATAAATACCCAAGAAAGTGGATGGAGAAACTGCGCTGCGGTAGCTAAATTGGTAGAGCATCGCAGGCGAAATGCTAAGGTTGTGGGATTGTTCCCCACCTGCGGCAAGTTGCTTTTTCATCCACTTTCATTTCCATTAATTCATCATTTCTTTATTTCACTCATTAAACACAAGTAATTTCCCCTATGTTGACCTTGGTGTTTGTGTTGGCTTCTTATGATATCACAATCAGATCGATTTTTTGGCAGGTAAAACACCATAACCTAAATTTTTAAATTTTCTTTAATATGCTATTAGCAAGTATGAAGGTTGGGAAACATTTATAAGACATTCTACTTTGATACCGAACTTGGTCTCGTAATGTCTGATCCAGCTTTATTGACATAATCGTGCCATCATTACATTGCGAGATTTGCCGACATAGTCGGTATGGTGACGTTGTTCATAAGCATAATTAAACAACACTACTGCACATGTTGTTCCTGGCTTTGTTCACATAAGGACAGCTTTAGCGACCGTAGGAATGGAGAGAGCCCAAGTATTACGACACATCCATCTTCTCATTACCAAAACCTAGACTGGTTCATAGAAACAAGTATTACGCGAAATTATTTTGGGCTGTGTGATGCTTGCCAGTGCTGTTTTTAAAGTTTCAGATGGTATGTGCTTTCATTAAAAAAAGAAAGTTGAAAAGATACTGTCAGTACATTTAGAAATGCTGTTCATTCATATGCAGTGTGTTTGAGAGCACAATGATTGGGGCATGCGAGTGGGCAGTCACATGTTCCTTTCTTTTATCCTTTATTATTTGCACATTTAGGAATTTAAATATCGCTGAATTGGTCTTTTCTCAAAGTTCTACCCTAAATTGAATGTCCACAAAGTTGGTTAACTGATGTTGTATCATTGTGCAATTAAAGTGAAAGAAATAGGGCTACTTCCTTCTGTAGCTCAGCAGCACATTAAGATTAGCTGAGACACCCTGTATAGCAACAGGATGCCCTATGCCACTCTACATTTTTTCTCTCTCCGCAGATAGTGCTGTATCTTAGTGAACCTTGCAAAAAATTGACAGCTGATGTAAAGCCATCTTGCGAAAAGCAAAAGAGATACGAACAAAACGTAATGTTAATGTACAGCTTTTTATAGCCCTCCACTTGGAAAGTGCTTAGAACCATTTCTTAAGCTTCTTGCTGTAAATTGCTTTATTCTTTTCTCTTTCATTTTCAGGGCACGTTGTCTCAAGCAGAATGGGAAGCTCTAAGTATGTTGGTATTTTTGTCTCTCATCTATGGCATAAGAACAAATATGGCTGTTATCTCTATCTCTCTACCTATTTGGGCAAATGAGGCACCTTTAGTAAATAAAGCTTCATCATCTCTGGCGTATAAAATAATGCTTAATGCACAGTTTTATCTACGGTGACACATGTTACCTGTACGTGCCATTTACTTCTAGGACGACACATTATCTTATAGATGTTGAATCATGGAGACCATTAAATCACATTACGATAGCCTCTTGATAAGTTGAACCCAGTTAACACAAACTTATGCATACGGCAAAAAATTATTAAAATGCTTGGTTGGTTTATCATAGGCATGATGTAAAACAACCATAAAGGTCACCAAAGCAGAAACCCTGGACCACCATTACCAGCAACACCAGCTGTTCCTTTGCTTGGTTTTTGTAATGGCTTATTGTATTAGCTGAAAGTATGGTTTGCTGTATACTTGTTGAGTCGATCATGTGTCCATTGCCTCATGTACTTTCGGGCGATGGGAGCTTTGCCAAGCTGTCATACAGTAGCTTTTTTCCATATCTCCTCAGCCATGTGATGTAGCACATGTCTTGAACTGATAAAAGCCTCAAAAGATTTGTTTTTATTGCCTGTGGCTCTGACTTTGTCACTATGGTTACCTTGTTGCTATGGTAACTTCATGTGTAGCTTGAAGCCAGGTGGGTAGATTCTACCATTGCAGTGTCATTGAGGCTCTCACTTTGGTGCCATTTTTATTACCTTTCTTTTTTTCCCCATCTGATTTTTGACACTGTAATACAATATACAGCAGAATCCACTTAAACAGAACTCGAAGGGACACAACAGTTTGTTCCATTTATCCAAAGTTTTGTTTAAGTGAATGCTAAAAGTCAAGAAAAATATTTTCGATTGAAAAGCATAGTGTGTTTTAATTATTCTGTGGCAAACAAACCACCGTTATTGTGCTCTTCGAATGTCATCTTTTGCACGTAAGCCATTAATGGCCGTTCTATATGCAACCTACTGCCTTCTTTTTCAACGGATAGGAAAATTGGTTCTACGTGGATGCTCGAACTATAGGAACAGTACCTTTTCATTTGTTCGTGTTCAGGTGGGTTCATCTGCGTCTGGCCCTTTAAGAAGCTGCCATTCCAGGCAGCACATATATCCTCTTCGTCTTTCATTATCTGTGACCAGGAGGTCTTGCAGAATACGAAACATTGCTGCATTTTACGCCGCCCGAGACTTTTGTTTTTGTAGCCAGCGTTAGAGCTTTGTTTTTCTTGCCTTTTGGCTGGAGCCATCACAAAATGTTAAAACTAAGCAATGTGAACGCCGCATAGCCGCCGTTGGCCACACAGCAATGACGGCACTGCAACTGCCTGATGGAATGAATTTTCTGTACTGTTAAGCCTCACCATTTTACATAGTTGTCGGGCCGTTTCTGATTTGCCTGCAGCCTAATAGCCCATTAAGTATGTGGCAGTTTCGGTTCCAGTTCCACTTGACTCGAGTTCACAAAAAGATAGCATTCCGTTTGAGCGAAGTTTGTTAACATTATGCCTGTGGGCGGCCAAACAAATTTGTTACCCTCATTCAGTTTATCTGGCCATCTTGTTCAACCGAGTTTTGCTTATCCGGAGTCCACTGTAATTGTGGTGCCCATCCAGTTTACTGTAATGTTGTTGCACTGTTTACAAGATAAATACCAACTTCTCTAGAGATTCGTTTGCTGTATTTGTTGGAAGTTCATTATGCCACACAGGTTTCTGTAGCGTCGATAAAAGTGTTGCTGGGAGACAGGATGCAAAACAACAGATTTTATTGGCATGCTTGACAAATTCTTAATTTTTTTTAATGAGACAAGCATATTAACATCTATTTTTAACAAGCAGAATCGATTGGCACCTGAAAGGGATATATCTCATAATAACAATGCTTTGGCCTCAAAAAAAAGAAAGAGAAAGACACTGAGAACACCATCTTGCTTGCATCTTTGCTCCAAGCCGATCTGAATTTATCAGAATGATTTACCATGGTGGCTTTGTGGCTGTGGTGTTGTACTACCAAGTACGAGGTCGCAGGTTAAATTCTTAGTTGCTGCGACATTCCTACTAGGGCAGAATGTGAAAACAATAGTGCACTTAAATTTAGGCGTACATTAAAGACCCCAGGCAATCAGAATCAATCCACTACAATGTCGCTCATAGTTGTCACCTCACAATTGAATTTACTTATCGTAACTTCCTGCAACACCCTTTGGGATCCTGCACCATCTCAGCAATACAGTTGCTCAGTAATGCAGGAAAACAAGTTGTCACTAGGGACATTCTAATGAATGCAACATGCTGTATGATTCATTTGTAAGGCCTGCACTGTTATTATTCCTAAATTGTGGGTCCAAGGCTGGAGTGCTGACGATATGAAGACCTACTGAGACTGCAGCACTGCACTGTTGGTGGCCTCTCGTCTGCTCATGCATTGTGCGTGCCTGTTAATGTTGCTCTTTCACCGCAGAAATGATCTAATAGAAATAAGCATCCAGTTGCCACAATGAAAAGAGTCAAAGAAGAGACAAAAGGTAAAATATGCCACCAGGGCTGTAATGACGACACCAATGTTACGTATCACTTTCGTGTCACTAGGGCGTTGAGGCTCACTATAACATATTTTTAGTTCTGCTCTGAATTCTTGAGAGTGCCCTTGCAAATTGACTTTTTCTTTCTCCCTTGTTTGCAGGTATTTATGTTGTCTTTGCATTTCAAAAAGACCCAAACTCTGGAAAGCCATGCAGTACTTCTCACGACTGAGTCCGCGCCCCTCATCATCACCACAAGTGCAACAGAGTAGGGATTCATTTTCCCCTGTGTTTGCCACTGTTCAAACAGTAGCATGCTGCATGTGTTCTCAATTTAGCCTGAAATACAGAGCAATACTAAAGCTCACAGTACTGCTTCCTCCTCTCTTTCTGTTTTACAAGGAAAATTCGTGCCCATGTTAAAAAAGCACCAACATGATTTTTTTTTCAGTGGGGGTTGCTTCTCACCTTTTAATTAAGGCGTGATATATCATTATTTTAAAAAAGCTATTTATCATTAACATATGTCATGTGGCCCTCCTGAAACACATGCCAAATGCGAGCTTGGAGTGTAAAGCGAGCCGCAGGATAAATAATAGAAATGGTAGGCAGTGATCACCTGGTAACACACACTATCAACATGTGCATCGATAAGCCTTTTTATTTTGGGGTTGTGCAATCTTGTGTTACAAAACTTTTGTGATTACTCCTGTTGGGGTCCTGTCCTAAGGTTTTCAATGTATCCTTTAAAGACAACAGGTTTTGTCGGAATAGACTAATGAACAATGGATGAAATTATTGATCTACCGAAACATACTTGGATAACAGAGCTTTAGAGTTTTCTTCTTATTATTTTTTGTAAGTATTAATTTATATATGCTGCCCATGAAATCTCAGTTTCTCTCTTTCTCTCTTTTTTTTTTCAAAGCTTGTTGTGTCTCTTTTCTCTATTTACAGCTCAGTGGGCCTTGGCGTAAAAGATTCCTGCAGCCCCAACCGTTCTGTATGGTTTTTAGTGTGAGACATCCAGCATTACGCAAGGTTCGCTAAACAGCAAAATAAAGGTGTTTTTGCTACAAGCACACTCTCTTTTATTATTGTGGCGGCATGGGTGAGTTGGTACACATCTCAACTTCATATATGTAGCACATAATAAAAAAAAGGAAGAGTCTTTTCATTCCTTATTTATCGTATGCTACATATATGAATTCTCCTTAATAGTTCTTTTCTCTTTTGATTGTTGCTCTCAAGAGTACAGCAGTTATCTGCGCAGAGTAACAAAAGTGATATTGGTGCCACACTTCTGCATCAGGGCCGGTATAATGTAAAGCTATTGCAATCTGTTTTTATTCCATATCGGCCATTAATTAGCCCTCCTTGATAGGTCAGATTGGCTTGGGCTGTGCCCACATGAGCGTGGTGCCCGCCCATGTGGGTTGGATTCAAACAATTCTGACCTATCAGGGAGGGCTAACGGCCGATTCAGAATAAAAGCAGATTGGAATAGTTTGACGTTATAGGGCCCCAGATTTTGGTGCATTGCTTGCGAGAAGGCACACGTGTGAGTGTATACCCACTTTGCCCCACAAGTGCTTCAGTGTGCATTTGATTTTATTCTTATAATTGCATGATCACAGCATCCAGATCTGTGTCCACAAGCTAGGTGGGATCTTTTGAAGGATGGCAGCCTAAATGAGCAACACAGGCACTTAATTGAGACCTATTAGTAACAATGCAGTATAATGTACCAGCAATTAAGTCACAGTATAACTTGAATAAGAAGGAAAGGATATCTAGGAACACATATTTTATGTAAGCAAGGCAATGGGATCATGCTGATATGAGCACAGAATAATGACAGTGTTAAAATTCTCTTAAATTTTATTATGTATTTTGTGACCTTTTTTTATAAAAGTAATTGAAACACTTATAGAAAAACGCTCAACTAATTGCCTTACCAAATGTAACATTCACTCACCATTCCAATACGGCTTTCGCCCAGGCTACTCGACTGAACTTGCTCTTGTTGAGCTAACCGATCAACTAAAACTCGCTATCAACGAAGGCAATTATAGAACTTCAGTATTTGTGGATTTAAGCAAAGTGTTTGAGAAAATAAATCATCGCATAATATTTCATAAGCTTGAATCATTAGGAATTACCGGCCCAGCACTTCTATTACTACAAAATTACTTAACAGACAGAATGCAGGTAGTAACTATTTCAGGTGTTCATTCTGAAACCATGTTCACTAATACTGGTGTGCCCCATGGCTGCACGTTAGGTCTGCTTTTTATATATCAATGGTCTGCCTAACTGCCTCTCTTCAAAATGTATACTTGATGCAGATGATACTACATTCATTAACTCCGATAAATGTATTACAACTTTAGTATCTAACCTGAATGGCGATTTACACAGCCTGCTGGAGTGGTGCCATATACTAACCAGTTACTGATAAACCTGTTCAAAGCAAAATTTGTTGTATTCACTTCCCACTGACAAACACTTCACTCCATTTCTCCTATTTTTCTTGGCACCAGTTCTATCCCTGCAAGTTCTTCCTGTAATTATCTTGGTATAAAAGTAGACAGAAATCTTAAATTTATTGAACAAATAACCAAAGTAAAACAGATTACCTACGGGATCAAGGTAGTTTTAAAGGGACTCAAAAGGCAAATACTAAGTCGACATGGACTGTTTAAATACATTTCCATAAACCTCGCAACGCTTGCTTCGTGCAAAGAAAAGACTTAGTTTACGAGAAAACTGCATCTGAGGGGTCCGAATACAATTTTTTTGAAATTGAAATCTCCCGCCACCCAACCAGGGGAGTGGTGACCTTGCATATGCCATCATATCCTTTGCTGTTGGTAAGTAGAACGACGCCCGACAGATGGCGATACCGAGCCAAGACAGCTAAAGACAGCGGTGGATTCGCTGCTTTTTGGTCAAGTGGCATACACCATTCGGGCATCCCGAGATATCACATGGAAGTTGAATTATCTGTTATTCAGCAGTATGCAGCAGCCATCTGGAACTATTGATATTAACACACATTCTTAGACTCGAAGTACTTCGAAATTGCACTAACTCATCCGCGCTCGCGAAGAGCGGGTGCTTGCGGACGATTGCGACAGGCTGGCGAATACGCGTCGATGTTTGAACCGAGTAGACTTTGTGTGTATCAGCTAATCAGCTAAATATTGCATGTGCGAATTCTGTTGATTACCTATCTTTTTTTCTTGCGGTGAAAAACGCGCCTTTCGAACAAATTTTTCCGCCATGACGTCACCAACAAGCTCGTACACTGCAAGAAGAGCAGTTCGAATACTTTAAACAAAACCTTTTATTTGTTTTAGAAAATGTTAATAGAAAACCCGTTTATGAAGCGTTTATAAAATGGTGATATTAAAATGTATTTTTGGCTTTATATTGAAAGTGTCTGCGTTCACCCGGTGAACGCAGCGCAAGCGTTAGGTTCACCCAAACGTCACGTCCGGGACGCCACATCCGGTCTTTGTTTTTTCACGTCCGTGATGTCACATCTGGCCTTTTTGGCGGCATAATATGGCATATGGCAGGCTCGGAGTGCACGAAGCGGTGGATCGCTTATTTTTCGGGCTTTTGCTTCTCGTAAGTATACTTCGTCTTTGCGTTTGATGTGCATCTACAACGCGTAGCTAATCTTTCGACTGCATGATGCCATATATAGGTGTTCTGTGATGATACTTTATAGCCAGGTTCCTCACGAGCTTTTGTGATGCATTGCAGGGACCGCCACACCGGCCAGCCAGTGCTACAGTGTCCTAATGCAGAGAACGTATATTACACGGAACTGCGCTCCTTCAGAGTTATTTAGAGTCTTTGTCAGAAGCACGTAACAGTAACATTACTTGGTTACGGTGCTGCTACATGGCAGAATATTTGAATGGCAGATGTCCCGAGTGCGGCATGTAAGGGTAGTTCTGAACTTAGTGTCACACATTACTTCCCCCCCTCTTCTTTAGCTTCTGGATTGGATTGGCGCGGCTCGCTACGTGCTTGCGCGCGCTTTTCCGAGCGCAGATTGGTGTGCGCCTGGTTTCTGCACTAGGCTGTTATGCGATCGCTTTTTCGAGCGCAGATTGATGTGAGCCTGGTTTCTGCACTAGGCTTTTGCACGATCGCCTGCTTTTTGCACTGGGTTTTCAAACGGCGAAGTGAGCGTCGCTTACTGCGGAAGTGCAGCGCCGCGGGCCTACCGTGTATGGAAGCGCGCAGCAATGCCGGTAAACATTCATACAAAAGCAAAGGGTCAGAAAAGTGCGCTTTAATTTCCATTACTATGTCACACTGGGTAGCGCCGTGCGATCGCTTCTAATAAACGCAGAAACGAGTCCTTGCAGCGCATGTGCCTATTAATCGATGCCCACCATAGCCATATCAGGTGCGACTCGAGAAGCTGTAGAGTCACCCTGTAGCCGGCGGAGTCGAGGTAGCGCTTCACCTTCTGCCAGTAGCTTTCGATTTTCTGGGTGTGAGCGCCCGTGATTGGGTCTACAAAGTTCATGCTGTGGTTAACAGCATCCCATTGCAAATTCAGTCTTGCTCCGTTAGCCCCCACCAAGTTCGGGATGCAGTTGTATGGGGCCCATTCATCACTGTGGATGGTGGTTCCCGGTTCAACGTTGGCTGCAATAATGGGGCCTAGCGTCGCCGCGTCTCGTCGGTCGACCTTGAATAGTCGGAGCTCCCCGGTGGTCACGCAGATCATGCCGAATACCCATGGTCCACCATCTGCAATGCCGCCGTAATTTTGGCGGCTCGGCGGAACGTTGTCGCCCGTCATCAGGCGGCCTCGATTGTATTTTCGCTTGCCGCGAAGGGGGGCATTCATCAATTTGCACAATCCTCCCGGGGCCACTGAGTGGGGGTCGCGCCAGCAGCTCGTCCCGCACGACCTCACGAGCGTAGTTCCTCCAGTCGGCGATGACATGGTCCGACAGATTAAGCAAGTCGCCGGTCATCTCCTTCATGAGCCACGTGCCTATGTTTTTGCTCACGCAGTACGTGAGCCAAATCACTTGCCGCCTGCAGTAAGCGACGCTCACTTCGCCTTTTGAAAGCCCAGTGCAAAAAGCAGGCGATCGTGCAGAAGCCTAGTGCAGAAACCTAGTGCAGAAACCAGGCTCACATCAATCTGCGCTCGAAAAAGCGATCGCATAACAGCCTAGTGCAGAAACCAGGCGCACACCAATCTGCGCTAGGAAAAGCGCGCGCAAGCACGTAGCGAGCCGCGCCAATCCAATCCAGAAGCCAAAGAAGAGGGGGGAGGTAATGTGTGACACTAAGTTCAGAACTACCGCATGTAAGTACGTACGTACGCGCGCTTGTTTAGCCTAAATAAGAGTTTCTATTGTTCCCCAATGGAAATGCACATTCCTGATGCACGGTTCAGATCTGCCGGCTAAGGGCGGTAGTGAATAAAGTCACCAAATTGCGGCCTCGTTGCGGTCTCGCATTGCGGCCTCATTGCACGGTCGGGAAAAATTGCTTTAGAACCAAAATTTCGCTGCGCTGTCAGTAGCCATTCACTGATAAGCTTTCTCCGCAGCGTAATGCTCAGTGCAGGTGTGATGGGGGTTGTGTGTGCGGTCGGTATGTGACCGATATTCCTGAACGCAGTGTCATTCAGCGATGTGCACAGCTGTGGCTGATTGTAGAATGTGGGCTGTGACAGGAGTGATGGGGACCATGCTCCTGCCTCGGCCAAGGTTGCAGCGATTTCAGAGCTGCAGGGATCGCCCAGGCAGAACCTAATCTCGGCCCTATGCTGCAGCTCCAGCTTCTTGAGACGGGCACGTGGTAGTGCCACGAGTGGGAGGACGTACCGCAGGCGTGAGGTGGCTACTGCATGGTACAGCTGTAGAGCCCACCTAGTGGTGCAGCTCTGTCCTCGGGCAACAAGCTGGGAGACTGCCTTGTGGACCCGGAGGACCTGGACATGCAGGGTCTTGACAGCAGGCAGCCAGGTCAGCCGGTGATGAACGTGTAGCCCCGGGTACGTCACTGCCGGGCTTCAAGGTCGCCTTCCAGTTGCAGCTGTGCAGCGGGCGGTTGCTCTTGGGTGGAGCAGCATGGCCTCCGTCTTCCTTGCCGAGATGGCAAGGCCAATGCAGCTCAGGTAAGCAGCGGCGGTGTCGAGGGCTCTTTGCAGAGCCGAGCGCGCACTGCTGTGGCTGTGTGGTGGATTTCGCACACATAGGGTGATGTGGTCCGCGTTGATGGAGGTATTCACGTGGTTGTGGGGGTCAGTCTGCAGGACAGCAAGCAGTCGGGCCAGGTTGAACAGGAAAGGGCTCACCACTGATCCTTGTGGGACGCCCTCTACCAAATAGGTCCAGGGCCTGCTGAACGACTGGATAGGGCAGGCCGTCAAAGGCCCCCTTCATGCCGATAAGCACCAGGAGCACGGCGTCACCGCAGGCCTTGGCCTCTTCCAGCGTGGAGACCACGTCCACGATGGAGTCCGCACTGCATCAGCTCCGCCGGAAGCCTATCTGCTCATCGGCCAGAAAGCAATGGCCTCCATCAGCTTGCAAGCAGCAGAGGTGAGTGAGACTGGCCGATAGGAGCTCACGTTTTTCAGCCGGCCTTCAGGATGGGGGCCACGTAGGCTGTGCGCCATGACTCCGGCACCTGCCCTGACTGCCAGATGTTTAAGCAGTCAAGCAGGTGCAGCTGCTCGCTGGCGGCCAGGTTGCGAAGCATTTGGGTTCCTGGTGCACTGGGCTCCTGGTGCACTGCGATGCTTGGAGCTCGTGCAGCGTCAGCGGGTCCTGGTAGATAGCCATAACCTGGCTCGATGGCCACCCTGGGTGGTGAGAGAGAAGGGAAGACGGAAAGGCAGGGAGGTTAACCAGGCTGAGTCCAGTTTGCTACCCTACACGTGGGGAGGGGAATGGGGAGTGAAAGAGGAAGAGAGAGAACTTAAGTGTAGGATGTCTATAGTCGGGCACTCAAGTCTGTTGCCCTCAGGTAGCGAAAAAGCGCTCGGACTGCTTTCTGGGCCAATGAACTGTGAGGCCAGGCTCCCAAGACTGGATGACAGGCCATTTACAGAAGCGAAGAACCTGTGTGGTGGTTGTGCAGGCAGCTAGGCAGGCTGACGGAAGGCTGCCCTATCTTCAGGATGGCTGCAGTGCGTGGTACAGCCAGCGCAAACTGGTTGGCGAGGAGCTCCGCAAGGGCCTCTTCGCTGATGCTCAGCGTGATGGCCACGGCGAGGACAGGTTGTAGGCTTCCTCTCCTGCTGGTGAGGGATTTGAGCAGTCTCCAAGCCAGGGGTCCCCTGGACCTGCCTCGATGGCAGAGCAGAGGCTCCTCCTGCGCCGGGCTTGGCGTCTGCAGCGGGCATCTGCACGTCTGTACTCGGTCCAATGCTCTGCCTTGCCCGTCCGGATTGCTCCATGCTCCATACGGCGCCTGGAGGCACGAATGTTGAGCAGGTGGAGGTCCGGAGCGGGGGTATCTGGTTGGGTAGAGCACTGAACAGTGGCAGCCTGAGCACAATCCACGATGGCGCTCAGGAAGTCACGGCCATCGTCCAACTTGCTGCAGTGCTTCCGGAACAGGGACCAGTCTGTGACGTAAGTTCTTGACCTAGGCCTTCTCCCAGACCTGGGGCTGATCACAATAGAGAAGTGGTCAGACCCCCATTTGTCCGAAGTTGTGGCCCAGGAGTAGGAGCACTGCTCAGTGTTGAGGGAGAGGTCAATGGCCGTGCGAGCTCTGCGGTAGACGTAGGTGGGCTCCCTGGTGTTCCAAGGTCAGCAGGCCAGCTCAGCTGATGGCATCTGTGAGGCCTTTGCCTCAGCGGGTGCAGCTGCGGCTTCCCCAATCCGTGTGGTGTGCGTTGAAGTCACTGCACAGGACTGCATGCCCACCAAGGCGAACAGCCAGCTGGATGAAGCTGGAGGGATCCCACGGCTTTCCTGGACGGATGCAGATGCTCGCCACAGCCGTGTCCTGGCTGCCAAGGCGTACCACAACGGCGCATGACTCCAAGGGGCCACCGGCGATGTCAGCAACAGGTAGAACAGCACGCGCCAGGGTGCTGCGGACATAGATTGCCGTGCGTGGCTTTCCTGGCTTATGGACTCCATCTAGGCAGGGTGCCGCAGTGCAACTGCGTGTGGCACAGGTGGTGGCACCCGAGTAGTCGGGAAGCCGTAGGTTCTCGGCCACGGCATATGTCTCCAGCAGTCCGAGTACCGTATAGTGCGGAATATAGGTTGAGGTTTTTTCCCAAAAATATTACTAAAAGTTCACCCCTTGACTTACATACCAGCCCTTGGCACAGCATGAATAGTCGTCTGCCAGCATGTAGGAGCGCAGACCTTTCGGCATCCACATTGTTATCGCCCCCTTGGTGACCGACGCGGCCCAACTCGCGGGCGCTGCGCGGTTCTTTATTCTGACGAAGTTCTTTATTCTATGGCGCAGTGCACCCGGAGCTCAAAGACAGGGTGGCGGATTTTGTCCGCGAACATCGTGCCAGATCTTTGCCAGTCACAGCAGAACTCATCTGCATCAAAGCTATTGAGATCGCCCGAAAATCCGGACTGCCCAAGGAACAATTCAAGGGCTCCATTTATTGGGTTCGTCGCTTCATGCAACGCAAGGGATTCGCACTTCGACAGTGCAAATCAATCTGGCAGAAGCAGCCAGAGGCATACGAGGGCAAGTTGGTCGAATTCCAGCGCTATGTTTTCCGTCTCCGGCAGCAGCATGGCTACATGTTGGTACAGATCGGCAACGCTGATGAAATGCCGGTGTGGTTCGACATGCCGTCGCTCACCACAGTGTGCGAACGCGGCACAAAAGAAGTCGAGCTTCTTTCTACGGGGAACGAGCATTCACGGTGATGCTCGCGTGTACTGCAGATGGCAGAAAGCTGCCCCCATACATAATATTCAAGGGGAAGATGCTGCCGAAAGAGGCTTTCCCACAGGATGTCGTTCGCGTGAATGAAAAGGGCTATATGGACGAGGCCCTCATGCTCAATTGGATTAAGACCGTCTGGAATCGGCAACCAGGGGCACTCTTGCGGTGTCCGAGCATGCTCGTCTTGGATGCCTTTCGCGGGCACTTGACCGCAGGATTGAAGCTGGCACTCCGCGACGGGAGGACGGAACTCGCCGTCATTCCGGGAGGCATGACGTCAACACTTCAGCCACTGGACGTCGTGCTCAACAAGCCTGTTAAAGACCGTGTCCGTGAACAATATAATCAGTGGATGGCCGGCGACAACCTGATGACCCCAACCGGCCAGCTGCGCAGGCCGCCTCTCGTCACTGTGGCCACATGGGTGTCGCAGGTTGTGCTCGCTGCCCGACGATATGGTGGTGTGGGCATTCAAGAAGTGTTGCATAAGCAAGAAGTGTTGCAAAACTTTTTTGCATAAGCCAGGAAGGCACACAGGAGTCCAAAGAACTTTGTCACCAGGAGAAAAAGGGACAGCACAGTGGGTCGAGTCGTAACGAAACTTGCGAGCGTCCTGGGAGACGTCGGTGTTAAGCGGGGCGAGGCGTCTGCACTCTGCGAGGCGAGACACAAACTGTTCCAAGAAAGGAACTGATGGGGGTACAGGAGTCGAAAGGAATGATACATCAAGAATGAAACTTGGTGAACAGCCATAGATGAAGAAAAAATGTTAAAATCCAGTAGTACGTTGCGTAGCCATGTTATAGGCGAATGTCATGAACGACAGGATTGCATCCCCGTTCGTGTGGCCAGGGTAGATGTACAGTCGCATGCAATATGACTTGCAACACTCTTGTTCGTTGTTGAAGGGGCTCCACGGCCTGCGCAGCAGCTCTGACATTCGAAATAGCAGTTTAATAGACACCACTAATTGAAGCTGTGTTTCGGTCTGGAACTTACCATGTGTCTGCACAGCCGTACAGCCTTGGAACCCCTTCGACCACGGGCACTGGTGTTGCAATTCATATTGCACGTGACTGTACATCGCAATCAAGCTGTTGGTCTGCGCATGGTAACTGGAAGTCGTCTTGCGAATTGTGTTAGAGGCGCACAGAACTTCGGTGAGGATAGAAGATAGGAAGACTGCTGCGGTCACTGAGGAGAACGCGCGGAGCGCTGCGGTGTAAGATAATGTTGTGTAGAAAGAAATCGGCGACTTCAGCAGCAGTCCAGGATGGTAGAGATGCTGTCTCCGCATAGCGTGTTGGATGGTCTATGGCCGTTGCAATCCAACGATTTCCATGTGAGGTCATGGGAAGAGGACCGTACAAGTCTATTCCAACTACTTCAAAAGGCGAAGCGGGACAAGGCAGAGGTTGTAAAGAGCCAGAAGGAGCTGTTGGGTTTGCTTTGACAATGAACGCAGGGTGCAACATACTTCGCAACGGCTGAAGATGGGCCAGGCCAGGAGCAGCAACTTCATATTCTGTTGTAAGTCTTGTGGTAGCCTAGAGGACCAGTTGTCGCATGATCATGAAAGGCTTCAAGCACCTCACATTGCAGAGAACATGGTATGACCGGGACCCATTTGTTGCCATCGATGTGATAAATGTTGCGATGTAAAACCCCATTGTGCAGCTTGAATTGATTAAGTTGTCGACGAAGTCAGGCGTTTGGAGGTCACGAAGAATCTTCCATGCGTTGGAGAATAGTTCAGCAGTATGGGTCGATGCGTTAGTGGGACACAAGGACAGATGGGCTGTTGTGTCTTAGCCATTCGAGGGCTACAATGGGTAAAGCCGATGAAGAGGACTCAGGACGTACACAATCACGGAGAGGTTATGGTGAATCGTCATGATTCGGCAGAGGGTAGCAAGAGAGAGCATTGGTGTCTTGATGCTTCTTTGCAGCCCTGTAGGTGACATTGAAATCGTACTCCTGTAGGTGAAGCACACAGCAACCCAGGTGACCTGATAAATTCTTTAGCGATGAAAGCCAGCACAGTGTGTTATGGTCGGTAACGACTGTGAAATGGCGGCCATGAAGACATGGGTGAAATTTTTGCACGGCCCAACAGCAAAGCACTCCTGCTTGGTTATGGTGTAGTAATTTTCTGCACTGGTTAGTGCACGACTAGCCTAAGCAATTACTCGTTCGCGGAATGTGTTGTCGCATTGTAGTATAATGGCACCGAGACTGACTGCTAGCGTCGGTGTGAAAGATGGTGGGCGCGGTTGGATCAAAGTGGCGCAGTACTGGGTCTGACGTCAGGGCATGTTGCAAAAGCAGGAAAGCATGTTCACATTCGTCGGACGAAACAAAGGGTGCATTACTGGGGAGGAGTTGATGGAGCGGGGACGTAAGTGTAGCGAAGTTGCATATGAAGTGCCGGAAGAAGCAAGTCCAAGAAAACTGTGCATGTCTTTTTGACGCAGTGGACACAAAATTCGAGGATGGCAGTAAGCTTCTCGGGGTCCGGACGAATGCCTTCTTTGCAGACTATGTGCCCCAGAACTTTGATGGCCTTGCTGGCCAAACTGCATTTGTGTGTGTGTGTGTATGTGTGTGCGCGCACACGCGCGTGTGCGTGTGTTGAGCTGCAAACCAGCATTTGCAAGACAGGCAAGGACTTCATCAAGATGTTGCAAATGTTGTGAGAACATGTTTGAAAACACAATGTCGTCGAGATAGCACAGACAGGTTTTCCATTTCAACTTCTGAACTAAACGTAACAGCGCAAACATATAAGACGAGCCACAAACAGCGCCAGTGTGTGTCGTGTCTTTCTTTTTGTGGCTCGTCTTATATGTTTGCGCTGTTACGTTTAGTTCAGAAGTATGTACCAACTAGGCCCAAATGAAGTGTTGCTGAATTTCCATTTCAAGCCACAGAAGACTTATCGATCATGCGTTCGAATGTGGCAGGCACATTGCAGAGTCCAAAACGCATCGCACTGAACTCGTAGAGCCCATCAGGGGTAGCAAATGTCGTTTTTGCTTTGTCGGATTTGGACATCGGTATTTGCCAGTAGCCTGGTCTAAAGTCAAGGCTAGAAAAATACTCAGCACCGTGGAGTGAATCTAGTGCATCATCCATCCGTGACACGGGGTGAACATCTTTGCGCACAATTTTGTTCAGCGCACGGTAACAGACGCAAGAACACACTGAGCTGTCTTCGTGACAATTGCAACGACATGAGTGTCAACAGCTCAAGTGACAGTTGATCCACGAGGCAACAGTTGGGGTTCGATTTGGTTTATTGCAGTAAGCAATGCAGACCCCTCAGAGAAGCGAATAAGGCCAGGGGTAATCAGAATTGCTCGAGATAGGGTATGGTCATAGGGTAGAATGAATACGCCGCCATCCACAATGTTACAGGAGTTGACACCTATAATCTTTTCTCTAGGTGGCCAAAGAACGTAATCGGAAGAGGTGACGAGACGAATGCATTCTTCGTGGTTAGGAAGAGAATTGCCAGTGGCATCATCCAGTTGTGTGAGGCGCTGACGACAAGAGATAGAAGCAAACGCCAAAGATAAGAAGTCCCACCCCAAGATGAGTTCATGGGTCACTCACGAAATACGGCAAAAACAATGTGGTGAAGAATTTAGTCTATGGACACACAAACAGGACACGGTGCAATTGGACGAATAATAACCTTGGCCGCTGCACAAAGAGAAAGGCCGGAGTAAGGCAATTCTTGTGTTTTATAGAGTCCCAAACAGTCGCATGGCAATAATCGCCAAGCGTCTTGTAACATGGAGCCACCTCAGAATTGCGCCAAACAAAGATGATGGATGCAGCCAGTCTTGCCAGATAACTACATTTTGACTATTCTGTATTGTTTGCATTTTTTGTGTAAAAGGAATTGTCGCAGAGAGTTTTATCTTCAGTGGCCTTCAGTTGACGTCATCTGCTACAACTAGCACATAAGTTAACTCCATAGCACCACTAGGATGGAGACATTGTGTCGTGGGGTGCTTCCTTAAAAGTGGACAAGAAGATTCTAAAGGAAAAGTGTGAGAAGGTCACAGTAATAACCAAGGCATTTGGCATGGGAATGACCCAGCTGTGAAAGTATTATCAGATGTGGACAAGCATATAGTACTAAATGGCGCCTTGCACGAGTCCCAAGTGTCAAATGTAATGAGTATTGTGCATTGAAAGGGCCAAAAATGTTTTGTACATGCAAGGGAACACTATGGGCATTTGATAACAGTTGCTTAGATGTACTACATTAACAGGAACCAAACGAACTCCCTTAGACATAAGCATGCAGCAAATTCAAGGACTAGATGAAGCTTCAAAGAAGTAACTGCATTTCATGTAGGATAGGTGTGAATGACCTTTGTGCATGAGATCAGTGACAAAAACACTAAATGAATGCAGTACAGTGTCTGTATCATATCTTGTGCAGACCAAACTAGCCTGGAGTTTCAGCGTTCCTTGTCAGTTCATTTAAATAGGCACTACATTGTTCAAAGTGCAATATTGTTCTACAAAACATAATATGCAAGATGTAGCATGCTAACCCTCGTGGCTCAACAACTACTGAACCGAAACCTCAATGAGCAGTGAAGCTTCCTTGTAATTTTCATCGTAACCATACTTTCGCTCTTGAAAGTGAACCTCTTTAGTGAATTTGCTTGTGTATTAATTTTTCTTTAGGCAAGTATTTTTTATACATGTTAATGTCTCAATCCTGCTTTTTCTTTCCAGGGCTAAAACAAAATGCCTCTTATTTCACTTTGATCTTTTGACCTAGGAAGCCATCATCTGGTGCTGTGTACAGCAAGCACATGCTTCGGGCAAGGAGGGAGCCAGCACCATATCTACATCAGCAAGAACCTCGGTGCTCAAAATAAACATTTTCTGTGCAAATACCTGTCTTTTTATACTTCCAGCATGAATTAATAAGTTTCTTTTGCCTTCACATGCAGGAAGGTTTATAGGAATAAATAGTGACTGTTGAATGCCCAGGAAAAGCCTTGAAGCCATTCTACTTGTACAGTGATAAAGTATGTGTGTACTTGAACTTGATAGTTCAGAAACGAAAGGCAAAGTAACAGGCAAAATGCTCGGGGCAGCAGTCGTATAAATGTTAGATGAACACAGCTAATTGTGCTGTCCAGTTTCATTCAGTTTGACCAAATGTTGCAAGAATTGCCTTCAATATGAATCATTCAGTTCAGCCAGCTAAAGTCGAACTCGTACAAACTTTGGAATGTCTGCTGGGAATTTTAGCATAAATGGTATGTGTGCATCCTTCAGCAGCACCACAAGCCCAGTAAGGTTTTTGCGTTACTGTCCCCCCTCCCTTGGGGTTATTGCAGTGTCTACTTCACGTGCTTGAGGGTATAATGGAGAATGGCTCCATTCTCCAAAGAGAAGGCTATATAAATATGCAGTACAAGAGCTTGTAGGCCTGGTTATAAGCATTAATTAGATATGTATAGACCAAAGGCAATATGAATACAATATGTTAAATTGCATCCATATGTGGGAACTGCCCACATCAAAGGAAAGAAAGTGCAATACTTGCAACCTACCAACATAAACATCAGTCTAGGGAAGGATTCTGTAAGGATCCACTAAGTGGACTGTTTCAGCACACACTGATTAGGTAGAGCTATAAGCTGGTAGAGCAAGTGGCAATCATCACCATGGGCTCTCGTGCTCTATTCATTCAGCGTGTACTGGAATGGACAGTCCACTTAGTCAACACTTACAGACTAGCCCCCTAGGGCTGTGGAAGCACACAGTATATTAAGCTTAAGTCTGGAGTGTTACCTTCTGCTTATGTGGCAAGTCCTCCTGTTTACCTGTTCCTTTCAACTGAGAGCTGAGCACTGCCTAGGTTAAGTCAGAAAAAGCAACCAGCGTCCATAGAATTCAAACTATTACTATTTGCCCTATATAAGGGGACAGTGAAGCCTAAAATGACACTTGACTTGGGCCATATTTTTCGCGATATGCCCGAGAATATTGGGATTTCCCATCAATTTTACCCTTCCTACATCACATAGTGAACAACCTGAAAACTTGAACAACCTGAAAATTTTGGGGCGCATGAGCGGCACGTATAGTAGAATGCATTGTTCCATTGTAAAAAAAAAATTGATGTAACAAAATAGAGTGCTGAGTGTTACGTCTTTGTTACATCAAGGTTCAACAAAAATTAAGCGCTGGAAATCAGCGCTGGACGCACATGCAACTCCTTACTCCACAATGAAAACATTTGAGAAAACATTTTTTTTAAATACTTTGTACATTTGTATAAATACCTGCGGATATTCCTCTGGTTTAGCCTAATTATGTGCTGCCTACTTAACTTACTGACGCAGCATACGTATCATTGCGAAATTTATAATTTTTTGCTTTTAGAAAAAGCATCGAGTTATTGAATTTTGCGAACAGAAAAAAAATTGCAACTTCCAATATAGCGCGCTTCCTAGGCTATTAAATAGCTACAATGTTCAAGGAACGTACTGTTTCCATGAGTGGTTTACTCATGCAGTAAGATGTACTGCTCCTACACCTTGTAATAAAAAGCATATGCATCGACACATAGCAGCTGATATTCTTGCTTATTTTCTCATCACAGAGGTAGATGGAGCACATGAACCAATATGCTCACACAAATCAACGTGACAAACTACTGCGGAGACATGGCAACGAATTCTTTGTTTACCTTGTACACCACAAGTGCGAGGTTTGCGCATTAATTTGACTTCATGAAACCCTATTTATACTACAGGCTTTACGGCAATGCTTGCATGCAGTGCGGTGAAGCGCTCGACGAAACTGCACATATTATATGATTTGTTTGATATTAACTCGAGATGCAAACGTTTGTTCAGGCAGGCAAGCAATGTTTCCATTCACGCAGCGCACCAAAATAGCGAGGTATATGCATTGATCTGGTTTCATGACATCGTACTTTTGCCACTAGCTTTACGGCAGTGCTTGTGTATAGTGCTGCGAAGCACGACGGAACTGCACGTTATTATACGGTGTGCTTGAAATCCACTCGAGATGCAAACGTTTGTGCAGGCAGGAAACGAATGATTTAATTCACGTAGCACAACACGAGAGCGCGCTCTATGCAGTCCTTTGATTGAATAAAACTCTATTTCTGCCACAGGCTTCACAGCAATGCTTGTGTAGAGGGCTGTGAAGCTCGACGCAGCTGTAACAACATCCCACAGTACACCCGATTTTTACCGAGTTTGTTTTAAAGGGCCCCTCACAGGCTACATAACAAATTTTGGTTATACACTGAAAGTTGTTACGTGCCCTCTAAGAAGTGTTCTACCGCAAGCATTTTTCAAATTGGTTCATTAACAGCAGATAGAGAATGATTGAAGTGCCGCGAACGCATGATTTCAGGAGGCGAGCGTCGCCGCCTATATAAACACTCTCTCGACATTCCCCGTTTCGCCTGTGTAAGCAAATTTCCTTCACTGCGTTCTCCCATACCGGAGCCGAGGGGTCGCGGCGGGTATACCCTGCCGTCTTCCTTTTTTCACCGTCACCGGCACACTTCCGGTGACGGTGTCGCGCGAGCTGTTGCGCTTGTCTCGTTTCCTGTAGCGGACGATAGTGCGCGCTCTACACGAGAACACGTGATTAGCGGTATAAGTCAGTGCCCCAGCACTGAGGCAAACGCGAGAGGATAAAAGAGCATTCATGATCGCAATGCTGGAACACATGTAGACAATGACGTATAGTTTCGTTCTCTGCGCACGTGCAAACGTCGGGAAAAGGAGACGAAACGGAAATTCATCTCTCTTGCTACAGTGCGAAGTAAAACAAAAGCACCCAGACATTCGGGTTGTATTTTTCATTATTTCTCTAAACTTTAATTAGTTCACTGCAGCAACAGATTCAACAAGTAACTGATGCTGCCTTGAATCTAAGTCACGTGTCACTCTGAGTGCCATCACAGCACAGCCTGTGCTCCTATGCAGCAGCGAAGTTACGGGCATTCATCTGCTTGCTGCTGCGATAACATTATGACACTTTAACTCAGAGGTACGATTTTTGTTGTGTGAGATTATAGATAGCCAGTAGACTACTTGTCTGATGTTAAATGCTATGACCCACTGGCAATCCACGATGCACTCAACGAAAACGTTTTTATGCTGTGTGTGGCGTGACTCACCAGTGACCCACACGCAAGAATTCTTGCTCTTGTGTTGCCATCTGAGGTTTGAAATTGCAACTAATATATATTTTTATTGCATTGGACATGGGGTGGCATGTTTGTTTTGGAGAGTGTAGTGGCGGCGCATTTCTCAGTTGGGTTTCTTGCAAACTTTCGCAGCAGTCTTTGAAATACGTGCCATTGGAATAAGTACCTGCATTTTTCTTGCTACTCCCAAACTTTTCAGCATGTCTAATAGATAGATCCTCATGCCCCTTACGGATGAAAAAAAAAAGCACAATGCAGAGGAAACAAATAAACTTAGTTTTGGGCCAGAAGAATGCACCAGCAACTTCGCGATCACCAGCGGATGAGTCAAGTGCTTCAGTGTCAGATGTTCAGCAGTGGACAGTGAAATCAGTGACAAAGATAGTGTTTACGAACCATCACAGACCTCAGCCAGCATGTCGAATGGAGAGTCAGACCTGACTGATGATTCTGAGGTGAATGATTCAGGATACAATGCTCTCATTTCTCTCAGCCCATCTCTAGAGAAATGGACACCGGCAACAACCACTTCGCCTAGTGTGACACCACACGTACTCTAGGCCGCCCACTATCATTCAGTTGCCATCTAGCCGTTATGCCCCATCTTTATGTTCACTGTTTATTACGGATGACATTTGGCAAATGATGGTCAATGAAACAAACAGGTTCACACAAGTGTTGAAGTCAACTACTCCTAAATCTAAATCACGCTTGAAAAATTGGACGGAAACCAATGCCAAAGAAATTAAAGCATTTATTCGAATACTGATTTGTATTGGTCTCCTCAGTCTTCCTACTCCCAAATCTAAATCAAAGTTGAAAAATTGGATGGAAACCAATCTCCAACAAACGAAAGCATTTGTTGGAATACCAATTTGTATTAATCTCGTCCATCTTCCTATCCGAGTCACTACTGGGCAAAAAGTAACCTGTATGGTGTTGAACTCATTCGTCAAAATATGAGCCGTGACCGCCTTTTCCCTACTTTTGAGGTTCCGGCATTTTGCGGACAATTAACTGGTTGCAGAGTTGCAGGATCATGTCTTTAAGATCCATCGTCTGGTAGAGAAATTGAACCAAAATTTTTGCCACTGTGCTTGAGCCAGGAAAGGAGGTTGTGATAGATGAAACAATAGTGCCATGGCGTGGCAGACTTTCGTTCTTACAGAGTCAGGCTGTTCAAGGCATGTACCAAAGACGGTTACAGGCTAAAGGTTGATGTATATGCCGGAAAGTGTGACTGAACAATTGGTATCGGACATGCCAAAGATGTATGCTTGAAACTCCTGCAAAATTACAAGGAAGTTGTGTGCCCGCTGTCCGTAGACAACTTCTACATGAGCTTGCCGCTCACTTTTCGCCTTCTGAAGGAAGACACTTTCATTCGTGGCACAGTTCGCTCAGTGAGGAAAGGGCTGCCAAAAGATCTCACTGAAGTAAAGGTTGCAAATGGCAGTGTTACCGAACTTCAGTCCAAAAATGGAGTGAAGGCACTGAAGTGGATGGACAAGAGGCCTGTTCTGATACTCACATCTGTCGCCAAATATGAAGCAACTTTGGTGGACAGTGGGAAGAAAACAAGGGACGGTGCACCAATAATGAAACATCAGGCCGGTCTCGATTACAATGCAGCAAAAAAGGGCATCGACTATAGTGACCAAATGACGTTATACCACAACTTCCTTAGAAAAGGACTCAAGTGGTACAGAAAGGTAGCTGTTGAGTTGCTTGTTGGATGTGTCATCATAAATGCATGGAACATTCGTGGCATGCTTGAAGGAAACTCTATGCCAATTATAAAATTTCAAGATGAACTGGCTCATTCACTGTTCGGCCCTCGTCAAGACAACATCGAAGAAACCCGTGGGAGAAGTGTCCACATGCTAAGAAAAACTGGCACATCGGCACACGACACTCAGTGGCTCTGCACTGGCTGCTATGCGGCCAACAGTACCAGCAGTAGCCCAAACACTATGGTGAGAGTGAGAAAAGTGACCACTTCCTGTGAATAACGCCCCGGCAAGCCATTCATCTGTTTGTTGTGCTTTAATTCTAAGCACAAGTAACCTGAGAAGCAAGCTAGCTTCAACTGTAAAATGAGTAGGATGAAAACTTCAAGACATGGCTAATGTTCATACTAAATTTTAGCCTTTCTCTAACTAATAAATATTTCTAACACAGAAACTGACTTCTTGTCTTTTTTAATGGCAAGCACTTTGTAGTTCAACATAGGTTTCTAGCATCTTGAATCCATTGAGGGGCTACAGAATGTATTAAAGAAAGCTAAAAATGCATAATGTTGTGCTGAATGTGATCAAGACACATGTACAAGAAACTATAGTCATTAGTTCGATGAGGACAGTAATGTGCTTTAGCAAGTTAGAACTTTGTTACCAACTTGCCCACATTCACATCTTAACAGATTTAACAATGTTTCCACTACGTGGAGAACCTTGATCTACAGTGCTTTTATCATACTGAAGAAGGTTGGTGTTCCTATTATAACACGTGTACTTAAGAAGCTCAATCTCTCAGGATTTCATGTTGTTTTACTTGACATAAGCTTACGAGGCTTACAGATTACGTGCTCAACGTAAACACTTACTTCCTTTTCAATGATTTTCATTTCTGTAAAAGCACAGTAAATTTCGTCAGACGAGAAGTGCAAATGTGTTTTTTATTCTTTCATACTTGGTGCTTGCTACTATACAACTTACTTATATCAACTTGCTTGTTTAGAAAACTCATAAAAAACACTCCCCCCACCTTCTTTCTTCTTTTACTTTCCATTGACTCTAACTTTCATTATGCTAATAAACTTCAGAAGAGCTTGCTCTCAGGCTAGTTTGTACACACTGCTAAGAATGAAAAAATGGAGAGAAAACGGGACAAGAAAGAAAGGCCTACAGAATGCTGATTTGCGCGCGGCAATCTATATCAAGGACGGGGTGCTGGACCAGGGAAGCTAAGAAGCCGCCACAACAAACTATGGGAGCTAGGTGAATGGCTTCGATGTCCACACAGAAACATAAATATAGGAATGTTATAGAATGCTGTGTCATTCAACAACCCCGTGAATGTTGAAAAGTGGGACAGTGATTAGCTGAAAAGAGTTTCAGAGAGCTCCAGGAAGTGGGGAGGATGATACAGTAAGAGGGCTAGGGTGGTGACACGCATTAAGGGTATCAAGAATGAAGTGAAAAGTTATGGAACATAGGGGGATTGTCTCATCACTGCTCGATCGCTCAACACCAGATAGCTGTGGCCAGTTGCCTTAGCTGAGATTCACCTACCCTGTCATAGCATGTGCTGTGCTCGCTGCTTTGCAGTCTTTAGAATAGGCAGGTGTCAGGGAAGCATGCCCATAATGCCTGCAATTAAGTAATAGGCGACTTGCAAAATAGTGCCCGCTCTCTTCCATACACAGCCATGGCTGAACCACTCACTAGCAAATCTGGTAAGAAAATAACGCTGACCTTCACTGTTACTTGGGCTGCAACAAGTCTGGGCTGCAAACAAGAAGACACAAGACAGAGCGCTGTCATGTTTTTAGCGCAGTTCACTTTCCTAAGTAATGTACCAACAAGGTCATAATATACATTATATAAATACATCAATTTGTAAACAAAATGTTATTTTTAATTAGTCATTTTTAAAAACAGCACAAGGATGATAGCATAATTTTAGGCGTAGTCTTAGCAATGAAAAACTTTTGTCAGAAGTTAAGCAAAGTTTTGGCAACGTAAAAATGTGCATCCTCATTGCTAAAGCATTCCTGTCCGGGGAGTGCTAGGAGTTTGTCTTGGTGTGATGTAAAACTCTCCACACATTTATATAGTGCTAGAGAGAGAGGTGATGGGGGAGTGGTAGTGGCCAGTGGAGAATCCTTCCCTGAAATGAATTTCTGGCTACGTCACTGAATGTGTGCAATGCTTTGTAGTAGCAATAGGTCTTGGATGGAAACACTATAGATGATACCAGTGAACCTATTGAGCCTATTCCTGTTTAGTGAGGTGATGTATGTTTTCCCAAAGAATTATAGAAACTGTACAATGGAATGTTTTGTACCACCTGTAATAACCATGCTGTAAGAAAACAAAAAGGCTGAGCTTAAATGTTGTAGGAAATCTCTTAAGAGGCTCAAGGATAGGTAAAGATGACTAACTTCTGTATTCTCCACTCAACCCTCCACATGGATTCAAATGCACAGCAGCCCCACTCCTTGACACAGGCGGTTGCTTAGCTTTAATTAAACTTCATGTCAATTACTGTGAAACACAGCGTCGTCTTCAGTCAAGGGGTGGCACTGCGCTCATCTCAGTGGAATGAAGCTTCCAGTCATAGATGGTTTCAGTATACAGGGTAAGTGACCTCACATTTTACTCTCTTCGTCGTGAAATCTAGACACCAAAGCCTCGGTTTGAACAAGTAATGCTTTAAGCGCTCTCTCATGCATATGTTTGCTTTAAGGCAGAGTCAGCTTACTATTTCCTGCTTCTGCCACATGCAACTGACACAACAACATCTCAATAAAATGATTGTGATTTAAGTGGTACACACTCTCTGCAATGTGATTAAATGTTTGTAATAAAAGAAGCACTACTCATGTGCTGGTCAGCATCTGCAACATTATGTTCACCAAGATAGCTTTTTTGTCTCAATATATTCAATATTGTTGCAAATTTAAGAGGTTTTGCAGCTAACATGTAGCTGTTAACTTGTGTCTCGAGAACATACAGCTTTAGTTGAGAGGAGCGCTATATTGCATGAGACAAAGGAACATTTTTAGACTGCTTGTTTTATTTATGTGCGAAAAACAATTGTGAGGGTTTTAATAGCAAAGTAATACAGTAGGTGTTGGCAACGCGAACAAGCCATGCAAAGTGTATGCATTAGAAATGAACTATCCAGATGAGGACTCCCCACCCACTGATATATGTCAATGCTATAATATCAAATGCTGTGACATTTAACACATATGGTGACTAAAAAAAAAAGGATAACTAAAGCAACAGCAGCATTAATAAAACAACAATATCAACTGCAAAATTTATACAATTTTTCTCAAAACTTTTATCTTCGCATAAACTGTGGCCTCACACACTGTGGGCACTTTTGCTAACAACCTTCACATTTCACTAGTGCTAATTCTAGCTTCCCTTTAGCTTCTAGCTTGACTCTAGCTTCCAGCTCAACTGCAATGTTTTGAACGTCAGGGCATGTGCAAGTGAAAATTAGTTTGTGATGGCCATGTGGATCTGTTTCTCTGCCTGAATAATAGGAAGAGGAGGGCAATATAATTGCCTTGAGAACTATTAAGCAGAAGCAGCATGGTGGATGAGCAGTGGCCGGGATAAAACATTTCAGGAGTTCAATGTAGTAAGGATACAGGAGTCATATGATTAACTTTGCAAGAATATGAGGCCATTATAACACTAAGGGAAACAGACTGGCCCATCACACTGAATTTTCAAATATCGTAACTGGTCTAGAACACCTTGCACAGCTGCTGTAATTAGGAAAAAAAAAATGTAGCATTGTCTTAAAAAGACAGCTTTTTTGTTTGTTTACTCTGCTATGCCACTGTACACATTATTACTATTACTTTTTTTTCTTTTGGAACAGAAAGTCACCATATGCCTGGAGGTTTTTAGATCACCTTCTTGGTGTGCTCCCGATATATGAACAGTTCGAAAACATTAACATTGTTGCTTGGTTTATTGTTTATTGCCCAAGTAGAGCGGCACGTAACGACTGACTACGGAACCAGGCGTGTGAATATGCACACCCTGTATCCAATCAACCCCTATATCAATCTTGTACAATTAGACCTCCATATATTGAACTTTAATGTAACAAACCGTTTTACTTTGCAGAACTTATTTGGTGTGCATATAGAAATCTTCAATTTATTGAATTCTGTTTATCTGCAATTTCAATTTACGGAAACTATAAATTCTTCTAAAATTTGTAGGTGTTGCATTTGAACTGTAAATTCTATGGACGTACAAGCGCTTTCCGGGAGTAAAGCTTCACGATTTCCTTCCAAAGTTTATTCGACTTAAGGACAAAATTCTGCAGCAAAGTTATAAACAACCACAGGTGACAAGCAGCTGAATGCGAGGTATCTGGTACAGACCGACGGGGGAAAACTTACAAATCACAATAGCACACATTCAGGCGAGTATGTAAACAGGCGAACTAAGCACGGAACAAAAACAACACAGCACTGCTTTCATAGGTCCCGAATGATCAGAGTTTCGTCAGAGTTTGTGCAAGCACGCATCCGCAGATAAAACGGGCTCCCACCGTGCATTGACCAATACTTCGAGAGCTGACGCCTACACAATAACCGGGGTAGGTTACAGCACTTGTTTCTGCTCTGATCGTATAGTGTTCGAATGATGTCGCGACAACGCAAGTACTTGCAATAGGGGCGACGACCTTCCACAACTCCAGAACATCACAAAAGACCGTTTGCACATGTACTAACCAGCCAAACAAACTAACCACGGCAGCGAAGACCACTTAAATCGAACATACAACGCAGAAACACCTCTAAAAGGTTTCACCATAGAGAAAGGTTACACCTTGTTGCACAGACGCTCACAAGAAATTCAAGAAATGTCCAAAGCGCACTACCGCCGCCTTTTAAAAATCCAACGGGAGCCAAGCCAAATCAGTAATAAGTTGGCTATTTGGGTGAACGCAACGTACCCGTTAGAACCACCGGGTACGCCCAACGCCGGCCCTTTATATTGCTTTTGGCCGGGCTTTTTCAAAGTATAGCCAGTGGTATAGACAAGGCAAGTCCAGTCCGGCTTGACCACGGCAATTGACCACGGCCGCGAAATGTATTGCAAGGAAGCCGACGCCGATGCTGCGGCCGACTAGCACATGTGTTTGATTAAAGGCGTTTAAAGTGTTTGCAAGGTCGTGTGTGCGCTCAGCGATAAACGCTACGGACAGATAGAAGCGGCTGTTCGTCGCAGCGGACGCGTTTAGGTCGTTATCCTCTTCCCAAGCGCACGCTGTTCGCGCTGCGTGAACTTTTTGTTTTGTACGAGCGCGGTGTTAACGTGGGTACCCGATTCGCCAGAAAAATGACTTCGTCGGCTGTGAAGTGCAAAATCGGCCCGTCCATTCTCAACGCCGACTTGGCGAAGATATACGAGGAATCCCAAAAACTACTGGACTGCGGAGCAGACTACCTCCACCTCGACGTGATGGACGGGCATTTTGTGCCCAACCTTACTTTCGGACATCCCGTTGTGAAGTGCCTCAAGAGCAAATTACCCAAGACGTTCTTCGACATGCACATGATGGTGCTCGCACCGGAGAAAGTAAGGATTTTGATGCTCCTGCTGGGTTCATCACTTGATTTTTTTTTTTTTTACCCGCAGTTAAGTCGAGTTAATCCTTGTGTCGACAGAATCTCACGCGCCACTTCTGGAACAACCGAAATCTAAGCTCTTGTTTTACAGTATTTGGGCCAGAATTTTGTAGCGATGCCTTCCGCTCGATTCTGTGTCACTAATTATCATGCACAGCTCACGACCAACTGATCCTATTGATAACGCCGGCGGATCGAGCGTCGCTTCTGACCACTGACAGCGCGAAAAGGAAGAATAGCGCCTGAAAAGGCATCGCGGCTCTAGTTAACGTACACCCTTGCAATTTTTTTAACATTAACGCGCGAGCGCCGACCACACGACGTGTCAGTGGCCTTGCAGCGGTGAGGGGCACTCCTGAAGCGAACAGTGCAGCAGTACACATTCGAACTAGAGTTCGCCTTGCACGACCGCACGTAAAGTTGCCAATCCCGCCGTCCCTGGCCACTACAAGGCCGCGGACACGCCTTACCGTCGACGCTCGCGTGTTATTGTTAAAAAATTGCAAGGGTGTACAATTCGTTTACTGTAGCTTCAGCTCTCGTAGCACTTGGTAACGCAGCAAGAATAGTAGCAACCAAGGGGCGCCTTTCGTACCACAACGACTCGTTAAGAGTATGCGTGCTTGTAGTGGTGTTCCCCTGACTGTGCCGCACACATCTTGTTTTCTTTTCAGTGGGTGTCCCCGATGGCAGATGCCGGTGCCGATCAGTATACATTCCACTACGAGGCAACGTCAGATCCTCTTGGACTTGTGCGCAAGATCAGGGAAGCTGGCATGAAGGTCAGCTTTGCGCATGCATCGTGATTAAGGAAGTAACATGCAACGAAGAAAATTGTATCTCGTGAAAGGCTTTCATCTAGTCAAACCCTCTTTGACTGCCCCCCACCCCGTATGTGCTACTATATAACTTAAGCATAGTTAGTGAAATGGCAGGTGTGCGCACAATACCATACAATTTTTATTTCACCCATTATTCACACTTACAGTTTGTGGTTGGATTCGTTATTAAAATTATGCCAGGCATATTACTTCGCCGCAGTTTGCTTCGCAGCAATATTAAATGCATGGTACCGCTGAGTTCTGACTAACGATTAAGCTATACTGCTCACACAAATTGTGCCGTCTGAATGTTCAGACAGTGCCATGTTTAAATTAGAAAGTATGCTAAAGGAAAGGAAAAAATTCTTGCATACAAGCTTTGTGTGCACTTTAAAGGAGCCCTGAAATACTTTTGGACATAGTAAGAAAATATTGTCTATCTGTACGAGAGGCTCCTGTGAACATGTGAACCAAATGATGTTGCACTTCACGCTGCAGGGAATATACAACCTCATGTTGAAAAGAGTAAAAAATTGCTTGCTCTCACTTCCACAGTGTTATGCGACATCATTGCAAGCAGCTGGACCCACCAACCACTGTCAGAAGATTTCTTGATCGGGAATATTCTCAGTAATGCATAATGGCTAAATTTAAGTAAATGAATCATATATATGTCTGTAATCTCAAAAAGTCAGAAAAAAATTTCGTCTTTGCGCTGCTGGTCTGTGCACAACAGTTGTGCGTAGCTGCATCTGCTGCACGTGGACTCCTGGATAGCAGTGGCGTGCTGCGTAGTGTAGCCTACGGTGGCCGCCAAGGGGTGCTGCGACCAGCCCATTAGCCACCGAGACACTCAACTTTTGGACGGGACTTCGACCCCCTTGGGCTTCTCCCCTATGTAGTTTTCAGCATGCTAACGGAGACGAAAAGAGAGAGAAAGTTGTTTATTAATGCGATAACTGCACTTGTACTTGAAGAATTCTAAAAATGTTTGCGGCATAAGATTCACGAGACGAAGTCCTTTAATAGCGAGGCCATTCTATGATTAGAAGTGATCCCGGGTGGCTGAAATTGATCTGGAGCTCCTCGCTGCAGTGTCTCTCACAGTTAGGGTTGCATTGAGAGAAAAAGTTCCATAACTGTTACAGTCAGCCTTTTTCTGCTTCAACACCTGCTTCTCTAGTTGACTTCTGGGTTAAGTGCTTGAATTTGGTCCCCTTCACCGGAGACTGACATCTATTGTTTGCGCTTTGTTTGAAGACCAGCCATATATGATATGCAATCATATTGTACGTCATATGCATACACAACTTATAACGTGAAAAGTCATATACTGCTGATGTCATAAAGATGACCGTGCACCAAGATTTTTAGCGTACAAGCATTAAAGAACCCAAGGTTATCACAGTTAGTCATATGTGCTCCAGTGCAACACCAACTGTCACAGCCTATGTGCAGCATCACCTATTCAGAAAAGAAAGAACAAGAAACAACAGTTGGTCACGAATTACTCTTATTGCTCGGTTGATACAACCACACAAGTCAGAGTGGTTTTTCAGATTTTGGAGCTTGGATGAGTTGTTCACTCTGAGAAGGGTTCATCTTGTCTCAAAACAGTAATTGCCATCTGTTTTAATGCACACAGTTCCCTTGTTTAATGCTGTGTGCTCTGTGTTTTCATGTCATGAACGGCATGCACCTATCTGCGTGATACAGTGCTCTTGACGAGAAAGCAGTAAGCACAGAATTTTCAGGAAAGGAACGCAAGCAAGACAGATGATTATTATTTGAGGACAAAGCACCTCCCAAAGAGTGTAAACTTTTTCTTTAGGCTGTGTCCACATCCCGGGAAAGGTTTAAGAAAATACGAGACAGGAAAAATTATCACTCTGCTCCACTTTCTTCCTGTTCGCTATCTTCTGAAGTCATTCCTGCGAAGAGGGTGAAAGAATGGGTATTATCACTTCTTTTCTTTTGCTCTCAAACATCAGTATTTTTCCTCTCACCATGGCCATTGTTCTTCTGAACTATCCCAATGATGTGGAATACTATCCTAATGTTTTTTCAACATTGGGTAATTAGAGCTTTCTGTAGACTAATGTTCGAGCTTCCTTGCTAATGATGCCCACTTGGAGGCCCAGAAGCATTTTAAAAAAAAGGCAGATAAGCCAACCAAGTCATTGATTAGATCATGTGGTATAGGACACCTGTGGTCAAATATTACATCTCTGTACTCGGATGAAAAGCTTTGAGTCTGTCTCAAAAGCTTTCGTGCTATTACTTGAATATTTTTATTAAGAGTAGCTATTCCTACTTCAATGTGTTGTGTATGTGAGGAGTTACACCAGGTACAAGAGTGGAAAAGTTAACTGAGTAACTAAACAGAGTGAATGCTAGCAAGATCAGATTAGTACCAGTTTGGTAAAAAATTTAGTGCTAATACACATGACACGACAGAAAAGACACAAAGACAAAAGCACTTGTGTCTGCGTTTCTCTAATGTTATGTCTTGCGTATTAATGCAGAACTTTTTTGCCATGCTTGCATACCAACTAGCTCCAGCAATCAACAGTTCTACAGTGCTAGTTTCTTTTTCATAAGCACAAACTGTAGGGAAAGGGATGTGATGAAGAAATGACATGTCTAGAGAGAACAGTACAAAGCTCAGCATGTCTTTGTATCTGCATCTTTAGCCCCTGTGCAAACGAAGACGAAACAGACAAAACCAGAGAATAAAGTTGGCACCGAGAAAGCTCCTATCCAATGCAGTATGTCTCTTGTGGTGTCACCTTTCTTCTGTGCTCCTGTCTCTTCCATTTGAGCTGTCATGGTTAAAATGATGTGTGTCTAGGCACAGCAGTATGCACGTTGCCTTGTGCCTGGAATGTCAGGAGGTGCGGCATTTGATTACTAAAAATTCCCTCCTCCGATCTAAAACACATTTTGAAGCAATGTTGACAGAACAGGTGCTAGATATGGTGACCTTTCAGACCAGTGCACCCCCCTCCCTCAAATTGTTAGGTTGCCGCATATCTATATCTTGTAGGTGGCGTGCTGCAAAACATTCCTTCAAATAACGTCCTCGCCAAGCCACTGTTTCTGATTTGGAGGAAAGCGCTGCCAAGTGAATTCATAAAAGTGGTGCAGAACACTGAGGAGATTTTTCTTTGTTGCTCATGATGCTGAGTGAGGTGCAATCGTCTTTGTCAAGTAAGATTGTAAAGGATGGTACAAGCGAATACCATAGAATAATGGGACAATGTGTCACTCCAGTTTACGCATGTCTTATTAAAATTTTTCTTGCCAAGCAAAACCTTCCACACGCTGACCTAATCACAATAACGACTGACTCGCAAGACATATGCGGCATGTTTTCGCGATGCATCGTATCATATTGCACACACCCGGTCCTGAGGGCACTTGTGTCCACCTAACACAGCTCCCCCGGTCTGGACGCCTGGGCATGCCTCTCTCTTCGCAAACCACTGCATTCGTGCAGGCCTGAAAACTCGCTCAGAAGGTGCCAAAGGGAGAGCTGTCCAACCCAGATGAAGCGGACACACAAGTCACACCACTTGGGTATCAAGATATTATAGACCACTATAGCCAAGCCTGGCTCAGATATCAACCTGTACTTATCTTGAGAGGATGCAGTGGCTGTAATACTACAGTCTGCTTGCCCAAATCTCCACTTCCCACATGTCCTCCTCTCCACATCTCATTCCCCCCACTGCCCAAGCTGTTGGGGCACACCAACATTATTTCATGTAACTATGGAGTGCCAACACCCACTGCCAGGACAGGGGCTGTATGCTAACCCCATCCCAACACTGCTGGGAGGCCATGCTGCAAGATGGAAACTTGCAGGCTCAGCAGACACCAGTCTGGCGGGCCTGCAACATTGCCCTGGGCCCAACCTTCTAAACACGTAACGAGAATAAAGTTATTTCTCTCTCTCCATGTGTTCAAGGATGTGCACTGTATTTGCCTGTTTCATTCAGTACCAGTGCATGCAAGGGGATTCTCTAAGCAAGTGCTCTTTGCATTCATGAAAAAGGCTGGTTGCTAAGCTGTTTTAGGGCTTCTTTGATGCACGGTTTGAGCCAGTGCATCTTTTGAAGGTGGCTCCTTTAATGTGCGATTCTTCTTTAGATGTGGAGGTTCTCACCAAAGAAAATGTTCACTAAAACAGTGCACAGTAGCACATGTTCTGATGTTTGTACTTGTCTTTACGTTCATAGCCTTGTCGTTCGATTTTCGCAGGTAGGAGTGGGCATCAAGCCCAAGACACCAGTGGATGTTGTACTTCCTTTGGTGGAACATGTTGACATGGTACTTGTGATGACCGTGGAGCCCGGATTTGGTGGACAAAGTTTCATGGCTGATATGATGCCCAAGGTACATCATCAATTACTTCCTTCACAATTTGTGAGATTTAGCCTTAATTTGAGGCCCAATTTGGTCGTTGTATGCATCTATAATACATAATAACACACTAATGGAGCCATTGCTTTGCAACATTCAGTGGTATATAGTCTGCTCTGCTCGGTGTATGCCACAAGAAAGCTGCTTTTAGCTACCACCTTTACTCTAGACTTAGCTGTATCTCTTGAAGATGTCTTCTAGTGTTTAGCCACTACCATACTTCACCTTCTTTCAACAAGTTCACTTCTTCACTTGTCTAAAATACTTCTTCTTCACCTGTGTATGCAACATGCATTATTCTCATTCTTATCCTATTTGCTTGAAGTGCGAGAAGTGTGGCTTGCTGTCTCTTCAGGATTATTTGAGCAACTAGCATCTCGTTGAAGTCTTGCTTGTTCTTATGGTAGATATCTATGTGCATGCCTGCGCGTCAGGTAGCATGAAGGAACCAAGCCCAAGATACACCCTCGGAATCTGCACAATCATCCAGCTTGTTGATCATATGTTGACATATCAGCTTAATAGGGAAAATAAGATTGTTTTCAAAGCCAGAATGGTGAAGTCTAGACAGATCCCATATTGACCCTTTTCACGGCGATCCCATGGGCGCTGCCATGTTTGATCACATGGTGACGCGTCCATTGCTTGCCTCAGCTGCCACCGTTGCCTCTGTGTTTATAATGGATGTACATGACGCCAGTGCGGCTCTGCAAACCTCTGTTTCAGCCGATATTGTAGACAGTAACTAGGTGGATGCCACGTAAAGCTTTGACTACAGCATTAAAGGGCACGTAAGCACTTTTGGAACTTGTTATGTTTTGTCTAAACGGTGCAAGCAGCATATACGCTGCTTGCAATAAAAGTGCGGCCAGAATGTGCCAAGACACTAGGGCCAAATTTTCCTCTAGTATTCTTAGTGTTGAACTGTATTAGGGTAACAGCCGACGCTGTTAATGGTGGCATCGAGGTTCTTCTTTGGTGGCAGTTGTTCTTCCCTTAACAAACAGATTCTGGAAACTCTATTTTACCACTGGTCTTTTGTTGCTCTTTATTGAACGAATCATCTGTGCCTAATTTTTATAAGCGTCACAACGCAAAGAATTTGTCTTTCGTACAATTGTCGTAACCATTTTTGTACCTTATTTCTACAGGTGAAGCTTTTGCGCTCCAAGTTTAAAGAATTGGACATAGAAGTGGATGGTGGAGTGGGGCTAAACACAATTCAGGAGTGCGCTGAGGTATGTGCATTACTCCTTGAATGTTCTTTGTTACTGGAACTTAAATATGTATGTCTTGCATGATTATGAATTTTGAGCAATCTGACTGGTCTCGATTTCTCTGTTTAATTTCAGGCTGGTGCCAACATGATTGTCTCCGGAACAGCCATCACAAAGAGCAAGGACCCCAAGCATGTGATCACAACTCTTAGACAGTCCGTAGATAGTGTAATTGAAAGAAAAGCTGCACACTGAATGTGTAGCATAATATTGTGATAAAATGCTTTTTTCGGTGGTGCAATTTTGCAGCGATGTTAATAAAGTTCTATATTTTAATACTTTAGGTGTCGTTATTTATTGCACAAGAAGTTATGTTTAATGTGTTAATAGGTAGTTAAGGGGCTTAGTTGTAGAATCTAATGTTTAATGTGTGAATAGGTAGTTAATAAGCTTAGCGGGAAAAACTATCTCAGCATTTTCATTCTCTAAATATTGTGAGACAAGGTTTAGGCAGCCAGCCTCCTATTTATTCTCCTGAGTGGGAGCCCCACCACCAGGCCCCAAAACAGTGATGATGAGTATGTACAGGTGAGAATATGAAGCGGGAGAATAAATGGTCACACTAATTTTTCCATGCGCGCAAGTGGCCAGCCAGGTCGCGACTTGACCAGGAGGGTAACGCCGAACGGATCGTTTGAGGCGTGAAACGTAAACGATCTCCAAACCACGATAACGATGGTCCGAAGAAACGTCTATGGGAGTAACGCGATAGTTCACGGGGGATGTTTGTTCATCAATAATGTAGGGTCCAAGCAAGCGGGATTCAAACTTCTCACACAAACCGGGTGTACGAATGAGCGTCCAAAGGAGCACTTCCTCTCGAGGACGAAAGGAGACGTCGCAATGAGAAATGTAACGTTGCTTGCGATCCAGCTCACTCACTTCTGTGTTGAAACGAACACGTTGACGGCATTCCTCAAGTCTCGAGACGAACAGTTCGGGTATACTGGCCAAGGTGTTAGTTGGGGCATTGAAGGAAGCGGCGTCGATGGTGAATGTCGGTGAACGGCCGTAAACTAGGTAGAAAGGCTGGTGTTATTTTACTGCCAGTACGTGGTACTGTTGTATCAATGTTGTTAAAGCGAGCAGTAACGAAATTGGTAAATTTATAGAGAGAATAAGGCACTTGTCAAATGATTTTGTAAAAGTTGCTGCACAGAAAAGTGAGGTGATGTGGGAATTTCAAACAAGACAGAACAAGAAAATGTGTGTTTGTCAACAAGTGATGAAGACAAGTTTGGGAAGCAGCTGGTGGACTTGCCGAAATGTCTCCAGAGACATTCCTCGATCATTCGACCACAATCACAAAATGAAATTACTTAATTCATGAAATTCTAATTGCGCAGCTAAATGTGTGGAGAGGGAGAAAGGAGGAGGGAAATGCAGGGAGGTTAACTAGACTTTGTCCAGTTTGCTACACTACACAATGGGAGTGGGATGGGGGAGTGAAAGAGAGAAAAGACGCCAGTCTTGATCGCACTTTCACATGTGACAGCATATCTAAAGTCGGGCACTCAAGTCTGTAAATTAACCGCCTTCAGGTAATGCCGAAGAACTTGAATGGCTTCCTGGGCTGATGAGTTGTGAGGCCAGGCAACCAAGACCTTTGGTTCCTTTAAATGGCGTATTCAATCTATTCAAGACACACTGGAGAGTCTGGCATTGTTTATTGAAGCGACAACAGTGGCACATAAGGTGATCGATGGTCATCTTCACAGCTAAACGTGTATTCCCTGCCTTGGTGTTCGTCCCTTGCACTGCCTCCAACTATGAATATGAACCTACTTGCCCAACTAAGACAAAGAAAATGAATATATGTCTGGGTCACTATCTTCAGGAGAGCGTGGATAAACTAAAGCGAAAAAGGCGAAACGGGAATATATCTGTGTGGTTAGCTAGTGAGTGAGTGAGTAAAAACTTCATTGACTATATATATAAATAAAATAGGGCAAGATGGTTGGGGCCCATATTCCAGGTCCCACTAGCTGGCACGAGCGACTCGAGCTGGGCTTGGTCCAGAAGAGCCAATTGGCTCTCCCGACACTCGTCCGCAATCCATGCCTCCCACTGCCTATTCCTCATTAGTGGATGCTGGTGTAATACGGGGCTGTCCACGTGCGGAGGCCTCCTGGGGCACTCCCATGTGATATGTGTTAGTGCGGGTGTGTCTGTGCACCACGGGCACCACGGGCACTCGTCAGTGAACCTCGTGGGATGTATTCTGTGTAGGTGATGCAAGTTCGGGTATGTATTCGTCTGAATACGACGGCAGTCCCTCTCCTGTTGGCTGTTTAAATCGTAGTGAGGATGTCCAAAACTCCTCCGCTTTTGCCTTCGCTGTATAGGAGGATGTCACGAGAATTCGGTGGAAGGTCGTCGCTAGGCCATGCCGTAGCTCGGACGTTTAATCCTCGAGCAATACAGCCTGCTTTCGCTTTTCCTGTCAGTCCCTCGTGTGCCGGACACCATGTGATAGTGTGGTGCCTTTCTAGTTGATTGCCTAAAATTTTGTGTATTGTGTGGCAATGTCGGCCTAGCAGACAAGCACTTCCGGGCCGGAAATGACATCATCACCGCATGCGGTAAGGGACCTGTGGGAACGCCATTTTAGCTGGCTGACTGTCTCTGGCAGTTCATCATGGTAAGAGTTTCCGTCCGTTGTTTTTGTGTCCTGAACTCGTCAGCCAATACTTCCTCGTTAATGTAACTTCTCATCCTTTACAGGCTGGGTACACGGACGATCAAATTAGTGGTAAGTGAACTAACCTACATACCTGTAACGAGCGCGAAGCTCGTGAAATGGGAATACCGATCCGTTGACACACCCAGTTTGTCATCCCGCTGCTTGCTAGCTGCGGTGTTATCCCTCCCGCGGTCTGTGGCTTTGTGTTGTAGTTTATACCATATTAGGAAGTGCGGCAGTGTTTTGCGAAGTAACAGTCGAGTGCTATAGCGATCGAGAGACATTATAGCCTCGGGCTTTCAGTCACAAGACTTGCGATGCGCTCGTTTCGGAAGTACTTCTCCTTCTCTGAAATCGGTAATGTCATTTCGCACTCTTTTCAAAGTGTGAGATGTGCCCTTACTAACGTTGCGGAGGGCTTGCACTTCTTCATTAACAAATTTGTCAGATACTGATATCGCTGTTCCGCGGCTATAGCTGGCAGAGCGGATGTCGAGCGGCGGATGCTTGCACAGGCTTCTATGAAGAGCGTTTCGGGAAGTTTCTTTTGTGCTGTTGCCTCCGTAAAACAGCATTTTGTGCGTTTTGACGCGTTAGTCTCCGAATTGTAGGCAGCACATAAACCCGATTGTGACGCGGCCGCCGTCTGCATAGTTGCCCTCTTTGAGCACTTTCTTGTGGCCCCTTTTTTTCGTTGCCGCATGAAGACTACCAGGAGGCATTCTCCCTGTTTGACAATCGAGGGGATGGCAAGATCAACATCTCCCAGCTCGGCGATGTTCTTCGCGCCCTTGGCCAGAATCCCACCGAAGCCGACGTGAAGAAGTGCTGCCACCAGCTCAGACCTGGTAAGTTGTAGCGTTCCGCGAAGTACAGGAAATTACGTGGTCGCTGCGGTGTTAAGTGCCATAGCATTTTCAAATTGCATTCTTATGAGGCAGATGCGTATAGAGATTTGTTGAGGCCTGGCATTTTTGTGTAGAAATTGATGCTTGTGTGTATTTCCTAACAACAGAATAGGCGTTGGCATTTCTGAGCCATCCGTCATGAACTGTTGTTAATGAGACGAAAAGGTGCACTGGAAAAGCGGCCTTAAGAGTGTGGATAAAGATGCGTTCGAAGGACAGGTGCCACGTCACGCTAATAAACTTTGGCAGGGTAGTAGATTGGTTCCATTATGTCATTGCACTAAAGGAAGCAAACCAGCCAGAGGTGTGTATGGCAGAAGGGAAAACAGTATTAGTATGTGGCTGACAAGTGATGATGCATTGCATCTCCCAAAACATGCTGAGTCCATTGCTGGGCATGCGTTCATAACATACAGCAGATTGTCATGTGGTAGTCTGCATACTCTCGGGAGTCCTCAGTAGAGTTCAATGTACCCTTACCAGTAAACTTGAAGGGCAAAAGAAAAAAAAACTGGGAGGAAATGATGGACACGGGACACGTGCTACCCAAAGAGGGCAGCAACTTACATAACTTACATAGTATTGCGTAAACTGGCGTTGTGTTCATTTGACTGCTGGCGCTTTGTCCTTACGTTTTTATGTTGCCTTTCTTTCTCTTGTTGCAGATGAACGGATCAGTTTCGATGTGTTCCTTCCAATCCTGCAAACGATCAGCAAGAACCGTAGCACAGACACGGCCGAGGACTTTATTGAAGGCCTGCGCCATTTTGACAAAGATGGCAATGGCTACATCAGCTCAGCCGAGCTAAGGCACCTATTGACCACCTTGGGTGAGGCTTGGAACTTGGGCATGTCACACGTAAAGACTGCGTTGCCCATAACGTGATTTGGTGAAGCACGAGGCAAATGCAACTCACTCTCTTCTTGCACTACGTATACGTTCAGCATGTATTGAGATGCGGACAAGTCGAAAGCGATTAGCGTGTGTTCATGTTCACCTGTGCTTGTAACAGTGAAGCAGATCCAACCTACAAAATGCACATATGGGGCTACACAGTGCTTAGAAGCTAGCTATGTAGAGATCGCCTATTGCAGTGCAATTTAGCTCTGCATAATAGGTGTTCTGATTACTTCTTTCTTGTTCACGTTTCAATTTTTTTGCTGATGACACAATAGTGAACACTAAGATAATGCTTCGGAATTAGAAACACTATTCAGATTATGTTTAAAATGCACCGCCCATGTCTCAAGACATTTCTAACATACTGCTCTGTACTCTGAATGGATGTGAAAAAACCACAGATGGTCAAAATTAATCTAGAGCCCTGCACTATGGCATCCACCATAACCCACTGCAAAGCTTTGGGATAAAAACACCGTCAGTCTAAATAGAATGTATTACATAATTATGAGTTATGCCAGAAAAGTATTGAGACCAATTTTTCTCATACAAAATTTGTTTAATTTTTACAGTTCAATGCTAGCCCCTTCAAATTGTTCCCATCGGCGGAGGCATTGTTTCCACTCACCGTAACCGTGCTGGAAGGCTTCAAGTGGAATTGCCTTCAGCTTCTTGGTTACGCTCCATTGTATGTTTTTGACCCTAACAAAATAGTGCCCTTTCAGGCAGGGTTTGATCCTGGGGAACAAAAAAAAGGCGCATGGACTAAGATCAGGCGAATAGTGCGGCTGAGAAACCACTGGAATTCCTTTTTTTGTCAAAAACTGGTTGATGTGGATAGCCATGTGACAGGGGGCGTTGTCATGGTGGAGCATCCAAGTGGCCGAAATGTCCGGTCTGACGCCCCTACTGTCAAAAAAGCAAATCAGCAGAGACTTGATTTTTTATTTACTCATTCGAGCTTTCTTCGGTTGAGAAATGAGAGTGTGCCGCTCTTGATTGCGACGTTTTGTTCCTGTATCATACTCGAAAATCCATGATTCATCACGAGTGATCACACGACTGAAGAAGCCTGGATCATTTTCTATCTGGTCCAGAAGGTCAAGGCACACATTCTTCTCATTGTCTTTCTGTTCAATAGAGAGGTTTTTGGCTTCAACTTGGCACACACCTTTCTCATGCCCAAATTCTGAGGCAAAATTTGATGAAGAGTAAAACGATTCAGATTTAATACACTACTCATCAATATCAATGTTAGTCAATGGTCTGACCTCACAAGAACCCTCACTCTTTCCACATTTTCATCAGTTTTCAATGTTGAAGGCCTCCCTGAGCGAGGTCCATCTTCCACTGTTGCGCGATCCTCCAAGAATGGTTTGCTAGTGCAAAACTTGCACTCTCGATAAGGAATGTTCGCCAGCCGCACGGTGCGACTTTTCATAGGTCAAACTCGCACATTCGGCAAGTTTGACACAAAATTTGGTGGCACACTGTTGCTCGAAATTTCACTGTTCCATTTTCATAGCGCAGTACAAAAACGCAACTTTACTTGTCACGCTCTCTGGGGTCGCGTGTTTACTGCACGAGGTTGACACTTTCGTTGAGCGTCTGTGAGTGTTTGATGTACAAACTATGTGAAGGGGGTGCTTGCATCACTGCAAGATTGCTCCCAGCGTTGCCAGTCTCATCACTGTTCTGCCACTCCTTGTGTTAGAAACTCCTGCACATGTCTGGAGAACACTTGAAAGACATACCCTCCTCATCATTATACATAAGAGAGTTGCTCTACTTTTCATTACAGTGCAGCTATCTTAAAACACCTCATTAACATGCCCCTTCATCAACCCGCAGTTATACAGATGTTAAAGAAGACAGTGAAGGAATGCGCTTCTATCGAAAAAAGCTCAATGGGCATGTGAACCGTCCACTAAGTATTTTGTCATCCCTATGGCTGGTGTGGTAGTTTCAACCTCATATTCATCCATTTGGAAATGGGGTCATGTGATCATGCTGCCATATTGTTGCAATACAACGGGCACTAATGCGGGGTGGCGTTAATGCAGTCCAGTCACACCAATAAGTAAGATGCTGGTGAAACAATGTCCTTGCGTGAAAACAGAACAGTTCTGCAGTAGAGTTCTGCTGCATTTCACATCCACTTTACCACAAATGTGACAGGTACTGTAGTGTGATGTTATTTATTGGCAGGTACTTGGGCCTAATTGCAGTAAATTGGGACAGGATTAGCCTGCACGGTGCTTTACCGCAAAATACCGGTTTATTGTGACAAAGCTGACTTCGGGTGTGCGTTAGATCCCTACTTCTTTAGAAGCTGTAACGTCATTTATACGTTAGTTTTCTACTTTGGACACACAAAAAGTGGGTGCGCGTTTGAGTTGCTGGCGTGTAAGAATAGAGTAAGTACTGCCAAATGAATCAGCAATGTGTATTGGCATGTTTTTCTGCATCTTGTTTAAGCGGTTGCTTAATTATGGTTATGGCCAAGTTCTGACTCGGCCATTCGTTCAACCAGTTCCCACTGTCCCCGGTGAAATATGGCTGCCACTTAGCAGCACCGAAAATTCTGCGGTCCATTTGATTCACTAGAGAAGGAAGTGCTGCACCTTGCTGTCCGTTTGACTGGTGCAACATAGCGTTGTCCACACATCACCATTTATTTCACCTGGTGTCAGGCTTCGTTCAGAGTGAGCTCACAGCGTTCCCTGCACTTGTGGGCGGGGTACACCGCAGGACTCGTGCAGGAGGTGCCATTTCTGCACGAGCACGGAACTGGCCCTGAACCACAGTGAATTATTTCACAGTGCTGAGTGAATCAAATGGACCTCTGGTTTATAGGTTTTATTGAGTGTAGGCTCTATACTCATTGAAGAAGTGTAAACTGCTTGGAAATTTAATGAAAATTCAGTTAACCAGAGAAGTGCTCCTTCTCCAGATAGATCATTCTTGAGTGAAGGATCTTGAAAACTTCAGGCGTTTTGCATGATCGGCTTTTTTCATGAGAGCTTGCACGTTGGTAGTCATGGTGGAAGACGGTGGCTTTGCACAATCGGTCTTTCTTTTGTATTTGTGGCGTCCAGTGAAGTGCAATCATATTGGGCCAGGGGAGATAGTAAAAGATGGTTTAAGCAGATGTCAGAAAATAATGAGACAGTGTGCCACGCCGGTTCAACCGCATGCATTTTGTTTCCCTCCAGTTTGCATATGTGTGCTGCCCTTTTGCATTCGTTTTCCACGCAAAGTCAAGAGCGTGCCTCGTACTGGATCAAAAAGCGTGTGAAATCATCCACGCTCTCCACATAAAGAAAAAAACTGAAATTTTGCATTTTGGTTTCGTCACTTTACTGTGAAATCAGTCTTCTGGAAAGATTTGGCCTAAGCTAGTAGTATGAGGGTGAGCATACAGACAGGCTTCTTGTAGTTATTCCTTGTGGTTTGGAATAAACTGTCAGTTGCTAGTTCAGTGCTTGTCCTGCATGTGTATTTTTCTTTCTATCATCATCCCCTTTGCGCTGCCATCATAATAAACTCGTTGAATCTTACACCCTAGCCTGCAACGTGCTTCAGGAAGAAATGGCTGATCACATCGGTCTGTGTAGAGAGGTAATCTACATTTAAATGCGCATACTTTTTTTTTTGTACCCAGGTGAAAAGCTGACTGACGACGAAGTGGAGCAGCTTCTTGCTGGCCAAGAGGACTCTCAAGGAAACGTCCACTACGAAGGTAGAATATATGGACTTGTCGTCGGGGGCGTAATTGTCAGCTTCTGCCGATAGAAACATTTTCTCATTTTTACTTCATTACCGGATAGCTGTCGACCCACTTGTAATTGTGCTATGGTGCCTCAAATCCTCGGGAGCTCAACAAATGATGGTTACCTTTTAATTTGACCACTTCAAAATGTGCACCAAGTGCAATGTTGCTTCGGAGGTGAAAATGGAGACTTCTCAAGCTACATAAGCTTATGTGGTGGTCTCGTGGTAGCTGGCACCACTGACACGTACCGAGACCGTTCAGCACTCGGCGGTACAAGAGGGAATAGCAGGTTCCCCAGCTTTTACAAGAAAAGTGCAGTATTGTAAATGCCAGTTTGGCAGCCTTCCATGACATGGTCGTTGTATTACCATCAACCACCATGCGGGGCTGAGTGGCATGCACTTCAGCTGTGATACAATGTGCCTGCCAGCTATGCTTCCTTCGACTTGAATAGTCACCTTCTTCATGTCCGAAGCTGTCTTTCACTTGGTACAGGTTTTAAAGGGGCACTAAAGGCAACAAGTCGACATGGACTGTTTAAATACCATTCTAGCAACCTGGCAGCTCTTGTTCCATGCAAAGAAATGGAAAGACAGTTTACGAGAAAATTGCATCTGAAGGGTCCTAATACCTTTGTCGCAATCCAAATCTATGGCCACCCAACCGGGCAGTGGTGACGTGGCATACACCATCACTGCCCTTTACTGCCATCGGTGAGCAAAACAGTGCCCGGCAGACGGTGTTACTTTTCTGTGCAAAACAGAAACCCACAGCCATGGAGAAACCGAGCCAAGACAGATCGGTGGATTTGCCGCTGCAACTGTTTTTGGTGAAGTGGCGTGGACCGTTCAGGCATCCTGCAACATTACATTGACGTGGAATTTTCTGCTACTTACAGTTTGTGCGAGTTTCGCGAGACAGGAAAATTAGTGCAGCACAACGTAATAATGAAACTACCAAAAAACGAAAGTGCGGGCAGCGCAGATCCTTGTAATGCAATACAATGTACTTATAACTAGTGGTTGAGTACTAGTAACAGAATTTAATTGAGGACTGCCTTTGGCATCCGATAAGCACTTGAATTTTCCGAGGAATTCTCTAATTGTGTCCTGCATATACCTCAATTTCTCTATTAGTACTAACGCTCTGTTTGCAGTAGTATTGACATCTTAAAGATTGTCGAGTCTATAACTTTAGCTTGACTTAGTATTTGCCTTTAGTGTTCCTTTAAATGGGTCGCATAAAAGGTGATGTAATTGGCTATTTGTGGAGCTCTCAAGGAATTGAGGTTTTGTACAGTAATGGTGGCATTGGGAGCTATCAAAGATAGAACAAAAGAAAGAAAAAAATGCAGTGGCATGCAATTTTTGCGTCGGTATTCCTTTAAGGATCTTTTTAAAACCTTACATTCATGTTTTACGTACTAAACAGCCTGATTTGAATTAAGTACTCCTTTTACTATTATGAAGAAACACTAGATCCTTTAACATTCACAAATTTCAACCTGAAGTACAGCGGGGTATTATGCATTCACTAGAGAGCTTTAGTTTAGGGGACGCAAGGGGCTTGCGTATGCGAGCCCCTTGCGTCCCCTAAACTAAAACTCTCTACTGTGATGACTGTAGGAATATGGGTTATCTTGAATTCACATGATAGGATTTAGTTTTAGCTGATGAATACATTAAAGTGAAATCTGATCATTGAAAATGCTAGCTGGCCTGCAATCGACCTTGTCATGGAGGTGTTTGAATAGCGAAAAATTTATATTGAATGTGAATATTTCAAAAACGTGAGATTCAAATTGTGAATATAAATGGTGCATTTAGCCATGGTAGGTGGGCATCAGTAATTTTTGTAATATATCTGTGAAGTGCCAGCTGTCTAAGATGTGAGACAGTTCACCTTACAATTGAAAGAAAGTCGTGTGGATGAAAAGCCATTCTTTTGGCGCTAGAAGCCCATTTAAGTATTTCTTAAGGAGCGTACCAATGGCGTAACACTAGTTTTGGATGTTCTGGCCTCTTGGCAAATTACCATAAGAAACGGAATATATATCGACCCCCAAAACTACAATTCTAAAAAAAATGATAAGACCAGTATAAACCAGCAAGAAATGAACGGTATATAAGACGGGGATCGACTTTTTGCCGCAGTTTCTTGAAAAAAAGTTCAGGCTATATTCCGCTTTCTTACGGTAGTTCTGTGGAATTCCGCAGGGTGGAGAAAGAGTCATGAAAGGAAATATTGACATCCGCCCATGTACAGCACAAAACTACGAAGGAAACCCACATAGGTTTTTTGAGGCAAAGCTTCATAGTTTAAGAAAAATTCGTTCTGGTCCGGGATTCAAACCCGGGACCATCGCCTTTCCGGTGAAGTCGCTCTACCATCTGAGCTAACCAGGAGGCTAGTAGATTGCAGTGCGAGGGTGAATTAATTGACAACTCGAAGCACAAGACAATGAATATGGCAAATTAGTTCTGCCGAATTCCGCAAGGTAGAGAAAGGTTTATGAAAGGAAAAATGGACATCCACTCATATGTAGCACAAAGCTACTAAGGAAACTTAGGCACATGTACTTTCAAAATGCAAGTATTTTTATTCAGGCAGAAATGTTGGGCTATTTCTTATATATATTTCTTTCGTTGGGCTTTCTTTATATAAAAGGCTAAAGGCCTGTTGGCATTACATGGAGTAAGGTGGGGGGGGCAAAGGCGTACAGAGAGATTGTCATTATTTAAAAGAAGCTTGCAAATCCAGCACGATGTTAGGATGTAAATGATGCGAAGCTTGTGTTATCGTGGGTGGCAGCCTTGTTGCCTGTGCTACGAGGAGGAAGGCAATGTGTACGATGCTTTTCGAGGGGAGAATGTTCACAAGTACATGGGCACAGAGAAGTGTGGCACATATCTAAATACATTTACGGCTTCTATACCTCTTGTGTGATAATGGCACATACCCCATTTATGTTGGCAGAGGATCGGCGTATACCTAGTTGAACCTACACAGTGGAGGAGGAGGAGGAGGAATAAACTTTATTTGTGCACAGCAGATTTGAGACCTAGGCCTCTACCTAAATGACGGCCTTGAGCCCTTGGGCCCTGGCGGCATCTTCGGCCTGCTGGATTGCCTTGAGTTGGTCTTCCGGTGCACAGCTGAGCAACGCAGTCTCCCACTGCTCTCTGGTCTTAATTATTTTATTCTGTATGGGTGTACAAGGACAAGCCCAAACCATATGTTGTAGGTCCGCCCTTTCTTCACAGAATCTACATCTATCTGTGTAAAGGTCCGGGTAGTAGCGGTGGTAGGCCACCGGGTTCGGATATGTATCTGTGGCCCAATTTGTTATCTTCTCGACAAGGCAGTGTTCAGCAGTGACCACCCTTAACATCGAGAAAGTTCACTTTAAAAATGAGAGTGACTGATGTTATGAAAGTAAACAGTACAACATACAAATATTCAATAACCATTGAATAACTCAACATAAGCAGTACTATTATGTTGCAAACTATGGGTAGACCTGTTTGATAATTGGCAATAAATCACTGAAATTAGGAATGAAATGTTTTACATGCTCTAACTTGGCAAACACATAGTGAGGTCAGAGTTTTATTTGATATGTAAGTGAACTTGCATGTGTCAAAGAGCAGTTCTATTGGTAACATGACAATAAGTGCTAGTTCGCTTGTGGGTTTCTCTCGGAACAAAGACGTTCTGACGACTACTTGGGAGAGTGGCTGTTCTTAATAAGGAACTCGTGGCCTGTCCTTGTGCATGTGTCTAACCACAATATAGCAATTCGCAGCCGTTGCTGGGTACAACTCGGGGCCACCATCTCATGGGTTCAGTGCATTCACAGTTGTAGTATATTGTATTGGGAATTTCCAGTAGCCGATTGTCTGCAGGGCTGTTCAAGTGGAGGAAATTCTGATTCAAATGGGAATAGCACTCAATAAAATCAACTTCTCAATATTTAATCAAAGATTGAATATTTTATCGTTTCTGAACTAAGAGATGCATGCATTGGAGACCTTATGGTAAAGAAAAAGGCATGCCTGCATCGCTTGGTACGCGTGATAGTCGGTTGCGACTGGCCACCTCAAGGGTTTGTAAAAGAGTAACCGAAAGGTGTTCATATTTCACGCAGCGTGTTATTGATATCAATCAAACAGAAGTAGAACACAGATGCATGCAGTGTTGTGTTTCATTAAACAATTTGGGTGCACTACTATAGCACTACACATTGCTTTAGAGCTGCAAAAGCAGTGAGGTTGGCTAAATAATAAATTGCTGTGCCTGAGTAAAGGCAACAAATGCACGGGCTGCGTGAAGGTGAAGCTCCTTTACTGGATGGCTGCAAATTATTCGGCAGAAGTCATCCACCTCGTGTGTTCACTCGGGAACTGGTGCCCCTGCACATCAACTGTGGCTCTCCTGTAGGAGAATCATTCAGCACGTTGACCACCTGCTTTGGTCTTCACCCTTTAGGCACCAGTAAATTTTTTCCCTTATATTGGAAGAAAAACGAATGTTCTGCAATCTTGTACGATGAATTTTCCAATAAAGACTATCCAATGCATATTCAAAATACTTAATGTTTGTGCACCCCTAATTTTTTATTTCAAAAACTGAACCTTATAGCTGCAAGTCAGTTACAATCTGTGCTCAACTCTTCTTCTGTCATATCTGCTTGTGACATTTAATACTAACCAAATAGCCAGACATTGGCAGCTCCCAGCGTGGTGCACAGTTTCCTGCTTTCCCCTGTGGATTAGCCTGCACCTTTGTCTTGTTTGGTGACTGGGTCCTAGAGGCTCTAGTGGGAGCAGTATTAGAGTGGGTCCACCTTTGCACAATTCGAAATTTTCGTGCAGGTACCAGCAAGTTTTATATGTGTAGTCATGTGATAGTTGGAACTGTTGAAGAGAGCTTCTTTAATGTGTTATTTGCTTTCTCGGAGACTGGGTTAAAAAAGAAATACATTCACTTACGCATTTATTTCCACAGTAATCGCTAGAACTTTCTGAATAATAAAACAAATTTAGATTTTCAGTAGCACTGTTCACTATCGTTAATTTTAATTAATGCATGCTCATTGCTATTGCATTAACTCTCTTCCTTGTTCATTATCTGACCGTGTACAAGCCATAAGAATGGAGCACACTTGGTGTTGCTGAAGGTGGAAAAAAAAATTTCTGGCAGGTGTGGTGGTCGTGCGCTTCCTAGGTACTTGTTCATCTGTGTATGTTGCAATCCATATTTCAAGGTTTAGATGTTGAGCTCTTCGTTGAGGGCTGCTGCAAGATTTAAACATGTATGTTGTGATCAGAACCCAGTATATCATGCGAGTGTGAATACTTTTTTCTTGTTGCAGACTTCGTGAGAATGGTGATGAACGGCTGAACCCTGCGATGCAGCATCTCCAAAGCTGGCTCGTAGAGAGTCGGCGGTTTATGAAATGTGGGGCCAACTCTTCATTCCACAAAGAATGTGCTCTGTGCTGCCAGAGAGGAGACCATAACTCAGTGCAAGTGTATTGACTGCATTGTCGACTATGTATTTATGCTTCATGAATGGTCTGGGAAATAAAAATTTCTGCAAATAAAAAAAAACGTGTTTTGTTTTACTAAAGTTAATGAAGCCTGGGCAGTCAGCTGTTCTACTTGAGCTGGTGATTTTTTGCGTCTGTGATAGACTGAATAATAATAAAAAAGCGTTCTAGTAAAATTAATGAAGCTTGGATAGTCAGCTGTTACATTTGAGCTGCAGATTCTTTGCGTCGATGATAAACTGGCTTTGTAATTTTGATCTGCGGCGAAGCACTGTGGAGTCGCCGTTAATGAATGCGGGCGAACGCTTACAGAAAATGTTTCAAGGTCAGGGATTCCATTACATCACTGTTAGCGTACGTAATGCACGGCCAAACACGCCGGTAGCAGCACGGCCGTCGTGTATCTCAGACAGGCGTTTGTTCAAAGCTCGCGCCGACGAAAATAACGCATAACACGATGGTTACACTCGCAGCGGCATGCAGCCCCGTTTCAAACTGTTTCCGTACGTTAATATCATCGAAGTGCGAATCGGCCCGACTGACAAGGGCGCGCCCATCGCGGCTTGGAATTCTTCCTTCAGAAAAAAAAAGAATGCGCGCAAGAAAGTAGTTCGCCCTACACACGCGTGTTTCCGTGTTCGGCTCGTTGTGTCGATAGTCGTCTTAAAGGTGTTCAATGAAAACACAATAGCCATTGCGCGACTGGTTTAAGTTGACGCAAAAGTACATTGCGTTGGCTATTGTACGCCCTTGGTGAAACGCGTCTCGACCGAGCGAACGCGCGGTGCGCGGCCGCGTTGCAGCCACGCAAATATCTCGTCGATGCAATGCCTGTTTTGCGGCAGAGCGTTGGCAGCTAGCGCGGCTGGTGCAGTACTGAGTTCGGCATGTCGCAAAACCCTTGCGGCACTGTGGCTGACATGGCTGGCGCGGATTTGACACTGAATGCAACATTTTCGAAGCAAAGTGTGGTCGGAAACGTGTCGAGGTGCCACGAAACGAAGACGAAAATTAGTTAGTGCGCGGCGGGCGAGGCAAGCCTGTCGTAACAAACAAACATCAGCGATGGCGCCGTTGCGGACCGTTTAATCCAGAGCTCTCTGTGTAAAGCAAGCGCTGATATCAACTAGAGAACATGCGAAAGGCACCGGTAAGCGTTTTTCAAGTTATTCGCACAAAGTACATAACTAGAAGCCTTGTTTCAATAGCTTCGCAGCTCTTGCAAATGGCGAACCACGTAACACGTGATCACCGAATAATTGCCTAATGTTGTATCCTAGCAACACCGGCTTTTATTGCGATGACTACGTGCAGTTGTGGTTTTCGGTCATTCATGACACTTTTCAAAACTGCAATAAATGTGCGCAGCTGTGTTTGTCACGAACTCGGCTTTGTTAAGACGTGATGTTGCTATTTACCTACCGCACGCAGGAACCACTACATAGCTCATCGCAGAGGCGCGCGGGAGATCAGCTGATTTCTTGTAACGTTAGTAAAACGCCGTGTAACGTCGTGTACTGATTTAAATTGCCTGTTACTTGGCACAGGCACGCGTAGCGAGTATTGTGTTTGCGCGAAAATAATCGAGGTGTGGTGTGGTGGCTTACAACGCTGAAAATACTATTTTTCGGCTCCACCAATCGGAGACCCGAAGAGCCACGTGACGTAGTCCTTCCTCGATCGTTCGCTGCCTGCGATTGGTTGTTTTGAACGTGACCTCATGAATAGTAATTAGTTTGCTACGGCGTACATGTACTTTGAAGGAGGACCCCATATTGAGGTTGCCGCGCTGCCTGGCGCCTGCTTTCCAGCGCTCCCAGAGTTCGAGCAAGTCGGCTGCGTGCCATCCGCCTCTGCTGCTGTCGTGCAAATGGAGAAGAGGATTGAATTGGAGAAGCGGGGTAAAAACCCCGAGCAGGTGAATATTTTCGTCAAGTTTGTTCGCGGCACGGCTTCGCCTTGGGCGGAGATGATTTTTTTCTGCACTATTACACTTCTCGTGCGGCTGCGAGCGCAAAATGTGCTTCCTGTGGGAAAGATGCGATATTGGCGGTTCGTGTAGTCGCCGCTAGTTCTCTGCAAATTTGTGATGATTCGGGCTTGTCGCATCTGTTCGCGGCATAGGTAGCGCGTTTCCGTTGCACAGAATGCGCGTCAAATAGGAAAATCGTTGCATGGCGTAGGGGGCAGCTTGCCGCCTAAAATGTTTGAAAAATTCGTACTTTGTGTTGTATAACCACTTACGTAATTGCGTGCCCTGTATAAAATTTCACCCTTGGAACTTTCTTCCGGCCCCCTTGTAATCTAACTGCACGAGTAAGACGATCTAGCGGCAGATGCATAACGTGGACGGTTTTCTCCTGAATGTCAACATGGCGCTATTAGCAAAAGAGGACCTCGCAGTGTCATCTTGGAAATGGTCGTCGTTTGCTCGTTTGCATCCCCTGTTGCAGCACTGGTTTGCATGCCTCAGTGATTCAACCGCGGTTATCAGTATCGCCGTCAGTGTTTGTGTAGACCGTACTAGACCACGTTGTGCGGCACCGGTACGCCGCCATTATCGGCCGAAGGTGCGTGCCTCGCGGTGTTTGCTGATTGGCAACTCGAAATGATCACATTTTGCCTCGCAGTATGCCGACATATCCCGTTTCTCGGTGCCCGGTGGTCATTGCGAGGCTCTGTACGCCCTGCTCACGGTTTATGTCAGCCCTGGGCCATATCTGGCCTTGGTTGCTTGGGGATCGACCGCCATGTTGACTCTCGGCTGGATTGGCAGCGCAGTCAAGTTAGAAAAAAAAAGTTAACAATTAATTCGCCCGACTCCGTGGTTTGGTATCTGGCTAGTGCATGCGTCCAAACTTTTGTATTCAGGCGCGAATCATTGTCGCTGGATGCTGTGGTGTTCGCGGCGGCAGTATGTTTTTATTTTTCGAGTTTGGCATCGCGCCGATTCGCGCTTTTTTTTTTGTGTGTGCATGTATGCGCACTTTTCAATATGGATCCCCTTTGTGTCCGGTGCCGGAGGAATGGCGCGCTTACGTTGAAACTACGTAATTTTCGTCTGCGGCCATGTCGGTGGACTGTGCGCGCAGGGCGTACTCGCGAAGCGCGCAGCGAAAGACGTCCGATGCGCGTTTGGCATCGTGCGAGGCGGTTCGTGCCACGGCCGGTGGCGTCGCCAGCGGCATCGCGGCGGCGGCGGCTCATGTAATCTCATTCCCTCCCGCTCTTCCCGCCTCCGCAGATATCAGAGCTCAACCTCGACAACTGCAGAAGCACCGCCATCGTCGGCCTGACAGAGGAGTTTGTCAACCTCGAGACGCTCAGCCTCATCAATGTCGGCCTCACGAGTCTCAAAGGATTCCCCAAGCTTCCCAACCTCAAGAAGGTGAGCCGGCTAGCTAGCGCGTCGGTGTGCGCTATGGCGGGAGGTGGCTGTGGGGGTGATTCCTTATCTCTCGCCGTTCTGTGCAGTTGGAGTTGAGCGACAACAGGATCTCGGGCGGCCTCAACCTCCTGCATGGGAGCCCCAAGCTTACGCATTTAAATTTGAGCGGGAACAAAATCAAAGGGCTGGAGACCTTAGATCCTTTGGTGAGTGTACGTTTCGTGCGCGTAGTACGCGAGTACCGTGCTACCGAGCAAGCGTTTTCCGCGTGCCTTGGAGAACTAATCTTCGCGTGCCTCTGCTTTCTGTAGAAAGAGTTCAAGAACCTGAAGAACCTCGATCTTTTCAACTGTGAAGTGACGAGCATTGAGAACTACAGGGACCGTGTCTTTGAGCTCATCCCAAGCCTCAAGTACCTGGATGGCTACGACAGAGACGAAAAGGAGGCAGAGGACTCCGAGGCAGACGACGAGGATGGTGAGAAACTGTTCGATGCATAGTGCTGGGGCACCTGTGTTAATTACTTGCATTTGTTTCCCTCCTCTTCTTTTACTTATTCCCAGGTAATGAAGAGGATGATGAAGAGAATGAAGTGGATGGAGAGAGTGACGGTGAGCTGTGCTCGGTTTTCTTCTGATGTTCGCATTTTTTTTTCTTCTGGTTGTAGCTGACTTGTTGTGCATTTTCCTCAGAGGATGACGAAGATGATGTGAATGTGGATGATGAAGATGACGAGGATGGCGAGGAGGACGACGATGTCGATGAGGAAGATGGAGAAGATGGGGAGGAAGAGGTCGGTCTCGATTACCTAGAAAAAGACGACATTGATGTTAGTACCATTCCTATATGGAGACAGAAAGTGAATGCCTTGTAGGAGCCCTGCTCTCTTTTCAATTTACGTGTGCTGGCTAGTAGGAACTGGGCACCTCTGCACTGTCTTGGAAGGGCTTATTGCATAGTTTTGTGCAATAGTTTCAAGTGTTCAGACTCCTACCCTAAACAGCTGGTGCTTGCATTCAGTGCCCAGTTCTTGCTAAATTGGAGAACGTTTTGTGCAATGGTTGTGTCTGTAAGTATGCTCTGACCTGGTGCGTGTTTGTTTGTTTGTTTTTTTTTTCATCTCCAGGAGGAAAGTGAAGGAGACTTCTACAACCCATACGATGTAGATGACGATGAAGACGGAGATGGTAAGTTGGCGACCAGAGTGTGCTCACTGTTGCAGTGGGCTGTGTTTGCAGCAGGTGTGCTTATTGTGCGGATGGCTGTTTTGCAGAGAACGAGTCTCCTAAGGGCCAGAAGCGAAAGCGGGAAGAGGAGGAGGAGGATGGGGAGGACTGAGGGAGGGCGGGAAAAGCACTCAACACCAATTGGAACATCCCGGCATCTTTACTTTAGTTTTTTTTTAAACGTCTTCGTCATTGTCACCTGTAGACTTTGTACAGCGGCGGACAGAGAAACAAAATGCAACATCACAATCGCATCATCCTCGGTACCTGTCCCTAGCTTTATTTTCCCCCTGTTCATTTCATTCTTGAACAATTTTTTTTCTTTCCGTTAAAGCTTTTGCTTGCTTGCTGGGTGCCTTTGAAGGTTACCTACTAGATGCATTATTATATGCTATGTATAGGTTGTTACTGCTGAACCAGATTTCGTCTTGCAACGACTGTAAAAATGGTCACGCTTGCAGCCGTGCACATTCCAAGAGGTGTGCGCTGTTTGGGGGCGCTGCCATCTTTCTGCGTCTGCTTGCCTGTGAGGGGCGGCACATGAACTTTGACACACAAGGCTACACCAAAGTTGGCCCAGAAAAGGGGGTGGCCTCTAGGGACGGTGCCGTATGGGCGCATCCTCATCATCATCCACACCAATTTTTTTTTTCTCGATCCGTGTTCTTGGCCCTCCCTTTTCTCAATTTGCTTTCAAACATTGAATGAAATGCCTTTTATTGTCGCATGTTGGCTGCGAGGGAAGTGCCTGTGCGGGTGCATTTTCTCTTGCATGCACATCTGCAGCTGTGCGGGCGCTTCCACTGCTGCTACCTGTCTTCGGCAACACAGTAGTGCTGCGGAAGTGTAAATTATCAGCAAGGGCTTTGTCCAGTGTTTGGTTCAATTGTTAAATAAAGTTTTTACTGAAACGGCAACCACCAACGCTTGCAGTGTCACTGAACAAGGAGCATACACTCTCTGCCGAGCGCTATGTGCCTTGGCAAATGCTTGTGGGCAGCTGCGTCAAGACCCTTGCTGTGCATTGGTGGCAGGACTAGGGACAGCTCTGGTGCTGAACCGGATGAACCTGCCAGCTTCTGACTGGTAACACCCGAAGGCCTATTCTTGCTGTATCCCTTGTACATTGTTCTACCCACTCATTTGGCAATGACATTCTACTTCCGAGACCGTTCACAGGTTTCGTGTTCATGTCGATGCTGGTGGAATGCAAAAACTTTCTTTCGGAGAATGCAAACAAATCTCCAGCTGTCAATATTCAGAGCACCTCCACTATTGCGTCTCAGTGGGTCACTGGCTTCAGAAGTCAAAGTGGTTTGGTGTTTATAATATTTCTCAAATGAAAAGCTGTAAATAAATTAAACTTAAGATTTCCCACAACTTTGGGGACTTGGTGCTAAAATTGGTTTCGTCATTAGCTTGCGAAAAAATTGGCATTTATGTGCAGCTGTTTCATTGATGTGAAGGTACCTGTAACTCATTTCAAATTGCTTCAAGGTGTTGCTTACAGCGTTCAATATTTAAATCATTACTGTGCTGTTGCAAAATAGTGTGCAGTAATGCTAAATTTTTACTTCGGGGAAATTGTGTATTACTGAGGCGCTGCATAGTGCATCAACCATGCATTCAAGCAAGTGAAGCACTTTTCAGGTTTGAGAAATTTTAGTTGGTAGGCTTGAGTGTAGTGCTGCCGGTATTTCTTGGTGCGAGAGGATGTGTGAAAAGTAGTAATGCACATGGGCTAAGCAGTTCAGTAGTTGCTAGCATGACTGGTTTGGTACAGTACGTGAATTATGAATAGTGAGTGGTCTGCTACTAAATAAAAGAACCTGTCTCAAAACAAACTGCAAACTGTTCTACGGCACTGACTACCAGCTGCGAATTTTGCACAGAGGGTGCTATACAAACTGCACGAAATTAAATGGGTGAAAAATTGTTCCCAAGACTCTGATGGCACATGGTGTATATGATCCTTGCAAGAAGGTATGGAATTTGTTTCACGGTTAATGGTGTACTTGCACAACCTGCTGATAAAAACCCTGTGTAAAGTTTTCACGAGCAAGTTGCTTGTAGTGCTTCATTGAGGATTTGCATAAACCATTCAGTTAGTAGCTGGCGCTATGTCCTGCACATTCTTTTGTGTGACCAATATTGGCACTGGTTAATTTTGTAATGTGTGTGAACTACCACACCTATCCTTGCAATCGCTGTGTGACTGCAATTGCAATGCCTGCCCATCACCCTTTTCTGGTTTTTTGTTACCAAATGTAAATGTTCAATTTGCGCAGCAGCTGTTGCCACATTTGATTCATAGGCTTCTGCAACATAAGTGTCCCCTTCAGGTCGTATTTAATTTTATCCTTACAATTTGGTTTTGACACTATTACGAAGTCCTTACCATCGTTTCCAGCAGTGAGCAGATATGTAATGAGAGTTGTTTGCATAGTTGTATTGTATGCACAAATAGCTCCGCACAAATATTCAAAAATGCATTGGGTATGGAAACAATTTCTTGTATCACTTGCAGTGAATTTCTTGCACTTCGCTAATATAGAAATTTGCCTGCTGTACATTAATACTATAATAAATTACATTCGCGCTTAGACAACTGTTAGTGTGCATAGTGTTAATTTCTTCAGGTCAAGATAAATCGGGGGAATATGTGCAGATGTATGGAACTAATTTTAAACATATTCTTCAGTGATGTTGAGCTTGAACCGTCATCGCAGCCTATATAGTTGGCATCTAAAGCCTCTGTACACACAGCCTTGTATTTGAATTTGCAGTCTTTGCTATAGCACATGCAAGTGGCAGTGTTGCACCATTTTACTGGTCCATAAACTTGACGTGTACTTGCATGCTGTACCTCAAGGGGATATTAACGCCTGTTGCACTGACTACAGAGTCCTGGTGATTATTTAGGCAGGTGCCGCTTAAATTGGTAGTGCTTAACTAGTCATGATAAATTTTCTGCCTCCAGGTGTTTAATTTGCAGCTCCATGTTTTGGGAAAATGTTCTTTCGAGCAACCTATATGGGCAGTTTGATTTGCTTATACTTTTTTTTTTTCACAACGTGCGTTGCTGCGCAGTTCCAAGCTTGTGCAGCGGCAGTTCAAAAGTCCAGCCACAGCATGTCAATAGGGCCTTTCGGAAACGGGTGCCGATGTGGTGCGGGTGTTCTGCTTTTGCATTCGCATCTCGCGCCTTCCGTTGCTGGTGTTGTCTAATGTGTGCTGCTATTGTATTTTTGAATGTCCATTTATGTCATTCGCAGTTGCTGTGCTGCAAGGAAAATAGCCAGCATTAAGACAGCAAAAGTGATCAGTGTAATGGTCTAGTTGCAGTGTTGATATGCAAGCTGTTGAAATAGAGAGAAAAATTGGATACCTCAATGTTGTGAAGAGGTAGCAAAGAGTTAAGAGCTTTTTGAGCCCATGTCGAGATGTGTTAGAGGGCCATGTACGAATACAGACTTCTCTTATTAACGTGGGTGGTGGTGTTGCCGATTACACGTGCCATTTCTGTCAGTGCAGCCACAATTCTTTTAGCATCTGCTGCCATGGTCCTGAAGGGGTCGTCTGCTGCCCTGCTGTGCATGACATTGGCATGGACAATTCCGACGGTGCTGGGCTTGAACTTGGCTTTTTTTTTAAAACAAACTGCCTTGCAGAGGGTGTCATGCTTGCGCCGCTGAAACAAACGGTGAAGTGCAGGCAAATCGAATGGACCTACAGTTGAATTCACCGACTTCATTAGGCAGCAGTGCCTATCGTCACTATGCCATGTACACACTTTAAAAAATTTGCGCCCTGTGCGGCTTACCTTGTCCCGCAACAATAATTGTCATTTCTCTTGCATGCCTTTCTTTAACTCTGTGTGCCCAGTAATTACAGGCCATGAATGACATGCGTGTTATCAGAATGACATAGCATTCTTTACACGAAAGTGGCGAAAGGGATCATGCTTTTTTTTTTTTGCTTGTGAAGTGAACGTCCACGCACTCCAAACCCTAGAAAAAGCAGTCAAGCATCTGACAGCCCTAAATATTATTAGCTATTCTAGAAGCCACTTGGCATCGTTACCCCGAGATGGATGCATTGCAACACCCTGGTTTGCTCTGTTCCTGTGATCATCTTGGCTGCCACATGCAAACACAGTCGCAAAGTATGCATGTAGCACCATTATCATACACAGCCTTAGTGCCTGACTACGTTAATAAGCAAAGTTGGCTTTGTGTTGACATCATGATGCCGGCATTATTAAGGCCATCAGTACCTATCTAAAATATCTTGTTTCCCTAACCACCATACGAGGAGGGACTAAAACAAAGTGTGTGTACATCAAGTTCAGTTTCCTGTTTGGTAATTTTTTTATCAAAGAGACTGTTCGTTTAAATTTGTACAAGGAGGTCAGACGGTTGGGGGAACAGCACTTTTACCATGAAGTGCCCAAGCAGTTGGGCAATGCACTTTGAACGAAGTGGCCCACTCTGTGGAACTCTGGCAAGGGGCTTGTGAGCCATGACAATGTGCCGGTCCACACAGCAGCAATTGTGCAACAGTTTCCAATAAAAATGAGATGAGAGTACAGAAGTTCACCCTCCCTACTTCAAGTATTTGGCCCCTTGAGACTTGTCTCCAAAAGTGAAATGAAACCTTGTAAAGGAAGGCGTTTGTTACAGACTTGGAGAAAATACAGAAGGCTACAGAAGCAGTGAAGTGGGTCGAGGTCAGTCTCTGCTCTTGTGACGTGCAATCGTGCAGTTCATTGCTTTTCTTCCTTGGCTGCAACGCTTCACGTCAGTCTTGCTTCTCGTGCCAGCAGCTGTGGAAGTGCGCGCACTGTGCTCTTTAGGGTACGACAAGCCGTGGCTTAACAGTCTCGAAAGAGAACAGCAATTTACAATAGGCAGCGAGGCACTGGAAGTCGTAAGCGAATACATCTACTTAGGGCAGGTAGTGACGGCGGATCCGGATCAGGAGACGGAAATAATCGGAAGAATAAGAATGGACTGGGGTGCGTTTGGCAGGCATTCTCAGATCATGAACAACAGGTTGCCATTATCCCTCAAGAGAAAAGTATATAATAGCTGTGTCTTACCAGTACTTGCCTACGGGGCAGAAACCTGGAGGCTTACGAAAAGGGTTCTACTCAAATTGAGGACGACGCAACGAGCTATGGAAAGAAGAATGATAGGTGTAACGTTAAGGGATAAGAAAAGAGCAGATTGGGTGAAGGAACAAACGTGAGTTAATGACATCTTAGTTGAAATCAAGAAAAAAAAATGGGCATGGGCAGGACATGTAATGAAGAGGGAAGATAACCGATGGTCATTAAGGGTTACGGAATGGATTCCAAGAGAAGGGAAGCGTAGCAGAGGGCGGCAGAAAGTTAGGTGGGCGGATGAGATTAAGAAGTTTGCAGGGACGACATGGCCAGTTAGTACATGACCGGGGCTGTTGGAGAAGTATTGGAGAGGCCTTTGCCCTGCAGTGGGCGTAACCAGGCTGATGATGATGAAGCCGTGGCCACCTGCAGACCGGCTGCGTTTCCACGGCAACCTCTGTGAAGGGTCACATTGCACCTCCTGCCACCTTTGTGGGCAGCCACATTGTGACGCTGCGATCTTTTGCATGTGTCCACAGCAGGCCAAGGATCCATCCAGAATCTTACACTTGGCCTCCCCACTCGTGCCATTCCCTGTGTGGTCTATCTGGTTCTACTGCCACCCACGGACTAGGCTACCCGCTGCTGCTTCTCACCCGACTCCTGATCCTTACACTCCACTTTCCCTACAAGCGCTGAGCTTGCTGAAGTGTAGCAGGAATATATGCCTTTTCCTCCTCTAAGCCACTATCATCAGTTCACAACAGTTGCTGTCTCTATGTCACGCTTTCTCTATCTGGAAAAAAAAGTATGTGAAGTTCATCTGTTTTCACATTATTTGCAGAATTTCTACCTTGCCCTACCTTATTCTCCCCGTCTCGTTTATAACAGCTGGCTTCTTGGCCCATCCACTGTAGTGGGCAAGATCCATGGAATGAAACGCAAGCAAGTTGCTGGACCATTTCAGGGTGTCTCCCATCAAGGAAGACAGAATTTTGGGGGCATTTTAATTTCTAGAATACTCTGGGAAGAAATTTGAAATTTTCACCTTGGTTGCTTTGAATTGGGGAAATTGGTACCTGCAGTATTTATGCCAAACACAGTGGTATGGCAGAAGACTGATGGCTTTAACCAAGCCTACACAGTCTGCAAATTATGGCTGGTTTTGTGGCTGTGGACCACACTGGCTGTGTGGTTGAAACCTGCCCGAGAAACATGATTCAGTCGGATCTGATAGTGTCAACTGACTGAAGTCTTACTGGCAGTAGTTAAAAATTGTGGGCTGGCAGTAACTTTGCAAGCTGTAAACCACAATTTTTTTTATTGTGCCTAAACTGCTGGTGTCCTAGACTGCCAGATTATTTTCGCAAGAGGAGACTGGAAAAACCTGGAGAAATCATGGAATTTGAAAACGCCAGATAGTAAATACCTTCTGAATAATTTTGAACAATGGATAAAGTTGTGGGGAAAGTCCATTGCCTCTCCAGGAATGTACATTGAAGGTTATTAAAGTTTGAGAATGTTTGGAGGAATATTTGAAAGAAAGTTTTTTTTGGGTCCCTCCTTGTGCTTGCCAACTGCTATCCTTTTATGTGGGAGATGCTTGTTTTAGAACATTGAAAGCATATCGGTACCGTTTAAAGAGCATCCGGAGAAATGGCATGCCGTTGACAGTGCCTCTGTTTCAGCTGGCAATTGTAAGTAACAAAGAATAGTACACACAACCCATTTGGAGAAGCTTTTATTTGCCAAGCCAAAGGAAGTTGCATAGAAATTCCATAATAAACATTGGTCTGCTGAAAAAAAATAAAAACAAAATCAACCATCGCTCGAGCACTTTTCGTGCAGCTCTTAACAGCACTGCTGACTTAGCATTAACATATTTATACAAAACAATACTGGCACACAACTGTACACCACGACATAAGTGGAATATTGACAAAATGTAGCTTGGTATATACGTAGAGCAGCAGTAACAATGTTGCAGTTAAGTTTTAACCACTTGAACTTTTCCTCCTCCATAGTGTGTAGTTTCAGTTATGTTCATGGTGTCATTTTCAGTGTTCACTAGTGTCTCAAAAGAGGCAGAACCATTTCTAATTGATTTGCGTGCCTACATTTCACGACAACAGTTTGCACTTGCGCAACGCCCATCAGAGACTTTACACCAACGTCTTGACGAATGGTAGGCACAGAAACTACAGGACACGGAAGGTTAAACATGTTCACACGCGTGCACACACAAAGTTTGTATGTGAACCTGTGTGTGCCAAGTGGTTTTTGCACTATCTCTTACGAAGGCGCTGTACCAGCTCACTTAAGCTTCAACATTAGCCGTGTACAGCGTGAGCAGATTGCACATATGCGGGCCAAACATTGCAGCTAGGCTTGTACGAGTGTATTTACCATCCAGCATTGGGCAAGAACAAGCACTGCAGTCTAAGCGATGATACCTTGCCCCGGCTGCGCGCACATCTCGAAGCGCAAGCAGTAGTTGCCTGCACAAGAGCCTTGCACAGTTTGTTGCAGCTCAGGGCTGCGTTTGCAAGGGATGCATCCTGCAAAGGGGCACAGTGGGCAGCGCTTTAGCTTTGTGTGAGAAACGTTTTCTGCGATAGCAGGCTTTGTACAGTCCTCTGCACGCGTGTGGCGTTGCTTCGCGGCCTGGCAGGTGGGCGCCTCCTAGCAGCCGCCATTGTGTGCCTGTAATTGGAGCTGGCTCTCCAGTTCTTGGATCTTCTTTTCCTTGTTGGCCAGCTGGCCTCGCAGTCGCCGCAGCTCTGCACTTTGGTTCCTGAAGGCCTTGCGCAGCTGCACAAATCAAGGTTTCCTGGTAAGTAAACATGTGTCGAGCTACACGTTGTGTGACAGCAGAGCATGCAGTGGTGTCGACTCCAACATTGTAAGCGAAGCAGCCTAACCCTCGAACTGCCGTGTCCCGAGTATACTTGTCCAGCTACCATTGCACGCCCCTGGCTGTGCTCAAGAAAAAAAAGACAGAAGAAAGATGGCCGACAAAGATTTTCAAAAGCAATAGTTAATGAAGCTAAACTGCGTGAAAGGCTGCAGTGGACGCGTTGAAACAGCCAGGCCAGCTCATGTTATTAACTGTATTTTCAAAATGTTTATAAACATTGCGAGGAATTCAAGGCATTTTCAATTACTTTTGAGTAATTGCACAGGTGCTTTTTTTGTGGCGATAGTTCGTCACTGTGATCAATTCCAATTTTGAGTGAAGTTGCCTTTTTCTGTAAAAAAAACATTATGGGGTTTTATGTGCCAAAACCACTTTCTGATTATGAGGCACGCCGTAGTGGAGGACTCCGGAAATTTTGACCACCTGGGGATCTTTGACGTGCACCTAAATCTAAGTACATGGGTGTTTTCGCATTTCGCCCCCATCGAAATGCGGCCGCCGTGGCCGGGATTCGATCCTGCGACCTTGTGCTCAGCAGCCCAACACCATAGCCACTGAGCAACCACGGCGGGTCATTTTTCTGTAATGTATACAAGTTTCAAGTATACAAGTCTGGTAGGAAACGTTACGGGTGGAGATCAAAGAACCATTTTCTAAGCATAATATTCAGTCTAGATCTGGGGGGATACCACAGACAGTGAATCACGAGAGCATAGTACTTCCTAATGGTGGTCTTTATCTTCAGCAGGATGTCCAAAGGAAGCATGCCCTAGGAATACAATAAAACTGTAGGCGTCGCTATGCCTGCTGACAAAACGGAGTCAATCTCATTGCTAGAGGAGAGGAAAAAGATGTTCCAATCATTTTAACTTCTGGTTTACATGCTGGAAATGCTGACCTTCATTTCATCAACAGTCACATGTCATGCTAGGAAGTTTGCAGGATCTGCCTTGAGCAGCTGCAAGCTAGGATAAGCGATCTCACGACCCACCTGTGGGAGAGACCTTGCACATTGATGTTCTTTGGTCAGGATGCACTGTAGTGTGGTGTTTAATATTCCAACCACTTCTGAGATTGCATGTATGTTGAGTGAATGATTTGCCAACAGAGAATCTTGTGCCTGTCTGATGTCTGCTTGAATATTTTGTTCTGCGACCTTAGAATGGCACCCGCCCACCTACTTATCCACCTGTATTACCAAGAACCGTTTCCTCTCTTTTAAAGTGAAGCTTTCTTCTTTGCCTCTTCCTTCGACTTTCCCGCTGCTGGTGCTGAGGGTGTCTTGGTCGTTCTCAGATACATCAAACCGAGAGGGACAGTTGTGACAGTGATTGATTTTCGGCGCTTTGGCAGATTTACAGCTGCCTTTGGCAGCTATGCAGGGCAAGACGAAGGCGGAGTCCCACGCATGTAGAGCAAGGAGGTCAGTGAGAAAAAAAAAATAGAGGAAAAAAAAGAGAGAAAAAGAAAAACGCACACAGGAGGAGGGAGACGTATGTCAGAGAGTGAGGGGGGCAGGAAGTAGTGGCAGCTAGGTTCCCGTTCACCCAAGGCAAGGAGGGAGAAAACGGGTGCTGCGCAGCACCAGTGCGCGTGCTGCCATTGTAGCGGAAGAGAGGGCAAGTTGAATCGGGCGGGCGGCAACTTGTGGAAAGAAACACAGTGTCGCAGTACACATATATACAAGGCATGGCCCGTTCCGGCAACTCTGTGGTCCAGCTACGGTGCGAAAAAGAATATATGCGTGGGATTCGCAAAGCAAGTGCGCCCCTGGGCTTAGATTTAGGGAGCCAAGTTAAATAGCCTCCTTGTGGTCCAGTTCTGCTCCCTAAATCTAAGCCCAGGGGCGCACTTGCTTTGTGAATCCCACGCATATATTTTTTTTCGCACCGTAGCTGGACCACAGAGTTGCCGGAACGGGCCGTGCCTTGTATATGTGTACTGTGACACTGTGTTTCTTTCCACAAGTTGCCGCTCATCTGTCTTTCTTCTGGGCCCCTTCTCTATTGTGCCCCCCGCCGCCCGATTCAACTTGCCCTCTCTCCCGCTACAATGGCAGCACGCGCACTGGTGCTGCGCAGCGCCCGTTTTCTCCCTCCTTGCCTCGGGTGAACGGGAACCTAGTTGCCGCTACTTCCCGCTCCCCTCACTCTCTGACATACGCGTCCCTCCTCCTGTGTGCGTTTATCTTTTTCTTCCTTTTTTTCTATTCTTTTTTTTCTCAATTTCTTTTTCTCACTGACCTCCTTGCTCTACATACATGGGACTCCGCCTTCCTCTTGCCCTGCATAGCTGCCAAAGGCAGCTGTAAGTAAATCTGCCAATGCGCCGAAGATCAATTACTGTCACAACTGTCCCTCTTGGTTTGATGTATCTGAGAACTACCGGGCACCCGGTCTTGGTGTCTGCACTACCACGGCCGAACTGCCATTTTTTTGTAAATCCTGATGAAGGTCGGTCCACCGATCGAAACTGTTGAAATTAAATACTTGTTCTGTTTACCTTGTAGCACCACTCAAGTTCTTTACGTTTGAAAGGTAGCCTGAAGAATTCCTCTTTGCCTACCACATATATATATATATATAGATATATATATGGAAGGAGCTTGGCAGAGAGGAATGTGATGAAACCTGTTTAGACCTTTGCACCGTGTCGAATGTGCACAATGCCCTGTGGAGCTCCTTAGGCATTGCCATAATAGCCTTTTGGCGGCTGTGATTATCCGTGACCTCTGCTAAAGCATTGGAGAAACTGCAGCGCTTACCTTTCTATAAACATGCAACCGCCCAGAGAGGAAGTATATAGCACGGTAGGGAGGAGGAGGGATAGGAGACAGAAAATGGGGAATACCGACGCAGCCACGAAACGAGTGAATAATAGCCTTGGCACTTTTCGCTTGCATACATGGGGGGAGAGGAAAAAGGTGATGTGAGAAGGTGAGGAAATGCTACTACTAGGGTGCCTTGATGTGCGCGCCTCCGAGGCACCCTAGTTACCACAAGACACGACAGTGGTTGTGCTCTAGCTGGATACATTTAAGTTGTAGGTTCGGTTACGTTTCTGCTATTTCTGAAAAAATGAACACCGTGCAAATTTGTCAGGTGAACAATTGAAATGCAGCATGCAGGCTCAAAATCGCATTAAAGCACCGTAGCGTCTAGGCGACATCGTAGCACCGTAGAGTCTAGAACCCACACTTCAACACTTCTGTGCCCGCCCTGGTAACTTGCAGCTATAACATTGCCCGAGGTTGCGGGTTCGTTCGATCCGACCGCAGCAGCAACATTTCGACAGTGGCGTAATACAAAAACACTCGTGTACTTAAGTTTAGGTGCTCGTTGGAGAACCCCAGGGGTCAAAATTAATCCGTACCCTGCCACTATGGCATGCCCCATAATCTGATTGTGGTTTCAGCATGTACAGTCCCATAATTCAATTAATGTTTAACACTTCTGCCACGATGCGATGTGCTGTGTGAGGCAATGGCAATACTAGCCTTTTCGGAGCTTATGAGCAATGGCGCAGAACAGCACCTCAAGCAAACACCTCTCTCGGCGTGTTCTGTGTACTGTGCAAACAAACTGGAGTCGTGCACACAAGGGAAAGTTTGACATCAACGCAGCACTCTCGCATTGCACTAAACGCTGAAGAAATTAAACATTCGCCGTCAGCATTGCCGCTAATTACCATCAATCAAAGCAAACGGCATAGAAAACTTCGCTTACACTGATTCCCACAGTACATGGGATCCACATATCTTTTTCTTTGAATTCGCTACGGTAGCCCAGTGGCTATGGCACTGTACAGCAGAGCTCGAGGTTGCGGGTTCTATCCCAGCTGTGGCGGCCCCATCTCGAGGCGAAATGCAAGAACACTTGCACACTTTTTTTTAGGTGCATGTTAGAGAACCCCAAGTGGTCAGAATGAAACTGAACTCCCCCACTACAGCGTGCCTCATAATCACATCATTGTTTTTGCATGCAAGACCCTAGAATATAATTTCAAAATTTTATTTTTCTCCAACATAAAATTAAGTTTAGTGTTTGAATGGGCAAGTTTTCTCTGTTAAGCAGAGGATTACGGGCCAGCCCTTGAAGAGGGCAAGGATATATAGGGCATTTGGGGTAAATTTGACAGTTGGTGTAGTTAGCTGTAAATATCATTGTCATACATTGTTTTTTTAGTTCACATATAATTTTTGCCTTTTGCTTCTTAGAAACCGGTCAAATCAAACGAAACTGCAATGTACACGAGGAAGCCACCAAAATATTATAAAGGTGTTACCTGCATCATGATTTGCACCAGGCAGCGAAATTGTGCAATCAAAACAGCTGCTTTGTGTACCTTGTACAGCGTGAAAGCGACACAACATAAGATGCAACGGAGACTATGAAGCCATGGCTGGAGACACTGTTTCGTGTTCTGCGTATTGTGAAAACCAAATTTTCCCAAAGTGTGATGGTGTTTGGATCTCTCCAGTTAGAATAATGTTATCTCCACAAAGACTCGAGGTTAAACTTGAATAGGTTCCCACCCATGTTATAATTCGACTCGGCTCTCTGCCGTACCACTGGGAAAACTCTGAAGTGGTTGTCCGAGAATTTTTGAGATTTCACCAATCCTAATGTATGGCCCACTAACTACCCTGATTGCAATCCTCTGAATGATTGTGTGTGGGGCTAGGTTTATCCGCAATGCGAGTAACACCAAGACACTGCTGATAGACCAGATTTGCGCAGTTTTTGCAGTCTCCGTCGGGACACCGTAAAGGTCGCATGTGCCAGGTTCCGGAGCCGCCTCAAGGCAGTTGTAGTTACTGATACTGAGGGTGGCTTCTTTGAGTGACGTCACTTTGCCATCTTTTCAGCTTTATGTCCCTTTCCATGTGCCCAATAAATTTTGTTTTGCTAAATTTATTGCCTCTGTTTTGTCTTTCGCCTGCGCATGTCAGGTTTACCCTGAGCACCCTGTACAGCTGTGTGACACCGTTTATTCATGACCTACACATTTAGTGTGGCTTAGTACTGTGACTTACTTTATAGGTGAGGAATGATGTTTCCACTGTTTTGACTTTGAGTTAGAAATGCATAAAGCTGAGCAAGTTGGTAGGGATTCATTGCTTAATTAAAAGGTTAGGCGTGAAAAGAATTTTTCACGCCTAACAGAGACAGTGCTTTCTACAAAACTTTTCCAGCAATGCTAAGCCTCCTGTGCCAGTGTTTTCAGCGCCTAACCTTTCAAAGCGCAAGTTACTCTCTGTCTGGAAGTGTTGCATCAATGTTTCTTAAGTGGTTACATATTGTGTACAAGAAAGCTTGCAGGATCAACAAGCACAATAAAAATGCAATCTATGGAAGTGATCGATTGACCATGTAGGTTCCAAACTCCAATGCTATTGGTCTGGCGTGATTGATTGCCACCAATGAGCACCAGCCGTCGTTTCACACTCTACTGACCTCCTCCTCCGTCTGGGGCACTTCGCCGTCGAACTCGGGCTCGCTGGAGCTGCTGTCGTGGTCCTGGATGGTGACGAATGTGGCCACCGGGAGGGTGTGGCTCGAGACCACGTCGCAGACGGGCTGATGTGGCTCCGGCTGCGGCCGTGGTGCGCTCACGTGACGCCAGCCGAAGTGCTGACCCTGGGGCCGCTTCAGCGGGGATGGCCCACCACCACCTATCACTGTCCCATGCGGGTGTTGGCCAGAGTTCCCACTGCGTGGGTGAGAGAATGGTTGTACACTACGGTCCACTGCTAAAAGGAACAGCTAAACACAACTGCATAGAACATAGGTCAACTTTGTCAACCTTTGCAGGAAAAATGTGGCCGATTTGAAGCATTTGACAAGCATCCATTAATTAATGATTATTTTGCAGGAACAACCTATTTTATTTTTGTGGCTCCCACGTACAAGCCTGGGCTAATACGTACAAGATATGTACAAGCCTGGGCTTATGAGAGAAGACGACTAATTAAATGGAAAACACTGCGGACCATCGACGAGCATGTGGCTTAAACCTTTCTGCTACCACGTGCAGGTGCTTGCTCATGGCCTGGCCGGATCAACGATAACATAACTGCCGCAGCCTGACCAGTCTTCAAGTAATGCGATCGACCATCCTTATCTACCAAACTTTGCCACGTTCACTTGGACCACAACTACAACACCAATGCCACGTCACTGCTTTCATGACGCCAATCCTTCACTGTTTTGTTACGTGTCACTCGAGGCGCCACCTATTCTTCACATGCCGTCGACGCATCGGTTTATAAGGGAACAGCTCCAGACCTGCACTTTCAGTGGGCATGGCGGACCATCGACGAGCATGTGGCTTAAACCGTTCTGCTACCTCCTGCAGGTTAGTAACTGCTATAGCACGATTAGAAGTGACTGTCACGGTCTTTTGGTCTTGCCGTGCCCCCTATGGTGTGCTTCTATTGTCCATGACGTGTACTGCGTATGCTTGCAGCTGATGTGCGGTGACATCGAGTTAAATCTCGGCCCCACTGACGGTAGTGAAGCCTCTATCGAATCCTTGCTGAAAGAGTTGCTGTCTGGTCAGAACAAGTTGGCAGCGGACGTGACTGCGCTCAGGCAGCAACAGAATAAGGTGGAAAACATTATAGCTGATTGGGGAGCCAGATTCGTTGAATTAGAAAAACAAGCCTCGCGTGTAGGTGACCTTGAGCGTACAGTAAGGTCACTGGAGGCAAAGCTGACTGATCTGGAATCTTTGGCATTCCGGAGGATGCCTGTGAAACTGAACCTACTCTTAAAAATAAAGTTCTTGACGAGGTGCTTTCTGCAAATCTGTCGGCAGAACTCAGCGTCTTGGTAACAAATGTAACAAGAGACTAGTCATCATTTACTTCAAGGATTTCACCGAAAAACAGCTCGTCTTAAAAAGTGCGTACAAATTAAAGGCTAGTCAAATATCGATTCAAAGCGATTACTTGCACATTCTTTCCCTTGCGCTAAAAGAGAACACGGCAAGAAAGTTTGCTTAATTAATGATAAGTTGCATGTTAACAATGAGGTGTTCACATGGGATGACAGTAAGAACTTGGGGATAAAAATTCACGGCTATGAAAGTACTCTGAAAAATGATTGACTTGCCTCTGCTGACACTTCCCCTGGTGCTAAAGAACTGAGAATTTCAAAGATCAAGGCCCGCAGTGTTGTTAATAAATCGGAAAGCCTTGAGGCAACTATCATGGGTTGCAATCCCCATGTAGTTGTGATAACAGAAACATGGTTGCATGACAATATTGAAGATGCTGTTGTGTTTCCTCCATCTTATCAAGCGCATCGCCATGACAGGTGTACTAGAGAGGGCGGGGTAGGAGTTTTGGTAAAAGAAACTATAACCGCTACTCTATTATGTCAGGCCGATAACTGGGAATCTATTACAATAAAGCTTACTTGCTGGGATAAATCATTTTTGCTATTTGACTCACCCCCAGAATTCTTTCGTGATCTTTTTGAACACATGGTTACTACTACTTGTACTACTTGTAGGCAACTTTAACTTACCAGATATTGATTGGGAGAACTGGTTTCTCTGCACCAGGATTAATTCACACTTAGGCTACTTGCATGGCATCATTCTGTCTCACAATCTATAAGAGGTTGTGAAACAGCCAACACACACCTATGGTACGTCAGCAACCATACTTGACCTTGTTTTTGTAAGTCATTCATTAGAAAACATTTTTGTTTTGGTTGAACCTGGAATTTTCGATCATAGTCTGGTACATTTTTCTTGTTCTTTGGAAGTGCTTAACACCAAAAAATTTAAAACTACCACTGTTAAAGATTTTGCTCATGCCAGAGACAAAAGTGTCTTGGGTTATCTTGAACAATGCCTTGATAACTTTCATGGTAACAACGCTACTGTGCTTTAGGATAAATTTAAAGAAATTGTCACTCACTGCCTTCACAACTTTATTCCCAATAAAACTAAAGAAACTTCCAAGACCGCTCCCTGGATAACGAGAGAGATCTTACACCTTAACAGAAAAGTTAAGTGCTTAAGACGACGATGTGCCTCACGTGTTTCAATTCACGAAATCCAAAATAAACTAAACCAAGAAGTACGGCAAGCTAAGCGCTGGTATTTTCACCATACATTGCCAAATTTCATTCAAACAGCACCCCCAAAGTTTTGGGCTTTTCTAAGCGCAAAAACCAAGTCAATTGACCAAATTTTTCACAAGGGCCATGTCGTAGTCGAAAAACAACGTATCGCGGAGCACTTCAATAATTACTTTCAGAGTGTTTTTCAAATTTTGATGATGGTATAAACCTTAACCGCATGCCATGTTACTCGACCTCTGATATTGTTTCGCAACCAGGTGTAGCGTCGATGTTGCTGAACCTCAAAGCTAAATCATCTTCAGGACCAGACAACATACCGAACACTTTTCTGCACAGGTATGCTGAAGCGTTATCCCCTTTTCTTGTTGTTATCTTTCATTCCTTATTATCTTCGGCTAATCTTCCTACAGACTGGCTAACTGCACGTGTCATTCCCATACCGAAAAAAGCGACAAAGCCCTAGTGACTAGTTATCATCCGATATCATTAACTTCATCATGTTGCAAGTTAATTGAGCATATTATAGCTAATGAAATATCCCAATTCCTAAGTGACAACAACGTACTGTCTCCTCATCAGGATGGTTTCCAAAAGGGTTTCTCTACTGTAACACATTTAACCACAATTATTCACAACTTTGCAAGTGCTCTTTACAAGTCAAGCCAAATTGACGTAATATTTTTGGGCTTTCAGAAAGCGTCTGATCTTGTTCCTCACAATAAGTTTATAGAAAAACTAGTCGATAGACCTTCCAGCCTATATTATTAACTGGGTGGCAGCTTATCTGTCTAATTGCAAGCAGTTTGTTTCAATTGATAATTACTCTTCTAATGAACTTTCAGTAACCTCTGGAGTACCTAAAGGTAGTGTGCAAAGACCTTCACTATTTCTAATATACATAAACGACATCACTAACAAAATTTCTCATCCTGTTCAAGTTAGACTATTTGCTGACAATTGTGTGTTGTTTAACGAGGTTACTTACTTAGGTTACTTAACGAGGTAACTTACTGAAGCTGGCTCGCAGCTTCAGTAAGTTCTAGGCTGCTGTCGTCGCTGCTAGGCCGCCGCGGCATCAAATGAAAATAACACTTTTGTCGCCTGAAGTGAATAAACACTGCATGTTTTTCCCCTTTCATCGCACTCTCTCTGAGTTCCGTTTTTGACAGGTAAGTGGGTGATCTCGTGGTATTTCGGTTAAGCAGTACTACCGTTTAGTACATACTTTTCCCGAGCTCCGGCCAACTACGGTTCAACGAGGTATCACTGTATATTGAAATCACAATAACCAGTGACCTCAGCTGGAATAGCCACATTTCTAACATATGTAACTCGTCTTTCAGGAAGTTTTGTCTCTTCAGGCACAAACTAAAGCACGCTCCCTCTGGTGCTAGATTACTGGCTTACACTTCACTCATCCGACCGAAACTAGAATATGCATGCATTGTGTGGGATCCCTATAACAAAATTAACATTAACACTTTAGAGATGGTCCAAAGAAAAGCTGTCAGGTTCATTTTTTCTAAATATAGACTGAGTGGCTCTCCTACTAGCCTAATGAATCACTGAGTGGCTCTCCTACTAGCCTAATGAACCAACGTAATATTCAAACGCTACAGCTATGCAGGAAAATACGACTGAAATTTCTTTTCTTGCTTAAAAACAACTGTTTGTCCCTGCACCCACAGGCTTATGTTAAACCACTTACAGCGCGTCGAACACGGCATCGTCACGCTGATTCTTTAACACCTTATAACACCCAAACTAATCTCTAAGTTTTCCTTTTTCCCGGGCACTGTAACAGATTGGAACAGCCTGCCATTATCACAATTGATAAACACCGACTATATTGAACACACGTCTTTAATGTTAACAGTATTGCTATGTCGGCAAGCCTTGTTACTGTTTTCTTGCTTTTTTTTTACACATGAATTTTGTTTGATACATTCCACATCTTCCTTATTCGATTATTTTCAATATTTTGCAATGGTCGCTTATTCCAACTTCTGGTACTTGTTTTCTTTTTTTCCCTCGCGCGATAATGGTTGCAAGTGCTCATATACGTGTGTGATACTGTTCTAATGTTTGTCAAGTTGTATTCCTTCAGCATACCTTCTATTAATATTATTTAGTCGTTGCTTTCATTTTCTTCTGATCATTACATGTTGCATTGATTTTGTGTTTCTTTTTTCATGAGTATGTGTGTGTGTGTGTGTGTGTGTATATATATATATATATATGTATATATATATATATATATATATATATATATATATATATATATATATATATATATATATATATACATACGTGTAGATATACGTGTATATGTACATTTTTATTCTGCCCCTCCTGCTTGGGCCCCCATTTGGACCTGCAGTATTGTATAAATAAATAAAATAATGAAATGCACAGACACAGTGCTAACTTCCAACTAAATATTGTGTTTCTGGGTGCCGTGAATAACCTATATCCACTGCCTGGTACATTAGCGAACACATGCATTAGCGTAAAAATTTAAATAGTTCAGACAGGCAGATGTCTGAATGACAGAATGCATGAACACTATCACAAAGTGGGGAAAAATACAAATAAATAAAAAACAACCCTAGGCAGTTCCTTTCTCTTCATTGTTTAAAGTGTAGCTGCAGTCCCCGTTTTGAAAATGTGATCATTCTAGGCAGAAACAGGTGCAGGTTAACTCGTCTGATTATGGAAGCAGACTGGATCATCGGGGATGGTGGCGCACGAGTTAGCAAATTACCTATTGCATTGTCAAATAATTATAATGTTTGTGCATGAGCAGAAATTATTGAAGTGTCAACATTCCCTTCTTCCTGCAAGTGGTGGCTGTTAAATCTACTGTTCTCTTCTTCTTAATTTTTTTTCTTTTCGTTTAATAACTGTAGGCAGAGTGCGAAGCAGAGGGTATTGGTAACACATAGTACCCAAAAATAAAACATTGTTCTGCGCTAGTGCTATATCTGTCTTTCATGTGCCTTCTTTTGTCCTCATCTGTATGCGATTATAATATCCATTATGGGAATCAACTGCACAAACGAATGACTCTAGTTGGAAATTTTCAGATAAAGAAATAATTATCATGGCCGCAGTTTAATTTTACATAATCTATGTGCTAAGGTCTATCCGCGAGTGCTGAAACTAAGTGAAAACTCGTAAATATATGTGAAGCACACAAAATGTCGCATACCTTATGAGGTATTAGTAGAAACATGTGCCTAAATTTTGCAATGTTTTGTGTGCCTGATGGGCAGAGTGTATAAATATAGCCAGTCCACAATAAATGCTAATTAAAGGTTTAATGCCTGTGCTGTCAGCTTTATTGCTTTTCTAGTGCTCTTAGAATGCTGTAAGAAAGACAAACCAACTCAATTAAATCAAGGCATTGTGGTGACCTGGCAGACTGAGGAATACGAAGTTGTGTATCTGCATGAGCCCTGCACTCGAGCCAGGTGGCATGTGAGAACATCCAGAGGCATTTTGACATCAATGCACTGGGTCTCATGGTTGCCTACATTCGAGCGGCAAGTAAAATAAATATTTGGGAAATAGATAATCTTATGCCTTCCCACAAGTGGTGACCTCCGATGCTTCTCAACACACGCCGTTCCAAAGCAAGCAACCCGCGAGTGGTGACACCCAGACGCTGGATGGCAATGCCCCACATCCTCATTCTTCGCTATGCTCGCATCATACATTAACGGACTTTCTTGACAGTGGCAACTTGATCAAGCCTTGAGGCCTACTCACTCCAGCAGGACCAACTCCAATAATGCCGCGACGCTGAACTTCACAGTACCCAACCCTGTTGTTGCTGCTCTTAAAGGCAAGCATGTGCGTCATGACAGCAGCAAGATCATGCCGACAGCAAAAGGATGACAACTGAATTCTTGTACTCTGGTAAAAAGAGCCTTACAACATGTATCCGTATAACTTGGGCTGGTCCCTAAGGCAGTGCAGTCTAATCCAGTGTCTGAAAGCGCTAGCTGCCACGAAGAATGATAGAACAACAACAAAAACTGGCATTCTCTCACTTTTATAAGCAAGTTATTTGATGAAATGCAACACGACACATGCGGAAGGCAGTGGTAAGATTGACCATCACTCACACATTTCGTTCCTCAGTTGGTAACCGAACGGAAACTGGCATATGCATATGTGCTATACGTGCTGGCTGAAGAGCTAGCTCATGTTGGCACGAGACAACTATGCATGCCATCGTGGTCTAATGCTTAGAACATCGGGCTGTTGTGCTGAGGAGCCAAGGTCCAATCCCATCAATTGTCACTCGAATTATTTTTTAATTTAAGAGGCTCAAAATGAAGTGAGACAGAAACGTGCCTACCTATTCATCGCAAGGTGCCTGGGACGAGTGAGAGAATGCATTGCATAAAAATTCTTAAGAGGTTTTGTGCATCAGTTTTTGCTGAAGTCTTGTGTACTTGTTCAGAAATGCTTTATCAACATCTCCATGCTTGCACCTTAGCAAACTTGATGGACATTTTGGCAGTGACATTGTGACATGGAAATTATGCTCGACCTTTGCTGTTAAACCTTCCTTTTTAGGGAATGGTGCAGCATTCAAATGGTTGCATGCAGATACTGACGTCCTTGGACATAAAATTTTGCATTTACAGTGACAGAAAGAAGCACCGAGGTTAAATAACCCCTTCAGTAATAACCCCACGTATACTAAATATTGTATCCAGGCATACAAAGCAAATATCCGCATTTGAATTTTGCGCCCTTAACATTTGGACCCTTCCTGTCAAGCTTGTGGTGCAATCCTTTGTAAATACACTGAAATCTGTTCGTAAATAGCAAGCAAAGATGGATGTCTTAACGTTTTACAGCGGGATGAGTAAATAACTCTTGCTTTTGCATGCTCTCTTTTCAAGTGGCAGTGAATAAGGCATATTATTATTTGGAGTGGTGTGAGTAAGGTAATGTAGAAGGGTTAAACAAAATTTCATTACCTTAGACAAAGAAAAAGTGCTTCAGTGGACATTCAGAGCTTCGCATCCACGATTGAAGACGTGGCGCCCTAATGCCGAAAATATAAACTAGCGCATTTTATCCTCAATGCTGCATTTTTTGGACAAGAGCAGTATGAAACTGGCTCGTTACGTCCAGGTATTCAGAACCATGCATCCACAAGGAGAAAATTGGATGATTCGAGCGCTGAAGTGCTGTTCACAAAATGAAACAGTAGAATGCAAGATGAAAACACGAGAAGAAAGGGGGTTAACCGAGGGGGCCCAATTTTTATTGGTCACATCATAAGAAGCCAACAAACACTGACACCAAGGACAACATAAGGGAAATTACTTCTGCTTAATGAATGAAATAAAGAAACAAAATAGAACAACAGCTGAAGAAATCAAGGTGTTTCTAGGAATTTTGATGGTTATGGGAGTGTCGAAATTTCCACAAGGCCGGATATACTGGGAAAAAGCAACACGCATCCCTACAAAGCTGACTCTATGAGTGCAAAGTGCTTTTTCAAACTTAGGGCCGCACTCCACACTACTGACTTGAAGGCACCAAAGGATGTCCATGACTATGACAAGTTCTAGAAGGTACGACCCCTTGTCAGAAAATTCAGGCAGCGATGTCTGGAGTTGGAGCCTTTGAAGCACTGCAGCATTGACGAGCAAATGATTGCATTCGCTGCATGGATTCCTGCAAAACAATTTGTTAAACGGAAACTGAATCCAGAAGGCGTGAAGGTGTTTGTGCGATGTGGGTCAGACTGCCTAGCAAAATGGAAAAAAAAAAGTTTTGTCCGCATATAATACGAGTTAGGAAAACTCGAGGAAAAATTTAAATTGCACTCCGCACTTCAGTCACTTTCTTCCTCAGCTTCGCTCTCTTCGGAGAGTTCCTTGTCAGACATATCTTACCAGAGGTACTCATCCTCTGTGCCATCGAGCGCGTTCGAGATGCTGCACTTCTTGAATGTGTGGGAGTCCTTCGGTCTACCGGGGCGCAGTCGCTGCTGTGCCTAAGGCTCCGGACTTATTCGCCATTGCGAGGAAAACCTCTCCCAAATGCCTACCCCTCGATCGCGCGCCGTTTTCCCCGGGCGCCGCGGCCGCGTCCCGTGACGTCATGCTACGCGGCCCTGCGATTGGGTCGTGGGGCGTGACGTAGGGAAGAAGCCCCGACTGGGGACGATTGCCGTGCGCGGGGGAGTCGGGCTGCGACAGGGGCGAGCGCCGGTCACGAGAGGCAAGCTGCAAGGTACGTGAGCGACCAGCTATTTGCGTCCCCCCAACGCCCCGGCCTGGGGACGTTCACGTGCTTTGTCAGCTTGCGTAAGTGTGGCTTGCTGAGTGGCTTTGCGTTCCGCCCTTGCGGTAGTCGCAGGTGCTCAGTGCGTCACATTTTGCGTGTCCGAACCGTCGCAGACCATTGTCGGTGACGGGAAGCGCTAGGTAGCGTTTGCGAACGCATTTCGGCCCGCGCGCGTAAACCATTGTTCGACGCGGCGTGTACCCCGCCTTCCTCGCCATCGGGAACCGCGGGCGCCGAGTGTACTCCGTGTGTTTGGGTGCAGTCTGGCACATGTTGGCCATTGGGGATCAATAAACGCCTTAACTGTCCTGGACGCCGTGTGTTCCTGGGAGAGCGCCCATGCGTACGGCCAGAGCCGTCCAGGTCTTTCGGCTCGGTGCTCGAACCTGCGGTGGGTCTATCGCCATGCGCCGTCGTGCCGCGTCGTGAGGCTTCACTTCTCGGGGGCCACTTGGCGACGCCGTGCGCGGAGACGTACTGTGAGCCCACATTTTGGCGCCCAACGTGGGGCAGTAACTGCCTTTGCATTGCTGCGGTGCGTAACGAGCCGGAGACCCGCTTGATCGGCCGGCCGTGCCATGTTTTCCAGCTTCAAGGAGTCGTCATTGTTGACGACTCTCGCGAATGTCGCCCTGTTCGATTACTCAGCCGATGCTGGTGTCGAGCGTGGAGGCACAGCTCAACTCCCAGAGCACGAACCACGGAGTGCAAGCTTAGTTGGCGCAAACCTACCAGATGCGTGTGATATGTCCACGCCGCTCCACGACGGGCGTGGATCTCTCAATGCAGCGATAAGCAACGATGAGCTTGCCGCCATGGAAGAGGGGAGACTGCCGCGAACCCCACCCGCATTGAGCAGCTTCGCGGCGTTGGCCTCCACCACCGACGGCGAGCGCGGAGGGAGTAGGGGGTTACCGCCTGCCGCGAGCACCGTTGTGCGAGGTGGCGAGGTGGCCTCGAGTCGCGTAGGGTTGAGCGAGGTACCGCTAACCGAAATGAGGGGAGGGTTGCAGGTGCCCCAGCCTGCCCAAATCCCGCCTGCAGACGCTCCTGATGAGACGAGCGCACCGGACGCGAGGGCGTTGCTTGGCGAAGCCACGCGACTAATTGAGTCCCTTTCGAGTGCCCTCCGGACTTCCTTGGAGTCGCCAAGGCACTCGCGGCCGGTGGTTAAGCTGGCAGTGCCCACATATCGCGGGTACGCGGATGCGGTTAGTGTCACAGACTTCCTTGACAGTTTGGCGCACTATCAGGCAGCTGTGGGGCTTGATGACCGCGAAATGCTGGCTCGGGTTGTGCCCGTTGCTCTTACAGAGCGAGCAGCACAGTGGTACAGGCTTTCCGGCCACCGCGCAACGACGCTCGAAGATTTCAAGGCGGCTCTCCGCCACGAATTTTTGCCTGTCGACTACTATCGTAGAATGCGGCGCGAGCTCGAGTTGCGGACACAAGCCCCGGACGAATCACTCCTCGAGTATGTGCGAGCGATGGAGGAGCTGTTCCAGATGGCGGAGCCGACGGCCTCCAGCGACGAGAGAGTCGAGAGGGTGATAAGGCAGGCTCACCCAACCTTTGCGGCCTACCTGCGCGGAAGTCGGTTCCGTGATCTGGAGGACATGGCCGCCGAGGCCAAGCGTATACAAGGCGACCTGCTGGCCATGCGTGCCTACCGCCCTCCACCGCCCGCAAGCGAGGCGCTAGAGCCGCGCTGTGCATGGACGGGAACCCTTTTCCGTTCACGCCAACAGCAATCGCCCGCGCATTCCACCTTTGCGGTGGGCTTTGAAAACCGGCAAGCTTGGGGAATCAGCGAACGCGCCTTGGATCCTCATGCATACGCGCGGAGCGCGGCCAGTGCGGAGCAAAGGCCCAATCCGCCCCCTCAAATACGCCAAGCAATCCGCAGCAGCGCGCGCCCAGCGGAAGACGCATGTCCCGAACGGCCTGAGGGCAGCGCAGCGGGCGGAGGAGGACGACCGGGGCAGAGTGCTTTCAACCGCAGGAATGCGCGCGGCGGAGCCCGCTGTTTTGAGTGCAGTGAGCTGGGCCACATTGCTCGTTACTGCCCCAGACGCACCCTCCGGCAGGGAAACGGGGATGGGGGTCGGGCGTGAACGCACGTCCGACCGAAGTGATTGTCGCTCCCTCCGTGTGTCGTGCGGGCTTTCCCGCGGATGCATTCGCCCCATTCGTCACTGTCACTATTGCTGGTCGCGAATTTGCCGCGCTCCTCGACACAGGGGCCAGTGCGTCTTTGTTTGGCGACGACGTTTTGACCCTCTTGCAGCAGCGCTTTGTTCGCTTGCGCGAATGCCGAGCAACTTTTAACCTAGCCAGCGGCTCCGTTCCCGCAGGCGGGGCAGCGAGGCTGTCTGTTCGTTGGGATGGTCGAACGAGGCGCCATCGCTTCATTCATTTGCCTGGCTTGAGTGTTCCCGTGATTCTGGGTCGTGACTTTCTTCGTAAGACCCGTATAGTGGTAGACATTGCGAACGGAGGCTATAGGGTGGGACCGTTGTCCCCTTTGAGGCTTTTCGCTGACCCTCCGGCATGTGTCGCCGCCGAGCGAGTGGCGGGCCCGCACGGCGCGCTAGATAAGGGGGTTGAGCCCTTTCTGGCGCAGTATTCTGCGTGCACTACCGCTCAGATAGACGTGCCTGCGCGAGGTGGCTTGTTCCACCCTTTGATCGCCCGTGCGGTAGGGCTGGAGCTCAAACAAAAATCTGACATGTCCGAAGTTCTGTTCAGCTATGACGACCTGTTCACAGAAGACCCAGGTTGCACTGACCTTGTACGCCACAGGATCGAGACTGGGGATACGCGTCCTTTGAAGTGCAACCCCAGGCCGTTTAGCCTGTCCAAGAGACAGGCTATCGATGGTGTGCTTAACGAGATGCTGGCGACCGGTGTCATCAAGCGTTCCGATAGCCCCTGGGCATCTCCTGTCGTCCTGGTTCCAAAAAAGGATGGTAGTTTCCGCCTTTGCGTTGATTACCGTCGACTGAACGCACTTACCCGTAAAGATGCCTATCCGTTGCCAACCATCGAGTCAATTGTGGGCAGCCTAGGTTCAGCGAAGTATTTCACGACTCTGGACGCTGCTAAGGGCTACTTGCAAGTAGAGGTGGAACCCGAGGACAGGGCAAAGACCGCCTTCACGTGCCATCGTGGGCTGTTTCAATTTGAGCGAATGCCATTTGGTCTGTGCAACGCCCCAGCCACATTTCAGAGGCTAATGGATCGGGTTCTGGGCAATGCCAAATGGTCCCATGCCATGTGCTACCTCGACGACATCGTGATCTATTCCGAAACGTTTGAGGAGCACATACGTCACGTTGGGGACATACTTGGGAGGATCAGGTCAGCGGGCATGACGCTAAATCCGGCAAAGGCACAAGTGGCGCAAACTCGAGCCCACTTGCTGGGGTTCACCCTAGGAGGAGGCTCCATTGAGCCGAATTCGGAGAAGCTCCGGGCTCTCCTGGATTTTCCCGCCCCCAAAGATGTACGCGGCCTCCGCCGCTTCCTCGGAATGGCCAATTTCTACCGGTCATTTATTCCATCTTGTGCGAAACTCCAGGCACCGCTGACAAAGTTGTTGGGGAAGTCTGTGGAGTGGCGTTGGGAACCGGAGCAGGAGCAGGCATTCCGCGGCTTGTCCCGAGCCATCGCCGAGACAGCTCGCCTCAGATTGCCTGACCTGACCAAGAAATTCGTCGTTCAGACGGACGCGAGCGATTTGGGATTGGGGGCGGTCCTCCTTCAGGAATTCGATGGTGTCCTGCACCCTCTGGCTTTTGCTAGTCGGGCGCTGCTCCCTGCGGAGAAGAACTACTCCGTGACGGAAAAGGAGTGCTTAGCGATTGTGTTTGCACTGAGGAGATTTGACGTCTATTTAGACGGCACGAAATTCGTCGTGCAGACGGATCACAGCGCGCTCAGCTGGCTCATGAGGCTTCGAGAACCTGCGGGTCGGCTGGCACGTTGGGCACTTCTAATACAGCACTACGACATTTCGGTGCAGTACCGAAAGGGGAGCACGAACGTCGTCGCAGACGCGCTTTCGCGTGCGCCGCTTCCCCACCCGGCTGATGCCGGAGGCGAGCGGCGAAAGACGGAAGCCGCCGACACGCCCGCCTGTGCGAGCGGTGAAGTGGCCGAGGAAGAGAGGGAGACCGTCTTCGGGTCCCCACCTATAGAGGAGACTGCGGTAAAAGAGGTTTTCGGCGTTGTACAGCCGGGCGGTGACGAGAGTTCTCCATCAGTGGGGGAAATAGTTGTAAACGAGCCAAAGGGGAGCGTTGTGAATAGATCGACCGGCACTGGTGGTAACTTAACCGTTCATGACTGTGCCTTTAATGAACACGATGTCACTGCGCATGATGTTCTCGCACGGGTGCAGAAGGAGTTAGCCGCAGAAAGACAGCCGCGTACCACGACACCGGAGAACGAGGCCTTTGCAGTATCTCCAAAAGGAAGTAATGGAACCGGCTCTCACTCTGGAGGGACCGCGATTATTTTCAGCCGAGAAGAGCTCCTAAAGGCCCAGCAGGAGGATTCATTTTGCAAGGAAATTGCTGGTAGAGTAGCGGAAACGGAGCGCCGTAACGTTGCTGGTGTTGCAACGAGCGCAGAAGTACCCGGGCCAGCTTTTATTGCTGGTACTTCCGAAGATTCCTACCTGCTGGACCACGATGGGCTCGTGCTTAGATATATCGCTACCGAGGATGAATCAATTAACCCGTTTAACGTGGTGATACCGAAAAGTCTGAGGCGCGCACTTTTGCACTACGCTCATGATGAACCGCTGGCTGGACACCTCAGTGGCTCTAAGGTCTTTGCAAGACTCAGCCACACTGTCACCTGGCCTGGTATGAAGCGCGACGTTTTCCGTTATTGCCGGACTTGTCACGTCTGTCAGACGGCGAAATCTCGCGGTGGCCGTCCGCCGGGTTTAATGAAGCCGATTGACAGTCAGCGGCCTTGGCAGTTTGCTGCCTGCGACTTAATTGGGCCTTTTCCAAAGAGTAAACAGGGCTTTCAGCACCTTTTGGTAGTGGTCGATCACTTTACAAAGTGGGTGGAGCTATTTCCGCTCCGCAAGGTGACGGCTCGGGCAGTGTTGGATAAGCTAATGGAAGTTTTCACACGCTTTGGATTTCCGGAGCGTTTGATTACTGACAATGCGTCTTACTTCACTTCTCGGGTGTTTCGTGAGACGTGTACATCCCTTCAGATCGAGCATCGCCTCACATCGCCCTACCACCCCCAGGCCAACCTCACGGAACGCTTTAATCGTACTGTGAAGTCGATGCTCACGGCCTTTGCCAGGAGCCAGAAGGATTGGGCAGACCACGTGAACGAACTCGCGTTCGCCATTCGGACGGCGCAAAACCGCTCAACAAGTTTCTCCCCCGCTTTCCTCATTTTTGGCCGTGAACTGGCGAATCCGCTAACCATTGTTACGCAGCGCCGAGCAGGGGTTGAGAATGCGCCAGGGGACCTTTCCTCGTACGCAGCGCAGCTTCGCTCCCGGCTTGCCCGCGCTTTCTCTAGAGCAAGGGACAGCTTGGGAGCCGCCCGAGCCCAGCAGAAAGCTCAGTATGACAAGAGTCATCGCGACGTCTGCTTTCAGGTCGGTGACTTGGTGCTTAAACGCAACCACGCTCTTAGTGACGCCAGCAAAGGGTTTTCCGCAGCGTTGGCTCCTAAATGGCTGGGGCCTTACCGAGTGGAGAAACGACTTTCACCACTTGTGTATGAGCTGACGGATCCTCAGACGGGGAGAACCAGGGGCCGCGTTCACATTGCCGACTTGAAAGCCTACCATTGCAGGCCAGTCGAGCCGGCGCCGGAGCCCAGCGATCTCGGGTGTTCCGGGGAACAGAGCACGTCCGGTGTTTCCGACCGCTTTCGGCCGTCGCATCGATACCCCCTCAGGCGACGACCACCATTGTGAATTCGCCCTCGCGTTGCCAGACCTTTCTGGTAAAAGAAACGCGTTACTCTTGCTTTCTGCCTCTGCGAGCGAGTGTTTCTTTCCTCTCGGGATTTCCCGCACAGAGGCCAGCGCGCCACGGTTCCAGCCCGCCCTAACTAGATGTCAAAAAGTTTGCCCGTTTGTTCAGTGCTTGTATTTCTTCTTGCTTGAATAATAGGTTTAGCCTTCCTCGTGTGCATAGCCTTGTTTTCAAAGTGCCCCGCTTCTTACCCCGCATCGCCATTGTACGTAGCTGTAGAGGGGCGCTTGGTGCCCTCATTCTTTTGTTGTCTCGTCTTTGAGACTCGCCGCGTAAGTGTCCGGAAAGCGGGGGCGTGCGACCACGGGAGCGTCAGATGAGGGGAAGGTTTGAGACATTGGACGCCTCAGACATTGGTGTTGCCTGCGCCCGAATCCGTTGCAAGCCCTAAGGGCACGTGTCGCGGGTGCCTCGTGTGTGCGCGTGCAAAAGGGGACGAAAACCATGTCCAGCTGGCTTCGCGACCCTCCATCCTGTGCCCCCCCATCTCTGCTCGCTCCTTCTTGAAAACGACTGGCGTCAGCATTTACTACTCCTGCTGGCACTGCTGCTGCCGGTGCCCGGAACTGACTTCCCGCTGTCATTCTGTCTCGACAGTCGCCTTCGTCGGTAGCTTCGAGTTGCAGCGCACTCGCGCTCAAGATGGACAAGCCGTCTGCCCTTGTCGCCCCTAGGAGCCGCCGCCGCAGCCGACGCCGGCGCTGGGTGGCACAGCCAGGCGCTCCAGCCACAAGGAAACTCCCTGCTCCAACGACTGTCCCGCCTGCCACAGCTACGGAGACCAGTCCAAAAACACGGAGTGTGGCCACCTGGACGTGCCAGGAGGGTGTATCGGCACCCCTCTGATACGTCCCCATTCGGTGAAGGCATGGCCCGCGCAGCGCAGAGTGGAGAGGTCCCAGCACCCAGTGCCCTATCCTCATTAGGGGCACACGCTGACTCTAACGGACGCAGCCGCGGACGGCGCCCACCTGCCTGGGGTTCTTTAACTTTTTTTTTTAGTGTTTATTTGCGAGTGTGTGTCTCTGTGCGTGTGTGTGTGTGTTCGTGTAGCAGATATTACATTTATTCTGGGGGTATTCTGGGGCAGTGTGCTGTACAGTTTTTCCTTTGAGTTATATGGTTGTGCGCGATTTTCACTGGGTTTGCTGTACGTGTTAAATATCTATGCTATTAGTGTATCTGCCCTGATTACATTGTTCTCGTTTCTTTAATATGTGTTTAAGGGCTGGAACGGAGGCAGGAGGGTAGCCGTCCTTGCAATATCTAATGCTGGCTGATACAGGGGACTGTTCCTTTGTGTTACATGCCGCCGGCTTATTTCTCAGCTGGTAGGGACATTTAAGGGGAGAGGGATGTGGGAGTCCTTCGGTCTACCGGGGCGCAGTCGCTGCTGTGCCTAAGGCTCCGGACTTATTCGCCATTGCGAGGAAAACCTCTCCCAAATGCCTACCCCTCGATCGCGCGCCGTTTTCCCCGGGCGCCGCGGCCGCGTCCCGTGACGTCATGCTACGCGGCCCTGCGATTGGGTCGTGGGGCGTGACGTAGGGAAGAAGCCCCGACTGGGGACGATCGCCGTGCGCGGGGGAGTCGGGCTGCGACAGGGGCGAGCGCCGGTCACGAGAGGCAAGCTGCAAGGTACGTGAGCGACCAGCTATTTGCGTCCCCCCAACGCCCCGGCCTGGGGACGTTCACGTGCTTTGTCAGCTTGCGTAAGTGTGGCTTGCTGAGTGGCTTTGCGTTCCGCCCTTGCGGTAGTCGCAGGTGCTCAGTGCGTCACATTTTGCGTGTCCGAACCGTCGCAGACCATTGTCGGTGACGGGAAGCGCTAGGTAGCGTTTGCGAACGCATTTCGGCCCGCGCGCGTAAACCATTGTTCGACGCGGCGTGTACCCCGCCTTCCTCGCCATCGGGAACCGCGGGCGCCGAGTGTACTCCGTGTGTTTGGGTGCAGTCTGGCACATGTTGGCCATTGGGGATCAATAAACGCCTTAACTGTCCTGGACGCCGTGTGTTCCTGGGAGAGCGCCCATGCGTACGGCCAGAGCCGTCCAGGTCTTTCGGCTCGGTGCTCGAACCTGCGGTGGGTCTATCGCCGTGCGCCGTCGTGCCGCGTCGTGAGGCTTCACTTCTCGGGGGCCACTTGGCGACGCCGTGCGCGGAGACGTACTGTGAGCCCACAAATGCAAGATGCACAAGGTCCTCTGGTATGCTGGCCCATGCATTTACAATCCATTTGCATAGCGCGGCTGGCGAAGCCCGCTTCAGCCACCCGGTCGGCATCACTGCAGGCTCACCTGAGCGCATCCAATCTGCGTAACACCGCTTGACTGTGTCCTTGAATGGCTTGTTCATGCAAACATCTAAATGCTGCAGCTGAGACGTCATCCCACCAGGGGTAACAACGAGTTCAGTGCCGGATTCGCACAACAGCCTCTTCACTGAGTCGGCCAAATGGCAACGAAATGCATCCAGCAGAGGATGGACGGGAACGATAACAGTGCACCGGGCCACCTATACCAGACGGGCTTTATCCAGTCGAGCGCAAGATTCTTGTTCATCCAGCCTTCCTCATGGCATCTCACGACCACATATTCTGGCGGCTCCTCGCTTCTAGGCACTGTCTTGCGCTTGAAGACGACATAGGGCGGGAGCTTGTGTCCATCTGCCGTGCATGACAACATGACGGTAACTCGCATTTTCTTGGTGCCAGTGGACCGGACAAAAACTTGTTTAGATCCCTTTTCGTGCGTGGTGAGGGGCGATGGCATGTCCAGATAAACCAGCATTTGGTCAGCATTGCCGATTTGGCCTAACTGGAAGTTCTTGGACTTGCGCAGCGAAATAATGTGGCACTGGAAAGCCACAAGCAGCTCTTCAAACGATTCGGGCAGCTTTTGCGGAATTGAAGTTTGGTGGCCAAGGAAAATCCAGCACAGCACATGTAGCCATAAATCCAGTGCTTGTTCACTTTGAAAGACGAGCTCGGTGGCCCTTTTTCTCTGGCACGCTCCTTAGCTTTTGCCTGCATAAACTCCACACTCGCAGCTAGATGCGCGGCTCGCTCTTGGCATACGGACTCTGTCAGGGCGAGTTCGAAGCTTCTTTGCGTTCCACTGCACGCGAAAACGGTTTCCTACTGTTGATGCCATCCATGAATGCTTCCCTCGTTGACGCCAAACTGCCTCCCAGCCACACTGTTGCCGATGTCCTGTGCGGCTAAGATAACCTTTCTCTTGAAAGCAGCCGAGTACTATTTTCATGATCTGGACATCTTGGTCCTTCAATGCGGAATAAAAAAAGATGTACTTCGTGAAGCGTGGTTTGCACGTGTGCTGCCCAGGTGTGCACTGAACAATAACGCAATGATGCTGTAGTCACGCAGCAATAACGAAACCAAGCCGTAACTACGCAGAAATAAAGGAGCCAAGTGATAGCTACTCAGCAATGACGAAGTCAAGCCATAGCCACGTAGCAGTAACAAAACCAAAACTTCAAGCCCAAATTTCCGACTGAAATTTTCGTTCGGATCAGCATATAGTACGAGGCAAAAATTTGGGACGCTAATAATAGGAAAAAAACTCGTGTATTATATGCGTTTTTCTTTACGTTAAGTGTTTACACTCATGTAACCACTTTGAGGTGCCATGTCCACATACGTGGACGTGAATAAAATATCAAATGTGAACATTTTTGCATCATTTTTTACACTTGAATTTTCTCTCGCCTACTAATCATGGGTAATGAAAAAAAAAGTATTTTTTCCTCTGAACAGATATGCTTGGCGCCTGAAGGGGATAGGTGCTGACTGAAGAAGAACCGGGTGCAGCCGAAGCTCTCAAAACTTGCCGTGTTGAGTCTTCAGTTCTTTTAGATTGTGCTGTAACAGTTCTTTATCAATAAAGAATTCTGTAGACTAGAATAGGTTACCATCAAAAGTCCAGGATGTCACAGCAAGCTTGATTGGAAAGTTTGTGGTGGCAGTGCAATCTGTCGTTCGTGCCTGTGTCTTTTATGTAGCGGTGTGCGAATACTGAATAAGTAGATTTCGAATCGAATCGAGAGAAAAAAAAGCCGAATATGAAATCAAATATCAGAATTCACAAAATTTAATGCATGCAAATTTTGGGCAAGAAAATATGGTGCTTCACATGCTCGGAAGTCTCCTAGCATTGCATTACAAGAATCTAGCAAGCTTTCAGCAACATAGTTACTCAGAAATATAGACATACAGTATGGTCTACTCTTATTAAAGGGAAAAACAAATTGGTACGTCAGCGCCGATTACAGCTCAGTTCTAGTGAAGGTCTGGAAAATAATTTACCAGTAGAATCTGTTGAATAGAATCAAGTGCTTTTCTTCCGCTGAAACTAATGCATTAGTGACTCTGTTGTACTGAATATCATTGAGGTTCTCAGTTTACTAATAGTGGACCTGTACTTTGCTGCAATCTTTAATTTACTGCATAGAAAATTCTGCCTTCCAGTTTTTCTCCAAAATGCAGAAGGGCTATCCCAACTTTATAGCAGTTGGGATATCCTAAGGTCTACCATTGCGCCAGGGGAAAGGACCGCGCGTCATGTGACTTGCGTTGCCAGTGCCGACAGTAAAAAGCAGGTACTGTCCGCTCAGCTTCGTTGTCAAGGTGTGGCATGATTTGCCACCTGTCAAAGATTCCACAATCTGCAGGGTCACGGCAAGTTCACGTGATGCCTCTTCCTTCGCGCTCTGTGGTTCTTTTGCAGCGAAAACGAAGTGAAATACATGCTTGAGTGGCATCATGCACAAAGGGCTCCATGGCACATGCGACACTGCGTGGGTCTCAACCATGAATATATAGAATGTTTGAGAAATCGAATAGTACATGTTTGATATTCACACACCCCGTACTTTTATGGCTTATCAAGTTCCCACGGTAAGGGTGGCTGTGCTGTTTCAGAAGCGTAATTTACTAATACCGCTTAACTTAACATTCCTCTCTAGTGCCCATTTTAAGATTCCAGGACAAGACATTATCGGGCCTGCCATGGTAAAACAGTGGTTATGGTGTTATATAATGCTGCACACAGGGTCTCGGGTTCGATTCCCGGCCACGGTGGCCACATTCAGTGCTTTGGGTGCACTTTAAACTAAAAGAACACTAGCATTTCTGCTGAGTTGCCATCTGTGTGCACTGGTCAGAGAGGAACATTACCATTATAACATTAACATTATCTAATATTCCACTGGGTTCTGACGAACGTTGCTGGTTTCCCTTCAGCTTCATCTCGTGCACCCTCAAGATCCGATGCAGGAGGATAGACGAGCTCACAAGGCACAAAATAAGGTGCGGGGAATTCTTTGTTACCCTACCTCTGAAAACCTAATCAATTTGAGAAAAGTTGGAGCAAAGACCTGTTATATCTGGCGCTTAAAAAAACGGAGGTAGTCAAGATTAATCCGAAGGCCTCCATTTGGCCCCTCTCATAGCCAGCTGTTAGGGCGGCTTCTGCACGTTAAACCCCGCAATTTAATGTATGACTGTGGCGACTCTTGTCCAACGATCCCAATTTATAAGTCAGGAAACCCAAATGTGACATTTTTTTCTCTCACTCTGCTCGATACAGCATCATCAGTTCGCAACTTACTTGACTGCGTTGTTGTGTTGTGGAGAGTCGTGGTTGTTCTTTTCGTGGTTGTTGTTGTTGTTGTTGTTGTTGGCATGGTTCGCTTTCTCTCGGTAGTCCACATTGTTCGTTTGAGAGATGAACATGAACTTTCGCTCGTTGTTTCGGTCGGCCGTGACGAGGTTTCGTTCAGAGTTGTACATCACCGGCTTGTGGGTGCGGGCACCTGCACCAGTCTGGAAAGGCAGCAACATCACATGCAAAATACGCCTGGGTGTGACATAATTGTCAAAGGTGCGCTAATGTCTAAAGATCAGCTTTTGTTTCTTGTACTCTGAAAGAAATAAGGGTCAACAAAGAATAACATCTACAAAATGATGATGTATTATGCAGTCGACGTTCATTACAACAGATCTGCATACAGTACACTTCCAGATGTAACGGACCGTACTTCTCACTAAGTTTGGACTGCCTATATTATACATGCAACAGATTAAATTTTTTTTTGGGGGGGCCTAGCTACAAACGATTATAGTCTACAACAGACAAAAAATTTCAGTTATATTTGTCTGGATGAGGCATATACAGTGAAAGCTCGTTAATTCGAACTTCAATAATTCGAATTTATGGATAATTCGAACTGTACAATTTGGTGCGGCCAAGCTCCATAGAAGTCTATGTATAAAAAAGTCCGTTAATTCGAACGCGAGAAGGTTCCCTCACGGATAATTCGAACTACGCTCGCCTGGCACATGGCCAGAGAAACGCGCCTACTGCCTACACACAAGGCTATATTGCCTCCGAAACGGAGAGAACGGCGAGAGAAGGCAAAATCGGACAAAAATCTAACCGACGCGGGATCAGCCAGAAGGCAGCGGCGGCTGCCGCCTCTCCGTTCTACGTAACCTCCGAGACTTCTTGCCCGTTGCGAATCTCGGAGGCTTTGCAAATCTTGTACAGCTGTTAATGTTGTGCGGAGATGGCACGGCAAGCTCCAAAACACAGCGAATCAAGTACGTCGCAGCTGCGCTTGCAATCAAGAACCAACGAATCAGGGCCTTCGCCACCTTCACATGTTCAGCGTCTTTGTCTCGGCAGTCTTCATCGGTTGTGCACCTCTGTTTTCTGCTTAGGAGGTATCGGCCGTCGCGATTCATTGTGATGGTGTTAAGCCTCGGCTAACGTTCGTTTCGGTGGACATCGGTGGTGTGGCACAGTCGGACCCAGAGCTTCGACTTGAAGATGGCGTGTGCCCGCGGCACACGCCATCACTTTCTGACACGCCAAATTTCTGACATGCCCTACTGCTTCCAAATCGCAGTGTACTGTTGCCCTCCTTCACTTTCGTTAGTTCGAACTTTCGTTAATTCGAACTGAAGCGGCTTCCCCTTGCGGTTCGAATTAACGAGCTTTTACTGTACAATGGACTTTGCTGTGCCAGTGTGCTGTTATAGAAGACAACTGAGCCTATGTTTGCTTGAGCACCACTAAGCCTGAAAAAAAAAATAAAGAAGTAATTCCAGCTGGCAATGGTGGCCAGTTTCTATCTAAAGCCATAGGCATTGGTGGTGCTCTTAATGCAGTGAGCAGCAACAAGGACAGATGCACAGTTACCCGTGCAGTATGTGTTTTTCTTTTTTCAATTTTCTTTTCAGTTATTTTTTTAAGGTTTTTAGCCTCATCCATTCAACGACTATTAATCACCCGCTTCGAAGAAAATTGCTACAGGCATCATCATCATCAAAGCCCATCCTCCAGCCAAGCCATTGTAAGACGAGTGACGTCTGATGCCGCTGCCATTTTATCTGTTCACGTCAGCAGGCAGTGCCAGCCCGCAAGTGTTGAGGAAGACAACCTCGAGAAAGAGAAAACAGATTTCTCTGCGACAGAAGCAAGATTATCAGTTCAGTTGGGCAAGGTGAGAAGGCGGCGGACAGCGCAAGAATGATGGGGCTATCCAAACAAACTGGGAACTCAACTGTGAAAAACAAGGACATTTCAGACAAGCAGGCATCTGGCGAGATCAGTGAAAAGGGTTTCAGGCTCCGCAAGGCAACCTTCCCAAACATTGTCTACACTCTTAAAAACATGGTTGCGTGGCGCGTGAGCTGACGACATTCCTGTGAATGGACTGCCATTAAGAAAGCGAGCCAAACAGCTGGCTGTGGCCCTCAAACAAGTCATTGCCACTTTCAGCACTGGGTGGCCGAGCAAGGCAAGGCACTGCGTGGTACTTATGCAGGTCTGTGGTGAATGCAGTCTCTCCGAGTAGAAGACGAAGCAGTTGCCAGCACTTCTTGCCAGGTGCACCGAAAAAGACATTTTGAATACAGATGAAAGTGGTTTGTTTTATAAGGCAAAGCCAAACAGAACGTGCACTGTTCCGATCAGCAGTGCCATGGTGGAAAGCATTACAAGACGAGTATAAGTGTTTTGTTTTGCTGTAACATGAATGGATCAGAGAAAATGAAACTGCTGCTTGTTGGAAAATTGAAGTAGCTCCGCCCCTTGAGGCCTACAAATGTGCTGGTTGAGTGGACAGCTAAGCAAATGGCATGGATGATGAAAGATTCAATGCCTGGCTGCTCCAGTTCGACCGGCAAACTACAAGAGAGAAAAAAAAATAGGTATGTACTCCTCTCTTTGGAAATTGTGCCGGTCACATGAAATCACCAGATCTGAATGCAGTTGAGCTAGCGTGCCTTCCGCCAAACACAAGATCAGCACTGCAGCTAATTCACCAAGGTGTGGTGCATTACGTGAAGGCTGCAACAGAATGTGCCTAGTGGAATGCCTGCTCTTTGTCATGCGGAGCAATCGGTAGTCAAAATGGATTTCAGATTTCCAGTTGGAGTGCTGCCAGGCATTTGGCAACAGCTTGAGAGATCTAACAAAAAACTGCTTTCTGAAAGCTAGGCATAAAAAAACCTTTTGAATGTTTGCCTAGTTGAAAAATTTTTCATCCCATCAGTATAGCCTCAAGTCAGAGAGGTAATATGTCTTTATTTACGTTACTGTGGGTTTAATGATGTACTCAGGGGCCTGAAGTAGTATCTGCAATGCTGCAAAATTGAAACCGGCATCAGCACAGCTGGGCTGTCCCGCCCCAAGCTGAACGATGTGATCGTTAAGTGCTTTCCCCATTGAATGCCGACTCGTATAACAAGCCACTTACTGGGTGACCATGGAAACCAGACTTTGTACATTGTTACGATCGACCAGCGGGATAAGTGACCTTCCAGCCTTTATTGTCAAAACCACCTACCGCGATGAATTGCTTCGGGAGGCTCACAATATGTCACTTTGGGCAGACCAGTGAAGACACAAAGGCGAAACACATTTGACGGCTACGGGGCTGATGGATGGCACTTGGTCGCCGACCCCAATGCTGGGACCGAAAAACTCCAGTGAAAGTACATTATGCACCGCTTCATTACAGTCGCTGCTGGGCTATACCAGGAGCCAAGAGGCGCAAATCGAGTCAAGCATGATACCCCCATCTATGAGCATTCCCTCCTTTCTCTGGGACAGCGAGCCATGTGTGCATGAGGGCATTTCTCTAATGGCGTCCAATGAACATAGGTGCCGGAGTGATTGTGTGCCCTCCCACCCTCAAGGCGACTACGAGCGCTCCGATTGGAATATGGTGTGACCATGATTTTCCCTGGCTAGGGACAACAGAGGGGTTAAAAGCAGACATTTTTGATGTAGCTAGTGTATGCTTCAGTGCTCTGGTGTGTGCCCTCCCAGAAAGATGTAGTCTTCTCTTACATGTAGCTCATGCTACGAGAACGATGTACTGCACTCCATGCTCCAGCCAGTACAGTGATCCCTTGTTCTGCAAATAAGTTTGCGTCTCCTATGTAAATATCACCCCCCCCCCCCTGCCCCTTTCCATTTCTCCAACTTCTCGACCTCATACTTTTCATGAAGGAAACCCCCCTCATCAAGAAAGCTTGGACGATGGTGTGGGCCTCCTTAGCCTCAGCGGGACATCCTGGTAGCATAGGCCAGCTATCCGATACGAGATGGATCGGCGGCATAGGCTAAAGAGTGACCTTCACTGTGACGCTGTACTCCGAGGCCACAACTCCCGAATCCTACAGTATGCACTGGCTAGAATTTTGTTTATCTTATACAGCAGTGTGGCATCGACCGAAAAGATCGTGTTGACCTGGTACTGCGCAAGCAGAAGTGCGTGCAGTACTGCATGGCTCGCAACTTTTTTTGGCCACTTGCCGAAAATATGGTAGAACACTTTCCCTTATCTGTGAATATCTTATTTACTTCCAATATTGCAGAATTTCTGTGATAACATGCACAATGAAAGACCTGGCACAGTTATATGTGAAGTTACACTATTTCATGACATGTCACAGCCCCAATTTTGGATAGAACGGACCTTTGTTGTTGGATTGCTGGACACCATTGTAACGACTCCAGACTGTTATTATTGTAGCTGTTGTTGCACATATATTATGTACCTGTTATTATAGTAATATACATAATCTTTAAACCTTACCTTTTCTTTTTACTACAACAAACATGAATGAAAATGTGTTTTCAACATGTTTTTTGCATTACTACAATCACCAAAAACACAGGACAGCAAAACATGTTAAAAATGTGAATGCTCAACGAGTTTCATGGGGCTATAATGGCAGAGTCACCATCTTAAGCTTAAAAATCTTTCATGTGCAGGGACAAAATTGTCCGTTTCAAATGCAGTTAAATGGAGGGCACTGAAATATTTCAGAGATCTGCCTCCTATACATTGTTACGAGCCATTTGTCCTGTGGGTATAGAAGAACATTCTGAAGTGTAGAGTGGACAAGAGGAGGATGAAGTGAGGTCTATCGTCTGCCATATTTGTTGTTGCTGCCCCACTTTTGTTCTCCTTGTATGTACATAATGTAAGTAAACTCCCATTTCTGTAGATCTCCACGTAACATTTGGGTGGAGTTGCAGGGTCTATCACAAGCCGGCGTTCTCGCTAACCGATTGCCCGTCGCTCTCCACATACCCTCGCCGTCCCTCTTCGGAAAACTGAGCAACACAGCTCTCGGAGATGATACTGCATTAGTCAACCGACCCAGAAATTCTCTATTGGTCCTGGCCACTCGACAAAGTCTTTTGGACACAGAAGTGGACGGTGTGCCTGCTTCGGTGCTCATAGACACAGAGACGCAATTATCGGTTACGAGTGCTCGCCTTTCTCGTCATCTCCACAAGGTTCTGATGCCTGTGGCATTGGCTGTTGTCCCTGTTGCCAACGGTGGTGCGTCTTGCGTCAATTGCATATGTACTGCGAATTACAATATGTATGTACTGCAAATTACCATAATAACAGGTACATAATTTATGTGCAACAACGGCTACAATAATAACAGTCGGGACTCGTTACCATGGCGTCCAGCAATCCAACAACAAAGGTCCGTTCTATCCGAAATTGAGGCTGTGACATGTTGTGAAATGGTGTAACTTTACATATAACTGCGCCAGGTCTTTCATTGTGCATGTTATCACAGAAATTCTGCAATATTGGAAATAAATAAGATATTCACAGATATGCGAAAGTGTTCTACCATATTTTTGGCAAGTGGCCAAAAAAAGTTGCGAGCCATGCAGTACTGCACGCACTTCTGCTCGCGCAGTACCAGGTCAACACGATCTTTTCGGTCGATGCCACATTGCTGTATAAGATAAACAAAATTCCAGCCAGTGCATACTGTAGGATTCAGGAGTTGTGGCCTCGGAGTATGGCGTCACAATGAAGGTCACTCTTTAGCCTATGCCGCCGATCCATCTCATATCGGGTAGCTGGCCTATGCTACTGGGACATCCCACTGAGGCTAAGCAGGCCCACGCCATCGTCCAAGCTTTCTTGATGAGGGGGGTTTCCTTCATGAAAAGTATGAGGTCGAGAGGTTGGAGAAATGGAGCGGGGCAAGGGGGGGGGGGATATTTACATAGGAAACGCAAACTTATTTGCAGAGCGAGGGATCACTGTACTGGCTGGAGTATGGAGTGCAGTACATCGTTCTTGTAGCATGAGCTACTTGTAAGAGAAGACTACATCTTTCTGGGAGGGCACACACCATATTCCAATCGGAGCGCTCGTAGTCGCCTTGAGGGCGGGAGGGCACACAATCACTCCAGCACCTATGTTCATTGGACGCCATTAGAGAAATACCCAAAGGTCCGTTCTATCCGAAATTGGGGCTGTGGCATGTTGTGAAATGGTGTAACTTCGCATATAACTGCGCCAGGTGTTTCATTGTGAATGTTAGCTTTGCTAGCCACCAGACTTAAGTTCTATTCACCGTTCTTCACCAGCGTCCACATGAAGTCATCCTCGGCCCTGACTTCCTGAGTGCCCATTCCATCCTCATCGACTGCTTCTCCGGCCTACTACCGTTGGAACTCCCTTCTGTGGCCAATCTCACCACTGAGTCACCACTGTGTTTATGCGTCGCCGAGTTCGTTCGCCTTTGGCCAGTTACCGCGACGTATGTCACACTGACCTCAAATCCCATGGTTTGTAATGGCAACTATGAGATCTCTCCTTCCCTTGACGCTCTTTTAACAAGGTGTGCAACTCTCCCTCACTGCATTGCGACTGTTTCTGTAAACCGCGCATGTATCCCTAGTCTGAAATTTGGATGCACACCACAGTTGCTTCCCGAAAGTATCACACTGGGCAGCACAGCGCCTTTAGATGCGCAAGACCCTCGGGCCCTTACTATCAATGCACCGCAATCTTCTGGAAGCCCTGACACCAGCACTTCATTTGTTGCCTGTTTTGACGCAGTGATTGCCCCAGACCTTTCGGCTGTTCAGTCTGATGACTTTCGTTGCTTGCTAGCTGCTTAAAGCAATCTTTTCGCCCCATCTGAGCCAGACAAAAGTTGTGAATCATTGCATTGAGACTGGGAATGCCAGTCCCATCCATAGGTGCCCTTACCGAGTGTCTGTGACTGAATGCCGTGTAATCTAAACAGAAGTCGAGAAAATGCTTAGAAAGAACATCAAACCCTCTACGAGTCCTTGGGCATCCCCTGTGGTGCTTGTCAGAAAAATGAGGCAACACTTGGTGGTTCTGCGTCGACTACCAACGTCTAAAAAAGATTACTAAGAAGGACGTGTACCCTTCGCCGTGAATTGATGACGCCCTCAACTATCTGTATGGCGCACAGTACTTTTCTTCTACAGACCTTCGGGCCGGCTACTGGCAACTTGCTGTTGATGAAAAAGACAAGGAGAAGACTGCCTTTATAACACACAATAGGCACTACCAGTTCAAAGTAGTGCCATCTGGCTTGTGCAATGCAACAGCAATGTTCAAATGAATGATGCACGCCCTATTTCGTGGTTTCAAGTGGTTTACTTGTCTGTGCTATCTCTATGGCATCGTCATTTTCTCGCCTACATTCTCCCGTCATCTAGATAGAATCTCAGCCTATTCTGCATGTCCCTCATAATGCATGTCTTCAATTTAACTTGGCCAAATGCCACTTCAGCCACCAACAGATCACTGTACTTAGCCATCTTGTCTATGCTACAGGTATACGGCCTGACCTTGCCACAGTTATGGTCACTGCTAACTTTCTGAGACCTCGTTCTATCAGGATGTCCGTTCCTTTTCTGGCCTTTGCTTTTATTTTTGGCGGTTTGTGAACGATTATGCAGAAATAGCACAGCCCCTAACCTGCTTTTTTAAGAGAGATGTGACGTTTTCCTGGGGTCCTGAACAAGCATACACCTTCTCCTAGCTATTGAACAACTAACATCACCACCAGTGTAGGCTCACTTCAACGAATCTGTGGCTACGAAAATCCGTAGCGACAGAAGTGGCCACGGCATTGGCGCAGCTGCCATGGTCAGGACTGTCAGGACTGGTCAGGTCAGGACGCCAGCAGGGTCAGGACTGCGTTATTGCTTATGCCAGCCACCTTCTTTAGTCTGCTGAGCGACACTATTCAATCACAGAGAGAGAGAGTGTCTCGCTCTTGTTTGAGCCATTGCCAAATTTTGCCCTTACCTCCATGGCCGACCCTTCACTGTCATTACTGATCACCATGTTCTTTGCTGGCTGTCGTCTCAAAGATTCCACTGGTTGCTTTGGTCGTTGGGCACTGTGCCTTCAAGGACACTCATATACAGTCGTTTACAAATCTATCCGCTTGCATTGTGTCTCTACGCAATGTAGTCGAAAATTTGTACTCCCATGCTCCTGATCCTTCTCTTTGCCTTTTTGAACTCCAAAATGACAAGTTTACTCCCTGACGGTCCTGACCTGTTACTTGTCATCCCGGCTCACATCTGTTTCACTGTACTGGTGCAAGCTGCACGATGCACCAATGGCAGGTCACCTCGGCGTGTCCCGTACATACGACTGCGCACACTGCCTTTTCTGTTGGCCTGGAACGTCCCGCTCAGTGCACCATTATGTGAGGTCATGCGACCTTTGCCAGCATCAGAAAAGGTTGACACGGCCACCTGCAGGCCATCTTCAGCCTCTGGACATTTTGTACTAGCCATTTCACAGCATCGGCCTCAATTTACTTGGTCCATTTCCCTCATCCGCCTCTGGAAATAAGTGGGTCGCTGTTGCCACAGACTGTGCGACGTGGTTTGCCATTAAGCATGCAATTCCTACTAGCTGCACCTCTGACATTGCTGCATAACCTCATACTTCAGCACGGGGCTCCTCGGCAACTGTTAACTGACCAGGGCAGACAGATCCTGTCGAGGGTGATCGATAACATTTAAAAATCCTACACGAAGCAACATAAGTTGACTATGGCCTACCATCCACAGACGAATAGCTTGACAGAACGCCTGAACCGAACACTTATCGGCATGTTGGCCACATAGGTGTCTGATGACCACCAGGATTGGGAAACTGCATTACGCTTTGTGCCATTCGTGTACAACACTTCCAAGCTTGAGACTGCTGGTTATTTGCTGTTTTTTTCTCTTATATGGTTGTAACTCTACTCATGGACACCCTGGCGCCTTCTTCTGGGTGCCCATGCACTGAATATGCTCAAGAGACTATAGCCTGTGTCGACCACGCATGCCAAGTTGCTCGTACTCGATCCCAAGTCCACCAGCAGTCTCGCCACTACAGCCACCACGTGGCTGCCCACTTCGTCCCTGGATTGCTCGTGCTCCTGTGGTCTCCAGCATTACATGTCGGACTATCTGAAAAACTGCTTTTCCAGTACACCAGTCCATATCGCATGTGCTGCCAAGTGACTGATGTCACTTCTGAAATCTCTCCACTGCTGCCTTCGTCATCATCTGCTCATCCCCACACGGACATTTTGCCCATCGTCTGTCGCAAGCCCTATTGTGCCCCCGACACCCCTTAATACATTGTGTGCTAGTGCTTTCATGTAGCTTTGTTCACCTGCATCGAGTCGGCGCTTGCGCCACCGGCGGTCAGTGTTATGAGCCAGTTGTCCTGTAGCTATAGAAGAACATGCTGAAGTGTAGAGCGGACAAGAGGAGGACAAGGTGAGGTCTGTTGTCCGCCATCTTTGTTGTTGCTGCCACACTTTTAGTCTCCTTGTATATAGTGTAAATAAACCCCATTTTCTGTAGATCTCTGTGTAACAATATAATTATTATAGCAAAAGCAAGAACAGAACCCACTGTATGACCTACTTTTTCTGCTTAGTAGCTATTCAGACAATAATCTTCTCTATTTTTTTCTATCGCACCTTGACCATAATAGCTGACCTTGTCATACAGATCACGTAAGGAATGCCCTAAAACACATGCCTTGTGTTTTAAATGTGGATATTAGCTCTAGTTATTGTGATATTTGGGTGTAGCCATGACATGGGGACAGTGTCCAAAGAAGGCATCAATACACGTACCTTCATTGAAATCAATATCGGGTTCCTGTTCTTTCCACTCAGCCACTCTGCTGCGGTTAGGGCTGGTGTCGGTGCTGCTGTGTCTGGGAAGAGGTCATCTTGGAACTGTTCCGACTGGAAAAAGGAAAGAGAAGCTGTGAGCATCTCATCTGCCAAGTCAAGAAATGAGATGAAACGACCACGTCTTATTCAACAGCAACCTTTTGAACAAGCCGGATATATTGAACATGGCGCTATACTTGGCGACAAACTAAGATACAAGCTCTGCGCACAACGCACCACACCTGTCCTCGGTGCATCGATGCTTCAAAACACTGTACCCGAGAAATGCCGACACTGAAAGATGTTCATCATCTCCATGATGCCATGAAAATGAATGTTGGCTGGTGCCTCTGTGGAAGTTCTCTTTGAGTCTGACAGAGATGTGTATACTGCTGTGTTATAAGGTTGTCACCGACTAGAGAGCAACTGCCTTGCTTATGTGGACAGTTTCGCGTGCACCATGGCACAGCAATGAGCCTGAAGCCCCAGCAGAATTCCAGTCATGTGTTCTTGCCGTCAACTGTCAGGCTAATCATTGCCGCACAACAAATCTGTGATGACAGGTTATCTGGATATTATATAAAATCGTAATGCTATTTAAAGCTGAAAAGGCGAAGTTCTCGCAAATCTATGCGCTTCATATCAGTCCCATGTAGAATTAACGTAGTGGTAGTGTGTGTGTAGACAGGATACTCAGTGACAACGTAAGCAATAATCAAAATGTATTATTGAACATTCATGGCTTGCAAACGGCACCACAGAATGTGAAGGACAAGCAAGGAGACATCAAGATGATCACAATTAAGGCACCTTGTGATTGTCTTGATGTCTCCTTGCTTGTCCTTTGTGTTCTCTGGCAAAGTTTGTGAGCTAAGAATTTGATAGAAGCTCCACCCACAAAGACTGTACAGTACCAGCCCTCTTTGTCTCTGTGACAAGTTCTCTTTGATTTGAACAGTGGAGTATATGCCACTAATTTCTCATGTTGTCACTATCATCATCATCAGCAGCCTATTTATGTCCACTGCAGGAAGAAAGCCTTCAGTGAGCTTGAATTACCACTGTTTTGTGCCATGTGACACTATTTTATGCCTCCAAATTTTCTAATTTCATCATGTCCTTACTAATGCTTAGAAATAAAATCGGTTCACTAGAACACAGGCATTAAGATAGTCGTTTCAGTTTTTACGTAACATCCTAAATGGAAGAATCGGGCTTCAAATGCCTCATTATGTAACGCCTCTTAATGCACGAAAAACAAGACATACACAACTTTTCCCTTACGCCATTATTTGCTAAAACAAAATATCGCATGAATAGTTTTTATTCACGTACTATAAACAAATGGAATTCTCTTCCTGTTGATGTACTTCAATCAGGGAACTTCACAAATTCGTTGGAAAACTATTTGTCACATAAAATAACATAACCATAAGCAGTATTTTTCACTAATTTTCTCATTTTTTATGTGAAATTACCTGTATTTTATTATGTTTAGTGCTAGATTGTTGTTTGACACAGCATTTTTTATCCACATATAAATTCAAATGTGCGATTCTTGTTGTAGTAGTTACAGTGCTAAGGCAAGCATTGTGATTTTTGTAACGTGGCAAGTGGTGCATCATTTTCATGCACTGTTTATACATACATTTTTTTTATTATCTTTGTTGCATTGTTATTACCTTGTCAACTGTATTGCCCCTTTTGCATGGGCCAGTATATTGGCCTGCAGTATGAATTTAAAAAAAAACAAATGTAACAAAATTTATCTGCCATCCTCAACCATGCTCCCCTTCTCTTGGTAGCCAATCTGCAGCTCCAATAGACTACCGGTCATCCGCCCTACACATTGCGTATCGTGCCCAACTCAACTTTTTCCTCTTAATGTCAACAAGAACATAGCTACCACCGTTTGCTCCCTAATCCACACCGCTGCATTCGCATCTCCTAACGTACAACCAGCATTTTTCATTTCATCACTCGTTGTGCAGTCCTTAACTTATTATTCTCAAGCTTTGTTGTTAACCTCTAAGTTGCCACCCAGTGACAGCAATGACGTCCTATAGATATCCTGTTGACAATCACTGCGAGAATATGAATATTCTACAAATTTGTCGAGTACGTCCTGCGGACATCCCTCACATCATCGTTTGGCCGCACTCTCCGTGTCCTGCAGACACCTCTTGCTTGTCTGCGATAAATATCATGGGGACATGCTGCGTACATTCTACGAACACAAGCCATGGCCTTTTGCACAGTGTTTGCTATTGTCTACTATGCTTGGAAGAATGATGGGTGTAACGTTAAGGGATAAGAAAAGAGCAGATTGGGTGAGGGAACAAACGCGAGTTAATGACATCTTAGTTGAAATCAAGAAAAAGAAATGGGCATGGGCATGACATGTAATGAAGAGGGAAGATAAGCGATGGTCATAAAGGGTTACGGACTGGATTCCAAGGGAAGGGAAGCGTAGCAGGGGGCGGCAGAAAGTTTGCAGGGACGACATGGCCACAATTAGTACATGACCGGGGCAGTTGGAGAAATATGGGAGAGGCCTTTGCCCTGCATTGGGCGTAACTAGGCTGGTGATGATGATGATGCTTGCAGCAGATGCTGCGTGACAGGTGCAATGTACACGTGAGCTGCAGACATGATAGCTTCGAAATGCAATTAGAGCATGCGAGAAAACATAATTCTGTTACGAGGCAACTGAAAGACAAAGCCCCTTGGAGGACAAATATGCACATGTATGCCAAAAATGGCCCACATGCGATATCTCTGGCACATCCCTAACAGGATATCCAAAACAAGTTCATACGTGGGACGTCTGTGGTAGAATTATTCGAAGCTATGTTAGGCAGATGTACTACTTGTTTCCTAAATGGTGCAAGGACATTGGGACACGATTGGGATGTCCTACAAACGAAGCATTTTTACTGGGTGAGTGCAGTATAAGTTACATCTCACTGCAATGAAATGAGTTACAGTGAGTTGATAAATATAACATAGTAATCATAATTTCCATTTAAATTCCCGTAGAGACCCGTGCATTTAATATCTTAATTTAACTGAGCAAAAATGTCCCATAAATGAAGATAATGAATGTCTCTTTTGTGCATAATGAAGATTTTGTGATCATTGTGCAATAGTTAAGCCAAAATCTGGTGGTGCGTTATGCCATTAGTAACTTAATTGCCTATTGCGGTGATTCAACAAAACTCCTGCATCGTCAGCCAAGCCGGCGCTCTACAGCCACCGCCTTTCCACCTCGCTGCACTCTACCAATAGCATCTGCTCCCACACTCTCCTATGCGCTTTGCGTTGGTCGAATGTCAGTCAAATGCGAACGCAGCAGTACTTGGGGGAAGCATACCATCTGACCGCAGCTGCATATGCACGCACAAGGGATTTTTCGCCACCTGGAACTGTATTTTATAGTAATGCACTTCGTTTTGTGTTCCTTTGACCCATCATTATGGTTGGAATTGGCCACTTGGAATGAAGAAATGATGAGTGCAGAAAATGAACTGGCAAAATACCGTGTTCTGTGCATTGGAGGCACATTAAGGAACCCCAGGTGGTCAAAGTCAACTTGGAGTCCTTCTTCCCTACGGCATGCCTCATAATCAGATCATGGTTTTGGCACATAAAACCCCAGAACATACCTGCCAACCCTCCTGATTCGCCCGGGAGACTCCCGATTTTTTACTAAACTTTCCGATTGTACGATCACTATCTTATATCTCCCGAAAAGTGGTCTCTGATCGCGCAATAATGGTTTTTGCGAAACCGGCACCGCGGTATCTACAGCCGCATCGTAATCGTCAGCATCACCAACAACGGCAGCACTAGCCCCATTGGTATCATCGACTAAGCAGCTGACTACAGCGCCTAGTAAGCCGACCAATGCCAGAGCCAACGTAGTTCTTGCATTCCATGCACGTCTTCCCCCATGGTGCATCTTGTTGCTGCTGCTTTTGTGTATGATTAGTGTTGGCCAGGCCGTGTGTGCGGTGCATCGTGTAAAGTTAGATTTCTCGTGTGCTTGATGCCATGGCGCTACCAAAGTCGAAGAAAAGGTATTTGCAGAAGTTATTGCGAACTTCTGAATTTCCGTACTTTTTGACATCAAGAAAAGGAGAACATTTTGCATTTTGTAAAATGTTTGGATGCGATGTCAGCGTGTCTCACAGTGTCAACGGCGACTTGAAACCGCACGTTTCCACGGCGAAGCATCAAAGCTATGTTGGTACCTCTGAGCAGCAAGGCACCATTGTGAACTTTCTCGGGAACAAGTGCGACGACAGTGTCATACGTGTGGAGTGCCTGTTTACGGCATTACTCGTCGAACACAACCTACCCCTTAGTGTCAGCGACGATGTTGGGCCTCTTCCACGAAAAATATATCCGAAATGAGACGAAGGTGAAGCGCTATGGATGTAGATGCAACTCCAAAACGCAACTCTGATGAAACGCAACTATGAAGAATGCGGAGGTAGCCAACCTGAAATTTCACAGGCATCGCTCTCGAGTCTTCCGTTTCTTTATTCAGAGTCTCCCTCAGCTGCTGCCCTGAGACGCCAATGAATCTGCTGAAGACGCGTTAGATGTTCTCGAAGCTGAATTTGCCACACTACAGGCGTACAGTCTTCCAGAGGACATTCTTAATGAAGAAAGGTGGGACATGCAGTGGTCTGTGGTTGGAAAAATGAAAAACACTGATGGAAAACATGTTTCACCGAGTTGCTAAGGCCACCGGAAGTTGAAACAGTGATGCAACCCCCCCCCCCCCTGTTGGCGCGAATAAGGTCTCCCGAATTTCGGTCTCGCTAGGTTGGCAGGTATGCCAGAACATAATTTTTTTTAAGAGAATGAACTGCATCTTTATAAAATATGACATATGCTCTCATGCTTTCAGTGATCGCAAGGCTTACCACAAGCGTGTGATGAGCGTGCCAGCAGAGCGCTGTAAGCCTCTGATTTTGTGCAACATTCGTTGCGAAACAGCAGCATAAGAAATGTGTAGTTTTGTTTACTGTTGTTTAGAAGCGTCCGCTCACGTGGAGCCACAGCGCTTCATACAATCACTAGAGGGAACTGTGGCACTAGTGCCTACGGGAGCTGCACGCAGGACGGTTCAGCCAGCAACGGCAATGATAGTCAGTACATGAATTTGCCTGTAAGCTTCGTTCTTCTGGCTTTAAATGGCTTCGCGACTTTGTAAAGTGATCATTTTTAAAAAAGAAGTGCGTTGTAGACAAGTTCAGACTTTGTAAAAATTGTCTGACGGCAGGATTCGAAGACAGGACCTCAAGCACAGAAGCCCGATAGTGAAACCATTGTGCCAAGAATGCAAGGACAAGCGGAACCACAGCAATTAGCAACGATTGTGTGTGTGTCTTCAGAGGCTTATTACCTTCTGCATTATAAAAAAAAGCACAAATTGCTTTGAAATTTAGTTGAACTTAGGCCCAGATAAAGCGTAATAAACGAAGCCATAAGAGCATCTGAAGCCCCAAGCATGAAGATCAGACAAATCCATGTACTACCCATCATTCCCATGGTGGCTGAAGGATTGCAGCACCAGAGTTCCTCTAGGGATTATTGTAGGAAACTCTACGCATGCAGCGACGAGCATAATACTATATTGGATGCTTTCAACGCTCTGCTGACATGCTCATGAAGCACTGGCAAGACCTGTTGCACTACGATGACAGCAAGGGTGGATTAGTGTTCATAGCTGCATTAGAGAAAAGTCATCTCGCCGAAGAAGGCATTGCAGATAGCAGTTCGCTAGCGGTAAGCTGTGGGCTTTTGCATTGGTTTTGGCTTACAGAGTGGTACTCACTCCCTCTTCTGCGCACCAAACTATATTTGCCGTGAGAACAGACAATCGTCAAAACATAGTAATGGATATAATGATATAAGTTCGGCTCCCTCCCTTGAACTATCAGGCTTTACGCTTAGTAATAGAACGGGTGGGTGCCAAGAGAAGAAAAATGCTGTCAAGGACAGCAGGTTAGGTTAGGTGATGTGATGAACTTAGAAATTTGGAGGCAGCAGGTGGAGCCCACTGATGTAGTACAGGGGTGATTGGAGATCAGTGGGGGGGCTTTCACCTTGCAGTGTACATGGCTGCTGCTGCTGACTAATTTATGGAAATAAGCTTTTGCCTACTTTGCCTAATAAACTTTGCCTTTTGAAGCGTTACTTTCAAAAATAACTGGCAGATGTTTGATGCAAAAATATGTGCATTTGGATGGTTGTTTGATTTTGATGTTCCAGAATGACTCGTGGGCTGCGAGAGATATCATAGTGTAGAGATCCAGATTTTTGTTAACCACCTGGCGTTCTCAAGAACGAAAGCAAAGCTCAGTACATGAGCCCTTTTGCATTTTGCCTCATCAGAATGTGACCGGGAATCAGACCCATGACTTCTTTCTTGCTCAGTATCAGAGTGCCATATAGCCACCACAGCGGGCGCATCCACATTTGTGTTCTTGAGAGGCGGGGACTAGCAAGTGAAAGAGTGTTGCAATCACAAGTTGGTGCCTTGTAATATACAGCTTGCAGATTGACAGACTAGTACAACTCTTATGGGCCCGACTAGAAGACAAGCTTTATCTTATTGGCTTTGATCTGCTGGGCTGCAAATTTCGGTAGGAGGTCAGGGCTAATCAGGGGTGGGGGGGCAGCTATGGCACAGTAACAACCTCAACTTGCTTTTTCTTGAATATTTCTGCAAGGCTTGTGAGAGGATTAGTTGATATTCCGTAATGATAGAGAAAGGAAGATGGCGTAGTGAGGACAGACACAGATGAGCAGTGACAAGCGTGTCTTATCGCTTTTTTGTTCATTCTTGTCCACAGCATGTTACGTTTACTGGAGGAGATGTCCCATGCCGAGGATACCCCAACTCTCTCTCTCTCAAGACGAACACCTGGACTGACTGCAACAAGGAAGCTGTCGGCACTCGGAATTCGTGAGTGTTCTCCCTCAATGTTGACCCGTCGTGGTTGCTTAGTGGCTTTGGCGTTATCCTGCTAAGCACAAGGTCGCGGGATCAAATCTTGGCTGCGGCGGCCGCATTTCGATGAGGCCAGAAAGCAAAAATGCCCGTGTATCGTGCATTGGGTGCACATTAAAGAACCACAGGCAGTCCAAGTTAACCTGGAGTCTCCCACTATGGTGTGCCTCATAATCATATTGTGGTTTTTGCATGTCAAACCCCAGAATTACACACACACACACACAAAAAAACGGAATTCTCCTCAATGTTGTTCAGGTTTGGCTACCTGCATTCAACTTCGGCACATTATGCAAGACATGGCTGACAGCTGCAACACCAGCAGCAATGACAATCTGAAAGTTAATGAAAGTAGTTTGTGACTGTTGGTACATATTGACAGAGTAATAGCACAAGAATGAGACATGAAAGAGGCGAGACGCGCAGCACCTAATTTATAGATATCCACTTGATCAAAAACATAGACTGGTCCGAAAGCAACACAATGAAACGTAGTGTTTCAAAGCACTAGCTGTCGGCGGGAAAGAATATAAGGAACTAGCATGTGACACAGACACACACACACCAGATGTTTCACAGAGTGACTTTAGCAAAAGAGGAGCATGCCTGCAATCTTGGCCTAATGATTAGAGCACTTGGCTGCTGTGCTGGAATGTACGATCCCAGCATCAGTTACGAATTCTTTTAGAGCATTACAGGCAGACTTTACCAACTGTCGAGGTATCCAACAGAAAACTTGAGGAGTTTTGAGTGTACGCAAGCATGGCTGCGTGTACAAAATCACAGGTTTGTAAAAGGCACAGAAACCTAACTTCGATAAATGAGAGTGTGCAAGGTCAACCGTGATGCACATGTGTGCAGCTGTTGAGACATCACAATCTAAGAATGCTGTCGCAGACTTGGAGAGTTAGCAGTGCAAAGTTATGGCTTAGATTGTTATGCTTAAATGATTGCTTATGGGAGACACGGCAGTAACGTGTACATATTAAAGGACAGTCTTCTTGCTACTCATTTCAGCGCACGCATATGTGAGCCACAGAGTCGAGAAACTGATGTAATATGCAAGAATAAAGACAGGAATTTAGACTAGAATGATTGACAGGTTGTGCAGATGATGCAGGCATCTCGCCATCTGTCTGGTTATTGGGAAAGGAACTTGCACCAATCTTAGATAGCTTTTAAAGACATGACAGATGCACTTCCCGTGAAGTTATGCTTATACAGTTCCTGTCCTGTCTCGAATATACACATTTGCTCATTGTTAGTGCTTGTTTGTCTCACCTCCTCTGTCCATGTCTTTGTGTTATTACTCCATCAAATTTAAAGACTTGACATAGTGCAGCTTTCTTTTTTTTCATTTTTCGGCTTGTTTTGACCAAGACGTAGCATGCCTTAGCAGATATAGCAGCTGAGTCGCAGGAACTTCAAGCACGTCTCTTGTTTTCGTCTTTTTCAGCTTGCCAACACCCCGCTCACGTGAGAATGACATTTCCAAAATTCTGGAAGTGTGATTAATCAGCCCGGCTCAACTTAACATTCATCTTCATTGTCCCTTTAACAAAATGTGTAATTTGGTCCTCTTGAGACGTCACCAAAGCAAGGCACGACCGCCGAGTGGTACCTTTCGGGGCACGATCATGGAGATGGGCTCGCACAGCCCACGGGTGGCGTGCAGCTTGTAGAAGCGGAAGACCTCGCAGCTGCGTACGTCGAGGCCTCGCTTGGGCATGCAGCCCAGCCCTCGCTGAGGACAGCCAGTCAGGAACTGGTTCAAGTAGTGGCACCAGGGGGCCTCGTTCACCAGCTCATAGTAGCGGATGTTACCGTCACCCTGCGCGCATGCAACATGTAGCTACACTCGGGGCAGGTAGGACAACAGGGCTGTCAGAATCCACAGTTTGAAAACGCAGGTGTGAAAAACACGGGCACACGAGAAATTAGAAGGACAATGTAAATTCCGACTGTCTTAGTCTGGGGGTCATAGAGTTGCAGAAGAGAAGGAAAAAAAAAAAAAACTACCTGTGCATGGTCTGGGGAAGGCAGGGCAAACCTGTCGAGCAGGAACATACAACACTCACAAAAGATATCAGTGCAGGCATGACACTTTCTCAACATCCTTAAAGTATTCCTTGTATTAAATTACAGTGCACCTTTCCTTCAATCTTTTTCACATCGGTTGGAAGAACAAGTGGCCACTCACTCATAATCACTCGCCAATATTTTTGTCAGCTATGTACTCACTCACACATGTGCACTCACACTCTCCGGCACTCACTCACATTCCTACTCATGCTCAGCAACACTCACTTGCGTTCGTACTCGCGTCAAGTCCAGCTCACCGGCACTTGCTCTTGTACATACTTGCAACCGCTCACACTCACCAACTGTAGTCACTCACGTTGATACTTGCGTCAACTCACATTCATTGGCACTCACTCCTGTTCATGCTAGAATCCACTCGCACCCTTGGTCAATCACTAAAGCTCTATCTCACACCTTTTAAATCAACATGAAGCGAGCATGAGTCAGTGTACTTGTGAGTATGGCGAGATATTACTTTCAAAATTAACACGGGAGCAATCAAGGAAAATATTGATCCTCAATTTAAAGTTAATGCGCCTGAAACTGTATGGAATCCATTTATTCATAGCCTAACTGGCAGCTTTTGTGAGAAATGGCACTCATTTGACCTAGACCATCATGTTGTTGCAGGCAACAAAAAACACCTGAGAAGTGAATTTCAAATAGCACGAGTTGACACAATAATTCCAAGATGAGGCATTAACATGCTAGCCCACCACACTATGTCAAATCTTCATCTATGTGCATAGGCAAAAAAAATAATAATAATAATAGTAAGACAAAAAACATGAAAAGACAATTACTTTTTCCACAAACATGGAGATGCTTCCATCAGTATATATAACTGTGGTACTTAAATAATGTGTTTTTCACATTCATAACAAGCCAGTCGGTATAATAACTGACTTGAAGAGTAATTACCTTCTCGAGATCTCCGACTCTGACGTGCGTAAGCTAAATAATTGAAGGCTGGCTACGCATTTACTGATACGTCAAATGTTGACCATGAGATACACTTCGTTCTGTTGGGACTGTTGTGATCCAGATGATGCCAACCTGTTGAATGTCCAGCAAAGTGCCCCAGTGCTCCAGTTTATTGCCTTTTTGCCAGCCCCTTAGTGTTGGTGCCAAATTTCTGACATGCCGGTTGCTAGACATTCCTCTGTCTGAATAGAACTTCACTGTGCTCAAATCTGGGAGCACGCTTGCAGTCGTGACAAGGCACCAAGCTTGCCGTTCAACCTCCCTTTCTTTTAATCCATGTATCCTACACCAACACACTCAGCTTTTGTTGTTTTGACAGAATAACTGTTCGAAAGCCTGAAAGGACACTAGATGCGAACACTCGTGGTGAATGCCACTGGTAGAAAAGGAGTAGCAACAGACTCCTATGCAAAGTTTCTTCAGCAAAAAGCTTAACTGGTCTGCGTCGCAAAATGCTTGTTAATTCAGCTGGTGCTCACACTTCTGTGCTTAAATGAAATGAGCAAGTCATGTTTGAGATGGCTTATATGAAAGCTTGGATGACAGCCAAGCCTTAGTGTGCCACCTGATTCTGCACAACAGCTGATTCCTGTCAAGGATAATGTTCTGCACATGATTGCCAATAAAGTTGCCATGCACAATTGGTTCTGATAATAATGGGAACCCAACTTCCACGAAATTGCCAAAGTTCATATGCTTATCAAGACATATCATCGTTAGGTAATAACCTACATAGTCATAAAATGCAGTCATTACGTAAAAAAAAAAAGCAGACTGCTGCACATTATGCAGAAATTGCTAAGATGAGGCAAAGTCGTCCTTTCAGCAGGTGGACATTAAGCAATGCACCCCCTTGAAGTTATGGCTAAGTTCTTGCTCTAGTATATCGGGGTGAACTAAGTCTAGTCTCTAGTCTGCGGGGTGAACTAATCTGAAACAGCCGGCAAAACTCATGGCCATGCTCCACATTGCCCAGTGGAACATAAATACTTTGTTGCAGAAAAAAAAAACTGCTCTGGATTGGCCAGCAAAAATTTGCTCTTGACCAAGCTAGATATATATTGAAAGTGCAAGCCCTGCAGAAACCTGCCATCAAGCTGGACCAATAAACTGCATCCGCATATATGGCTTTGACTTTCATCAGTGGGGCCCTGACGCTATATTTTCACTTGGAAAACTCTTTGTCTCAGCATATCTTCCCATAACGAATTGACCGCGCTTTGGAATTCGAATCACCTTGATGAGCTGAACATTTTAAAAGATGTTTTCAAGCAAAGTTTGTATTGCCTCACTCATTTCGGGGTTGGTGTTGGCTGTACGAAAAAAACCCAAGCCTCGAGAAAATAAAAATTGCTTGTCGGGCTGCGGATTCGAACCACCGAATTCTGGGTTGCGAGACCACAATCCTAACCGATACAACGGAGTAGGGAAATGGTGTGATTGCGTGTTCGCTCTCCTCGTGCCCCCCATTTCCCGCCAGTTCAGACCCAGCAATCAGATGGGGAGGCTGCGTTGAGTTCATTCTGCCGAGGAGCCGGCTGCGTTGAAGGAACGGCAGCGGGAGCGGGCCGTGCGTTTTGCATTCGGCTGAAGAACAGGCGGCGTTTCATGAACACCATCGAGAACTCGCTCGAGAAAGGGCTTGTCATCGACGTGCTGACCTCTCCGTGAGGGAGCACGAAGCCGAGGCATTATGACAACGAAGAGCCGCGGATCCTGAGCTTTGCGTGCACCCCTATTCCTGGTAGGGGAGGGGTTATCACTTTTTTCAGTCACTTGGTAGTACCTGGTGGTAGTCTAGCAACTCTTGACAATTATAGCCTTAGACATTGTAACCTACTACCTCTATTGCATCATCCACTCGCTGTTTGTTTACCAATAGCTTCCCCAAAGGTGTCTCCATTAGCTAATTTGACATGCAATATAAACAATGATTCAGTGAAATGAAACAACATGGCAAGTTGACAGTACCTACATGTATTACAAAGCCTCAAATGACTTTCAATGAAGTGCGACTTTCAGAGTAGCGCTGGCAAGTGCGACTGGCTGAGTTCAGCAATGACAACTGTCTTTCTATCAACGGCTAATACTATCGGTATGTATGTCTTTCATGTGTACTTCCTACAGTTTACTTCAAATTATCATGACCAACACCGAACTCCAAGGGAACTTGTTCTGTTTAACTTTGCCTACAAACACAAATTGCTGGGCTAGTGAGTTCATGCTGAGGTAGACATACGAAATTTGTGCAAGCAGACACAACACAGCAGCGAACACACAATCATACTTGTCTAAAGCTCTACTTTTTTACTTTAGCTTCATGTGACTTTTTGTGGCTGGCATTTCATTGCTTTCCATGCCTTGTGGATTTCCTCAGAAAGTACAAGCGCAGGTGCAAGTGCAGAAGACTTTGCTGACGATGACTGGCAAGCTGGTTTCGTTGGTGTTATTGGCCAAAAAAGGCCAGTCAAAATTGAGACTGTGCGGGCAGTTGCAACTACAACTAACTGCTTGTCAGTCATGTCAGCGTCATTGTTGTCGTAATGCAACACATACTTCAGCAATGCTGCCAATCTGCCAATGATTAAGCTAATCATCAGTACCAGCATCGTTCATGTGAATGTTAGTGTTGTGTGCACTTAGCATGACCATGCTGTCAGCAATTGCAACAGCTGCCGAAAGGACTTGACAACCACTGTGAATTAGGATCACCGGTTACTGTATCACTATGCTGGCAGCATGTCGTAGCATGGTAGCCAGTGTATATTACAGACAACGCACCAGAGGGATATAGTTTTTGACTACACAAGTGATAAATCTGTGGTGACCGGTGATAACTATGTATGCTTGGGTGGACAATATCTGCCAGTGGAAATATGCTGCAGCTCACAATTGAAATAATCGATATTGGTTTGTTAGATCTCTCCATGCGAATGACGAGCTGAGCTCGTCATGCATCTACTTGATGAAAATGTTGAGTATGAGCCTAGCTAGTTAAAAAAGAACTGCAACTGCCAATACAGTCTTGAATATGGCTCAACCTTCTCTTGTCACTGCATGCTTCACTTTAAACACCACATGGTGCAAGGAGCCTAGTTGTCTGCGAATGGACTTGATGTTGACTTCAAAAAGAATTTGGAAAACGCCCAAACATCGCCCTTAAGACTGGAATGCGAAAGCATTTGAAGATGCCTGGATTCTTCTCACACTTTCTCTGGCAACTGCAGTTTATGTAACCATAATGTTTACCGGGAAATGCTGGTGGCAAACGCTATGCACGAAGGCGAGCTTTCTGGTTTTTTTGATGGTGTACAAGGAACTGAGGGGGCTGCACCACTCCTATTAAGACAGACCTCAAACAGCAGCTGGAAAACGCTCTTTTGTTAAAAGGGGGTTTATGTTTGAGTTTCCGCTTAACAGAATGTTTTCCCGTATATTCAAATTAGAATCCGGTGCTATCATGTCTGTAGGTTGTGTGTAAGTCATACATTACGATTTTTCTGAAGCATTTTACTTTAAGAAATTCAATCAGTTCAATAACTTATTTGTGCTACACGGAGGGCCTGCGTGGTTGGGTATGCGTTGTTTGGAATGATTAATCCCGAAACGGCAGTCGACGTGGGACGCCGAACGCTGGATTTTCTGTGACACGGGGCCTTTAACATTGTCGCGTTAATAGCACCCTAATCGTAGCATAGTCTTGTGTACAATGCCACATTTCTTTGCATTCCAAACAAGAAAAAAACCTCTGAATGACAGAAAAGCTGCAACAAAGCTGCTTGTTTCACAAAAGCCTTTTTGTGAGAAACAGAATTACATGTACACAGTGCCTTTCCTAAAAAAAAATACCAAGCAATCTTATTTTCTGTAATACTGCCTAATTTTTGAAACCAAATATGTTTTTCATGCAAATTCAATTTTGGCTTTCCCTTAGAAACTCATCCATGTCATATGCACAAATAAATAAATCTGGTACCGTAGACAAGTATTTTTTTAGATTTTGACCCATTCCTAATGTTTTAAAAATGAGAGAGTTCTAAAAACTTTGGATTAGGTTAATAAACTTTTTTTTATTTTTCATTGCTATGTAAAACTTGAATATGTCAGAGTCAACCACAGCATGACCCCTTTATGTAACGGCTTGTCTACTAACCTTGCCAGCAATGTAGACCATCTTTGTGTCATGGTCATAATACGGAAACAGGACGCCTGATGAGGAATCAATGTTCTCTGTGCGAAGAGGCTTGGACAGATCATGCTGAAAGTACAAAAGCGAAGAACAGCATGGTCATTCAGGGAAAAAAGTGGTAGAATTGCAGTCATCGACAGTTTACAGAGTCTCACTGAACTTTGAAGCAGTAGAGTAGGGGGAAGGGGATAGAGGGGGCATTAATAGACGTGCATTATTACAATCAATATAAACAGGATAACAACTTAAAACAGAATAACAAGGCCAGAAGAGTTACAACAGTGACCCACGAGTCCCCAAGGCTCGACTTGCTAAGTGTGTAACGCTAGATTTGTCCAGCTTGCAGTTTTATTTTGCTTTTGTAGTCTTGACCATTCAAAGAAATTCAGCCACGCACTGACGTGGTCTAACACTTGTCGTTACTTCACTCATATTCTTTAGTAGCTTTGAACACACCATTCGATTTACCACAAATCATCAGTGAATAATGTGCGCTCCATTTTTATTAGTTTTGTTAGCCGTATATGAAGTTGACATGAAAGTTTCAGTTCATCTTCTTAAGGGCTCCTGTATTAGGGGTTGCTGCACAAAGTGTGGGGTTACGAGTTGCTGTTTTATTTCAGTACAAGTTGTTAGCCTTTTCAAGAACATTGGCAGACGACTGACATATGCAACTCGGTTTGGTACAGTTTTTGACAGCATGTTAATATTTCCATCGGGCAATGACTCACCTGAGACCAGACTGCCCATTGCCGGTCGCTGAATCGAGAGAAGCCGGTCGTAAAGAGGCGGCCGGTATCACCAAGGAAGACCACCTTGGATGCCTTGGAACCCTGGTGGCAGACGCCTTCCTGAAAAGTGCATCATCAGCCAGCACACTTAGTGACCTGGCAACATTCTTTTAATCTGTGAAGAAAAAAAAGAAAGGAAATACTAACATCTGAATTATACAGTGCCTAGAAAGTTCGTTAGTCGACATGAGAGTTATTTATGTATTTATTAGCATGCTAAATGCCCAGAACCATGAGAGAGCGAAGTGGTGCAGGTCGCAAGTATAGTAATAAGAGAGAATTCCTGGTTATTCCATATTAGCTAGCAGTACATGAAAGCCGACAATAAGTACGAGAAGAAGAGTAACCGAGGGGCCTAATTTTTGCAAGTCACAGCCATATGAAGCCAAAAGACAATGAAGCAAAGCAAAACATGGGGCCTCTTTGTCTCTTGTCTTCGTGCAGTTGCGACTAGACAGTGCAATGAATGGATGTAATTAACCAATTGAGTGCCAAATATTATTCACACCACATGGCCCTTCGTTTCGATTGTGTTACCCCATCCTCGTCTCATTTCTGCTTTTAATAGTTTACCGCTGAAAATCATGGCCGATTAAGCTACACTAAGTGTTACCATACACTCAAAGTAAGGCAAATCCTTCCATCTGGCATATTGCAGCAGGTGCAAGGCATTGTGCGCACAGCCAATGCGGCAATTCACAGCTCCTTTGTGTTGGCGCTTAGATGTTCTTTACTGAGAAAGTAAGTGAATGTTATGCTGGAATGCACAGCTCCATTCAGCAGCTATAGACCCCAAGGAAAATTATAATAGAAATTTCCATTGGGACTATACAAGAACTATAGGTCCAATAGCAACACGTACAGGTACCATATAGATTTATGTAAGTCTTATAGCTTCTTCTACAAGGCAGTACGATGCGCTGCAAAACAAATAAAACACTTTACGGGTCACAACTGAAGCAGTATAAGTAGTTAAGCTTGTATTGGACAAATAAAATGCTTTATAGGTCCCAATAGATGCAATAAACTTGTATTAGTAGTATTGCTCGGCAAAAAGCCAACCGGACAGGTGCGCCAAACATCGAGAATGAAGACACAGAAGGCTTCACTTTAATAAAATAATTGTGCTTTTTAAGTTGTATATTTGTTGCACTGAGTGTATTTAGGTACCGTTTGTTGTTTCATTGCGTAATTTCATAGAGAATAGAGCCGGCTGCTAGCATATGTAGGGTTTATACAGATGTGGTTATATATATATAGTAGGGGTGTGCGAATATTGAAATTTTCGAATACGAATCGAATACGAATAAGGCGAAAAACTGTCTTCGAATATCGAATCGAATATCGAATATGTACGTAGTATTAAAAAGTTGCAAAATATGGTAACAATAGCTTTATAACCCTTGTTAAAAACAATATTGCATTAATATTGCATTTTACAAGGCAGCTGCAGGTTAAAAAGACACTCATTACAGATAATGCACTCAGGTAATGACTCGTAATGCTCTCAATCAAGTAATGCACTTTTAGCGATTATCACGAAGGAAAATTAACTGCTCAACATGTTCAGAAAGTAAACGCTCTGTACTACGCACTGTGACATTTCAAACGGTAGAAAAGACTTTCACTTGGAACTGATGTGGTAGCGATGGCGATGTATGTACTTCTGGGCGAGTGTACTTAAAAGCGGGTACGTGAAGCGGCCAATGGACTGCCGCCACTCACAAGGATCCTTGCCCCTTTCGAGAAGATGCTTTTCGTGTAGTCTGTAAATTCCCCCTCAGAGGCAGATACCAAATGTGCGTTCTTCTTATCCATCACTAGACAGTCAAAAGCTTTCCATACAGTGGATACCACCAGCGGGCACGAACTCGACGCTTGTATGGCAGTGCCCTCACTGAGTTCTACGCCAGCTGCGTGGAGCTCCCTTGTTACAATGTCTTTCAGCCAGATCATCTAACCTGACGCCTGATGAACTGTGTCCTTAAAAAGCGGATCAAGAAAGATGGCCAAGTTGGCCACTTTGTCAAATTCGCACTCAGCAAAACGATTCTTGACACATTTTGCGAGATTGTTAGGAAATGCTGAGTTGCCTTTGCCATCTTTGAGGCAATGCAGCATTCCAAAAATAATTGGAATTCGACAGGACAATGAGGGATACTTTCCAGCACTTAAGATCACAGTTGCGTGAAGTAAGGTCTTCAATGCCTCCAAAAACTCCACTGCATCTCTTCACTTTGCAGAGTTAAAGGTATCTAAGCTCGTGTCCGAAACGGTGAGCTCAAGTCTGATGGACTCTTAGAGTTCAAGGAGCCTTGAGCCTTGAGGTACTGACGGTTCCATCTTCTGTGAACATCCTGCACAACATAGAGCAAGTATTTGTTAAGCCGTGTCTGCAGATCGTTCAGTCTTTTCTGTGCCCTAGGGCTATGCTTGTAGTGCCCTACACTCGCTTTTGCCTTCTTGCAGAGTATGTTGATTGCCGGAGTACACGACATTTCATGGCTGATCACTAGGTGCAGAGTGTGCGCAAAACAGGCTCGCTGGAGCCAAGGCAGTCTCCTGGCAGCCGCTCGGATATTTCAGCCGCTCGGATATTGCAGCCGCTCGGATACTGCAGCCGCTGAGATATTGCGGCCGCTGTTCGTCACCATGTACTTCCCGCAATCGATTGGTATCTCCCAGTCGGCGCATAGCTGCTCCAATGACGCAGCTATGTTCACAGCCGTGTGACTCTCCGGCATATGTCGCGTGTTCAAAGTGAACTTTTTCATGTCGAACTTCACCGCAGGAAAATGACGCGTGAGGCTTACAGAACCCTCGTCGGCACGCGGAGTCCAATTATCGCTCGTAATAGCGAGAGTGCTTGTTCCATGTTCAAGTGCTTCTCGCAGCTCGTGTCGTACCTTTGCTCTTGTGTCGTTGTACATGCGTGGGACGAGCACACGCGACAATTTTGTTCGAAATGGCTGACTGTAGCACGACTGCACAGCTGCTTCGATCAGTGCTTTGAACCGACATGGCAGAAATGGTGAAGAAATGAATGGCTGCCACATTCTGGTGAAGTGGTTTTTTTTTTCATCTGAGACAACGACTGCTGTCTCTGCTGAAGTATGTCATCCAGTGTCGGTTGATTCTTCATCGGAGCGTTTGCGGCGGCCTCTTTTTTGTACTCTTCCATCAACAAGGATGCTTTTGCATGTGATTTTGAATAATAGTGGTCATTCCCGTGGACATTTTAAGAGCATGTTCGCACGACTTGCACCGAGCTGTCGACGGCGAGAGGTTTGTGTAGTACCACCAAAGGAGACTTCTTCCGGCTTTCTTTTCTTGCTTGCTCGCTGGCTCGTCATCTGCAGTTGATGTCATTCTTGGAGAACACGGCTGATCGAGGGCTGTATCAGCACTGAGATAGTTGCAAATAGCGCAATGGTGAAGTTAGCGTGTTTTGCGTTTGTGTCATGGAGAAGCAGCGCAGCTGGTAGCAAAGAGCCGGCGATTACATGAGAAAAGCGGGAACACAAGGCGGGAGTAGTCGACGGCGATGCTACGTTCTCCTTGGACATAATTTTTTTCTTTATAATATTGAAGTTAAAGATTGTCCAGGTAACACTTTTGGGATACACATTTTATCGCATATAGTTAAAGAGCCCCACAGGACATCATATATGGTTATGAAAGAGCCATAGAATAAAGCTTGGTAAAAAGAAACTGAAACTGATCGTGTCTCGCGGGCGTCATGCAGATAGACTGAAACAGAGCGTACAAATAATGAGCCGGTCATGCGAAGTTCTCAGTGAATAAACATGATCTGAGGAGAATGCGAAGCAAGCATATAATTCGTTACTTGTTCAATTATTCCATCTGTCAGAATATTCGCCGCTTCTACCGTCATTCGGCCCTCTTCGAATATTCGGGAATTTACGAATATGCATTGCACGAATCGAATACGCTTCGAATAAGGAAAATATTCGATTCGTATTCGAAATTTCGAATATTCGCACACCCCTAATATATAGGCCACTGTTGCCATCTTTGGTAAGACAGCAGCAGCAACCATGATCAGCAAAGTCCGGGAGGGTTCACCTAGAAAGCCTCACTTTAAGATGATCAATTAATGCATCTTTGTAGAACAAACTTCTTTTGTACACAGTGCTCCCATCTACAGCAATACACTTGTAAGCTAATAGGCCAATGCAGGCTATCAGTGAATCAAGTCTATTCATTCACAGACCAATAGCGGCCATCTGTTTTTGTCAGTGTGTCAAGTTTTTTTTTTTGTAGTCCAATGGACTGATGCATGCCATCAGTTTTACCTGTGTATCAGGTCCATTGTCTCATAATGCAATGAGATGAAACCAATAAAACTTCTCTATTGAAATTTTTGCTGGGGAAATGCACAGCAACTATATCTGCTGTTCAGTTGCCATGAAGGAGCCACAGGCTTCGATAGCTTTGGGAGCTTTTGCTGCGGGAAAAAAAAAATTATGCCGATCACATGCACTGCCGTAATCAGTGATATGCAAAGCATTAGAAGTTAGGACATGGTGTGTCACGTTCCTCACTGGCGGCAGAATCGCGAGTGAAATTGAATCTCACCACCTACTGCACTGTGTTCCTGAGAGTATTTGGTACTGGGCCACAGCCCATGGCCAGATGGCCAGATTCAGGAAAGTAAATACATACCTATCACATTCATTACAGCTACTTAAAGAAATGGGCTACGCGATGTGAAGATAAGACCAACAGTGTTTTTATCAGGACATTTTGTACAAACTGGAAAATTTTCAGTTTTCGATGGTTGGCTAATTAATGAAAATCAACTACCTAAATTAATAAACACCTGTATAAGCGTACTCAAATGTCAAACTGTGCATCACATTTGAAAACATCCTGTTCAGTAGTTTCCAGCTTGCTACGTTCTTCCTATTATCTTTTTTCCCTGTACAAGGATGTGAAACGAGTGCATGCCTGGGTGTATCACGTGTGCTACAGCAGTGCCAGTTAGAGGGATATGCAATGTGGCCGACATGGCAACCGTGAAAAAGTGGCAAGGCAGTGGGGTAGCTGTTGGCTGTTGTTGTAAGCAAGCAGCTGCGCAACACTGTATGCTAAATCAGTGTGCAATAGCTTAGTGCGGTGATAAGGAGATGTAGGACCAAAGCGACGAAAAAAAAAATGGATTGTTGCTGTTGGATTGCCACCTTATCACTTTTACTCGACTGTCAAGTCTGCCATTTAGCAGTGTTAGTTCTCTGAGACAATTTTTGAGAGCACCGCTGGCACGCGTGCAGAGCATACGGCCCGAGCTCACTTCTTTGTGTTTTGGGGCTGTAGGGGTTGAAGGACGGACTTCGTGGATGAAAACCCAAAACTTGGGAGGATTTATTCTACATTATTTACAAGGAGGTGAGGGACAAGTAACAGTCGTACAGTCATTACGGGCCGGCAGCAACTCGGACGCTGCGGCCCGCGGCAAGAAGTTCGAGAGAGGTGAATCAGGGAATCAGGGAATGCTCCAGAATGCTCAGGTCTCTCTGGAAGGCTTCTTATAAACCCTTCGAGCACTGGAAGTCACGTCATGTTTGACCAATGGGAGAGTCCGTTCCGATGACGCCACTTTCAGCCAATGGTAGGCGCCCGTGCGATGGTGTCATACCCGGCGAAGAGAGTCGGCGCCTGGTCCTCCTCTCTTGATCCCTTGATCCCGGTGCTGCGCTCTTGCCTCGCAGAATTGCAATCCACTTCTAAGCTGGAGAAGGAGGGGGGGCGCTCATGCTCCATTGCACAAGGGCCCACCTGCTCCCGGTGGCTCGGCTCCTGCAGTGGTGGCAAATGCCTTCTTCAAAGGCGAAGGGGATGATTGGGCTTCATTGTCCGAGGCCCCCGTCTAATCCCGGCGGCGCACGACCTGGGGGCCGCAAACTCGTTTGCGCTTATCTGGTGCTCCTCTGGAATGTGCTTTCCTGCTTCTGCATTCCTCAATTAGCTGTGCTGCGTTTCGAAGTGGTTTGGGGAACTCGAAGTAACCGCAGGAAACAGCTCCATATCTAACAGGGCACATCTTTTAAATGTGGGAAAACATTACTAGGGGAAAACGTAGTGAGCTGAAACTTTCGAAAAATTATGTTTTCAAATGCCATGTGCAACACACATTCAAGTTTATCCAATTCTGTGAGTATTTAATTAGTGTAATCAGTTGTGACTAATCATAGTCATTGATAACATAAAAGGCATTCAGTTTACATGTGGCGACTGGTAATGACACATTGCTGATGCCATCCTCGTGTCTCGTACCTCCCTCGTACCTCGTCTCTTGTACCCTGCTTGGCCTGTGTTGCCTGGAACACCCTGCATAACAGGTTACAATGCCCAACCCTGTGTGATGATGACCAACACCATACAGTGAAGTGGTTCGAAGAGCAATAATTGCAACGCCCGGTGCCGCCCACTGCACATCTGTGGTGGCTCAATGGCTACGGTGCTGTGCTTCTGCCGCATTTCCACTGCACCAAAATGCTTAACCGTTCGTGTACTTCAGGTGCACATTAAAGAGAACCGCAGGGGATGAAAATTAATCGGGATTCCTCCACTATACAGCGTCTCTCATAATCCACTTTCACTGTGGAGTCTTGGGACATTAGTACATCTGTTCGCTCTACAGACCTGCTGTGCCTCCTACCGGTGAGGTGTGGCAAAACGCACCAGACGGAATGTGCGGGGTGGAAGGTGGGTGATTGAGACAGAGAACACAAGAAGAAAAAAAAGGGGGGGGGGGTGAGACATGAGATCTAATGCCTCCTGTAGAGGCTTACCCGAATAACGCTGCCTGCCCTGGGGTCGATGATTCGAAGCTTCTTGTCCTTGCACGTCGTCGCCAGCAGGCTGCCGTCGCGGTTGAACGACATGGAGTGGATCGATTCTGGGTGGCAGTCAATGGTGCGCACCACTTCGCCGTGGCTCACATCCCAGACGAGGATCTGCATAGTGGTAGTGATGGTTAGTGACATCAAAGTTACTGACAGTAGTGATAAATGCAGTCATCTTTGTCGAGCATTCATGCAACCGCTGGCACGGAAGCGCGGCTCTAACAAGAGGCTACGTCATACATATGCTTTATATGGGTAAAAAATACGGTAAGGGCACTGCGGTGTATGCGAGTAAAACCGACACTTGCCATTTATCAAAGCGTGCACGGTGTTGCAGTTAACACTCACATCTTCCAATATGCCAAACGTCCGTCATAGAAAAGAGCTCTCATTCGTCATGGCTTCCCTGATGTTTCACCTTCCCATCGTTTACAAGCTCGCCTCTTTCCTTAGCGACTGAACAACCCAAGGAGGCGCTCTGTGTCATAAGTATCTGGTGCGGTAGCCGAGTTTTAACTTAGGAAATAAAGGGAAAACTTTTTTTTTTCTTTTTCAAGCGGCTCGTCCGAACGTAAATGGGGGTGGTGCTACTTGACACGTTGTGCTTTGAGTTTTGTATACTGACACAGAAAGTATATAACGAATCATCGCGCTCGTCAAGTTTCGAGTTCGTACGTTTCAAACGTTAGAAATACTGGCCGTTCAGCTGCACGTTGTACACATTCGCACTATTCTCACGGCTGCATTTTCACGTGCCGCAAGTGTGAAAAGTAGTTACCGCAGCACAGGCAACTAAACCGATAAGTTAGCTTCTCTGCACAATGACTAATTGTGAGGCGAAGCAAGCTTTACAAACTCTGCCGGGGAAGTTCGCGGTTTTTAACTTTTGCGCCAACCACTAATTGCAGCCAATGACCTTTCGCACAGACTACCAACGGAATGTATTTTTGGCGATCAGCAGCAAACACAGTCGAACGCCTCTACAACGGACGCTTCTATAGCAAAATGACTTTTATAACGAATGATTGATTAAGTACCGGCGGAATTTCTATCTTCCATATGTATTGCTAACCCGTCTACACCGAAGACCGCTATAACGAATTTGCCTGTACGACGAAGGAGTCGGGCTTTCCCGACGGTTGATTTGTTGCTTCACAATTAACGACCAGTACTCACGTACGGGGCAGAAACCTGGAGGCTTACGAAAAGGGTTCTACTTAAATTGAGGACGACGCAACAAACTATGAAAAGAAGAATGATAGGTGTAACGTTAAGGGATAAGAAAAGAGCTGATTGGGTGAGGCAACAAACGCGAGTTAATGATACCTTAGTTGAAATCAAGAAAAAGAAATGGGCATGGGCAGGACACGTAATGAGGAGGGAAGGCAACCGATGGTCATTAAGAGTTACGGAATGGATTCCAAGGGAAGGGTAGCGTAGCAGAGGGCGGCAGAAAGTTAGGTGGGCGGATGAGATTAACAAGTTTGCAGGAACAACATGGCCAGAATTAGTACAGGACCGGGGTAGTTGGAGAAGTATGGGAGAGGCCTTTGCCCTGCAGTGGGCGTAACCAGGCTGATGATTAAGATTAATTAACGCTACGTAGTGGTTGCGTCGCTGCCCTCTGAACAGGCGTCACCGAGATCCACCCTGCTCTAGCGCCAACAGCAGTGCTAGCTAAGCACTTGACGAGCGTGTCGATGTCAGAAGTAGTCTTGCTACACTGCTCCGGGAGTCGCTGAACTCGTACTCTGCATTTTTCTTTTGTTTTGAGCGCATCAGCGGGTGCGACGCAGTACTTCGCAGCTGATGACGACGTGATGATGTAATCGGAACCGACTACTGACGACGCCTTCAGCGCTATCGAATGCGGAAAGTACGACAATATCAAGGAAGGAAACAGTGACGAAGATCTTGCTAACGAACCAAGAATTTTGATGCAAGAGAGGCGATGGCGCCATTCCACGATCCGCAGCTTTACTTTGCGTAGCTTCAGCGTTTCACCGCGCAGCATGCTGGGAACCTCCGCGCAATAAAGGTTGGCCTTTATTTCACCTGACATATTCGTCAGACGAAGCGTGTACAAAAAACAAACAAACAAAATATGGGCTACCTATTTTCCTTACTCTCTCTTGAATTCATGTTAAAAAAGGAATTCGTTTGTTGAACGTGCTTAGCAAATTTTCTTCTGTTATCCTTGACTAGCTAATTAGCCAGAACTGAGTACCTTAATAAATACTTGCACAACTTGATAAGGCTGAACGTGAATTGTGCGTCGCATTTGAAAACATAATTTCTAAAAGCTTCAGCTCGCTACGTTTTCCCGCAGTAACTTTTTCCGCAATTTTTACAAGGAGATGACCTGTATGACGAATTTTTTTGTAGTTCCCGTGCATGTCGTTATAAAGGCGTTTGACTGTACTAGTAATCTATTAGCTGTTGTATTATGTTCATTCGAGTAAGCCAATGCCGGTTCCTTTAGAGGCTCTTTCCCATCCGTCGAAACGGGCAATGTTGAAGAGCTGTGGACTTACGTGACCATTGCGAGAAGTGAAACTCGGTATCGTCTTTTGTCTAGACACACTGAAGTTAAAGCACCGTTTCGAAATTCATATTTGCGTGAAACTGCGACGCACAAGCTGAGCGAATTGGAGGTCGCGCTATTGTTGAACATGGCGTCCATCCAGGGCAAAGTGCCAGCAAAGCGGGCTTCCCCCCGCAAAGCTTCTTGCTGTGGAGAAGCAAACTTTAAAGAGCTTTACGGCGCACAGAGGGACAGTTGAAACTGAGATTGAGTTTATTGTCTTTAATTTAACAACGACAACAACAGTAATAATAACAATTAAGTGCTAGAAACAAGAGATGAAAATGAGCCCAGCGACGTGATTGGCGTGTTGATCCGGGTAATTAGGGTGTAAGATTAAAAATAACAATAACGGAGAATAACTGCTTTTTAAATCTGTAAAAATGAAAAAAAAAGGAAATGTAAAATACAACCCTTGTTCATGCAACAAGGCAGCAGTCACAGAATACTTAGATCAGCAGCTTGACTGGGTGGTTACTCCTTTACATGGCAGCAGCGACGGCAGTGTGCGAAGTAATTTAACAACACGCACAGCTACTATCGAGGACTACGTACACCGATAATAGGCTCACTCGGAACATAGGCGGTGTAAAAAAACAAAAGAACAAGCACAGTTAACGCCTCACTACCATAAAATACAACGCGACTGTCACAAAAAAGTAAATCTCGCAGCGCTTCTCTAGTCGCGAGTGGTCAACGAGGGAGAGGGGGGCGAGGCTGACCATGTGGTCGAATCCGGTGCTGAGCAGGATGTTCTCGGCGGTCGGGTGCCACTCGACGTAGCCGACGCGCCTCCGGTGTCCCCGCAGGTCCACCAGCGGCTCCACCAGGTTCGTATTGCGAGGCAGGCCTTCCTCGGGAATGTACCAGATCTTGACCTGCGTTGATCGGTCCAATCGCGCTTGTGTGGCGGGTGAACGCGAGAAGGGCGCGGCAGAGACTCGTGCCCCTCGTTACGTGCCGACACACGTGACAAACGGGTTATAAATGGGTAAGTACATCTACTACTGGAGAAATCGTGGCAAAGCTTCAGGGCTGGTGAGTGTCTAACTTTCTTATCACCAGCCTTCTGCAGCGCCTAAGCAGACGACGGGTGCACCTTGGTGGTTAGCGGATATGACGCCGCCGTTTCCGATTTCCCCCCCCCCCCCTTTTTTTTTATAGCGCGTTGCGGGCAGCCGCTTAATCTCTGAGGTCATGCCGAGGCGCGGCGCTGGTTCTCGACGGTCTGGGTCATGCGTCACTTCCGGTGAGCGGCAAGGGCGTCTTCTTTTTCTAAATTTCAGTTTCGCTATCAAAAACTATTTTTGCGAGCTTTTCGTGGCGTAAAATTTTGCACGGAGGCTGCTCCCGTATCTGCACTAGTGAACAAAAAGATGTAATGTTTCGCATTTCGGCTTCGCGAGCTAAACTACTCGGAAGGGCGTTATGCCAGACCACTAACCTAATGTCTTTTAAACGTGCGCACTACCATCGTACTTTACGGCGTGTTTGTGCACAGCATAGCCCGCGCGCCGTGCCCATACCTTACGTATTTCAAGAATGTGTATGTCACAAGGAAACCGTAATATCAACCAGTAGTGAAACTATGTGCGCGCTAGTGAGATAAATTTTAATGGTGGGTGGGGAGGTTAGCCGAGCAAGAGCTTTGGCATGCTATACTCTGCATGTTTAATGTATAACAACAGATCAAAAGACGAGAGAAAAAGAAAGAGCGCACACCTATATCTAATGGCAAAGAAATTCGGAAAAATTCGGAAACTGGAAGCAGTGAGCACCGTGAACTGAACAAGTTGGGCTCTGTGGCACCGTCAATAAATAAAATGTTATCCATTTAGTGGAGCCAAAATGACAAGATCTATAACATTCCTTTTTCCGTTTTGTTTTGTTTATTGTCTACAGTGCCGTAGAGCTCAACTTCCTTTTTTTTTTTCAGTTCACGGTGCTCTCACAGGGGCCAGTTTCTGAATTTCTTTGCCAGTAGATATAGGTCTGCGTTCTTGCGTGTACAACGTCATAAAAAAAAAAGCTTTATTTGGTTGGTGTACGTCTTTCTTTGCCAAAGCTGGGCTTCTTACGAGGTCAAGAATTTCGTTGCACTTTCCTTCAACATGAAGGACAGTCGCGAACAAGCTTCAGCCGTCTTTTGCGATAAATAAAATTTATGTAGCTTTATTTCTTTTTAATTCTTCCCTGCATAGCTGCATTGGACAATACGTTTTTTTTAAATTTTTAATTATGGGGTTTTACGTGCCAACACCATTTAATGATTATGAGGCACGCCGTAGTAGGCACGCCGTAGGCAAGAAAGAGCTGTGGGCGTCGATGTAGACACCACGTACCACCGACGTCGGCGCCGGTGCATCTTTGTGACGTCGCGGTCTGAGTGTGATCTACATGTTCTGGCACGATCGCTGTAGGCTGGCATTTCAACCGTATAGCACAAGCCGCAGTGAGTTTCACAAGTAACCGACGCATAACCTGTTTGACCAGGCGCTCCTACGCAAATCTGTAAGATTGCACGACTAATTAATTATAGACATCTGGTTCTCTAATTTCGCGCAGAAAGAGGCAGGCGAAGGCGCGCAACAACAACAACAACAACAACAATAATAATAATAATAATAATAATAATAATAATAATAATAATAATAATAATAATAATAATAATAAGACGACGATGAAGAAGAAGAAGAAGAAATCCTGCTGCTTACTGTGCAGTCGTCTGAGCAGGAGGCGATGACGTTGTCGTTGAAGGGGTTCCATTTCAGGTCCAGCACCGGTCCTTTGTGGCCCGTTACCTTGCCAGCGGATACCTCTACCCTGCCAGTCTGCTCGTTCCGGAAAGGAGAGGAAGCGGAATAAGAAGCGAGAACAGCCGTTTCACTCGTCGGAAGTACTTGCCAAATTAGCGTTAGTCGTTTCTACACACCGCCAAGACGTTCGCTCCGCCAGAAAAATAGTTCGCTTTTACAAATCTCTACGAGGACGTTTATCCTTTTACATCGCCAGTGTTTGACACCTTGCACAATCAGGAACCTTCACGATGCGCGTTTCTTTGCTTTTGTTTGTTTGGCTTAGTTTTCGGTAGACTGAAAGGACAATGATCGCGTGCGCGTTGTTTGTTTCCGTAGATCAATAGGAAAAAGCCACTTAGCCAGTGAAGATAGAGACTCGAGCTTCTGTCGGGAAAAACACGTTATTGTAGTACAAAAACAGGGGCTTCTCGAAATGCCTCCTTACGGTCATGTCACCGAGGGAACGATGAGATAACGCCTGGGTTTCGCTCAAGGAGGTTAAAGAAAAACTGCTGGAGTGGAAGTTCTATGGGCTCGGGTGAAGCCGGCGGCGGTCATCTTTAGGGGAGCAAGAAGCGGCTTGCCAAGGGCTTCGCAGCGCTGTTCCAGCGGTTTTTAATTGCTTAGCGGATTTTTTCAAGTTCTAATGCAACGCTGTGGGCTATGAGGCGAGCCATATTGGAGGTCTCCGAATCGCAGATATCCCAGTACTGGGGAATATTTCCATTTAATTTTTCGGTATGAATATGCAGCTGCCACAAAGTAGAGAAAAGGTATCGCGCAATAATTTGCGTTTATTCAACTTGTTTAATGCAGTGCAGAAATTGATCAATCATGAAAACTGTCAGAACAAGAAGCAATTAAAAACTGAAAATGTAGTATGAAGTATAGCGACACATAAGCAACAAACATAAGTGTTCATTTTTAACTTCACTGTCATCTGGTGTCGTCGGTGCTTTAACATCCTCATTGCATGGGAGATCTCGGAACTTTGGTGGCGGCCGTTCCCTTTTAGCCTGAAATACAAAATTTTCCTTTATTCTAGAGCAAGGCAATGCTAACCTGCAACCTTGCTTAAATGAGAAGGATAACGCTAACACATGTCAACTGCTTGTACGTCAACTTTCCTAAAAACACCCGAGCGCGCTAGCACATGTTGGGATCCGCACAGCAACCGCGCACAGCAAGATACGACGACCCGAACAAACGCACAAGCTGGGGCGGCTGGCGTGCTTTTGCCCCCAGTAAGATTGCGACGCGGCGCCTTCACTTGACGGACACTCCCCTCCACTCCAGCAGTTTTTTCTTTTATATGCTTGATTTGGCATTCTCGGTGTGGGTATATATAGCGTGTTTGTACCATAAGGTGGAACTTATACTGCGTGCCCGTCTCCAGCCTGATCGCTCGCTATATAAGGCAACTTGAGCGATAAACACACACGTGTGGCCAAAGCATCCAATCTGGATGACGACATCCCACATCAGTAAGTTATATGGCCGCTCGTGGCAGTTGAGTCGCATGTAAGGGCAGTCTTGGTGCTAGGACGTCCAACGACAGATCGGATGGTTCATACACACCGGTCCGAGAAGCGGACAGGTGCGCGCGCGGATGCAAAGGCGAGCGCGGCAGCCGTGTCGGTCCTCCGAGATCGCACACCGGTGCTGCGCAGTCTCGGAGGCCACATCGGTGGGATCACTCACGTGTTCGACGGGCAGCACGAGGAAGGACCCTCCGCCGGCTGTCTCGGTGACGATGGCGATGAACTTGGGGTTGACGGCGCAGAAGTGGCTGTCGTGCGCGTCCTTGGTGATCTTGACGCACTCGTAGCACTGGCCCTTGCGCGCCGGGCTGCCGAACACGTGGCGGAACTTGCTGCTCCGCACGCCCCGGAAGCTCGTCTGCGCAATCGCGGTCCGCCCACGATGGCGCCCGGCTCAGAGTCAATCGGGTTCGCTCGTTACCGTGACGTCATGGCGGAGGCGAGCACCTCTCGGTTACAGTGTACCAGAATAGGTATCTCGGTAAACTATTGTTTTGAAGCGCGGAAGCACAGAAGGCACAAGTGCGCAGCGTGGTTTTGCAAGCGGAACTTCTACTGAATCCATATAAATTGTGACCGAGCCGACCGCGCATATACTACAGGGCCGGCATTCACAAAGGTAAGAGCCTTCAGCAGTTGTCCACCTCGGAGTTCGTGTGGCTGTCAGGATGTCACGAAGACTGGCACGCTCAAACGAGGACCAATGATGAAACGCCCTTACCTAACAGAAGCCTTGTGAATACGCGGGTTTACTTTCGTCCACGCGGGCACACCGGCTATTTAGTGTTTTAGCTTGCACCGTAACGTAATTTCCTTCAGAGAATACCGGAACACCGGTGACGTAGAAGGTAGCGAGATAGCTGGTGGCGACATCATGTGACAGTTTGTTCAACCACAACGTGTTAGGAAAGCATTTGCATTGCTTTACGATCAAGTGTCTTCTTCAAAGTAAACAAAATAAAAAATACGCGCTGCATAATAATTATGTTGCTAGTGAAGTGGCAGAATATAGTCGATCACTGCAGTAGTACATCTGTGTGCTTAGGTTAGGCCCAACGTCACCAGGTGACACCACGATCCCTGCTGCTAACGTCCACGTCTCCGGTATTCCATAGAGAGCGGCGTGCGTTCTTATGAAAATTCTATTTTGACTATCTTCCCTACGGATGTACTCCGTTTGTGGTCTCTTTTACAGCGATTCTCTTTTCCGCAGCATTTTGCGGAAATTCTTGGCGAAAAAAAAAAAGCGGGTCTTACGCCCGGGAAACCTGGCGAAAGCATGAAACTATGCTTACACGCTCAAGAAGGTTTTAAGAAGCCTCGTATGTATAGCGTGCAGTGTGCAAAAGCAAACATAACAATAAGCCACGCGCAAACTGAGAAGGTGCCATGAAGAAACAAGCCCGCGACAACGCTCCCAGTGCCACGGTGCAGAAGTGTACTGTACTTTTTTCTTTCTGACGAGCCTTCTGAATTTTAGGTTTATAGGCAAAAGAGTAGAGCGGATTCTGAAGCCAAAAAGCTGCTTATTAACCTGGTTTACCGAGGCAGTTTGCATTTTAAGCCGGTTTTGGTTCAGTAGCATTAGAACATCGAGCAAGGGTGACGTCAGAGAATTGCACGAACTGCACATATTTGTATGTTTTGCATAAAAGCTTGACCCCGCGTGTATTTTGCACATAGTGTCGTAGTATGGTCGTGTTTTATAACGAAATCTGCGAAGTTTTCTAAATCCGAGACGTACATATGTTGTTCCTGGGCACGGAGTAAACATTATTATTATTATTATTATTATTATTATTATTATTATTATTATTATTATTATTATTATTATTATTATTATTTGCTGCGAGAATATTACCATTTCCATGTTTCTTTTTTTTTTCTTCTTATAACTGCCTCACGAGGCCCGTCAACTTTTGCCTCTGACAACACGTCTCCGCTTAGCATTCAGCAACATCCTGCTGTTCGTAAGCGTTATAATAGCGCTCTTAACGCTACAATGCAAGGCTTACAGCATCGACCCACCACTACCGTGTAACAACGCTAACCCCATGCTCAGCCGGTACACATCCCATCATTGGAATACATTCAGAGTTCAGAGTACTTTAGTTGAGGGACTGATACTGCGTATTACAGACGCGTTAGAAGGACACCGAAGAGAGATATGTTTAGTTCAGCCAGATTTTAACATTGCGATTCTATACAGTTAGCTGCCTTTTAATGATGGCAAAAGTGGAATTCTTAGTCCGGGAAGCAAGCTAATCAATTATGTTAGCTTCTAATGGCGACGCCATCTCAAGGTATCCCGATGCAAACAGCATAGTGACGTCAGAGCTTGTGACGACGCCTGGTCGAGGCTTGCTAACTGCTAGTCGTAAACACTGCGAAATATGTGCTGCAGTTCACCAGCAGAATTGACAAAAACAAAGAGTTCTGCCTTCATTTCCTCCGCAAACAATTCATACCTTTTTCGTTGTAGAAACAGGCGCAGGCTAATTGTTATGACAAACATGCTAGCCTGGTCCACCAAGAATTAGCAGCTATTACAAGCTTCGTGAATTGGGCTTCTGAATGAATTATCAAATGAGTACCTCTAGTGTCCCCTTATGTGAGATACTAAAAAAGAAACATTCAGAGGAAGCTTTAGCGCTGGCGCTCCTGTCTAAATACATGGGAACAGAGAAATCGTTTTTCTTGGCAACCAATGCACCAAATTTGGTGAGGTTTGTTGCATTTCAAGCAAAACGTTACATTCTAGTGACTACTGGAAGATAACGTTTTATTTAAGTCGGCAACTTCTTTAAATAAAAATTGTTGAAAATTGCAGATTTACAGAAAACAAAACTAGCGAGTTTCGGATTCTATAATTCAGCAACGAAAAAGGATATCACAATTTTGTAACCTGTATGTAATAGCACACCGGAAGCTGACAAATTGATTTATTATGCAAAAGCGTCGTAAAAATTGTAGCAAGTTCACCTCTAATATAAAGTGATATATCAAACTTGTCCCATTTAGATTCTCTAACGGATGAAGTTTACATTACTGCGCTATTTGTTTTTGGTGGAGAGTTACGAATTTGTAAACTTCGTTCTCCTGATTTTTATTTGTTAACCTTAAAAATTTTTGGAATTTTTTGTAAAAACTCCAGTGTCTAAATTAAAACTTTTCTCCTGCGGCTGCTGGAATTTAGCTTTGTCTACTAAATACAACAAAGTTCATTCAAATCGGTCCAGATGTTGCCTCATAAAGACATTTCTTCGTTCTACGTTTATTTGAATAGGCATCACCAGAGTTGGCCTCGAGATATAGCGTAGCTCAAGCTTAACAAGCATTATTCGAAATTCTGCTTTTAATAGTTAGCCCCCAAAAGTTACATTGCTGAAAAAGGATATGCACCAAACTCTGCTCCTCCTGCAGCCTCCCCCCTGCCCCCCTCCCCTTTTTAAAAAAAAAACATTTTTTTCGCCGAAATTAAATTTCAGCGCCGGTACGTCAATGTGATGTCACGTACTTTAAAGCAGTTTGTCCTACTTAGGTCGCCTTGGCGCAGGACAGTTTGACAAGCTTGCTGCTTTGAGTCTGTAGTTCCTTTGGATAGCAATCTAGGCAGTTATCAGTAAACAATTAACTAGGGCCCCAAGCAGACGCTGTCAGAATTCGTGACGCCAGAGCATGCTGTTGCGGGAGCATTAAGAGGTCGTCGCCACATGCCTTACGTGTAGAGAGTTGAAGCGTGTCCGCTATTCCGGCAAACCGGGACGGTTCGGGCGGATTACCGGATGGTCGGGGGCGTAAACGTGAGCGGCCGGAGCAGTGCAGCCACCTGGTGTTGTAGAGCTCAATCAGACAAACACAGAGCTAAAATTGCAGCAACCTACTTTATTATGCTTCGCTGCTGGTGCAAATTTTGGCAGCGGCGTAATTGTGCTGTCGAAACCTTACACCCCAGCTAAGAAGAATATAGTAATTGGCTCTGTGTTTAGGTGGTTGAGCTTTTCACCACCAGCTGGCGCCACCAATCTGGCCGATCACGTTTACGCCCCCCGACCATCCGGTAATCCGCCCGAACCGCCCCGGTTTGCCGGAATAGCGGACACGCTGAAAGCCTCTAGTGTCTTTTCCAGCTTACCGAGCCGCCGCCTCTTACGCTACGAGAGAGGCCATGTAGCTATTACAACAGGAGCGCCATTGACTAATAGAGCTTAACTTAACACATCCCTTACTGGTGTCCCCTTTAAAGAGCATCTCTGAGGCATTGTAAGCGCCCTTCGAGAATGAGGAAGGTTTGGGCGTATATACCTGTGTGTTTCCTTTCTCACCCATGCTCGTGGAATCTTCCAACAAATCACTGCCGAGGGAAAGGGGAAAAAAAGAAGCAGAACAAAAGGCAGGCGTGAACGTAAAGCAACGTGGGCGTGCTCGAAAACGCTCGGTAGCGGCGCAAAAAAAGAAAAAGCGTACCAGCAGCGCGCAAAGCAGAAAAATTGAGAGTTTTAGCTTGTCCGTAAAACGTACTGCAGGTAACGGAATACCGGGTTATCTGATACGTAAGCGTGAACAGCCGATTCGTAGGCGCCATCTTGCAGCGGACAGTATACAACCAGGGAAGACACGGAGCTTTATTGCGGTGACCAATCTTATTATGCTTAAGTACTGCTACAAGGCGTCGGCAGTGGTGCTTTATAGCATCATCATCATCACCATCATCTGCCGTCCGCGTCTCCCGGTAATCCGTGAAGGGCAATACGTATGCGGGACGAGCTAAGACTCTCTAATAATTAGCTCTCTAATAATAAGTTAGCTCTCACTCAATCGTTCACCTTCAATCTCTCACTTCTTTTCCTCAAAAAAACCGTCTTTTCATTGTATTAAAGCTCCAATCCTTTTCTAGACGAACTAAACGCAGACGTCTTCGCTCACAGCTATAAAGCAGGAACTACTACTCTTCAACACGGACAAAGTACAGTCGGCCTTAGAAGTTTACGGACCGCGGGATCTGAGAAAACGAATAATTTTCGAACATTTTTGTAACTGTATAGTCGATGAAACCGCGCAACATCGCGTTGTTCGCTAGTACATGCTGGAAGTGCAGAATATCGGAGGCTGCGTGCCCGGGCAGCGGAGACATCCAGCTTTCTCTCGCGTCTCGCGGTTCGTGAACTTTTGATGCCGGCTGTACAGTGCTGTTTTCTTATTTTTTTTTCCCCGAGTTCATGGGTGCCGTCATCTTGGGCTGTCACAGGAACAACTGCTGAATTTAGAATGCATTGGCACGGATTAAGGTGGTCGGGAAACACCGCGATCGCGTCGGTATAATCATTTTCATACATACGAATCAATATCAGTACAGTGTATTGGTTGTTGGTGGGTGTTTAAAAACGCAGCGTTAGCAGCCCCTGATGACAGCGCTCTCAGTGCTTCCGCCAAAAAAAAAAAATGCCTGTTCCGTAAGACTTCGCCGGCCCAACTACGCGTACTTCCACTGGAAAGAAAGGTGAACGCGTCAAGCGTCCCCGGCGTTTTACTTCGAGTGTACATATGACTGCTAGTTGGCTTTCCTACGCGACTTCATGTGAGGGGACTGAGGCACGCTACGTACTCCTGTGAGATGCGAGACCCCCACACATGTCACGTGACACAAAGGCCGAGAATGGATGTGTTTTGGTTCAATGAGTGGCAAGTTTCTGATTTCGACTCTTCGTCAGATTGTCTCTCCCCTCCTTACCTTTTCTTTTTTTCAACCTGTTCGCACTATTCCCACCGCTTTTATATGAACTCGCATGACGTCCCCTAGGTCATATTGTAGTCCCATTCACAGCTTCCGCTGTGCTGCTGGATATAAGCGGATCTAAATAACGTGCTGCTTTTCGCCGTGATGTCTGTCTTCGATGACGTCGGTACATAACCCCTGCACCAATACGGTAAAGTTAGCTCTTATGGCTTGCCACTTGGTCACATTTCGCGATCACTGCGATAGGCAACGCACGCTTTCCAAACAGGCTATTCGCTAAATACTTATTACCTCTCTCTCTCTCTCTCTCTCTCTCTCTCTCTCTACGTGCGTTTACTGCGCCACGGAGTCGTCCGTGAGTGAGCCGGCAGGGAAGCAAATGAACGCATGGGAACAAAATCGTCAACGGCTTCAGCGGCAAGGTGTAGAGGTATACGTTTTCCGCCAGCACGCCAAATTTCAATCGCTGACGAAAAGACGCTTCATATTGTCAGAACCCTGCAGACACCCGCGCCCCTCATTCATAGCGCTCTGCAACTTTCCTCGAGGTTATCGCTAAAGACAGTGCGTCTATCGCAACGTTCTCGGAAGTTTTTCCCAAACGTCCACGAGCGTCAGATATGCTACGCGCAAGAAACCGACTCATAGCGTAGCCGGCAGCTCGTCGAAGTAGCTGGTATGCCTGTACTTAAACATGTTCCCCGGCAGTCTCTATAGGCGCGTGTCAACCCGCTCTAATAAAACGCAAGACGATTCGTATTCCGAGGTCGCCGTTGTGTATTGAAATGATCGTGTGTGCTCACGTTACCGTCGGTGCACGCCGCCCCACGTGAGTGTCGTGCTTGCGCACCAAGGTCGACGAACTTCCGACGACACCGCGATTTCAACGACTACCGTTCCAAGCGCGCTCGTCAGATAGGTGTTCGGCCTCTATAGATATGTTTACGCGTATTACTATACCTCGGGGATAATGCTATCGCAGACCCGCCAAGCGCGTTTGCTATAGACTTGTCGGTAGACTCAAAACACCGGAGCTGCATACACACGAGCGCGATATATCTTCCCGGATCGCGTACAATCGCCCGGTCCGTTGAGTGCTCCGATAGGGCGGTGTTTGCCGCGGGCGGATGTCAGCTCGTGTAAAGAGGTTTGTTTGGCAGCTACCGCGAGACGGAAGAGAGCTGCGCGGTGATGGGATGCGCGCGTGCATTTAACTGGGACGCTAAAAATAAAAAAATAGGCTGAGCTGAATTTGTAGGTTGATCTCGTAAAATACAAATAAAAAGACAGTTGAAAAAAAAAATCATGTGCCATTCTACTCTGTGAAGGTGCATGACCAGCGGACCTGTTTAGCGCGCGACACATAGGTGACACAGAATTTTCGACAAAGGTACGATCTCATTTGTCTTGATTTTTCTATACGTTCGAGTGGAGCATGGGTCCGCTGCCCCGAGGAGGAACCGGGGGAAATGAGACACGCGTGACGTTTCGGCGGGACAGCCACCGCGGGAGAGCGGAAGGAAAGGAGATACGCAATGTGCTTGGAATGCCGACAAAGAGAGGGCGGTGCGAACGTATATAGACATGGCCGACGCGGGTTAAAGTGTAGTGTACGTCTGTTCTTATAAGCTTAATATCCGATATTATTTTTGCAAGCTGGCGGTCTACTTGAAGCCTGATTTACCTCCGGCGCGGGTCGGCCCGGTGTTTCACTATCTCCGGGATCGGTCCACGGTTTTTGAACACGCAGAACAAAAATACACGAAACCCTAGACATAAACGGCTTCGCTGTTAAAAATGGGAGGCGGTTGGGCCTCTAGTTGACGTCAATCAACGGCCCACATTTTTACACTGCACTACCTTCGAAATCGGCTCACATTTTTAGAATGCTCTAGACTCGCGACCGGCCCCGGAAAGAGGCTCAAAACATGTTAGAGCAAGCTCATGGGGGCGGGGCCAGTTGGTGCATGAGGAACCTGAAAAAGGGGGGTATACCAGCGAATACACAAGGACGCGAACACAAGAAAAAAGGCGTTAGCCACAGACATTGTCTTTAGAAGCAACCCTTATGCTCTGAGACAGGGTTCGTTAAGCGAGAGGGGGAAAAAGGAAAAGAGAAACGAAGAAACACGAGAAATACGCGTGTGGCGACGCCGCCTCTAAGCTCTCGCACCAATTTGCAGTGACGTCACGGATTTTCACAGCGCCTATAACCGGGTTCGCAGTTAACTTCTTGTCGGCAACGATGGACTACGATGTATTATAAAAGAGCGAAATATCGAACTTTGCACGTTGTAAGAACTTACACTGCACCACGTTTGAAAACCATGACGTCACACGGACGTACACCCCCACCCCACCCCAAAAAATAATAAAATGGTGACTTCATATTTTCTTATAGTAGTAAACTTATTTACCGTGAAATTTGCGAACACAAACATCCGAAATCGCACTTTATCAGTCTAAACAGGTTTGGTGCTTCTCTGTGGTATCCCTTTAAATGTCGGAGGGTGCTTACGTACCTCGAACTCTTAACTAGGTTTTCTGCCGTTCTCACAACGATTAATGTAATATCCTGGGATGGGGGGAGGGGGGGGGGAGGCTTTCACAGCAAAATATACCCCCGCTGGCTAACACCAAGATAAGCCGTCGAGCATAGTTCGTACAGCAGTGCCAATAGAACTAACGTTAAAGGGCCCCTGAAACGTGTCGGACAAATTTTGTAGGCGCGTAGGGTACAGCTTAAGTAGAACATTCGCACCACAATTTAAGTGAAGCGTTACGTATTAATGGAGCTGCAAGCGATTAGAAGTTACCCTCCTCCCTAGCTATGCTTTTCCTCCTCAACTCGCTCGCCGAGCGAGCGGCGCTAAGCTCCGCCTTCACTGGTTTAGCGTCACGATGCGACGTCACATCGCTCACTTCCGGTTGTTTAGGAGCACGCCCCCTCCCGCGCGAGACCTCTCCGCTAGCCGCTTGGCCGTCGACCGAGAGCTATCGAAGCAGCGTGCGTTGCGAGCATTCTGTCGTAGCGCCGAACGTGTCCGGTACTCCGCTAAAAACAGGCAAGCTGGTCATTTCGACAAATTACTGGAGGCATAAACTCAAGCTGATGAAGGAACTTTAGCGTAGACCTACGTGAGCAGCCTCATCGGTCTGCACGGTCCAGACACTTGCTGGCGCAGCGCTTAACCAGTCAAACAAAGCGCTAATATTGCTCTAACCAAGTGTAAAGCATTTTAAACATTTATAAATCAATGTGTTGATGATTACACTCCTGCGAAAAATACACACCAGCAGCTAAGAATACACTTCGTTGCTGCTACTGTGTATGGTTGAGCTCTGTGCCACCAGGTGGCTGCACCGTGCAGACCGTTCACATTTGCCCTTCTGCTCATCTCGTGGCTAATCCCGGCAAAGTCAAGCGGCCAGACCCTGTCCCCTTGCGCTTGCGTTTGCCCTAATACTGGACTCGCGGTTTGCAGGTCGCTAGGTTTGTAGTCCACAAGGCAACAAAGTCGAATCATAGTGCTTGCGAAAAGACTGAGACCGACTCTGACCGCGGAGCTCTCGTCAAAATGGAGTACGTTGTAACACAAGCAGACGACACTTGCTGTGTGCCGGAAGTGCTAAAGTGTACTAAAAAACTATTCTTGTGTATTCTTTTTAAGTTATTTTCTTTTTACAAAAACAAAGTAACTAACATTCCAACTATTACGAGCATCATTTGTTCACCATAAAGTTGGAAAAATTATCGACCACGCGCCCTGGTCAGCCAATCAGATAGCTCGCCCATATGACGTAATATGGGTTATTTGCATCATATGGGTAGGGGCGGCTTAAAATTCCGCCGAGCAGTGCGCTGCGATCGGCAGCGATGTGTATTTTTAAAACCTTATAATAAATTACACGCTTTACGCAGAGCACTTAGATGCATCAATTAATGATCAGAAGAACCTACTCTAACGGCTCAGTAGGTTTGTAGAAAATCGCCAAAATCGTTTCAGGGTCCCTTTAACCCACCTCCTGAGAATGTGTGGCATCGACTCAGGTGACCTCGCAGACTTAACAGTACGGACAAGCTCCGGTCAGAGGGCACACGGAGTATTGGCTATGGAAACGTAGAAATGTCCCTTGATCACTGCGTTCAAACTGAGATCAGAAAAAAAGCGACCAGGCCACACAGAAGGCCACAGACGAGCCAGTTTTCACTGTAGGTACAGTGAACTAGAATACGCGGGGCGATTTTTTTTTTTCGGACCATGCAGAATATGTATAAATCTCCTGTGGCATACAGCGTAATTGTATTCCTTGAGGTGGATTTATCGAAACGGCGGTCGTTATTCGCACGATAAATCCGTATGCATAATGGACTAATTAACAAAGATGTACAAATCAACTGCAAATTAATTGACGAAAACGATAGTGAAGTTTCGCTAATTCGTCGATTATGCATTTCCATTTCTCGTGCGAGCAGTGTTCGCCTCGTCGAGTATTCGAGCTCAAGAACTAGAATTGTGCTATGTGCGCCACAGGCGGTTTTCAAAAATTCCGTATGAACTAAAGAATAACTAATAACAGGCACACGCACGCACACACGCACACACGGCATATGCCGTATACACGAAGCCGACCGTCGACAGCGCGCGATGCGATAGTTCCCAGACCCACCTGTACAACTGTCTTCCCTCCCTAACCTCACGCGTACCACCACAGCGCCGTTCCTTCGCTTTGCCACAGGTGCCACCGAAAGTGACTATACATACCTATCTGTTAGGTAGGTATGTATGTACTCTGTATGTAGATGGGAATGCACGATGGGCTAAGTGTGTATCTATACGATGACCGCGCGCCTTTTTTCTTCTGCAGCGTGCGCTTAACATTGATCGGCGTACATACCACATACATGGCCCCCACACAACGTCGCGACCCGCGACCAGCACGACGGGCTACGTACACGCACACGTGAACATACACCTGTGCCACAGCGGGCTCGCTATTAGGGACACTGGAATCACACCGGCGCGAAGAGCACAGCGCATCGCGACGTACGCCTGGTGGACGTCTCGCCGCGACCGTCGCCGGCGTCCCCCCGGAGCCGGCGCGACGACGCGGACGCGTCCCGGTTCGTCGGCCATGGCGACCGCGACGGAGGCGCTGCAGGGCCCGTCGCCCCGGTCCCCAAGGGTCCATGCGGTGGCCGACTCCCCGTGGCTGCCGCTGCTCAGGAGCCCAGCAGCACGGCGGGACGGCGCCGAGCGACGCCTGTCCGGGCTGCCATGGGGCGGGCCGGCCGAGCTCCGGCTCGAGCCCCAGCACGTGCACAAGAGCGAACCCATGCGGCGCTGGCGGAGAAATGGCGGCTCGCCCGGCCCGTCCGCTTGTCTCTTGCTCTCCTCTCGTGGCTCGTACCCGCTATGCATAGGATGGCTCGGTTCGTCTGTTCTTCGCGTCAGTCGTCGCCACATATCCTGCCCGTGCTTGAAGAGGACGCCTCGTTCGCCGCACTTCTCGAAAGAGGTGGGTATGAGACGCAGAACGAAATTCACTGAATACGCGTTTGACCTATCCTCCGCGGCGGATTTGTGTCGTTCCCTGACGTCGTCGTCGTCGTCGTCAAACTCATCGAGTGGCCCCTTCAGCCCGCCGTCTGACTCTCGACCTGTATCCCCCGTGGGTTCGGGCCACTGCTCGCGATCCGACAGCGACAGTGGGTCTCGCACGGACGGGTGACGCAGAAGCGACGAACTCTCCTTCGACACGAATCGACACGAAGGTCGCTCGGGACCAAGGAGGTTTCATTTTTTGAAACTCCGTGTTCTGGGCGCGGTCAAATTCAGCCATATTGTTAAATTCTACAATGGCGGCGTTTTCAGCCATTCGGAGAGGTCGTATATATAGTCGCACTGTCTGCCCGTCACAGAGCTCTGGCGAGATGGCGAATTCGACAATACGGCGGAATCCGACACTCCCCGGAACAGTATACATATATACGCGGGAAAGAACGGCTGTCCCATGCCCATTATTGAGACGTTCCCTTTTCAGAACAGGCGAGAATATTTTGAAGCTAAGCATGTGTGTGGTAGGAGTGTGTGCGTGGGGGACAGCCGTCCGCATTTTCTCATCCGCGCAGACCCCGACCCCCCCCCCCCCCCCCCTTACTTCAGGTTTTCCTGTGTACACAATGACGCTTGCAGCAGAATTCTTGCCGGACTTCGACGCGTTATGCGACATCCGCTTCCACGACCGCAATGCCCTGCGACAAATTCGCCGGCCGAGCAAGTCCGCGGCTGCACACGAGGAAAACGCCGGCGGCAGGCGACCATCCGCGACCGTTATGCACGTTGTTGTTGTTGTTGTTGTTGTCGTCGTCGTCTTGAGTGGCCGTGGCACATACCCACAGTGGGGCCATCAATCGGGTGGTTCAATTAGGTGCATTCTCTGGGAGCTCCAGAGCGTAAACATTGTCGTCGGCGGCGCGAAGCGGGTGGCAAGCGCACAGGTCGCCGTCTAAACGCAATCGGAAAGGTCTCTTCTTTGGAACATGCAGCCCAGTTGGAGGCACTTTCATCGCCGATATAAGCGCCGATCGTAAAGGGTCTGTGGGACACGAGCTTCTCACTTCTTTCAAGAAAGGTTGACATACTCTTCCTAATACGAGCATCCGGACACAGAATGAGCTATATAACCGCGGCCGCGCTCTATCTCTTCAAAGGTAATCTCGCTACATTCGGGCATTGCAAACAATTACTAGCCCGGTGCGTTAATCACACGAGATCGATCGCGTCGGGGGAAAAAAGAAAAAAGTTATATTAAACTTCCGCTGAAACAGCTGAAAATTGAAACGAAATTCCGAGCATTCCGGGCACCCTCATTCCCAAAGCGTTGAGCGTTCTCGTCGTCAAAGACGACGCCACAGATCTCGCTAGAGTTACTATATATGCTACCACAGGACCTGTGGTAGCATACAGTAACTCTAGATCTCGCCTAGTGGCACTGCCCTCTATACATCCTGTAAAATGGGATTTGCACCTGTTACCCCTGTCCGAAGACGAGGACAGGAGCGCACCAAATTCATTAATTATCCATTCGCTCCTGTAAATATTAGTGCGTTCAAATCCCCTCCCCCCCTCCCCCCGCCAGGTTACTACTGGCCCATACCCCGCTGTGGGTACGTGGCATGTCGTGAGAAATCATTATCATCATCGCGGCATCGGTGTACCGGTATGTGCCACGTTGAAAAGGAATCACCATCAACGCCTGCAGCGAAACAATATCCAGTAGCAACGCAGACAACACGGGCGCTGCCGAGAAAGAAAGCAGAGCGCACAAAACCGCCACGCGATGTTCGCCGTGCCGCAAGGAAGAGAGTGAGGGATGGGCGGGCCTCGCGGCATGCACTATATATACACTGTAAACGGAAATAACTCCGACGTGGGAGTATAACGCTTGTCCTCTAGCGACCCCCCGGTTCGGAGTTTATTATGCTCCGTATGATCGGAGTAGAATTTTTACTCCGTGCGAGCGGAATTTTCGCGTGGAATTATGGGAGGTATTTTTACTATCTTTTCTTTCTTTTTTGCTTTGCAATGGACGGAGTTTTTTTGAGGTGCAACGGGAGTATAAAAAGAGGCATCGCGTCAGTTTGCGCGAACATCTTTACATAGAGAGGCTGCTGGTCAAATTTTGAAATATGCACACGAGACCGCGTCAAATTCTACGAAACAAGTCAATGAAAGCACATATATCATGACATACATAAACATTTCAGAAACGCCCAATGCAGAAACTTGAAAGACATCCCACGTACACGCGATACCCAAGAAGCAACGGTGCCAGTATATATAGCCACGATACTGTGTGCCTCTAAACCGCCTAGGGAGCAGATGTGCTTCATTCAGAATTACGACTCCCATGCTCGTTCATACGAGATGTGCCTCTGTGATATTAACAGAATACCTTATTCAACACAAAACTGTTAATTCAGAATAGTGAGAGAAAAAAGTTAATGGCGTAAATTTTCACAATTAGCATGCCATTCTGAGTGCTGGAGCGACTTCGCACACTGCCGGCGTTCGCGGCCAAAAAGTAGTGCGTTAGTTACAGTAAGCAAGAAAAATGTAAGTGCGTCTGCTTCATAGCAAAATTAAATTTTTGCGATATAGTGGTAGCGTAGCAACAAATTATTAGGTGTGAGCATGACCCGCAGCAGCCGACGTAACACCGAAAAATGCGCAGTCATACATATTATACACCGCACTACTTGCTCTGCGTCCAAGCAATATCTCTCGGTTGTGAAAAGGAGCTACATAGCTGATCTGTCGAGTGAATGCTTAAACTCGGAGCGAGCAGGCATGCGTCTAAATTAGTGTCTCGGATAGAGCGTAATATTAATGCAATATCGGAAGCAATGACGTGACCAAAACCTATATGCGCGATAACAATTCGATGCACATCGCTCAATAAGAAGCTTTATTTACAGTACGCACACTTATGTCCTACCGTTTTTCTTCGGGTGAAAATATCCGTTCGCAGATATATAAAAACAGTTGCTTGCACTCCGATCTTTCTCACTGGCAACACAGCACCGCAACGAACTTGGGGTACGCCATACATGTGCGACTAGCACGGACGTCGTCGCTCAAACAGTGGCTGCTGTTGCCATTGCTACGCGGTCCTTTCAAACACTACACCAGACGTTGTCAGCATGTACCCAAAAGGACATAAAAGTCGCATTTCACGTACTGAACAACACAAGCCAGGGTCACGCAGCACGAAAACACAGTCAGAACCTGAGCCGACATCACGAGCCAGTGAGTAGCTTCGAGGTATACCTAAGCCTTTTTCCGCACTTGAAAACGTTGCTCTTGCATTCATCGTTGTCAGCAAAGTGATCAGAGCAAACGTACTTGAAGCTGAGAAACAGCGAGCTTCAGGCATGCCAATAACACTTTCTGGAAGGAAATACGGGAAACAAATTGACGAAACGCTGTCACGGAGCGACACTTCACAAATGTAAACAAACCGTCAGCCATGAGCACTGCCGACTCCGCCGAATGCGCCCGGTCGCTGGCGAGGCGCACAGCCTCATGGGAAGCGCCACGTGACCAAGCTCTTTCGGCGGAGGGGAGTTTTTAAAACTCCCTGTCGGAGTTTCACGGGAGAACAAGATTTTTAAGCGGAGTAAAATCGCGTCATGTCGCCCTAATACTCCCGCAGACAGCCAGCGGAGTGAAACGAGGGAATGGCGCTGTTTTGCTCCCATACATCGGAGTAAATACTTGAGGAGGGGAGGTTTTAGGGTACATCACCTGTTAAAAACTCCCAGGTGGGTTTATTTTCGTTTACAGTGTACGTCACTGGGTCTCGACCTCGAAGGTAGAGGAGGAGTACGCTGGTCGATGCAATGGGAGAGTGATTTTGCTGCATGGAGGTTAGTTCACTTACTCGCACCATCGCCTGACAACCTACATTTGCATGTATCTCCGCTCGTATACCGGATCGTTAAACAGATAAAAAATATCCGACGGGGCCCCCCGTTGAAACGTACTGAAGGGCACTTTAGAGCGAGCTCTAACGCGACAGTAGCTGACGCATACTCGCCGAGGCCAAGTGTTGATATATATATATATATATATATATATATATATATATATATATATATATATATATATATATATATATATATATATGTGTGTGTGTGTGTGTGTGTGTGTGTGTGTGTGTGTGTGTGTGTGTGTGTGTGTGTGTGTGTGTGTGTGTGTGTGTGTGTGAACGAGGACATATCTCTCCTTTCTCCTCACATGTATGTCTCGTGCACGTTGCTCGTCTCTCATTCCTCTAATACTGGCGCTACAATTTCAACTATGGCCGCGAAATGGCCGGCTGCCCTCAATGCTACGAGTCACAATTACTCCCGATGGAAGACAACGGTTCAAGTGGCCACAGTGCGTGATTTATTTAGTATGCACTATCTATAGCCAATCCCTCGTAGTTACAAGTAAGTAAAAAAAGAGCCCGCACGTGAGAGGGATAAGGCAGAGTCGAACGGATGCGCACTGTTTGCCCAGTCGTCCGTGTAGCCCGACGGAAGGCCGGGCATTACGCATGCCTACTACACACGCTGTTGGCGGACGGTGGGCGGATGCGAGGGACCCAGGCGTGAATGTCAAGGCTAAGGTCAAGTCGCCCACACTTCCGCTCGGCGTAAAGTGGCTTCACCCACGCGCACCGCTTTCTCGAGGCGCGCGCACGATCGCACTCGATCGGAGACGTCTGCAGAGAGGGTCGCGGCGATGAAACAGGGCTCCCTCGACCGAAGATGGTCTCGGAGGCCGGTAACGACTTGTAACTTTTTGAATGCGAAAGTGTTTTAAAAAAGGCTCATTATGCGGTAAACCCGGCTTTGGCGTGAGCACAAGATGGTGCAAAAAGGCTATGAACCCTCGACCTTTGGCGTTAATTAGGGCGAAGTTAAATTAAGACGACTGAAAGAGAATAGGCATCGCGTCGTGGTCGCAATGCTTCCGCGTTCATCCACGTAGAGATAACTAAGTGTCCCTTCACCTATTTCGCGTACGAGTGGAATCGTTGTTGGTTTCGGGCGAATCTATAGAGCCCTCGCGAGAATCGCCGGCAACCGCTTCGCCAGAGCGTCGCCTGTCAGCAGAGTTTGATAAGAAACCTGTGTAAAACCTAGAGGGCACCTCGTGTTCAGTGCATCATCATCTGGAAGCGCATCGCGAGGCAGAACAGCATACGCGAGCCGGCCGGTTAATTACGAGTCATCCAAGTGCACGATGTCCCTCTTTCTCCCTGCCCACTCCCACAGTTCTCGACGCGCCGCTCGCAAACGAAGTCCGCGCGCGTCACTTAATAGATGCGAGAAAACAAGACACACTTCCATATTGAATGTGTCCTAACGGGGAACACATACACACAGTTAAATTATATATGGGGTTTTACGTGCCAAAACCACCATCTGATTATGAGGCACGCCGCAGTGGGAGACTCCGAAAATTTGGAGCACCTGGGGTTCTTTAACGTGCACCTAAATCTAAGTACGCGGATGTTTTCGCATTTCGCCCCCATAAAAATGCGGCCACCGTGGCCGGGATTTGATCCCGTGACCTCGAGCTTAGCAGCCCAACACATAGCCACTAAGCAAATCACGGTGGGTGGGGAACACACAGACGTGTGTACAAAGGCAAACAGCACATCGATTTTCACCTTTTGTTGGAGCATTGTTGATGGCAAATCCATATGAGTGAACTGATTGAAATGAAGTGAGCCTCCTATAGAGATATGGGTAAGTATAATGGGCCATACTTTGACAAAATAGTAAACATGAGGCAAGAATTGGTGCTAAATAGACTATGTACGTGCTAAATAGACTATATACCGCTTGGAGAAAAAACAATGCAAGGACGTCACGTGGCAATGTGCGCGTGTATGTGACTCGCTCTTTTTTTTTTTCACGAAGTGGACGTGAAATTGCCACACTTGCTCTCAAACAGGTGTTGCGTGGTAAAGTAGTCGGCTTTACAGCTGTAGACGTTACAATATCGTATTGTATTTTAGCGCCCGATACAGGACAATACGCGTACAGAAAGCTCAAGCACGCGAGCTAACACCAAAACTTATTTTATCAGCCATTTATCGATCGAGACGTTTTGTTCGCACGACAAGACAAATTGTATCCGTGTTTGGCGTTAAAACTGGATATGAGTCAAAACCGCCAACTCGCCCAAACTTTGGGAACTGGTGAGAATTTAAGAAATCGACTTCCTGTCGTCACGCGCTGCAATGGTTTATGAAGCCATGGCGTCTATAGCTGCTGTGCACGAGGTCGCAGGTTCGCTTGCCGTTGGCCGCACTTGGATAGGGGGGGGGGGGCGGAATTCGAAAGCGCCCCCGTGTTTGGATTTGGGTGCATTTTGTTATAATCTTACGCGGTCGAATTTAATGCGGAGGCTTCGCGCGTCAGTTTAAAATCCGGGGTACATCAAGGTTAGTCAAATCGCAACAACCCGAACCACACACAACGTCACAACGACACAACGACTTTTCGTCCTCATAGGAGCAATGCATGCTTCGGCCGGGGAATCGAACACAAGACATCCTGAGCAGCCGTGGAACGTCAGCAGCGAGTGCCTTTTAAACGGTCGCGCTAAGCAGCACCAGCTCAGTTTGGTGAAGTACTTATTTTCCCCCCCGAAGATTTGATCCGAGACGGAATTTTCCAACAACTTTTCGTCAGCACAGGATTATAGATTAGTGGCTGTGAACGAGCCCTTCGGACGTATCATCTCAAGTGTCCCTTTAAATCTCTCAGCCAGCACGCGATGCGTGAACGCGCTTTTTCCTCTCGATCACACGGCGCGTTCTTCCTCGCGGACCGCACGAGTTCCGGACCTGCGACATCACGAGCGGTCCTCGCTTCGGGTACGGCGGGTCGCACAAAGTGATAGCTCCAGCGCTTTCGAGATCGGCGAGAGAAATTGCGGCACCCAGAGAGAGAGAGAGAGAGAGAGACGCCTGACGAAACTGTCCTCGCAGCATAAAGGCTGCCCTGCCCTCTGCCGCCGCTCTCCGTTTTCTTTTAAATTTCGCTTTCCGCTGACGATCCGCGGACAAAGACCGACTCCTCCGCCTCACTTGCTCTCTCCACAACGTTGCCTTCGAGTTTAGTGTGTAATCGGGAGCAAGCACCAGACAGAGGAAAACATAATATGAGAGGCGTGTATAGCACACCGACGTCGAGTGACTGGCGAAATTTAACGAACCACTGTATAAATAGAGAAACGCTAAATCACTGATAACGTATCCTGATGGAACCCCAGCGCCGGTGCGTATGTGTGACGTCACGGATTTAGGAGTATATGTTTATATATATTTTCGCACTTGGGCCATTGTGGCTCGGTAAAACTTCCCAACATTTGTGGAGTTCAGTTTCTTTTTTGGCTCTACTAGAACTCAGTGTAGCCCACCTTTACCGACAGAAATCCTTGCTCGGCGCCGTGAAAATCCGTGTCGTCAAGGCGAAGTGCTGCGCGCGAACAAGACGGTGTCGGGACGCACCGTTCTTTTTTTTTTTTCCGCCTTTTGCGCTTTTTCGGACTAGCCACCCTCGCGGTAAGAGCGTCTATCTTTTTCCTTTCTTTTATTGTATGCGTACGAGAGTAATTTACTGATGCAGCTCATGCAAATTATTTCCATCTTCTCCGGTGCGTTTAGCTTCCCAAAAAAGCAGCGCTGGGGCTAGAGTAGAAGAGCTCCGAGTTTATTTTAAACATGCATGCGCCTTTAGCGTGCGTCCAAAGCTCGCTACATACACGGGACCGTTGCAGCATCCCAAGCTTTGAGGATGCGGTCGCGCAGCGGCACGTACAAATCGAACCGCGGCCATGCCGTTCTCAGCAGCACGCGAGCGGTATCCGCTACAGCTGTAAAACACCGTGACTGCAGCGGACAACCTGCGCGGTTCCCACACTACGGCACTCCTGCTCGTGCGCGAATTCGGCCTCCGGCTATTCCACGGACGACCTCGTCATGTTCGGGGCGAAGTCGATCGCTTTGCACACACACACACACACACACACACACACACACACACACACACACACACACACACACACACACACATATATATATATATATATATATATATATATATATATATATATATATATATATATATATATATATATATATATATATATATATATATATATATATATATATATATATTGAAGTGGGGTTTATGTAGCTCGTTCGAGGGATCGCAGGTAGCTCTAGATACGAGTCCTAGCGCTTCGCACCAACAACCCGCGCTCGTGTCTCGCGCCGCAGCGGTGGCAGTCCGCACAGTGCCACATGCATATTACCCACTACAACTACAGTGCCACATGCATATTACCCGCTACAACTTCCCCCGGGGCGAAGAGGAGCCATCCTGGCGACCTAAGGCGATGATACGATAAGGGGGTCGTGGTACGGCTTCAGGCGGCTGACGTGAACAGTCTCGCGGCCACGGCGAGGTTTGTCCGAAGATGGCGTCACCGGTTCGACCACATAATTCACAGGCGAAGTACACGCGACGATCCGGTACGGACCTTGATATTTCGGGGCAAGCTTTGGGCTAAGGCCTGGAGCTTGGAAGGGCAGCCGAAGCCAGACGTGAGAGTCCACGGCGAAGGACTGTGTGGGCTGATCGTTGTCGTGGCGATCTTTGCGGATTCCTTGGGTATCCGACGTGAACGAGCGAGCCAGTTGGCGGCACTCTTCAGCATGGCGAGCAACTTCGGAAAGAGGGGTGAATTCAGAGGCATCCGGGTGATATGGTAGTACGGTGTCGAGGGTAGTGGATGGTTCACGCCCATAAAGAAGGAAAAATGGTGAGAAGCCTGTGGTAGCCTGAACGGCGGTATTGTATGCGTACGTCACAAAAGGGAGGACATCGTCCCAATTGGAATGATCCGACGCAACATACATGGTGAGCATGTCCCCAAGGGTGCGGTTGAATCGTTCCGTTAGACCGTTAGTTTGTGGGTGATACGCCGTAGTGGTGCGGTGAATAGTGCGGCACGCGGCGAGTAGCTCATTAATAACTTCGGACAAGAAGACACGGCCTCGGTCACTGAGCAGTTCTCGCGGTGCGCCGTGCCGTAAGACGAAATGCCGTAAGATGAATGCGGCGACGTCGCGAGCAGCAGCCGAAGCAAGTGCAGCAGTCTCAGCATATCTTGTCAGGTGGTCTACTGCGACAATTATCCAACGATTGCCGGTAGCGCTGCATGGAAGAGGCCCATAAAGGTCGATGCCAACCCGATCAAAAGGACGTGCAGGACACGGTAAAGGTTGCAGAGGGCCTGTCGTATGAGAAGATGTCTTGCGTCGCTGACAGGCTGCACATGACCGAATGTACTTGCGGACATAAGAATACATGCCGCGCCAGTAGTACCGCTGGCGGAGCCGCTCGTAGGTTTTCAGGACGCCAGCATGAGCTTGTTGTGGGTCTGCATGGAAATACGTGCATACGTCGGAACGCAAATGGCGAGGGATGACTAGTAGCCATTTGCGACCGTCGGGCTGATAGTTTCGGCGGTACAAGATGGCGTCCCGTAGCACGAAGTGGGTGGCTTGGCGACGAATGGCTCGAGGGCATGTAGACGTTGAAGAACTGCTAAGAATGTCAATAAGAGAAACAATCCACGGATCTTTTCTCTGTTCAGACGGCATGTCAGTAACAGCAAGCGTAGCAACCGGGCACTCTGTGGATGAAGGTGGCCTTTCGTCGGATCGCATGGGCGCACGGGAGAGCGCATCTGCATCAGAATGTTGGCGCCCGGATCGATAAATGACGCGAATGTTAAATTCTTGGATCCGAAGAGCCCAACGTCCAAGACGCCCCGACGGGTCTTTCAGTGACGCAAGCCAGCAGAGCGCGTGGTGGTCTGTCACAACGTCGAACGGACGGCCATACAAGTAAGGGCGAAATATGTTTAAGGCCCAAACAATAGCTAAACATTCTTTTTCCGTGACAGAATAATTGGATTCTGCCTTCGTGAGAGCACGACTCGCATATGCAACCACATATTCTGCAAAGCCAGGCTTCCGTTGTGCAAGGACGGCCCCAAGACCAACGCCGCTGGCGTCGGTATGAACTTCAGTCGGTGCACTCGGGTCGTAGTGGCGTAGAACAGGCGGTGAGGTAAGCCGACGACGCAAAGTGGTGAAGGCTTGGTCACACGCCGGAGTCCAGTCGCGAAGGTCACCAGAGCCAGCCAGGAGCTTCGTCAGGGGAGCGATGATGCAGGCAAAATTGCGCACAAAGCGGCGAAAATAAGAGCAAAGACCGACGAAACTGCGGAGCTCTTTCACTGTAGTCGGCCGCGGAAATTCTGCGACAGCACGAAGTTTGTCAGGGTCGGGAAGGACGCCGTCTTTGGACACGACATGGCCAAGTATGGTCAGCTGGCGGGCTCCGAAGCTGCACTTTTTCAAGTTAAGTTGAAGGCCGGCGGTGGTAAGGCAAGTAAGGACTTCGCGTAGACGAGAGAGGTGAGTGGTGAAATCAGGGGAGAAAACTACCACGTCGTCTAAATAACATAAGCATGTCTTCCATTTGAGGCCTCGTAGAAGATTGTCCATCATCCTTTCGAATGTCGCGGGTGCATTGCAGAGGCCGAATGGCATTACGGTAAACTCATACAGGCCATCAGGCGTAATAAAAGCTGTCTTGGAGCGGTCGGATTCATCCACTGGCACTTGCCAATAGCCCGATCGCAAGTCCAAAGAAGAAAAGAATTCGGCACCATGAAGACAATCTAAGGCGTCATCTATGCGCGGTAGAGGATAGACATCTTTGCGTGTAATCTTGTTGAGGCGACGATAGTCCACACAGAAACGAATCGAGCCATCTTTTTTCTTAATGAGTACTACAGGAGATGACCAAGGGCTGCAGGATGGCTTGATAACACCACGTTCAAGCATGTCTTCAACTTGCTCGGCGATGACACGACGCTCGGTGGATGACACGCGGTACGGACGCTGGCGTAATGGTGCGTGATGTCCCGTATCAATGTGGTGAGAGACGGTACTTGTGCGGCCTAATGATGCTTGGTTGCAGTCAAAAGAGGCGTGAAAATCATTTAAAAGAGTAATAAGCCGCTCACGTTGTGTCGGCTCGAGGTCAGCGGCAATAGAGCGACAAAAAACATCCGGTGGTACTCGGTTAGATGGCACATGGGGTGCCAGTGCTGTTACGTTGGCAGTATCCACGTCGTCGGGAACAGGGAAATGCACAATAACGTCAGCGTCCACAGTCTGGATGGTACCAATAGTCTCGCCACAGTGCAAAGCCAAAGTGTACGAATTTGGGTTAGAAATCAGTATTTCTGCAGCCCCATGGTGCACCGTGAGGAGAGCGAAAGGCAACAATATAGGCTGGCGGCGAATGAAGACGGCAGCGGGTGAAAACATGACCGTCGCTTCGGCAAGCGATGCGCATGAAAGAGGGACAAATACCGCGCTGTGAGGGGGAAGGTCAGTATCGGAAGCTACACAGATCCTGGTAACATCATGAACTTTAACGTCGTGAGATGGCATATCGCACAGAACGGAGAACTGAACCTCAGCACGTGCACAGTCAATGACGGCGTGATGGCGCGACAGAAAATCCCAACCGAGAATCACATCGTGGGAGCAACAAGTTAGCACAAAGAAATCAATCGGATACAAAATGTCTCGAATCAACACCCTGGCAGTGCACATAGCGACTGGCTGAACTTGCTGTGCACTGGCTGTTCTAAGCAATAATACCGAAGGCATCATGGTCACTTTCCGTAATTTACGGCAAAGTTGCTCACTAATCACAGATACAGCAGCACCTGTATCGACGAGGGCAAGACATTTGATGCTATCAACAGACACTTCAATAACGTTAGCGGGGGAAAAACGAGGACTTTGATGTTCCGACGATGACGCAGTTCGTGCCTCAGGAACTGCGGAAATCAGTTTTCCGCCTCAGTAGTACTGGCACTGGGCCTACGACGCATGGGTGAGAGTGAGCGCCGACGAGGGGAAGGCGAGCGACGAGTATTGTAGAGCTGTGACTGCGGTGCTGGTATGTCATCAGCAGCGTAGACTTCCGATGGTGGTCGCTGAGGCATACGGTATGGTCGGAATCCGGAGCTGGGTGGTCGCGCGGTGCCCACGAAGGCCGGCAAGCGCCGGCGGCAGAAGCGCGCTACATGCCCCAGTGTACCGCAGGCATAGCATATTGGGCGGTTGTCAGGAGTACGCCAAGGATTTGTGCCTTGCTGCTGTGCGCTGAAAAAGGGAGCGACCTGCTGGCGAGGCGAGGGCGGATGAGAGAACACCGGCTGGAGAGGCGCTGAAGGCGGAGGAGAGAATCCCGGCAGACGAGGCGCCCGTGCAGCGGCTTCAGCATACGTCAGAGGCGCGGCCACGGGAGCCGGCTGACACGGAGGTGGAAGAGCTTCGGTCACTTGCTCTTGAATTACCTGTCGGATCGCTGGAGCCAAATATTGAGAAGGCTTCTCCGTGGTCGGCAAAATCGAGAGCTGTCGCGCGACCTCCTCGCGCACAAATTCTTTTATTTGCGTCAGCAAAGTTGCGTGGTTGTCGCCAATAACCAATGCTGCTAACGAATCTTCCGTAGGCGGTGGGCGCCGAGCTAAGATGCGTTGTTTCCGTAGCTCGTCAAAACTTTGGCACAAGTTGATAACTTCGGCCACCGTACGCGGATCCTTCGCTAGCAACATTTGAAATGCGTCCTCATCAATGCCTTTCATAATGTGTTTTATCTTGTCCTGTTCCGCCATTGACGGATTCACGCGCTTACACAGGTCAATGACATCTTCGATGTAACTTGTGAACGTTTCACCGTGATGTTGCGCGCGCCCCCGTAAGCGTTGTTCTGCGCGAAGCTTGCGCACAGCGGGGCGCCCGAACACTTCTGTGAAACTTGTCTTGAATCTGCTCCACGTTGTGAAATCGTGTTCGTGGTTTCGGAACCAGAGGTTCGCGACGCCGGTTAAGTAAAACAGCACATTGTGCAACTTTGTGACGTCGTCCCACTTGTTATGCTGGCTCACCCTTTCGTAAGATGACAACCAATCCTCCACGTCATGATCATCGGTGCCGCTAAAGATGGCAGGATCACGCTGGCGCAATGCACCGGAAACGATGACCGTCGGAGGCTGGGGTGCATCTTCCTGGGTGGTTTCGTCAGGCATGGTCGCAGCAGTCGGTAGCGTCCTGCTTCGGAGTTCCAGTTTTTGAGGTTACCCCGCAGCTCCACCAAATGAAGTGGGGTTTATGTAGCTCGTTCGAGGGATCGCAGGTAGCTCTAGATACGAGTCCTAGCGCTTCGCACCAACAACCCGCGCTCGTGTCTCGCGCCGCAGCGGTGGCAGTCCGCACAGTGCCACATGCATATTACCCGCTACAATATATATATATATATATATATATATATATATATATACACGACCACGCGCGCACAGGTGATAGGTCATAAATAATAGGGAGCTTTAGATTAGGGGGACGCAAGGCGTTGGGGCCCCCAAGCGCTAGGGGGGTCTCATCGCCTTGCGTCTCCCTAATCTAAAGCTCTCTTTTATACGCTCCATGCGGTTGGCGGCGGCGCTTACGCGGCTTCGAGCGGTGTCCTATCCTCCCTCCCGACAGGCAGCGTCGGTGCGCAAGCAACGCGAACGCGCTCGGTCGGGTGCACGCGTATACGTACAAGAAGTGCGCCGGGCGGTGCGCCTCCCAGAGGTTCCTGAGCACGGGCTTGAGCGCGCGTCCGGACACCTGGTGCAAGTAGAACATGGCGGCAGCCGGCCGGAATGGCGCAGAGGGAGTCTCTTGTCCGCGCGGGGTCGAGGTCACAGCACACGAGACGTGGGCGCGAGCGGTCGGTCGGTCGCCGCGGTAATTGGGCGCACGACACCGCGACACAGCAGCAGCGACGGCGGGCTCCCTAAAGTCGTCGTCGACGGTGTGACCCGTCGGCGGCGCGTTCTTTCTCCAGGCGAGACGCGAGCGGCGCACACCACGTGTTCCGCCTCATGCTGCGGGCCGGTCTAGTGTGGAAGAAACGACTGCTCGGAGTGAGCGAGCAAGCAGCAACCAGGTCGCCAGACCTGTCGCCTGCCCGTCACGGGGCCTCCAGCGCGGTCATGCCCCGAGGCCCCCAGCCACACGGGGCGGCGGGGGAGGGGTAACCCCACTCCCTCCGCTGTAGCCCTCACGAATTCACCGCCCACGGCTTCGAGATCCCTCGATACGTACACACACCAGAGGGGCGACGCGCGAAGCCCATTTTGGGATGAACGAGAGCCTCGGGGCGCATTATGTGTATGCGTGACCGTTATTACACGTGTACGGACGAAGAGTCACCCCCCTCAATCTCCTCGAGGCAGGACGTGGAGGACCCGGATCTTTAGCCGAGCCAATCATGTGGAAGTCTAACGAGGTTCCTTCTTTTTTTTTGTTTTTCGCTCGAATTCGGCGACGCGCTAGACCACAGGCGCCGGCACATATTTTAGCCCCTCAACAGTATTTAGTTCGGGCTAGGTCGCGACCGCGATATCTGAAAAGACATCTGTTCCCCCCCCCCCCCTTTTTTTTTACGTCTAACAAAACTATTTCCCGGCAATCTGTGGCGTGCGCCGATAATTACAGGCGACGAGAAAGTGATACAAAGAACCGCACGCGTCGGCTGCTCACTTTATACTTTCAGCAGGCACGAGCGTTTTCAGACAGGAGTGGGTTAGGTTTCAGTTCCGGCTGTATAACGTATACCGAGCTGCAGGGCTGTCGCTGTAACGTAACGTAACGCTGCAAGGCGCCCTGTCCCGTTCTCTTCTCTTGTGTGTGTCAGTTTATTTGGCGTCTTCATATTTTACAATGAGCAGCTACCAACTAGCCCAACAAGAAGCGCTTTTAAGTATACACCGAGCTGCGGGAGTGCGAATGCCTAAAACCGCGTGATATCAGGGCGAGGCGAGGTGGATGGCGCGCCCCCTGTTTTGCCCCGCTTCACGCCCGCCCTATACCCATTTGTCTTCAACTGTGCTGCCAGATACCCTCGTCGTACAACAGAAGTATACTGTGACAGTCTTCGGACCGTACTGCACTCGATGGGTGCCGCTCAGGGGAACAATTGCCTTGCACCCCTTGCAAGTCTAGAGGCCCGCCTGTTGCTATAGCAATACTCCTCCTCAGACAGTAAGCATATAGCGGTCACTCGTGATATATCAATAAATCGCGGAGCTTAACGTGGCGGAACTGCAAAGTGGATCATGAGGAACGTCGTAGGGGAGGGCTCCGCGGATTAATGTTTTACCTCCTAACGTGCACATATACGTCTGTATGTACTATATGCACACGATCGTTTCTTGCATTCCGTCCTCTTCGAAATGCGGTATAGCCGAGGCGTCAAATCGAACCTGCCACTTCGTGCTCAGCAGCACAACGCAAACGGCGGGTGAAATGGAACACACTGTCCGTCAGCGCACGAGGCACACAATTCCGTCTTGTAATGCGTCAACGTGCTCCGGACCACCGGCAGTGGCACTTCAGTCATCGAACAGGCAGTTGGATATGTGAGCTCGAGTGAGCATCTGAACAACGCTTTGCAACGTGGCACGTGAACGCGGTTCAAATCGTCGACCCGGCACCTCAGAGAGGCGCGACGTGTGATGATATCGCATTTCTCGCATTTACCGCTAAATCACCGCTGTATCTAACCAGTTCCCTAAATCTCGAATGTCTCTCTGGTGTTATGAATCTTTTCTCAGTTCTTTGAGCGTGCAATCGCGACTCTGCGAATCACGGCGGATGATATATATATATATATATATATATATATATATATATATATATATATATAGTCTGCCTTATGCAGTGACGGCATACAGAAACGGTGCTTTCGCACTTGCAAGCCGGAGACAGCGCTGCATTCGGCTGGTGGTTCAACTATATATCCGCGCAAGTGCATGCACTATACTCGCGTACAACTTTCTGTGGCTATGAAGGGAAAGCTACGGAAGCGCGGCGCTTTTGCACATGTGTTACCGCGCCAAGTAGTCCGCCAGCATTCGACAGTTCTTTTGGGTTGCTCGCAACAGACGGTGAATCGACGCAGCTACCACTTGCGAGGGTTTCGCGTTTGCCCCGGCACGGAAGGGAAAAGCCGCAAAATGAGTAAACTTTTACACTCAGTGGTGTGTCTTGTCTCATTCGACTGTGGCTAATAGGGTGTGTATGCTTTCTCTTTCCCAGGTTAAAAACTAACGTGGATGAAAACGCGGCACTCTTTTCAGAAGCGCTCTCACTTGTGCGCGCTTCGCCTCCGTGGCGTTTCCTTCACAGCCGCAGAAAGTTGTCCGCGAGCTTATAAGTAAACGTGCACCGAAAGCACGGTACACGAGTGCGTATATTTTTTTTTTGAATTCCACGTGCAACAGGAATGCGGCCGCCACGGCCTAGAATCGAACCCGAAACCTCGTGCTGTGTGCAGCAGCAGAACGACGCCGTATAGCCACCGAGCCCGCGAGACGGGTCATTTCCTATAATAATAATATTTGGGGTTTTACGTGCCAAAAGCACTTTCTGATTATGAGGCACGCCGTAGTGGAGGACTTCGGAAATTTTGACCACCTGGGGTTCTTTAACGTGCACCTAAATCTAAGTACACGGGTGTTTTCGCATTTCGCCCCCATCGAAATGCGGCCGCCGTGGCCGGGATTCGATCCCGCGACCTCGTGCTCAGCAGCCCAACACCATAGCCACTGAGCAACCACGGCGGGTTCATTTCCTATCGCCTCCAATTTGCGCCGTGCCGAGACTCCGACGCGCGCGGCCGCTCCCTTCCGTGTGTGACGCCGACCGTGCGCGCCGCTCGGCGCGCGCACACGTTGCTAATGGAGTGAAGTGCGTGTGTGAAAAGGCTAAGCCGAAGGGGGCTTTCGACGGCTCTCGCTCAGCGCGGCGCGACGTCGGGGCCGATTTGCATGACTGCTCAATTAGCCCGACTCGCTGCGCGAGCGCGGTCGAAGCACGCGAGGCGAGCATCTCCTCTTCCACGAAGGCCGCTCATTGTCCCTGATTGAGTAACGTCCATCGGCGGGACGGACGGACGGTCTGGCACCCCACCCCTCCTATTCCCAAGTGGGCGTGCCCGGACGCAGTGCCGCGGGAGCGCACGCAGGCACGCAGCGCTAAGCGCGAACGCGCATTGTCATCGCCGTCGGACTCGCTCCAAACCTCTCGGTACACTGTAACCTCGGTCTCGCGCGACACCGGAGGCATTCGCCTATCTGTGTCACGCTAACGACGCCCCAGTGGAGAGATCTTTGTCTCCGAGTCGATCGGCAGCGGCTGTATACGCGCCGCTCCGTTTCAGAGAAAGTGAGTGGGAGTGCAAGCGCCGCGCCTGCGACAAAACCGGCTCGACGGAGAGGTGATTTAGATGAACGATAAGGAGCCGGTGAAAACAAAAGGTCCGCGCTCCTCGAGGGGATTAGCTTCCGGTATACAAACTAAGCGGGCACTTTGCAGTACGCGACGCGTCAGGCTATGTTTAGTCGATGCGAATGCCGTTGTTGGAGGGCGAACTGACAGCGCTTGATGGTGGCGTACCGGTTCTCGCGTTCAGCCGCTTTTGTCTGCGCTATACGAGAAAGTATGCGTGCGGTATAGGTTAATGGCAGGGAGAAACGTTTAAGCGATAACGTGTGTACGAGAGAAGGCTGAGCACAATGTTTTGAGGCGTTACCGCGGCTCTAACGTTAACGCTTTGCAGCGCCGGCCAGCTAAGCGGTGCGTATTAGCTATCGCACGCTCAGCTGTACAGCTTCACATTGGCTGGCGCAGTAAAGGGGGTAAAGGGGGCAAACGGAACGTTTCGCCTAAACTTAGCAATTCTTTGCTTTGCATGTGGCCGCACGCAAAAGCGAGGGATGTTGAAATAGCGAGTTTCAAACCGCGATTCCACACTTTCCGATAGCGACTTTTGTTCGAACCGATTAACCTCAATGCGTTTTCTTTCTGTCTGTACGAATGATGGCTGACTGCAGCATGTAAATCTAAATCTTGTCTAGTTTACCTCGAAATAACTGCAGAGTGTAACTTATAGTGGTAGTTGAGTTTGAGCGGAAGAAGAAGCGGAAGAAGCGGTCTAACAGAGCTCTATGATGGGAGCCAAGAGAAGGAAAGGGTAATCGGAGACGTCAGACAATTAGGTGGCGTCACGATGAGAAAACTTGAAAGCGTAGCACATAAGTATATAGCAGAGGCAAGCGAGGGCTGATTGGAGAGACCGCTGGGAAAGGGCTTCGCCCTGCGAGTGGACACGAAAGATGGTGATGACGTTCACGACACAACGACGACGATGACGGCAGTGTATACTTTGGTGGCGTGCAGGACACCTGCGCCGCACGTGAATTGCCGCATGCGCAGCTGCCGATCGTTGGCGCCATTCTGTCGAACACAGCAACGCTACCCAAGAATGCGACGCGGATTCTAGACGTATAGACGCGGTATAGGGCGCGGTACACACGCGACCCCTTGCGTCGGAACGCACCCGACGCGAATATCGGCTCGGCTCGGTCCTGCATTACGCATGTGCGAGGCCCAGAGCGAGTGTATACGTACGCGCGCAAGTTGACGGCCAGTGCGCGGCTGTAACGCGGCGGTCGATCGCCTGTAGCTCGTTCGCTGGCAACGACCGCCGTCAATGGGCGATCAATTCGCGCCGCTGTGTATATATATACATTATACAGACGCGGAAGCGTAACAAGCCCTCCTCCATCACCCGAATGACGCGCCCTGGATGGGGTGACGCGAATCGTACATCAAGTCGGGAGCGCTACACGCGATGCATTATTGATGGCGCCGACTTCGGGTCGTCGTTGTCACACTGTGCTGCCGCGCGCGGGGAGTGACGTATGCGTGTCGGGCTCCCGTGCAGGTTATATACAGCCGTGCCAGGAAAGTGCGTCGGAGCTAACTTTTCACGAAGGCCGGACCGTTTATATTCGGGGCTTCGGGTGGGATCTTCTGATGCAGAAACGCAGTTTCTTCTAAATTCCGTTAAATTCTGCATGTTGAAAAAAATCCGTGATCTTCCGGCTAATTTTTATCAGTGAGAATAATGATGAATAAATACGAGGCATCTTTATTTTAAATATAGATACGTAGCTGAACGTCGTTGCAACGAAGTTCCGCTTGACACGAAAGTGCTTTCGTTATATCGGATGTTCGTTATATCCGAGGTAGGAGCTACATGAAATATTTGCTCTGCGTACGGAAGTGCCCTGCAGCCGAATTGACAAGTGAAAAGCTGCTGGTTAATTGATCCATACATACTTTCACGAAAATTAGGCAGTCATTTTGCTCGGCCGGTGGTGTATCGCAGCTCGTTGTTCTTCAGACGAGCTTCGTTTCTACATTTCTTTTCAATTTCTTTTCTTAATTTTTATGATCATCAGCATTGTCATCAACATACGTACGCTGCAAGACAAAGGCCTCCCCTAGCGATTTACAATCACTCCCATCTCGACTCAGTCGACTCCATCCTGCACCGGCATGTTTACTTATCTCATCACATCATACCGAGCCTGTGGGCTGACGACCCTTGTTTATGTACTTATTTAGAAAGACCTCACCGGCCTACGATAAAATAAAATCGGTAAAAAGATATTGAAGCATGCAAGGATTCAAGTATTGGCCCAAAACCAAGGAATTTGGATACTAGAGAAACCAGAAAGATGTTTAAAAGAGAGAGAGAGAGGGAAAAAAGAAATGAACACATAAGGACGGTATAAAACAGCTAGAACAGCAATAACAGTAACAACCATAAAAGCAGCAAGTTACTTTGCGTTGGGACGTTATACATTGCGTAACGTAAAAAACAAATCGCACAACGTGTGACAATACATCGAAAACGCAAACGCTGCCAACGCATCTCTCCCATCTTATCCCTTGGACGCCATTATGTTGCTGTAATCAACCACCGGCAATCTGCTATACGCTTTACATGACATGCTCAAATCCGGACATTGTCAAATTCCGCATGTTGTAAACCCTGATTGGCTCACGGGGCTACTACTTAACGACCTCTCATGATTGGCTCGAAACGCCCGATATGAAGGGATTTCACAGCGATCCACAATCGGTCCCATAGTCTATCTAGCCTAGACCGTCGCAGTCGTAGTTCGTCTGCCCAGTGCCAAAATTCGCGAGGATGACCCACCGCGGTTGCTTAGTGGCTGTGGCGTTGCATGGGCTGCTAAAGCAGGAGGTCGCGGGATCGAATCCCGACGCCACGGCGGTCGCATTTCGATGGGAGCGAAATGCGAAGACACCCGTTTACTTAGATTTATGTGCACGTTCAAGAACCCCAGGTGGTCCAAATTTCCGGAGTCCCTCGCTGTATACGGCGCGCCGCATAATCGGATGGTGGTTTTGGCACGTAAAACCTCCCATAATTCATTCATTCAGAACTTCGCGTGGCCCTGAAGAAGAGGCACCGGGCGCTCGATAGACCGGCATGCGTGCACGGCCTGACCCCGCTGCGAGAGAAACCGAGCCAAGGTTATCCAGAATGAAAAAAAGTTCCACGCAGGGAGGAAGGAGGGTGTCGGGATCCGGCACGTGCCGATACCGCCGCCGGCGGTGCTACTGCAGGCGGCAAGCGCTTCGCAGTTGGACGCTGACCCCCCCCCCCCCCCCTTCCCCCTCGCGTCGTCTCCAGCGGCAACATGTGCGCTGCTGCGGCGATCGATGACCGCCGGCGGGACGCGAGGTGGCGTCACCGACGGAGCGCCGCCGTCTAGACGGTCGTTCGACACTACCTCCCCCCGCCCCGTTCGCGTCCACTCCCAGTATATGTGTGTCACTGCATCGGAGGAACGCGTCCGGGGTCGCCTGCTTGGCATTGCGTCAAGCGGTGCGAGGAGGAAGGGGGTCGCCCGCCGCATGTGAGGCCGCCATGCGCATGAGCCGCACGCACGCACTTGCCGGACACCGCGTGCGCCTATGCGGGTTCCAGTTCAGTGCGGTGTCTCCAGGGTCGGAGAGGCGATTAGTGCGCGCGCAAACGAACTCGGGTGAACCTACGTAAGCTAATCTTCTACGGCTGACCGATCCCAGAGGTTAAGAATAACAGCTATACCTGCTCCGTCCGGAAAGGCGGTGTCCGCTTCGGAACGTAACCAACCGCGGCCATACGGTTTGTGGTCCGCTGGAGTTGGCACGCGTATAGTATAACCGCGGATCAGTGCTGTGGCCGAGTGGCGTAACGAGGATGAGGAGGGGGGTCAAGGGAAGGACCTGTCTCTTCTAAAGCGAAACATCGTTGACGAGGACGAGTGGATACCGCACAGTCAAATCGTCTTACGCCGCCCATCCGTGTATAGGCAAGCGTCGAACGACCTCCCCTAACCCGTCCCGGTCCCCCGTTCGAATATTCGCACGAGAGCGTCGCCAGTATGGCATTCAAGTAGGGCTCGGTCCGCTGGGCGTATTTCGAACTCGTTCGAACGGGAGTATCGAAAAGACAGACCGCCGATCAGGGATCGAAGTTTAGAACAGTGTGTGTGTGGCCCTTATGAGCGAGATGGTATGAGCTAAAAAAGAGAAGAAAAAGTAATAAAAATAAAACCGTCACGTTAAAGAGGAAAGCAGGACAGAGGGCTCGGGTGTTTCTGCAAGTCTTACAGAGCTCGGAAGGAACACCGCATCGTTCAATTCGCGTTAGAGGCCATTTCACGTGTGACGTCCCCCCTGCCTCGGCGATACTGTCGATCGTGTTTCCGGGCTAGTCGATTCACACTTGCAGGTGTTAGCCAGCGCGCACATTTAAGTCAATCAACAAAGAGCGCTTTCGTGTGATCCGTCTCTGTTTCGGCCCTTCGCATGTTAAAAACAGCAAGATGCGTGTGCACTGTGCGCTTCTGCGCAAGTTGCAATGCAATATGGCACATACAGTATAATTTCCAGCACTGCATATAATACCGTGTACGAAGAGCGCTCGGTCGCGCCACGTCAGGTCGCATTTCCCACGGCGACCGCTGCGGCTGCGTCACATTAGTTCGGCACACTATCGAGGCGACCTTCGTCTGGCAGCTGCTATATAAACGCCCAGAACAACGCGATGGAAATAAGAAAAAAAATCGAAAGATAAACGGGAGACGTATATACGACATTACTGAATTACAATACCCCGTATACGTTGCTCCCCCCTCCCCCCCCCCCATCCCACGCCCCGTCTCGTTCACGAGCAGCTAGAAGCCAAGAGACGCAATAAGCGTTAGAGCAGAGGAGATAACGTACAGAGATAACCACTCGGAACGCACTCGTGTGTATACGCATTGCACAAAGTGGAACGATATACGATATATACGTTATACGCAAAGCGTCGCGACGCACGGCGGCCATAAAATTTCAACACGCTCTCCGAGCCTGGGAGCTGTTTCCATGCAGCATTGCGTTGTCGACGTTGCGTTGCTATTCCCGAGTTTCATTGAACTCAGTAGCGGCCGACTGTGCAGCGGCGCCGCGAGAGAAGCGAGAACTCAAGGTCAGCGCGGATTTCGATCGCCTGTAACGCGGATGACGCGCGGTCACAGCGAGAAAGCGAGACGTGACGCAACGCGGGTAGATTACGCGCACCGAATGGCGGCGGCCAGGCGCTAAAAATAGGCGACCTTGCACTTTTATTTACATTTAAAGCGAAGCTGTCCGATTCGTCCGTGAGCGCCGAAAACGCACTGCATAGGAAAGCCAACTTGCACATCTGCGTATAGAACACTGCAGTTTACATTCGCAGCACCGCAACAGCGTCGACTAGCCGGCCGGTCAGTAACGGCGCGAAGCGACGGACTCGGCAAGAGTAGCGCATGCGCACGAAGTTCGATTGGAAGCGCAAGTTACGTCTGCTATAGCATGACACCACCCGTGTCACGATTAACTGAGCTTCCCTGCTTATCGGAGACAGCAAGTGCGTGTGAACACGGGCTCGTCTTAGGATCCGGGGAAAAAAAATCAAAGCCCATTTCTTAAAGAAAGATGGAAATATATCTTCCAAGAGACTCTGAAAGCAGTACAAGATTGAACTGGACCGGAGAATAAATGAATACACGTCCGGAAATACCAAAATCGCCACTCTCATACCACGAGCAAGTCAGAAGAAAACCGTGGGTCCAAAAGACGCGTGACAGCGGAGCTACCTTAAGGCAGCTAGATGCTCGTGACGTCACACGTGCTTAACTGCATCTCCTGAGGACTAATGAATTGTGTGTCAAGAAGCGATTATTACACTGCATCCTAAAGGATCAAGATAGCCAACGTAACGGCGAGTTAAGACAATTGTGTGTGTGTGTGTGTGTGTGTGTGTGTGTGTGTGTGTGTGTGTGTGTGTGTGTGTGTGTGTGTGTGTGTGTGTGTGTGTGTGTGTGTGTGTGTGTGTGTGTGAAATAGAACCAAACACGCAAAATACACTTTGAAGTTTCTGACGTCACAAAGACGCAACGGCGCTGAGGTTCTGGCGCGAGATCTGAATATGGCCTTTATTTTCTTAGTTATTAAAGTGCCTTAATTCTGCCGCCAAGTAAGTTAAAACGGAGTCGTAAAAGAATACTTTACCCACATGCACTGTTTTATAGTTGTCTATTTTTTCATGCCGATTTATTCGCTGCGCGAGGTTTAGAAAAATGAACTTGGATATTATACTTTACTCCGTGCAGACCTGTCCTAACAACGATAGCTGCGTTGGTTTGTTCACTGCCAACAACCAAAATGCAGTATTTTATTCAACCAACCGGGTTCGATCCTAAAGCTATAGACGTACCACTTCGCGCTCTCTCTAATCCCGCACGAATGGCACAACCGATGTTAATGCGCTCTTTTTCCCATTTGTGGCAACTTCGACGTTGGCGGATTGCAGGGTGTTGATGATTTTACTCCATATGTAAGTCATACAGTCGACAGGGACGGGTGTCAATTGAAGCCAAACAGTAGTAATGAGATATCTCTAGATTTGCCTTCACCCTGCAGTGGACATAAAATACGGCAACGACGATGGTGGTGGTGGCGGTGACGATGATGATGATACAGTTCATCCTAGACTTCGGAGTAACATGTGTGTTGTAGGTTCTGGAGCAAACTATTCAACGTTAGCTAAATATACGTGCGCGTCCTTCTCGATGCTGGCCAAGTCCACCTTTTCGAGCTGCACGTGCAAATATGTCTGCGTTTGCGTTCCCCCATTTCGAGCGTCCCCGTAGTGTGGGTGCACGCCTCTTAGCGTACGCACGAAAGGCAAACTTTATAGTATTGCCTATTTTCTTTCTTTTTATTTTGCGACTGCGCAAAGGAGAATCTCGCGTACTTAGTAGTTAACCAGCGACGTTAAACAAACCGGGGAAACGAGGGGAGTTTAAGTTTGAGTATAGGATCCTCGAAACGGGCTGCGAGCACCATAACACGCGTCGACGCGCGCCGACGCGTCGAGGGCGCGCGCGCGTCTCGCGTTTGCCGAGAGGCCGACTCGCGAGAGGACGCCCGAGGCGACGCCGAGCTCGTCCCCTTTCTCGACCGGCTCACAACCCAGAAAGACTGCTGGCGCGCGGGGTGGTCGTTAACTCGCGTTTGCTTTCTCGCGCAGGCAGAGAAATCCATCTTCCACTGTTTTCCCACGCCGACTCGTCGAGAGGGAACCACGGGGGAGAGAAAGAAAGGAGGAAGAGGATGCCCTTATGTTCGCGCGCCCGCGGTAAAGGGAACGGCTGCGCATAGAAACGCCACCCGCGGACGCCGCCGTCGTGACACCCGCGAGCGCCTACGGGACCGAAGGAGCCGCCGACGGTGCCGCGAAGCTGCAAGCGTTCCCAGAAGAAAACCGCGAGCGCCGCCACCGAGGAGGCGAGTCGATGGAGAAGCAATAGTGCGGGGGGACCGCCGGCCCGGGGAACGAGGAAGATCGGCGGCGTCTCGCGACCGGGGCCGGCACGACACAGTGCGCCCGCTGCCGGCACGCTTGTTTGTCTACAGTACGCACACACTCCCGAGCGAGGGGCGGGCGACGGCAGCGCGACGCGGGTCAAAAAAAAAAAAAAAAACAGTCGCGCGGAACCCGCACATTAAAAGCTCATCTGCCGTCGGCCCGTGCGTTGAGCGGCAGGAGGGGTGGAGGGGGGCGGCCTCGCGAGCTCGCCCTGTAACCCACAACCTCGGGGCACGTGGCGCCGACTGACGTGCATGTGGGCTGCATTGGTTCGGGGAAGGGGGGGGGGGGGGGGCGACCCTCAGTGGGGCAGCAGTCCAACGGCCCGGGACAAATAGAGTCGTCGTGCCGGGAGGCCAGGGTTCAATGACGCCTCGCTATTAGTATACACGGCTGTGCAGGAGCAGTATGTACAAGCTTCTCTGGTTGACTTTTACTGTCTCCCCTGTCTGTCCTGGGAACTCACTGCGTCCTCCAGGAGTGGGGCGTCGCTGGCGTCCCTGCCGAAATGGGCCACCTCGGCGTACAGTTATACAGCTAGAGGTATGGGGCAGCAGTTTCTGCATGGCTTCTATGTGTAGCGCGGTGGGGTATGTGAGGCCCGAGTTTTTACAACGCCAACGGGGTCTCGTGTCGCGCGAGTTTCTAAACCGGAGGATATGGACCTCGTTGAAGCGTTTCGCGGAGATTCGGTCGTATCCCGAGGTCAACGAGCTTGATAGAAGAGGTCTTGACCCACGCAGGGGAGTGCTACTCGGCACAAGGTCAATTCGGTCTGTATACCGACGGAACGACGACCGCATGCAGCGTCAGCAAGAAGCCTTCGTGTTCAAGGGGATGAGTCACGCCGTGTGTGAATGTTCTCGTTTTGCTCATCGTCCTGAACTTCCATCTCTCCCTTCCCCGTGTTTTCACCGCATATGAGGAGAGAAAGATACAACTATGCGCCGTAAGCCTTCCACGGAAGAAATAATTAAGGCAACTCGCGTTATTCTCGCTAATCCCTTATGGGAAACTCTATGGCGTACCGCGCTCGCAGCAGCAACAAAGAAGATAGCGCGAGAAGAAAATGGCAGTGTTCGAAGCGGCATAACCGATTCACGCAGCCGCCGTATTGGGAGAGCCGCCATCGTGGTGGAAAAATGCGCCCTTGAATTGATCCGATTCACCTAGCTTATCTTCAGCAGAAATGCGGAAGCTTTTAGTGCAGTATCGGATTGCGTCCGTGAGGTCACGTAGAAGACGGCGATTGGAGCACTATTCGCTCAACCGGAGCTCACGCCGGTCACCTTTCTTCCAGACCAGGCTGGTGGGTGAGAGTAGCTGGGGACAGAAAGAGTGGGCCACGTTGTTCTTTTCTTCTCTCTCTTTTTTTTTTCTTACGGGGAAAATAACAGTTGACGCCCTCCTCTATGTTCGTACGTGTCTGCAGCCCCGTTAGACTGCTATAGCTATACTGCAACGTCCATTACGTGTTGTCACAATTATAAATGTTAGGAACAACGGAATACAAAGAAATTCAAGGTGCGACCCCACCTGAGGCAGATTACGCCGGTTGTCTCTTTAAAATGATCACTGAGACAAACTTGTTGTACCTCGTTTGTTTGACAGCTTCTCTCCCTTCCCCATCTTTCATCCTCCCCATCCCGCTGCCTTGTGTAGGGTAGCAAACCGGTTAAGCAAAACTGGTCAGCCTCCTTGCCTTTCCTTCTATACTTTTTCCTTCCTTCCTTCCTAGACAGCTTCCGGCCCCGTAAGTACAGTGTGGCGCCAGAATTTTCCGAACGCGCGAAGTATTGTTAAACGTATCCTCCTATAATCCCCCGTCTAAAATGCGCGCACCACATGAAGCGCGGTTTCTTTGGCGTAGGATTCATTCACAAAGGCTCATCTGCGCGTCTAGAAGATCGGCTGTTGTGGCCACGTGTTGTCACAAACCATTGACGCACTGACGGTGTCGATGAACCTGCATGGTGCATGCAGTAACCGCAAGCCAAATAGTGGCCCTGTCGCCGAAAGTTGTACGCGCACTGAACAGCCCGTTCTTTGCACTGTCACTGTGTGCTTCCTCGCATTCGACACGGGATAACAATGTACATTCGACTAAGTCCTACCGCACTCCGCGGCAGGGCTTCTCGCGATGCGGATGACTCGGGACATTGAAAGCCAGAGAAAGTATGCCCAAGCCAAACGTCCAATTGCTTCCAGAGCAATCGAAGGGGCCACGTGATTTAAATCCTGTCGAATAACTGTCGCGCTCCGAGATCGAAGGCGATAGCATCCACATGAGTGCTCCGAGCTATAGAGCGCGGCGCTCCGAATGAACCTGACTAATGTGTTCCGAGCGTCTGACAGCGACCAGCCGTAAGCTTGGTGTGCTAGCCACTGCTGAAGCTTCCAGATCAGGTTATTTGTCCCGTGTCGCAAAGGAGCTCTCGAGTGCCAGGGGGTAGCGCTGGTCCAGCGGCCTGGAGGTCGACAAGGTCAATCGGTGGAGAGGGCCCCGGCAGAGACTAAGCGACGCAAAACAAAACGTTTAATTACATTGCTAAGTGATGAGCGGTCAACTCGTCAAGTCGCTCGATCGTAACGAACGGCGAAGGGGTGCTGTCCTTTTATAGCTTCACCGAGCAAGAACCGCAGGGAACGCCTACCTTTCAGAAGCGCTGAGATTCGAAGCGGATGGAAGCATTAACTGGTCAGCGGTCAAGATAAATAAGAGACGTTCAGAGTACGGTCGAAAGAAAAGCAGGGATAGAGTAGGGGTCGTCGCATGCATAAATAACCTTACAATATAGAGATAGAGACCTTAACGAATGTAAAAAAGATCAAGGAGAGATAGGCGAAATGCTAGGCTGCAATAGATCTAGTAAAAAAAAAAAAACTGGTTAGCTCACGCGGGCAACGTGACTATTTCTCGCCACCCCGTTTCGAAGGGGCTGCCACTAAAACTCATCGTCTAATCATCATTCACGGGAACATTCTCGCCCACTAGACGGAAGCAATCGTCGACCGAAACGTGGCGAGATGATTGCACAGAGATCCATCGTACTAAAGCACACAAAGCGTGGATCGGAGAGAAGAGGGGGAAGGCCTCGCACCGGGGGCACAAACGGACAGACAAACAGACGCGCGAGAGCACGCCGGTTCAATCATCACGCTTGCATGCCGGCGTTTCTAACCGTCCGAAACGTCTTTGCAGTGCGAGCAATAGCACGAACAACTTGGCGTCGTTCCTGGCCGTGTGACACGAACGTTCGTCACATGGGTGAGCCGTGAAACTATAGCTACTGTGTGCCTCACCACGGCAGCTCGACCAGCGGCACATCCGACTACCGGGGATTTTGCGTATCACATGCCAGCGTGTGCACGCGATGGAATGACGAAGGAGACGGTTCCTTCCGCGCTAAAATCGGTGCGCCCTGTCCCCGAAGGCCTTCCCTCCGTGGCTGCGTAAGGCACGCCGCTCTCCGCGTATCGGTCACTGCCGCGTATACGTGAGCGATACGAGCTCGATAAGTCGGCCGGTCCAGGAAGCGACCGCGGATTACCGCGTATAGCCGGCGGCTCGTGCCACCGAACGTTGCTCCTGCCCGGTTTTGGGCGCGAAACGGTTCGTTGCCGCCACATTTTGGGCAAAGTGCTCGAGAGGTTTGTAATTTACAGAGCGGGCGGCAGCGGACGAGAAGGAGCACTGGCGACACGCTCGACTTGTCGCAAATCAAGGGGAGGCCGATTTCCGCTCTCCCTTCTGCTGTTCGTCACGCAAGCTTGGTCGCTACAGCGAGCGGTTACATTCGACGAGCGCGCGTAGTACGCGGCTTTGCCGCGATTGCGCGCGAGCCGTTTATATGCGAGGGAAATGCGCGTTTTGGAAACAACCGATAGATTCGGAGTTTTGGCGAGCGAGGGGAGGCCACTACATCCCGTGACGTAGTAGGTGATCATCACCTAAAGTCTCTCGAGAAGGTCAGGCGTTTAAATTGTAGCCCGGTACATACCCTCTGTGCATGGAACGGTGAATCGTTTTGAGAGTATCAAGAATAAGGAGAATCGAGTTGGGACTCGGATGTATACTTTCCCAACAACAATATGAAGCGAGCTTATAACGGTAAGCGAAGTAGGTGCGACCATACAAACCAAAGCCAATTTCAGTTAAGGTTATGGGAAAATCATTCCGCACCACTTTTACTTGTCGCCACAGCTGAAACATTCATACATGTGTTTATTGCGCCTCAGTTATGGGTCATTTCTGGGTGCAACTATACCGGCATATGGTCCGAGTTTTTTTGTTAATATATATTTACTTTCCGCCACCTGAGGCCACAACAAAAACTGCCGAACCATTCTTTTTAATAAAGTTTCTTCTTCCGGTATTTACACTTCTCTATGGCCATCAGTAAAATATAATTATAGACATCGAAATAGATAGATAGATAGATAGATAGATAGATAGATAGATAGATAGATAGATAGATAGATAGATAGATAGATAGATAGATAGATAGATAGATAGATAGATAGATAGATAGATAGATAGTGGGAGAGAGAGAGAGGCTTTACTGGCAGTGAAGGCGAGATGTCAACCTCAGAAATGCTTTCTTGCTACGTCAGTGAAAGGAATGCTTGCGTGAATCACTGCGTTAGCTCGAGCCTTTTCTTTTGGCCCCTACCCCCTTTCTGCCTCCATTTCTTTCTTTCTTTCTTTCTTTCTTTCTTTCTTTCTTTCTTTCTTTCTTTCTTTCTTTCTTTCTTTCTTTCTCACTCTACTATCTGCATCTCTACCATGCAGGTTCGTATTTCATCAAGCGGACAGCGTATGTGCCGTACTGAACGTGCAGTGTTTGCGAAATTGCATATCGAGTTCCCACCCACTGCTCGGAATCCTCGGCCACCAGTGCGCAGAGAGAAGGTAAGTGGCAGCTGCCAGAAGTGGGAGGGAAACGAGGGGGGGGGGGGGATTCCCCGCCGCGAACAACGTAACTGTCTCGCTCAAGGCGGACAACTGCTAATTCGTGGCACAAGGCATATAGCTGTCAGCACGAGGCGTTCCTCCCCGACGTCCCACCTCCAAGAGTGTGTGTTCCATGACTTGGCAGCAAGCCAATCCGTAAACGCCGGTCTACTTTGACGGCTAAGAACGTAGGAGTTTCCGGCACAAAAATTCACCACGAGAGAACCCTGGCGCTGCAATCGTTGGGCTGCCACGGGCACGGTGGCGAACGCTAGTGCCACGCGGGAATGTGCCACGGTGCCAGGAGCGCTGTCGCCCGTAAACGTGCCGACGCGTATACGGTGCTGTTGTCACGCGAAATCTCGCCAGTGTGATCGTTGGAGAATTCGCCAGAACCGGCGCGTTCGGCGCATGGCTGAGAGCGCCCCGGACAAGTTGAAATATCGCAGACGAGGGAAAGCGACGGGAAGACGCAAGACGAAACATGAGATACTCGCGAGCATCATGTACGCAACAGTATAGGATGAATAGTTGGGCTATTCGCAAAAAAAATATTATTGTTATTCGCTGAAAAAACAAGAGCGCCGCGGCGACAGAACACGAAGAAGAGGACACACGCCATTTGTGACCCACATGTGTCTATATACCCACTTGTGCCATGCACTGCCACATGTACACTTTGCATTCTTGTTCGTGTTTCGTTGTCGCGACGCCCTATTTTTTTGCCGAAAACGTCTCATATAGGCTTGCTATGTCTGCATGTTACAGATACGGACGACACAGCTGCTGCTCTGCTTTCCAGCTGTCTGAAATGTTTCAGGATGTCGACTTCCCGCTGACTATAGGCCAACTTCGCACGCCCTACATAGACTTAATTAGTCGCTTTTGCACCCCTAAACCCAATTGAACTAACTAACTAACTAACTAACTAACTAACTAACTAACTAACTAACTAACTAACTAACTAACTAACTAACTAACTAACTAACTAACACGGAGAAGCTGTGCGCAAGTAGTTTAAAGTTCGCGCTTGAACAGAGACTCGCTTTCGAGACGTTCTTCGAGCATCGTAACAGTCCACATGAGGAGCTCAAGCGAATGCTGTGGCGAAAATCAGTTGTGAAGATAGAAAGAAAACTAGAAAGAGAGAGAGAGAAAAAAATTCACGCGCCCCATGCAGTAGAACCACGCCGCAGTATACGCAACTGAAAGCAATGTTCATTACATTGAGAGCTTTAATGGTAAAACCGTGCTGCACCCAAAAATATTCCTTTTTTTATATATTCGACAAAACTTTCATGAAACATATGAACAAACGGCATAAATGGCCGAGATGCAAATTGATGAACCTGCCGGAGGGGAGTCAACGGTGTCCGACAGGAATATATAGCCAAGGCACTCGCGAATCGAATATATGCATATATAATTATTGCTGCCGAACTGAATACACACGTTTCAGCAAAACGTCACTGGGTGTCGTGGCGCGTCACCTTTCAACTCAATCACGAATTTACCCAGGGCATGCACTCGCATCATTATAAGCGGAATTTTCTTGTATTGCGGAGTTTGTATAGCGTGGTTCTTCCGCACAGGTTTTTTAAGCATAAGCAGACCGCAGCTTGCAACCCAAAGAAAAAATAAAGGAAGAAAAAAATGAAAACTTGTCAAAACTGTAAGCGAAAACTTTGAAAGCAAAAAGTAAAACCTTCAGGACAGGGTGCACGCCGGCGTCGGAATAGTTCGCCCACAACTTCACGCTTCGCGCTGCGCGCGCTGCTCCCCGAATGGTCATTCCACAATCTCACTTGTTTCAGGCGTGAGTCGTACGTTCGACCCGTTCGGCATTCCCCGTGCAGTGAGCCATCGGCGGTGTCTTACCTGCAAAGACAAGAAGGACAAAAAATTATGAACACGAGAAGAGGAAGACAAAAAAAAGGGTTACGAACAACACACAAAATGTGGCACTAAACGAAATTCACGCGAAGTCTCACCTAGACACTGCAGAGCACGCAGCTTACGGCCTCACATTACGCCGCAAGACGAAGGTGAAACTAACGGAGAGAGATAGCAGGAGATGAAGAAGAAAAAAAAAGGAAAATCAAGCAAACAAAAGCACCAAAATCCTTTCTCCCTTCGCAACGGTCTCATCTCTTCCGCCGCTTTGTTTCCCGCTTCCCGTAGGCTGCGCCACCACAACTGCGCGTCTAATATTGCGTGCAGTAAAGCGGAAAGCGAGGGTGCGGAGAGGGGGGGAGGGCGCTCTCGCGGCGACTTCAATCCGACCCGCATGCGCGACGACAAAACCTGGAATGGCGTTTAATATATATTTTTTTTCCTTCTCGGTGTGGGTTAACGCTAGCAGGGCGCGCAGCAATTCTCCAAGAAGGCGCGTTCGCCAAGTTTACTTTTGAGAGCTGGAGACTTCAGAACGATAGAAAAGAAGGAGAAATGGGGGGGGGGGGGCGGAAAAGAGGAAATGCGACAGATCGCGCGCCTCGGCGTGTAAGTAATATGGCCAGTCGACCGAGCTCTTTATATATATAAATCTCTTTCCTGGTTGGACGCCTCCATGTCGGCAGCGTAGCACGGAACTAAGCGAGCCGGAAGATGGCGGCGCGAGGCCATAACGACGCCGGGGACGCTTCTCGCACCGGCACTAATCGTAAACCCGAAGCCGCAACGGCGACGCGAAATGGCGTGCGCCGGCCCTGCCGTGCCGGGATTATAGAATGTATACCCAAGTGGATTGGCGACGCTTTCCTCCTCTCCTTCCCGAGACTCACGTAGGGAAACGTGACGACGACCGCGCGCGCGACGCCTTTAGGAAAGGAGGAAATGTATATACTATACGCAGCGGTTTGGAACATGCCATTTGGCACACTCAGCGTGCGTCGTGTTTGGGGGAGGAAGGGGGGGGGGGTGTGTTCATGCCAGCAGCCACGTTTAGCGGAGCGACAAATGGACAGGGACCACCCGTCCATCCTTCAAATGTGCGCCGATGCTCGAACTGGAAAGCGACACGGAAGCCGTAATCGGCACCGCATTCCGCGTTCTCCCGGTTTATTTACTTACGTAACGCGATTCGTTCGTGTTCGTCGCGCACGCGCCTTCTGTGACATCAAAGCGGCCGCGAAGGAGAGATTATTTTCACTGCTATATAGCGACCAAACGTGCCAACAAGCTGCGGCTAAACCTTGCGGTGTCAGCGATGTCTCCTCGTCCAGCGTTCATCGTTTCCCGTATAGGCAAGGCATGGCCAGCTGTCGGAAGCAAAAAAAGAAAAAAGGAAGACTTTCTTGGGTTTTACGTGGCAGAACCACGATGTCATTATGGGGCACGCCATAGCGGGAGATTCCGGATTAAGTCTGACCACCTGGGGTTATTTAATGTGCTTTGAATGCACCAGGGGCGCTATAACGTAAAGCTATTCCAAACTTTTTCCATTCCAATTCTGCAATGAGCCCTACACGATTGGTCAAACACTTTTTTGGACCACTCCCACTTCGCCTGTCCGTCACGCGACGTCACGAAAACGGTAATACCTCCCCATCTGATATGACATGTACACACTGATTATGCATGATTTGACTGAACAAAAGAAAAATTGTTATTTCCGATTCGACGCCTTTTCGTCCTTAGCCCTCCGCTATTGGTCAAGAGTTTTCGGGCTGCACCCACCTCACCTGCCTGTCACGCGACGACACAAAACCGCGAAAGCTCACCGCGTCAAAGTGAGGTGCACATGTGCGCGGTAAAGATGCATTAATACGCCGAACAAAACTCAATTCTCTTTTGGATAGCCGTAGGCTGCCCCGTTCCGAAAGGAATAAAAGATGGCTGCCGCCGGTCACGCAGGCACTGTCTACTCGCACATGCCGGAGAGCATGAGTTTATTTGCGTATAAAACTTTTTGCGTGGCCGTGTAACGTTTACGAGCACTTTCGGCACGTCTACGACCTCGTGCTACCAACTCCTCTTTGCTGCGGATCGGTTTTCGTGTCGTTCTTAAGCTTCCGTTGCATGCCGCCGCAATATTCGATCAGCCACTGCAAGCAAAGTAAGGGAAAGCGGACCAATCGCAGGCGCCGACACCACCCTCTTCATCCGGTTATCGATTTTTCAGTGCACTGGCTCGGCCCCATCGACTCCCTCTCCACTTGAGTGTACTCCTCGCCTCCTGTCAGCCAATTAGGTGAGACAAGCCGTTATGTTATTCGCTTTTCACGCAAACAAAAGTCACCTCCTATGATCCAGGAGAGCGTTTGATTGCTCCGTTCAGACAAGCCTGCGGGTCACTGCCCGATGCTTGCGTCGGCGGTTACGCAAATTTGACGTCAGGAGATTGGAATAAAAACATGTTGTAATAGTTTTATGTTATAGTGCCCCTGTACACGGACGTTTTCTTCTTTTTTTCACCCCGTCGAAATGCGGCTGGAATTCGATCCCGCGCCCTCAGGCTTAGCAGCGCTACGCCATGGAGAGCCGTTAAGCCACCCCGGCGGGTCGCTGTCGGAAGAAGCACATGTGTGATCCCACAAGACATCCACATTTACATTGCGAGGATTTTCATAATGAACAGAGCGTGCTAATGAGTGCAAGAGTTAGTGTTGACATTGGCTTTTATTTGTGCTTCCCCCGAGAGCTTTCGAATCGTTTGTGCAGCCGAGATACAGCGTCCTTTTTAGCCGAGCTCTCGGCAATCGTAAAGCAACGCCAAGTTGGCTACAGCGCACTACAGTGACACCGAATGTGTAATGTTTCGATATATAACCGGGTCACTTAGCCAGGATACACGCTTAGCTTAGCACTAGAGTCCGAGCGCGCTAAGCCCACTTACGAGATTGCCGTGGTCGGTAGAACCGGCGGTCACTCTCTATCACCTCTTTCTCGTCAGCACTATTTCCATGTTCAGGTGTGTGTGCGCGCACGCACGCACACACACACGCACGCACACACACACACACAAACACACGCGCGCGCGCGTGCACACGCACGCACAAACACACGGACGCACGCACACAATCTGCTCTCTCTCTCACTAATGGTGCACACAAGCGCGCAGGCCAGCCATAGGAACGTGGCAGCGTCGTCATTAGTTAAACAAGAGGCAACGACATCGGGCCACACTCAGGCGCCCTGGATGCGCGATAAAAAAAAAAAAGGCAAAGAAACTAGGCTTTCGCTCGGCGCGTGGCTGCAGGCCCGACTTCGCAGCGATCGCCGCATGCAAGCAGCCCCCGCAGCGCTCGAAGCCCTCCGCGCCTGCAGGGGGGGGGGGGGGCGACCAGCAGGTGTGTTATATAGCGTCACTTAACAGGGACACGCAAGACGAATGGGCCGCGACACCCGCCGCTCGGGGCCTGTCATTGATCCCCTTCTCGCAAGGCACGCACCAGCGGGCGCGCTCGTGGAGGAACTTCGTCGCCGACAAACCAGGGAGGGGGGGGTGCCCGGTGCCCCCGATCCCGCGGCTGCCAGCCGACGAAGGACGCCACCGAAACCCGGTTCGTCGTCCACCGGGGACCGCCTGGGATCGCTACCCACTCCCTCCCTCTACACCCCCGCCCACCTTCTTCTTGATTTTTCCCTCTCCTGCCGATTATTTTGCTTTCTTCGTGTCGAGGGGGTCGAAGTCCTCATTATGGAAGGGACGCTATTTGAGTGAAAGACTAAATCAGTGAACCCAGCCTAACCTAAGCTGTTGGGGCATTCTTTGAAAACTTAATTTCCAGGTATGCAGGTGATTACTACAGTAGAATATGATAGTAAAATATAAATTCTTTTTTTTGTTTAACTCTGCAGTGTACCACGCATTATTGATTTGATTCGAATTTATTTATTAGACAATATTGGAAATTAGTACATTGGATGAACGCATACGGAAGACAGGTCTCTTAAGCTCAAGGCTGATTTGCGACCGCTCCTAACCGGTATATAAAGAATACTGCAGGAGCGATTGCGGATCATGCAGCACTGCAATTTGAATTCGATCAACGGAAAACGGTACAGTAGCAAATTCATTCCATCTACCTTCATTTTTAAGGTTACAGTAAAGAAATTTAATAGTTTAATAAACAAATAGGCAAAGTAAATAGGCAAGCAAAGTGCACTAGGCAAGGCACAAAGCAAATAGGCAAGCAAACAAATAGGCAAGCAAAGTGAACACTCGGTGCAACCGTGTGTTCACAGCGGACGGACATCACGAAAGCGAACGAAGGGATACCCCCACATACGAGCGCTGTTAGTCCTATACATGAACAGACCAACCATAGTCAAAGTTCTCCTGCTTATGCAGTAAACCTTGTAGCAAATAGAAGGGTCACCTATGCACTGACACCAAACACGCGCTGAAACACGTGCTCCGCCTCGCCAAGCCCTCCACTATTGGATATCTTATATGCAAGTGCACACGGATTGTACAGACCAGGTGCGGCTTGCACGAACATTTAATAACGAAAATAATAACGAATTGAAGAACGCGTTCTTGTTCGGACTAGGCGTTGTCTACGGAACATCTGGGAACGCGTTCTTAAATTCGTTTTTATTATCGCTATTAAATGTTCGGGCGAGCCGCCCCTGAACGAAGCATTGTCCTTCGAAAAGATGGCTTACGAAGACTGGGTTCGTCCAAAAAGGGGACAGAAACGCTCATTCTCGCTCTTTGCGGTATCGCATACGAGGCGTCCGTATAGTGTGACGTGGTTCACCACCACCACCACCACCACCACCACCACCACCACCACCACCACCACCATCATCATCATCATCATCATCATCATCAATTGTTATTCATTTCGACATCGTACATCCGACTACGTGCGGACCTAATCAAACAGGCAATATGTGACTCGACTAAAGCTAGTCCACGGCTTGGATAGTATTCTAGGCTCTGCCAGAACGATGCAGTCGGCGAATTGCATGGTCGCCGAATCGACTTTGGTGGAGGTCCAGCCAAGCGTGAAAAAAAAAAAGGGGGGGGGGGGCTAGCGCGTATGAGTTTCAACGTTAATGATCGATAGCTGTGTACGCAGTGTCTCTGATGGACAGTGGTCATCAACCTTCGTGTACGACGCTCGGCGCAATTTAAAGGCTCCTGCCATCGACTGCAACGATAGAGCGCGCTGAGCAGGTTAATACTCCAGGTCCACGCTGAAGATACCGACCGGCACGGGAAAGACGACGATGTGCCACGCAGATTTCTGCCTGGCACGAGTTAACAGAAGCATGATTAAAAGTATGTTCTTTCTTTCTTTCTTTCTTTCTTTCTTTCTTTCTTTCTTTCTTTCTTTCTTTCTTTCTTTCTTTCGTTCGTTCTTCCTTTCTTTCTTTCTTTCTTCCTTTCTTTCTTTCCAAGTGTACTAGCTTTGAATGGTACAAACATTGCAGTGCTACGTAACTCCTGCAGCCTGTATTGCTTCGTTCCGCTTGGTCAGCGCACCCAGTTTTGCGCCTTTGCGAAGTGCCCGGGCCAGTTTGTCTCACTCAAATGGGCACGTTAGACGTGGAACAACGATGTGACTTTAAATGGAAGCGCGTTAGCTTGGAGCCATCCCACACGGAACGGGCTTCCGCCGAATGGGCTCGATTCAGCGGAAGTATCTCTCTCTCCCTCTGCCTTGACCTGCATGGCGCTCACATCGTTCATGCACACACCTGGTGCCTACTTAATGATTCACAGCCCGACGAACAACTGGATTGTCAGATCACCGCGAGTCATGCAGCATGTATGAATATAAAAGCGCAAAAAAACGCGAGTGACTTTATTTCCGCGGGGACCCCATTTCCACAAATGGTGCGAATAATCGCAAAAGAATAATAGAAATTTAAAAAAAAGGCGCAGTTTCGCCCGAAAGGTAAAGCATCGATTGCGATAGCAAATTATCAGACGACGTAAGGATAGTGCTTTTATCGCCTTTATCAACTTGTAAACATTCGCTTGCTAACCAAATAAATAAGCGTGGTGTCAGCGCGCACAGCAAACATGAACACGTCACGCTCGATGACTGCGGATGTCGTAACGCCGGCGCGAGGAAACATGGCAGCAGCAGCGAGCGAAGTGACCTTGTGCTGCCTATCGCTTCGACGCAAAGCGAGCGCGCCGAGGAGGTGCAGCAGGCGCAAAGGTACGAGGCGCCGACGTATCTATAGACAATGTCCAAACGCAGATCGCTCTCGCTATACGGCCGCACGAGCGCGCACAGCCGCCACATGCGCAGTTCACGATTGGCCCGACGCCGTAAGGAACACAAAGACAAAGGAGAAGAAGACGACATCTGTCGTCTTCGCCTTCCTTCCGCAGTTGGGCCAATCATGCGTTCATATACAAACTCGACCATATTTTAGGTTATTGTAGGCAAGAAGCAGGCTGGAGACAAGTCAGTGGGGGAATATGGCATAGGCTCTAGGAATAGCAGAGGAGAGTTATTAGTAGAGTTTGCAGAACAGAATAATATGCGGATAATGAATACCTTTTTCTGCAAGCGGGTTAGTCGAAAGTGGACGTGGAGGAGCCCGAATGGTGAGACTAGAAATGAAATCGACTTCATACTCTGCGCGAACCCTGGCGTCATACAAGATGTAGACGTGCTCGGCAAGGTACGCTGCAGTGACCATAGGATGGTAAGAACTCGAATTAGCCTAGACTTGAGGAGGCAACGAAAGAAACTGGTACACAAGAAGCCAATCAATGAGTTAGCGGTAAGAGGAAAACTAGAGGAATTCCGCATCAAGCTACAGAACAGGTATGCGGCTTTAACTCAGGAAGAGGACCTTAGTGTTGAAGCAATGAACGACAATCTCACGGGCATCATTAAGGAGTGCGCAATAGAAGTCGGTGGTAACGCCGTTAGACAGGAAACCAGTAAGCTATCGCAGGAGACAAAAGATCTGATCAAGAAACGCCAATGTATGAAAGCCTCTAACCCTACAGCTAGAATAGAACTGGCAGAACTTTCCAAGTTAATCAACAAGCGTAAGACAGCGGACATCAGGAACTATAATATGGATAGAATTGAACAGGCTCTCAGGAACGGAGGAAGCCTAAAAACAGTGAAGAAGAAACTAGGAATAGGCAAGAATCAGATTTGTGCGTTGAGAGACAAAGCCGGCAATATCGTTACTAATATGGATGAGATAGTTCAAGTGGCTGAGGAGTTCTACAGAGATTTATATAGTACCAGTGGCACCCACGACGATCGTGGAAGCGAAAGTAGCCTAGAGGAATTCGAAATCCCGCAGGTAACGCCAGAAGAAGTAAAGAAAGCCTTAGGAGCTATGCAAAGGGGGAAGGCAGCTGGGGAGGATCAGGTAACAGCAGATTTGTTGAAGGATGGTGGTCAGATTGTTCTAGAGAAACTGGCCACCCTGTATACGCAATGCCTCATAACCTCGAGCGTACCGGAATCTTGGAAGAACGCTAACATAATCCTAATCCATAAGAAAGGGGACGCCAAGGACTTCAAAAATTATAGACCGATCAGCTTACTGTCCGTTGCCTACAAAGTATTTACTAAGGTCATCGCAAATAAAATCAGGAACACCTTAGACTTCTGTCAACCAAAGGACCAGGCAGGATTCCGTAAAGGCTACTCAGCAATAGACCATATTCACACTATAAATCAAGCGATAGAGAAATGTGCAGAATATAACCAACCCTTATATATAGCTTTCATTGATTACGAGAAAGCGTTTGATTCAGTCGAAACCTCAGCAGTCATGGAGGCATTACGAAATTAGGGTGTAGATGAGCCATATGTAAAAATACTGGAAGATATCTATAGCGGCTCCACAGCCACCGTAGTCCTCCACAAAGAAAGCAACAAAATCCCTATAAAGAAAGGTGTCAGACAGGGAGATACGATCTCTCCAATGCTATTCACAGCATGTTTACAGGAGGTATTCAGAGGCCTGGAGTGGGAAGAATTGGGGATAAAAGTTGATGGAGAATACCTTAGCAACTTGCGATTCGCTGATGATATTGCCTTGCTTAGTAACTCAGGAGACCAATTGCAATGCATGCTCACTGACCTGGAGAGGCAAAGCAGAAGGGTGGGTCTGAAAATTAATCTGCAGAAAACTAAAGTAATGTTTAACAGTCTCGGAAGAGAACAGCAGTTTACGATAGGTAGCGAGGCACTGGAAGTGGTAAGGGAATACATCTACTTAGGGCAGGTAGTGACCACGGATCCGCATCATGAGACCGAAATAACCAGAAGAATAAGAATGGGCTGGGGTGCGTTTGGCAGGCATTCTCAAATCATGAACAGCAGGTTGCCACTATCCCTCAAAAGGAAAGTGTATAACAGCTGTGTGTTACCAGTACTCACATATGGGGCAGAAACCTGGAGGCTTACGAAAAGGGTTCTGCTGAAATTGAGGACGACGCAACGAGCTATGGAAAGAAGAATGATCGGTGTAACGTTAAGGGATAAGAAAAGAGCAGATTGGGTGAGGCAACAAACGCGGGTAAATGACATCTTAGTTGAAATAAAGAAAAAGAAATGGACATGGGCCGGACATGTAATGAGGAAGGGAGATAACCGATGGTCATTAAGGGTTACGGACTGGATTCCAAGGGAAGGGAAGCGTAGCAGGGGGCGGCAGAAAGTTAGGTGGGCGGATGACATTAAGACGTTTGCAGGGGCAACATGGCCACAATTAGTACATGACCGGGGTAGTTGGAGAAGTATGGGAGAGGCCTTTGCCCTGCAGTGGGCGTAACCAGGCTGATGATGATGATGAATTCAGAACGTCATCAGACCGTAAGCGAATTTTTTATACAGCGCTGGAGTCTTTCCATAGATGAGTTAATACTGCAGTTTTCTTGGAAGGCTATAGAAAGCTTGACTGACTGAATAAACTTTATTGAAACCAGCAAGAGATGGTGGCTGGGCCTAGGCCTCCCACGTGGGGACGTCGAGGTGTTGCCTCTTCGCCGCCTCGCAGGCCTGCTGGGTCGCCCAGAGTTGGTCGTCAAGGTTGGGGCTACGCAGGCTTGGGAAATAATTTCAAAACTCTGTTTTGTGATTAAAGCAAAGACAAACGGACTTCAGCAAATTCCCGGGTTTACTGAACTAATTTGCTCCGATGGAAACGGCGACCACGAACAGTGCGTCAGAAGTCAAATATCTCCGTTATTTCATTCATGTGTTTATTTACATCTTTGTTTTCATGTACTTGTTCATTTGCTTCTTCGTGTATTCATTTATGCGCATTTTACTTTATGTATGACTTGCCCTTTAGTCCACCATTTCTGTATTCACTGTGAAAGTGTCTCAACGCCGCCCTACTTTTTGATTGACACTTATTTTGTATATTTCATTCGTATTCTTCATTAGCTTTTCTTTCGTGTGCCTGAACACTTATGTGCACATTGTACCGGGTGTCTTGCCGCGACCACTGTAGTACGTTACTCGCCGATGCAAACGTGTCGACGCTCTCGCCATCGCGTGTATGTGTGCGTGCGCGCGCGTTTTCATTTGGTCATTCGCACACGTCATTTCCGTCTCGTCATATCACGATCAAATGTTTCGAAAAAAGCAGGCAAGGAATGTTGTCAAGGTTTTCAATACCACAAAAATAAACAACACTGCACCTGCCCTTCCTGTTATCGCGTGAAGGACTGACAGTATAAATAAATAAATAAATAAACAAATAAATAAACAAATAAATAAATAAATAAATAAATAAATAAATAAATAAATAAATAAATCTGAAGTCAATTTTTCGGGGAAGCGTTTACTTAAACAATGCGATGTGTACAACTGTCTTTATTGTCATCCGTTCACCGTGTAATCTCATGCAGTGTTTGAGGTTTGCGCACCACACTGGTTCACATATTTAACATGGTGCAATATTTATTACACATTACACCAATCACAGTCTAAGTCGAAGAGCGAATAGCAGCTCACGGGAATGCGCACTCTGAGATGTCGACGCGGTATAACCTCGCAAGGACGAAGGTGATGTTTGTCGAGGGAGGAACTAGGTGAGGAGAGGTGCATACTACGAGAGAGAGAGAGCGAGAGAGAGAGAGAGGAGAAAATAAATCTGCGGTTTTACGCGCGACAACTTACGAGGCACACCCTAGTATATAGGGCACTCCAGATTAATTTTGACCACCTGAAGTTCGCTAGCGTACACCTAAATCTATGTACACGAACTCTCTCTCTCTCTCTCTCTCTCTCTCTCTCCTATTTCCCCCCCTTATTTTGTTTTCGTTTTATTTTTTTTAGCTCAGCATGGCAGCACCATATCCGCTGGTCTACAGCGCGACGGGTATGTGAGTAAAACTCTTGCTTGGGCTAGTTGGTTCATGCTTGGAGCAGGTAAAGGCAAGGCGCAGAAGACCAGGACTTAGGAAGAAGAACACAAACGACAAGACGGGGTCTTCTGCGCCTTGCCTTTACCTACTTCAAGGGTCAGTGAATAAATAGATAAAACATCGTTTATCCAATGCGCTGCGGTCTCCTCAGCTGAAACAGCGCTTCGCGAGAGTTGCCCTTGAGCGCGCGAGCGCTCGCCGTATCATCCGAAGACTGCAGCGAGCCGCGTCGCGCTGGCGTAAACGAATGCGCGACGTTTAGGCGACAGCCGTCCCGTCTTAATGGCTCGTTAAAAACCAATTGAGCGCGAACTGCGGCGCGACAGGGTGTATGTATGTGCACGGGCTCATCTCGTCTTGAGCCGCGGCCAGGAGGATCGGGCCCTCGAGACAAGCCCGATGCGTAGCGATACGACGGCCTGGCGATGAGCCACCAAAGCCTCGCTGCGGTACAGCACGCCAGTCTGGCTGCGCTCCAGCTATGGTTACAGCATCGAAGCAAGCCTTACAGTTCGACTGCGAAGAGCACAGCTTAGGGAGCATCTATAATGCAATGCATTATAGGAAGACGTCTGTGGCGACTTGACGCCGCCCCGCGTCGAGAAGAAAACTACGTTATCGCCGAGTTACGACACTTCAAGATGTGCGAATCTATGGAAAACACGGCTTATACATTGAGCGCATAAAAAAAGCGCGGCTGGGTTTCTTTTGAGCGTAGGGAATAACGTTCCCATCGGGTTTCCAATTGTTGTTATAGGCCGCCGTTTTGTTCGAAGAGCAAAGTAGCTCACCGATTGTTTTTGACTTCGATGGCGTCTCTTTTGCCGGCTTCGTGGGAATTAGAACGAGGCTTAAGGCTGGCCGCTGTTCGCTTAGCCGTCCATTTAACCGTCTACGGCATGTATTGAAACACAGTCCCTGCCACTTCGCTGGCCCTGAAGGCCCACCAAGTCTCCCCGGTTGCTCTGATTGGGCGGTTCGGATACGCCCCTCGTTAGAGCCGCCCTTCGAGAGGGCCGACTGAAGTGCTTGTGCCAGTGAGATGTTGATAGAGGCTACAGCGTACACGGGATTTTACCAGAGGTCTTCAGTCGTACCAGTCGCTAACTCCGCAATGAAGTAAGTGCCGCACATTCCACTCGCATTCTGGAAGCGGAGTGGTGGCAACAAGCATCGAGTGATTCATGCATGACGCGGAAAGAGACGCTCAGGCCAGCCAAATTTGCCAGGCTAATAACCTCGCCCGTAGCAACGTCACCGCTATACTACATCTCCATATATCCAATGTGCCAGAAACTCGAATGGATGTTTTATTTCGTCGCTTCAAGGTGGCGTGACGATCGGCGAAACCCGCCCGCAGCGAACAAGAAATCGGGAATTAAAACTTGTACGATAACACAAAGTTCAGCGTCTTCCTTTTTGAGGCTCGAGCTGGCTGTCTGACGACAAAAACACGCATGAGAAAACGTGAGCAACAGGGTGAAGCACGTGCCTGCTGTAGAAAAAAAAAAAAAAAAATCTGGAGCCGTCGCAGCCCACTAACGGAATGCCAGAAGGTTCACCCTGCCAGGAACGCAAGAAACGTGCACCTTCCGTAAGCGCTGGCATTCAAAGCTGACAAGAGCGAATACTCGTCAGCGTTCAATCGACTCAAAGCAAGGGACGTTTGGGGTATTGGTGTAGGAAGGAAAGAAAGCAGGGAACAGGTTAAGGCAGGATCGACACGGGCATATGTAACATTACGAGATAAAGCAGAGACAGTCAGTGCTAGACAACGACTTGGTAAAACGTAACTTGCTCACACAGGTTATATATGTGACTATTATGTGTCACAGACAGAGAGAAAAATATATATAGCACAGTGTAGAAAGCGTATCACACATTGTTCGCAAAAAAAAAAAGAAAATACGCAACATCGGTCACAAAATAGTGCCACATATTATACATCAAAAAGAAAAGTACATTTGAAATCAGACTATGCGATCGGAATGAGTGGTCAACAATTAATTAATTGACTAATTAATTAATCATTTATTTAGTATGCCCTGGAACAACACTGAGATCCCGATGCTGGTGCACAGAAAAGAAGAAAAAAAACGAATAATATAAAAATATAATTCAACTACGACTATAAGTTATCGGATTGAAAAATAGAATAAGAAAAAAAAATGAACTGGATAAACAGCTACGTAACGAATAAAAATAGACCAATAACGCACACTTGGGGGACGGAGAACATGTACGGAAAGAGAGATAAACTATGGGAAGACAACAACAACAACAACAACAACAACAACAGCAACAACAACAACAACAACAACAACAACAACAACAACAATAATAATAATAATAATAATAATAATAATAATAATAATAATAATAATAATAATAATAATAATAATACAATGCCGGCCGGAGGTATGCCCAGAGTTCGAGGCGGAGTTTCGGAACTGGCATGATTAGACAAAGAAGGGCCGTTGCTGCAGATCGCCACGATCCGTACAAAAGGCGCCAAAAAGGAGAGAGAGGGAGAGCGAAAACGTCACGGATTCATGACACGTGTAGATCCACGCGCACGGGCCGACTCGTCGAGGAACCGGATCAGCGCCTTCGCTTCCTCGCGCGCCGATGCTTATCGAGGTCAGGGCGCCCCCCTCGCGACCTCTTGCCCCCTTCCCGACGGAATCCGATCGTCCCGGGCGACCTTCGCGACGGTGGCGTGCAGGCGATGGCTAAGACGAGGGGGTGCAGTCGCGAATAAGGTGTTAGTCTGGCGTCCACAGGTACAATATACAGACGTCGAAGGCAGCGCCTCCAGCGCTGTGGGCGAATCGGACAGCGAAAGTGACGCGCAAATATCAGTTTAGAGTCAGTCATCAGTTTAGAGGTTGCAAAAGCATATTTTTTTTTTCTAAAGTTCGTTTTCGTTTATTTGGAGCCAGTAGATTAGTTACTGGAATAGGAAAACGACCGCGAAAGCTCCATACCATTTCAATTTTGAGGCGGTATAAAAGTCGAGCGCTGCCGCATGACGGATAGCCGTGGCGACGAAGTCGCAGCTAGGACCCTAGGAATAGTGGGAGTTGTGTGTGTGTTGTCAGGATTGGGGACTCAATCCCATCGTCCGTGGTCCTTTGCCAAGATTGGAGTACGGCATGAATTCGAAGGTAGCTGGCCCATGCCGTCGTCCAACTTATTTATGCTGAGATCGTTGATGAAGTGAAGAACTGCTTCTCATCGAGAACGAGGAAAAAGGGTTTATTTACAGAAATTAAATCAGTCTAACATGACTGCTTGAGAAAAAGAGTATCAGTCCAACATGACTGCATGAGAGAAGTGACTCAGTCTAACATGACTGCTCAAGAGAAGTGTCCTCAGCATTCGCACAACCACAGTTTTTATACACTCGATCCGCCGGTCATACGACGCGGCGACTGTTCGTTTACTCATCACCAACTCGCCGCTGCTCTGCAGAACAGTTTACGTACACAAAGGCAACCGCGCTCTGATGCCCGACGACGGCGTTGGCGGGGTGCCGTTCCGGGAACTATCGGCGCCGGTCGAGGGTCGCTCGTTGTTCCGCCACGCCGAAGCGTGAGACGCACCAAAATACGTCGTCCCCACGGCAGCTTGTCCATGCGTGTCAAATCAGCTCCGCGTTGGGGAACTCCGGAATCATTGTTCACGCACCGAACTAGTTCCGTCACAATGTCGAAGGGGCTGGAGAGAGGCGGCGGATTCCAGCGCAAAGGCCGCTTCTTTGAACGCCTCCCAGCTGCAGCGACGGAGAGGGAGAGGTGCGCGTCGTGTCGCCCTGTCGTAACTGTGTGGCAATCTTGTTTCGCAGCTCGCCATTCTTAACAGTGTGTGTGTGAATGAGAGAGAGAGAGTTCGCGCTTCTTTAGTCGTCACAATGACTAAATATATGTGAAAAGCTACCAATAACAACAATCTGCTCGCTATCCCTAAAAAATCGGAGGCTTCAAATCCCGATAACGCGTCATTTATAAGCATTATATATATATATATATATATATATATATATATATATATATATATATATATATATATGCTAGCATGGCTGTTCTTGCTTGGGATGCCGATCTTTTCATCAGCCGTGTCTAGCGTACTGCAAGATACTTGCGCCAATGGAATGATAACTAAATGTACAAGAATTGCCAGTGTACCAGACTGCGTTTATAAGATTTTTACGTCTTTTGAAGCAATCACAAATTTTGTTACAAACACCACATTCTCGGAAAATCTCGCAAAAATCGGCTTTAGATACAAGAAGCGAGTAATCATCATCACCACCATCGAAAGCTGATATGAAATTCTGAAAAGTTTGCTCGTTTTCTTGCTATGCACGGCGCGAAGCCAACTTCGAGGCCAGTCCCATACGCGTGACGTCACGCTATAACGTGCGAAGGCCTTGTTACTCCGGAAGGGTGTTGGATCGGCGCAATTCACTACAGGCACACACACGCACAAAAGAATAGATTCGTTTTAAATCTATGCTGTGGTATTCGTTTATTGGAGTAGCATTAAAAGGCACAGGTGGAAGAACAAGCGGTCACTGCTGCTTTTCAAGGTCGGTGCTTAGAGCAAGTATTAAAGAAATAATTTCGGCAGAAAACGCAGATGTAGCCTGGGCAACAAGTGTGGTTATGAAACAAGTCGCTTTCTTTAAAACGATGTAATATGACGGTTGTAAAAGAAAAAATAGACCAAGAGTATTCGTGCGAACGTCTAGTTCTTGATATTCATGTCTGCATAGAGTCTGTTTAATAGTGTGTAAAGGGTCCCGTTTCGCAGAAAATCCGGCGTCGGCGGCGTTGTCCAGTAGAGAAAAATCATCCCGAACCACGCAGGCCTTCCGAACCAATAGGCTTTCGCGAAGTAAGATGCGCCAGAAATTTTGTGAAGAACGACTTTCACACAACCTATACAGGCATGATAGCGTTGGACTGCAATTTCAAAGTGCGCAAAAACACTTTTTTCAGCTGCCGTTTCAGCTCTGTCTCAGTAGGAGCGACAAGGGAGGGGGGGGGGGGCGTGTGTGTACGTGTGTGTTGGTTCTTTGGAGTACCATTTATTATCTTCGGTGTGAGTGCAGCATCGAGCATTTTTTCGAAGCATGTTTGAGGGCATTAAAGCCGCTACACACAATAGTCGATAAGTTTTCATAACTTACGAGCTTCCTTTAGAGCGATGTAAAAATACATCGATCGGGGCAATTAAGCAATTCGTATTATGTGTACATGTGAGACAATTACTTGTTGCCGAGTTTAGGGCTGCTGCGTTACGTTTCCGAGCGTAACGTTGCTGCTTATGACTAGGTCGCAACAACGAAAGACGACAAACCGCCCATATTGCGACCTCCCGGGTGAGTTTAGTTTGCCGAGTTCTCCCTAGAGCACATTGCGTTGAGTGTTCCTTCTCGATGACACCATTGTGCCAATCGATGGCAGTACTTTTTCCTAGCGGCACCATCTTGCTGACACTACCGTTTCCTCAACGGTCTGGTAGGCGAACTCCCACCTCATACTTTTTTTAAGGAGGGGGGGGGGCGAGGAGGGCCAGATGTCGTTTTCGTCGTCCGACGGGTACCGGCAGCGCGTTGCATCTCATTCCACGTCGTCTACCGTGGGCTACGGTTCCGGCGTCTGCGGGCCCCCGACGACGCGGAAGGTAGAGCGAGCGGCTGCAGCTCGCCGTGCCTCCGCAGTAAAACCCCTAAACTTCGTAAAGTAGCGGCACGCTTTGAAGAATGCCGCCTCCTCCTCGTGCGCTCTGGCCGAGGCCAACGCCGCGTCGCTATTGGCCTAATAGCATCACGTGGGCCCTCGCGCCGTGCATCAGCGCCATTTTTGCTCGAGCGGCGTCTACGGAGTGGCGAGGAGCGCATGTCGGCGCCGTTGTTACGCTCGAGCAGTGTAGGCGGCGCCGCGGTCGAGGAGGGAGCGTGAAAGAGAGGAGGAACGCGGAGGGGTGAAGGCGGAGGAGAAGAGTGTCGCTACTTTACGAAGTTTAAGGGGTTTTACTCCGCAGCCGCTCGCTCTGCCATCTAGTGAATCGCCCGCCAGGAAGAGCCCAACCACGTTCACAGGTTCGAAGATATTCACCACTGCCACCTGTTGCAAGAAGTGGCACAATGCAGCGGTGACCCGACGATTGTAAAACTGTGATAAAAGAAATTGTGGGCCTCCATCCGATCTGCGGTATCAAAGGCTGAGGTAAATCTTTTCGAATATACACACTGCAAGGGCAATACTGGAACGTTGTGACTAAAAGAAGGGTCGAGTCGCCACGACACATCGCCCATGACGTCATGTTCTCGCTTTCCGAACACCTTGACGCTGGTGCAGTGATAACAGATGGAGAAGAATGACGTACAAAGATTGCGCTGCAAAGTTAGTAATTAATCGGAAATTAAGCGCTAGTACAAAAATGGAGTGATCAGTGAAACAAGGATGCTGTTTCTGGCCGCTATCCCATGCTGTTTCTGACCACGTTATCGTGACAGCGCAGAGTATTGGATCGAAGAAATAGAATGAGTTAAAGATCAGACAGAAAAGTGGGGTGGGCATAATTTTTCGATGTTTTCAAGAGCTAGCGTTCGCAATATTTTTTTTAGTTACAAAAGCGCATTATGTACTACAAGTGTTATGCATGGGAATAATTTCAATTCAGAAATTTCACACGATGTTTGCGGTATATATATATATATATCGGGAGTCACTTGGGAAATGACTAGCCGGTGCAGTTTTTTTCGTTCAGTGAAGGACGGGAGCACTAACGCATTTGTTTTTCAAACAGATTGCTAGTAGGTTTTCTTTCTTCGTACTGTTGTTCAAATGAGATTAAGTTCTTCCTTGCCTGAGTGGGTTGTCTCATCAAGAAATGGACGAGCACTAACACAAATCGGTTTTCTAAGGGACGTTGTTATGTCCTTCTCTTTGCCGATAGGACATTTTTCGAATGATTTCTTTGTCTCCTGTGACGTGAAAGAAACTCTATCGCGATCTTGTCGATGTTTTCTTGCCGCTTCCTGTATATCGCGCGATGTCTATCTGAGGACCTGAACGCAATGCGCTGAAATGCGTGGAAACAAATGCCTGCTAGATCTTCATCGAAAACCTTCGTTTTTCAGTTGTATTCTGGCACTCTCCCTGTGAATCCATGGCTACAAAGCAAGGGCTTCTTTCTTCTGTGGTCTGTTAACTGCGTCATATGTAATAAACCTGAAACCCTTGAGCACATCTTTTTGGAATGCCATATGGCTCCGTGTTCTTCTGGGAAGTTCTCAAACGAACTCTGAAGTAAATAACTGCCGATAAGCCCTTTCGGTGTTAGGTTCTTGCCATGCACAGACGCAGGGGAAGTGCCGGCTGACATGTGTTGCGACGCCTGGTTTTTCAACCTCGACGGGCGATACTATTGGGTAGCGTAGTGTTGTCGGCAAGCTGCAGGCGTCCGGTAGACCATGACGATCAGGCAGGGGCGAGACGACTTCTAGTGCGAAACTTGCACGGTGTATTCAATGGTGGGTGAAAGATGAGAAGAGAATGAAATGAAAAAGTACATTGCGGGGCCCTTTAAATAGGCCCACTAAAATCGTAGGCGGGATCTTGCGCACGTCAGCGTCACGTGACATGCATTGAGTCCCGCGGTGCTCGGCGGCGGCGCCCACTTTCCCAGGACGATGTTTTCACGAGCTTGCCTCCGCTGGTGGCAACCCGCGGGTCCCGGGGATCGTAGGCAGCTGATCCCTTCTCTTTCGCGCGTCGTTGGTTCGCGGAAAGGGCGCCTGGTTGTGGATGGGCGGCTGATCCATTCGCCCAGTTGACGTCTTCGCAAGCGTGCCTCCGCTGGCGGCAGCCCGGGGGTCCTGTCTGGTTGGCGGAAAGGGTTTTCACGCACACACACAAAGGGGCCTGTGAACACTGCGGGGCGTCCACCAGACCGGCATCCACTGGAGACAACCATAGCGAATTAGGAATCCATTCTTCGTTTCGCTTAGGCATGCACACATACGAAGGGGCCTGCGGTGAACCTACCAGACCGGTAACTACTCGAGACAACCACAGCAGACTAGGAATCCACCCTCCGTTTCGATGAGGCATGGTGGTTGAGCATCCTTCTTGCCCGGGGTGTTACACGCCAACCGTAACACAGGATAACGCTTTTGCGTATGAGCAGCGTGTGGAAGAGGCGCATGGATGTAAAGAATACCCGCGCAGATGCAAGATCGATGAGGCAACGCCCAATTAAGAGTCTTACATACACGCATGATGTCATAAAGCACATGACTGAACCACCCGAGTCGTCTTAGAAGCTTAATTGACGGTTTGGTGTCCGTGACCTCTTTGAAGGCTTTTTAAATTAGTCAAGTCTAGCCAAGTGATGTAATAATGTTTAGCACCAAGTGACCTGATTTGTACGTGTGTACGTAGTGGTGTGAAGAAGTTAATAAAAATAATTTTAAAAAAAGAAACGGTTACGGAGCGGTGGCGGTGAGGCAGCAGATCGAATCCTCACCGTGACCAGTTCTTTTTTTTTTAGTTAAATGAGAATTACGTAATTTATTGTGTGCAGTTTTTTCTGCCACGGCCTTCTGATAGCGGCGGGGTCACACAGAGAGCTAACTAATGCTCTCGCATTAAAACCATAACAGCTATTTTCATGGAAAGCAATCAACCGGACATTTCTCGATACACTCTGCAACTTTTCTCACTAATGTATTGCGCTTAAATCAACATCTTAGGAGTTGATAAATTAGTTTGTGTCGCTTATTGATCTATGCTAATGATAAAAAAATACACTTAGATTTGCTCAAGACGACAGTCAACTATACTGAGTTGGCTGCATTAGCGTAACGCACACGTATATTTTTAAAGGCTTAGCACAAGTTATCTGAAACACCCTGTATATGTTGCCTGGTCTACCGTATAAGTTGCCTAGTCGCTCTCTCAGCGAAAAGCACACTCACAGCACAAACCCCGGGGTTGTAGGCAAAGAAAGCGCCGTGCTTAGATAGGGCGACAGCCACGCTCAGCTATATTCAATTCAATTCAGTTTATTAAATGCGTAGGCATTTCTATGCCTACCAAACGAGAAACCTGTCCGTCAGGTAAGACGAATGCAATGGCTCACACCCCCGCAAGCAGACAAATTCATTCAAATCAACCATACAACACATAGAACAGCGTAAGTTTGAATGAAGAGCAAGCTCTAAACAAGCTTCCGAACCATCCCTGAAGCATTGCATAATGTATAAGGGTCAGATCATGTCCGATATTGTCGACAATGACACCGGACTGCGCGGACACGAGCATGTGTCGCGCCGCAGCAGTTCGTGTCACAGCGGCGCTGTCGCATTCGCCGTAACGGCGCCAAGACAACGGCAGCGGCTTACTGAAGAAGAACGGAAGCGCAGGAACGCAGAGTATCAGCGTCAATACAGATTACGCCAGAAACAACTCGACGACTCTGCGCAGAGTGGGGAACTGCAGCGAGACGCTCACGAGCACAACGAACAAGAGGAAAGACGTGATGTCGCTCCCGCCCGACGATGACGTCCCAACGAAGGCAGCAACGCAGAACAAGCGCAGGAAATACAAGCACACCATACCCAGCGTCGCCGGGAACAACGCGCGCCGATGCCCAACACCACGGAGAAGAACACTGCGTGCCCCTCTCGGCAAATGTAGTGGTGGTTTTGCGACAGCTTCGCTACACTATAACCCTAATTCACCTTAATTAACATCAAAGGTCGTGGGTTAGACTCCGACCATAGGTCGACGGTAAGAGTGCCTTAATTAACTCCATATTAATTACCCGTGGTTCATTGACATTACCTTAATTAACACAACTGGTCGTCCGTTCGAGTGCCGTAATGAAATATATCTTAATTAATCCTGCCTTATCATGTTCGCTATCAAACATGATAAGCCAGCGGCCGACGAGGATTGATAAGGGTTTATGCTGGTCGGATCAAATTCCACAACATTGATAATGAAACCGAGCTGCGTGGAGATGAGCAAGTAGAACAATGCTTACGCATAATTAGGCAACTACGAGAGGAGTTTCTGCGTGAATTCTTTTTCCATAAGACACCCTGGAAGAAACCACGGATAGAAAGCCAAATCAACCACTTGACGAGACCTGTATCGCCCACTAGGCAGTGAATGACAACGCAGGGGAAAAAAATGCAATGCAATGACAATACAGGATAATGGAACAGATAAAATGAAAACAAATCAATACAGCGTTCACTTTTAGCACTGTAGAAGAGGAAATGGGTCATTATAGTTTGTTACCATGTACACACATGCGACACTATATGCATGCCATGCGACACTATACATGCGACATATTTCAGTCACGACTCTAGGAGTGAGGCACAATAATTCCGTCCGCATTTCTTGCATATAAGCGATCGGAGATATTCACAGTATCGGAAACAGCCAGTTCGGCAGAGGACACGCGGGCCTCTCGAAAGACCCGCCCTATTCGCTACCGGACGAACACAAACACACACACACAGAAAGAAAGATAAGACGATGATATTTAAGAGGAAACGAGCGACGAAGTGGGGCTCACGTCTACTATCTCAAGTGCCCTGCGCTATGAGTAGGAAGTCCGCGCCATTGTATAGCTACGCGCCTATAGATATCGTCAGAAAAATGGCTTTTCTTTCTTTTCTTTTCTTGTCAACACGAGCAGGTGCCGGCGTTGGCTGTCGCCATAGAGTTTCTCACTATATTGGCCTAAGGAAAATCTGGCGCCACCGTCTATAGGAGTTTTCTATACGAGCGCTGTGCCGTCGTAGCAGATTCCCATACGACGCTGCTATTCGCCAATCGCTGACGTCAATCAAGAAGGATGTTTGGATCAGTGCCCTTCTTCCTACTGTTACTGTGTGTATTTAGTGACGCAGTTTAATAGACAGGCTGCAGTATGCGGAAATCCGCTTTCGAATTTCGATAAGAATTACGTACTTCCGGAAGAAGCCGACTATCGTCTGCTCACGCTGGGCCGCGGCCGCCGGCGTAGGAATTAAACTTTGGCCACGTTGCTCATTGGTGTTGCAGCGGCCGGGCTTCGCTAATTTCGACTAGTTTTGAACAGCCAACTATAGCCTTGAACCACGCGAGATTTAAGGCCAGGTCACACACGCATGCTTGCGAGCGCACGCTCACTCCTGCAGCCGCCTTGGTAGACTTCGCTACGGTGTGCTTTCTAGTACTGTAAATTCGCTTCGTATTGGGACGTTGACAGCGTTATCAATAGTGCTTCAAAATGCTCAAGTTGAATGTGGCTACTATCCGCCGGTCAAGTTGGTGCAAGACAAAGCCAGTCTGCACCACGTAGCACGGTCAGACAACAGAACGTGAACGCGAGCGTGCTCTCAGTCCTCTGTCGTGCGTAGAGTTTCATACACTTCTGTGTTGCAGAAAGCAAACGCTGCGCATGCGCACTGAATTTGCATGTAGCTGCGGTCTTCTGCGTAGCGTAGATACCGCGGCCACCGCGGAGGTGCCGCGACGGCTCCGCTGGCTGAGCGCACTGCTTGCTTCTCGATGAGGACAATCGCGTTTGGCGCGTCGTAGCTAGCGCCAAAGTCGGAAGCAGTGGCGTCTACGTAAACATCCAAAGTCAAATTTGAAATGCGCGCCACGGCGAGGTTCAATAGGTGGAGCATTGTGGGCACACCCCGCTCCGCCGTAGCCTTCACAGTGCAAGGCATTGAAGAAGGAGCGGAAGTACCGCGACGGGATCGATGAACCCTTTGCAGTACTTTTTGCCGCAAAGCATTTCTGAAACAGTCTATTTTAGCTTTAAGTGCATTTTTTGACTTCGACAAAAAGTGTTTCAGGGTAAGTTTAATTAATTCTGGCGTTTTTTACGTGCAAAAAACCACAATCCGATTACGAGGCACGCCGCAGTGCGGGGCACCGGATCAATTTTGATCACCTGGGGCTCTTTAAAATGCGCCTAAATCTCGAGCGCGCGAGCGCGCGAAGTACGTTTAGCCATCATACAAAATTGCGGCCACTGTGGCCGGAATCGAACCGGCGACCTCGAGCCAAGCTGCGCAGCGACATGTAACAACATGGGCTGCCGCGCCGGGTGGAAGAGAAATGAAGGTGAACATGACGAAGATAAGCACCGGACGATGTAGAACACGAAGAGTGAGGGGGAAGGACGTGGTAATGATGAGAAGAAACTGATAAGTAACAGGATGGCGATCATGAAGAATAAAGGAAATGATGATGAAGACGATGATGGAGGTGATCGTGAACAAGAAGAATGTGGAGGCAGAAGAAGTACATGAAGATGGAAGAAGAAGAGAAGAGGGGAGGCAAATAAAGAGAACCGCGACCGCATAGCTGCATTTGGGAAGGGTAGAGGCGCGCGCGTGTAGGCTTCAGAGCGCATCAGCCCTCTCCCGACCCTCTTCCCTCCGAACAGCTTCAGGCGACTACTCCGTCGCTTGCGACAGGTCGCACGAGGTCACGGCACTGCACGATCTCGACGCGATTCGAGGCCAATGTAAATCGGCAGAAGGCGACGACAAGTCGTCGAACACACGCCGTCGCCACTGGGGCGGCTCGCGGAATCGCGGGGCACAGTGTGTGTGTCACCTGCCGTCCGGATGTCTCTCGGCATTTTTTGGACACGTTTCTGGGTGCGATCGCAAACCCAGCAGCGAATATAGTTGAATTCACGTGACGCAATTGGCCGAATGAGGTGCTCCAAATTCGTAGGGAAGGTCTCCACTACGGCGTCTCCGAGACACCAAGCGGCGGTTCGTGACGTCATAGTTGTTATTATTCCGTTTGTCTTCGAGGTTCGGGGATGCGAAACACACGTGTGAATCATTTTCTCAGCCACCTTCGCGCAAAAAGGTACGTTGCAGATACCGCAGAGCGTGACGTCTTCACGATGCGGCGGCGCTGCCGTCACCTTCTGTGCAGGAAAAAAAGAAATAAATACAAAGTCCCGCAGAATCCGCTCGACGATGAATCTCGACGTTAATGCGATTATCAATGAACCAGTGTAGCGACACACCGTACCGCCACCACCGGAACCGAAACGCGTCATGTCTGAGGCGTGTACTGCAGCTAGGCTCCTCTCTCGCGCTTCCATCGCGGACAGCCTGCGACATCTAGCGGCACGTCCGCGTGCGCCGGTGCGTGGGAGCACTATTAATCCCTCCCTTCCCGGAGGCATTAAATACCATGTATGAAAAAAAAAAGAAATTCGGCGCAGAGCGCGTCAGTGTTGCGCTTCAGGAACCCGTCTAACGTGGGTTCAATCCCGATTTTAAAGGAGTGTTTTTAAATTGAGGGGCGCCGGCAAGGAGTTTAGGCCCACACTTTTAGATTGCTCTATCTTCGGGATCGGTATACTTTTTTTTTTATGCGCACCCCCTGCTGGATCGGCCAAATATTTTGGTTAGACGCCGCGGCGGACCAAGTGCTGTCAAGAATGGCGAGCCGCTAAGCAAGATTGCCACCTTGCCACCCGATTACGACAAGGGGTGCAAGACGCGCACCTCTCCCTCTCCGTCGCTGCAGCTGGGAGGCGTTCAAAGAAGCGGCCTTTGTGCTGAAAACCCGCTTCCTTCCTCCAGCCCCATCGACATTGTGACGGGACGAGTTCGGTGTGTGGACAATGATTCCAGAGTTCCCCAACGCGGAGCTGATTTGACACGCATGGACAAGCTGCCGTGGGGACGACGTATTTTGGAGCGTCTCACGCTTCGGCCTAGCACGGAACAACGAGCGACCCTCGATCGGCGCCGATAGTTTCCCGGAACGGCACCCCGCGCGGTTGCCTCTGTGTACAGAGCGCGGTTGCCTTTGTGTACGTAAACTGATCTGCAGAGCAGCGGCGAGTTGGTGATGAGTAAACGAACAGTCGCCGCGTCGTAGGACCGGCGCATCGAGTGTATAAAAACTGTGGTTGTGCGAATGCTGAGGACACTTCTCTTGAGCAGTCATGTTAGACTGATTTAGTTTCTGTAAATAAACCCTTTTCCTCGTTCTCGATAAGAAGCAGTTCTTCACTTCATCAACGATCTCAGCGTAAATAAGTTGGACGACGGCATGGGCCAGCTACCTCCGAATTCATGCCGTACTCCAATCTTGGCAAAGGACCACGGACGATGGGATTGAGCCCCCAATCCTGACAGTGCTTGAAGAATCCAAAGAATGCACATCGCATTGATAAATTTTTACTTGGAGAAACTAATGTCATAAGAGACCCTGGAAGACAAAATGAATAGAAGTGACACAGCTTTCAATAGTTTAGAGATATTGTTGTTCCAAGAGCTAAATTTAGGAGAATAAAAATAAATGCGAGTCAACGTCGGTCACCCTTAGCAAGCGCGCCACTGAAATGACGAGCAAGAAATTTAGTCATCCATAATTTTTTTTTTGCCCGCAAGAAAGACTGTTTTGTTTACAAACATACGCAGCTTGTCTACAAGCACGACAATGTAAGCTTACGACAATGCCGCTCGCAGCGCACCTGCCGTTCCTAAAGCGAACTACATACGACGAGAGGAACTGGGCTTCTTCGATTTTCCACTTCTGGCTACCCGCGGGCTGCCAGAGCCAGCCAGAGCGTCTTCGTTTTTCTCGGGTTGCTCCGCCCACCGCGCTACGCACTTCCGCCGGGCGTTCGTTTTGCTCGCGCTGGACGGTTCTGGCTACCCGCGGGCTGCCAGAACCTGCCAGGACGATTTTGGTCTGGCTGCTCTCTGGAAGTTCTCTGGCTAGCAGACGACTAAAAGAGGCGATGGGCGCTCGCCGCCATCTTTACGGGGACTTCACGGATTTCAACGCGGGCGCTTGAGGACTTAAATTTATCTCGCTCAGCCAACTGTATACGGTCATCTCCGGATTTCCTTACTTCTAGCGTTATCTTTTTAGGTGCTAACGCTCCGTTCCGCATCGCGAAGCGGTGTGATACGAGCCGTGGTGAACCGTTTGAAGCTTTTGTGTGTGTGTGTCCCCTGATTGCTTCTTCGCGGCGGTGAACAGCGCGCCGCGCTCTCATGCGTGCATGTTATCTGCATCGTGTTCCACGCAAGTTGTAGACGCTCATTCACACGTTGCGGTACATCTTGGTTTCGTCTTTCTCTGGTGGCGTTCCTTTTCACATATTTCGCGTATGTATATCTCTCCTTTCTCTGCAGTTAGCGAAGGCTTTGCAGTTAGCCCGTGTTCGCTCCGTCTCTCCGTCGTATGCTTAGGTGGCAGCTCGAAACCGATATGTGTTCGAACTGCAGGCCGTTGATCTAAGAATACACTGATTGCACTCGGTACATTTAGACACACGTACATTGGCTTATTGCTCTCATGATTGCGACCAATGTTGTTTTTCGTGTGAAACGTTTCGCTGGTCACAGGCGACGTACATTTTCACGCGCCAGCCGCGTCCAGCTCCTTAAATGAGAAGCACCATCAGCCACAACAAACTTTCTGAAATCGAAGCCCAAGCAGGTCGGCGCGAAATTTTATGCGTATGAGACGTACCCGATAACCTGCTTTCTTACTTGTGATGATACAGCGCCAACTCATCAATGTCGCCGGTGGGCGACGTGATCGCTGCGAACAGGGATCTTCCAGCTATCGCTTTCGAGTATACAATCACGATTTCGCGCCTTGTCATCTGCCGCGTCGGAGGCCATCTGTTGCGCTGCGCAAGGCGAGGTTGGCCCAGTACGCGTCCTGCGACGAGTCGCGCGAAAGCGATCGTATTCCTGAATGCAACTATACATTTTCAAGGTGGCAACGCATAAATGGGCCGACTACGCCGAGCGCGCGTCGGCCTGAACGGGCGCTGCCATGCTGGTAGCATGTTTACATTTGGCCAGCTGTACCGGCGTTCGATTTTGCAAACTCCGGGCAGGTTCGGGTTGTCTTGGGATCCCAGCCCACGTACTTCCTGTCAGAACCGGAACTAGCTGGCTGCCGTCTGGCTACCAGCGGGCTGCCAGAACTGCAAAAATCGAAGAGGCCCACTGACTGAACTTATACGTGCGCGCGCGCTCCGCTTTTACGAATACAGCAGGATTTCATTCGAAGCACAACCTCTCTTCAGCTGCGCCCTGCGGTGGCGCGTAGCGACGCTGCGAGGGAGAATCGACGGAAAAAAACACTCCCGAGGAAAGAGAAAGGCTTCGAGGGGCGGTTGCGGGCATTACGACGAGGCTGCGGACGGATGCCGCGGCGTGGCATCCTCGCACCGATCGTCTTTCGGCGATCGGTGCGGACCAAGCAGGCTGAGGACTTCCCGCCAGAGGCGACTCCAAAAGAGAAGCAAGCCGCCCCCCGAGGCGGCCCGACGAGCGGACGAGGCGGCCACCACAGCATTCGGAACCATCGTAACCGGAACACTTCGGTTCACTCGCTCTCCGCCGTTCAGCGAGCTGCGCCTTATCGGCGTGCCTCGAGGAGAGCGCTGTCGTCGCGTTATTTTCTTTTTAGTTTTTTTTCCAGCGACACCGAGCGATAAAAGGAAAAGAGGGAAAGAAGGTACACACTGCTGGGAAAGGGAAGGCGAGGTGGAGGAAACGACGCCGAGCGGAGCGGGAAGCAGGGCGGAATGGACTGAGACTCTCCTTTCACGGCGACAGAACGCGAAGAAAGAAAAAAAAGGAGAGAAAGGAAGAAATGCAGCAGCTTTTGTGCAGTAGGAAGGAAAGAAGTAACGGTTGCGACATTTTTCGCTCACGATGTAATTCCGCCTATCGATGACGACGCACCGCGATGCATCCGACGCAACCGCGAGGGGACGGTTTACTCGTAAACCCAACTATGCTCCGAAACGGAGGGCCTCGCGACACGCATCTCACCCGAGTTGTAAATAAAACAGGCCACTGTGGATTAACGTGCCGTCTTCATCCGTGCGTATTCGGCCGTCGTAGTGTAGTACATGCAGCCAGCACAGCGAAAAGCTGCGCGTTATCTCGATCCACTTATATCTCTATGCAGCACCGAGGAAGTTGTGAATCGGACAACGATATGGCGCACGTTACGTCATGCGAATATTCCCTGGACAAAAGCCCGCATTCATAAAAGAAAGAAGGCTCTTTTGCTACAGAATCGTTCGTAAGATAAAGTTCCACTCAATCCTGATGCTCGACATATTATTAGCGAAGACGCATTATTAGCGTCTATGGTATGTAAATCGCACCTACAAACAAAAAAAGCTTCGTGATTCGACCCTTGGTCTATAGACGCCAGCTAAACCTTTAAGCACCAAGACCCGGCTGTACTAGTCTTGGCTGTTTTTACCGAGATCGCCAAACACGAACCGTATCGTCCGGGTCAAAGGTCATTAGACGAGACGCGCTCGTCAATTTGATTCGCTTCCTGCATTTGAGTTTCGGAACTCGAGGGCATTCCTCGATGCTCTCGATCCCTTTCGTCATTGCCTGCTGTTAGGTATGGTCGGACACCACGGGCGATACGTCATCCCCCTACCTTCTACTTGGCCGGACACCACGGGCGATATATCATCCCCCTTCCTACCTTCTACTTGGACGGACACCACGGGCGATACGTCATCCCCCTTCCTACCTTCTACTTGGACGGACACCACGGGCGATACGTCATCCCCCTACCTTCTACTTGGCCGGACCCCACGGGCGACAGGTCATTCACCCAACCTTCTCCCAGGATTCGTCGAAAAGAGGATTGACATCTCCTTCCCGTGCTCGGTAATACAGGAGGAGGGGCCCTCTCTCTGTGCCTGTCACGTGACATCGACGGAAGCAAGATCCCGCCCACACTTGTAGAGAGCCTATTTAAGGGGCTCCGAAATGTACTTTTGATATACTTCATACTTCATCTTCATGCTCTTCTTATTTTCTTTGAATTTGAACATTTGAATAAACAGTGCAAGTTTCGCACTAGCAAATCGTCTCGCCCTTGCTCGGTCGTCATGGTCTACCGGATGCTTGCAGCCCGCCGACAACGCTACGCTACCCAATAAGTAATGTCGGTCGAGCTTCAAAAGGCAGGCGCCGCTACTTCTCGGCAGCAGTACGGTACGCTACCCTGGAGTACGCAAGAAACGGTTTGCTAGCGGTGGGATCGTCTCCAAACGCAACAAACGGGTTGCTAACGGGGGGGATCGCCTAGAAACGCAACAAACTGGTTGCTAGCGGTGGGATCGCCTACAAACGCAACACTGCTCAGATAACTTCGAGTTGGAACCTTAAACGTGTGCCGATCGAGGGAAATTCTCTCTTCCAGATCAGGCGTCTCTCGTTGATATCTTTTTTGGGTGACTATAAGAGCGACACGGCACATGTAAAAAAAGAATTTATCGTATGCGGATATAATGTGCAATGGTTCGCAAAAAAAAAGCTGTAAATTTTTTGTACATTCTGACGAAAGAAGTTGGGAGTCGAACGGTTCATAAAGGCAGAAACTGTGCTTGCTGCAGGTGTCTGTCCGTCCGTCTCTTCCGCTACTCCGACGACGTCACCGTCGTGAAGCCATCGTCAGGCCGTCGCCTCATACGCAGCTTCACCCACGCCATAAGGTTAAAAGAAAGAAATGTTGGGTGACTATTCAACCTCTAGTTGAAGCCGAGAAAACACAATGCTTTCCTGGTCGAATTGGGGGCGAACAGTTAACATAATCATCAGCATCACCATAATCGTCATATGATCACTAACATAACCACAATCATCAGTTTTAATCATGATCACAGTCATCATCATCGTGGCTCTCAGAACAAATTATATGCTTCATAATAATAATAATAATAATAATAATAATAATAATAATAATAATAATAATAATACGTCATCACATCATTAGTTGTTGTTTTTTCACATGTTTAGACTGCACTGTATTCGATATGAGCCCAAGAAAGAGGCTAGAAATGGAGGCTAAAGACAGACATACCCGATATGGAAAATGGGCGGCGACTCACCTATGTAAACATTGTTTTGAAAAAGAAATAAGGCCGAGGCTGCCTCAAGGGGTTATTGTCGTGGTGGCATTATACGGGGTTGGTGGCATTATACGGGGTTACCATTTGTAACTTTTACAGAATTTTTAAAAATCGGCTGTGGCAGATAGCATCATTTTCCTTCTCGAGCTGGACTATTCGAAGAGGCGTACATTACTATCACGAGAAATCGAAACACAGATTCAAATAATTAAGTAAAACTCACCAATTCACATATTCATTATTTATTTACGGCACATATTGCAGTTCACTAATTGTAGCCGGCGAAATGCGTTGGCATTACGTAGCACCTCTTTCAGGTCCTCGGATCCATAATTTAACCCATGTTCACCGACCACGTTCCAAAGTCTTGTTTAGGAACTCATTCGACACGCGTCCTGCCTTTTCGAGGAGTGAAGAGCAACTGACGGTGGTCCGCCGTCAGTCGCACTTCATATATATATATATATATATATATATGTACACACACCACGTGGCCGGCTGAGCACACTACACACACATGTGAAGCAGCGATGAGAGGATTTTACAATTGTAAGCTCCAAGAAGGTAGCAGGCCACAATTGAGCATGCGCAGAATGCAAGAGTAGCCATGGGTCTTTACGTTAGGGTGAACCACAAAGACCCTAAACTCGAAAAATAGCCCGCGTGGGTTCCCAAGCCGCCTTGGGTGGCTCGCGCGGGCGACGAGCACTCGCGTGATAGCCAAGAGACACATACGAGCCGCAGCCATCCAGAGCTCGGATCGCTCGGTCAAGTTATGGCGCCAAGCGTGACTGGCCACAGAGCTTCGTATGCGCAGTCGCATTTCAGTACAACTTAAACCGGCACACAACAGTTGGTTGCAGAGCAAACTTGCCGTGCTCAGGGTGATTTTTGGCACATTTAGGGGCAAGAGACGCAGCGCTACGAGAGAAGACGCTAGCTGAAGTCGGGTCGGCGTCCTTCGACACTCGACCCCCTCGCCCCCCGGCTTAGAAGGGGAACAAACAAATTGCACAAATAATATCATAGTCATTATGTTTATAACAAATGTTATCCCAAGCATTTTCCTTAAAAATTAAATTATGGGGTTTTACGTGCAAAACCACTTTCAGATTATGGGGCACGCCGTAGTGGAGGACTCCGGAAATTCCGACCAACTGGGGTTCTTTAACGTGCACCTAAATCTAAGTACACGGGCGTTTTCGCCCCCATAGAGATGCGGCCGCCGTGGCCGGGATTCGATCCCGCGACCTCGTGCTCAGCAGCCCAACACCATAGCCACTGAGCAACCACGGCGGGTCCTTTTCTTTTCTGTTAAAAAAATGAATTCTCTTAGGTTTCGCTTGTAAACAAATATTTGTTGTTGTTCATCGCTTTCAAGCGTCTTCTATTTTTCACCACTGAGGCGTCCCGAGCACTCAACCCAACGCTAGCTGCTCTTGCCCCCTATGCTAAAGCTCTGGTGATCCTGCGAACCCAAGAGCAATCAACGCAACGCGGCTTGGGGCCCCAAAGCCTCGGAGTCCCCAATTCTAGAACTCCTGTGGGAAATACTCGAAGCGAATACACAGAATATACGAAACGATTGCCCGTTTTGCCACACAGATGATATTCGACATCCCTCTTTCTGTCACTGGTTTGAGAAAGCTAGTAGCCTAAATTACTCGTCAAATTTTAGAGCATATTTAGATCAGCACGCAGCCATAGGCAACATTTAAACCAGAAACCACGAGCTTTTATATTTCAATTAGCCTAGCGTTTACATTAACAGTCGAAAATCAACCGAGCTGTGAGCGGACTTGAGCTGCCGCGGCCCTAAGCTCGGATATAAACTACAGTGGAGCATATGATAAGACTCGGGCAGACTCGAGTATAGCGAACATCGGATGAAGTGAAGTGTTTGCGAAGACAGTGGTAGATTTTTCCAGTGGTCAAACAGACCCCAATGGGACATTTCTTTCTTTCTTTCTTTCTTTCTTTCTTTCTTTCTTTCTTTCTTTCTTTCTGTGTTGTGTGCCCAGGATTACCGAAGGGTGGCGGTCTATTTTTGATGTACGAGTTGACCGGATTGGGCGCCTGATTCAATCTCACGCCTGATTTGCATTTTGCTTATAGATAGCCTACGACGAAGGAGCGCGCCCGCGCCGTTACAGCAGAGAGAGAGAGAGAGAGAGAGAGAGAGAAGCATTACAAACGCATGGTCGGGGTTTCCCTCGTCAGGCCGCTGATGTCCAGCGCGCAGCAGGCGGGAAAGGTCAACCACGCGGGAGGGCACGGCATAAAAAAAAACGAGAGAAAAAAAAAGAAAGACGGCCACGAACGCGGGCGATGCAAAACAAGCGGAGAAACGCATATGCGCCGTGTAGATAGAAACCAGTTACAGCGGAAAAGACGCGTACGGCCGAAGAACTGGATCTCGGCGTCAGTCGAATCGGCTGCCGACCGAGCCACAGAGGTCGAGCTGTGTATGCATTGCACACTCCCCGTGGCGGAGGCGCGTCCGGCCGCCGGTGCAGTGTTGCGAGCAGTGTCCGCGCCCCATTGCGTCCGTGAACACGTCACGCGTGTATAGATACGAGCTGTGTAGACACACGCAAGCGGTTTTTGCCTGCCGCGGTCAGTCTATTGTCGCTACCGGGAAACGGTGCACGGCGCCGCGCGGGTAACTCTTTTCAAGCCCACTCCCGTGTGATCTATAGTCTCTCGATGCCGAGTGCCTTGCGACCTGATTTTGACAGAACGTGTGACATACGTGTGCGTTCATGCGTGCGTGCGTGCGTGCGTGCGTGCGTGCGCGCGCGAATTGTCTTTTAGTGAGCGTATAGTGCTGGATTTGCCAAACTATCAAGGGCGTGGGTTTGTTTTTCGGTTACGCGTTCGGCTGTTTCGGCCACCGTGGTTTCGGCAGCGCCTTCAGACCGAGTTCTTCTTTCTGTTTTTTCTCGTGTGTTTTTCTCTTATCCCGGTACAGCGTACCCGGTCGGTCTATTCACTGTCTAATCTCCATGCCTTTCCTCCTCTTCCTCTATCCCTCTTTTGTAGAAGTAAAAATATCGAAACGAAGCCAGCTTCGACGGTCCAGTCGGTTTTGCAATTTAAACGACTCCGGTTGAGCGTGACGTCGGGCGAACGCTTGGGAGCAACAATTTATTCGCGCGTTTATCCCGATACCGCGGTCGTTGGCATAATGGGAACGGTGCGCGAGCATTTGTTCAGTGCATGCGCGTTGGTGCCAGGTTGAAGCCCTAAGTACACGCAGTGCTTTCGCAAGCGTTGGACCGACTTTTGTCCTGTCTATCGGCGTCGCCGCACGCTGAGGGTTGCATAGGAAAGATAAATTCTAGTTTGTGCTTTAGTCACTACGTACAGTCGCGGACAGAATAAAATGGACCACGGGATCTCCGAAAACATCCAATTCCCGAGCAGCCTGTAGCAGTAACCAGTAAAACTGCCCACGACAACGTTGTTAGCATATTCTAGTCGAGGTCCAAAATGCAAATACCAGATTGCGTTGTGAGGTTGCGGAGATATTCAGCTTTTTCTTAGATTTCATGGTCCATAATATTCTGTCCGCGACTGTACGTAGATTTTCACAGAAAGACTGTGGCTTGCCCGTGAGGCCTCTACTGGCGCGCCACGCATGTTCTCTAAAGGTTTGCGGATTTGTTGATTGATTGATGCGAAAAGCCTGGCAACCTTCGTCGCCGGCTCTGCCACATCTGATCGCTGTGTGGACACAGAGAAGTGACGTAATACCAGAATACACACAGAGACGTACGCACACACAAACACACACGAGCGCGCATCTGCACAAATGCACGCACGCCCGCACACAAACGCTAAATCTGTGACGTCCCCGGTGTGTCACCCCTGGCCCTGGCTACGCCCCTGCCTCACACTGACATAATATACGCGAAGTTCAACAAATGGAAGCTTGACGCTAACTTTCTTCTCTAGTAATAAACCTTTTTACAGAAAAAAGAACTAAAAGAACGAAAAGGCTGTCGTATACTTCCGCCCGAAATGCGAAGCATCGATTACGATAGCAAATTAGTGGACATCTATACGAAGTAAGCGCGCATGGTAGTTTAATCGGCCGTAAAACCTGTAAACATAGGCATACTAACTAAATTAACAAGCGTGGTGTCACGAGCGCACAAGCAAACATGAACACATCTCACTCGATAACCGCAGAAACTCGCTGTCAAAACGGTGTAGTGAGGAAGAGTGGCAGCAGAAGCGAGCGAATTGACCTTCGTGATGCGCCTCGAATCAACGCGATAAGCCGCGAAAGCACAGCGCGAGGCGGACGCTGTCCCCGTCGCAGATGGCTTTCAAGATACAGCGGCTCGGAGTAGAACGCCGATTCGCCCTCTCCCTACCCACGGCGGGCCTTGTCCTCGTCGCAGATGGCTTTCAAGATGCAGCGGCCCGGAGTAGAACGCACGCGCCCTCTCCCCACTCTTCCCTAAAGCCCCTTAAACTTCGCAAAGTAGTGACGCGCTTTGAAGAATGCCGCCGCCTCCTCGCGCGCTCTGGCCGAGGCCGACGCCGCGTCGCTATTGGCCTAATAGCATCACGTGGGCCCTCGCGCCGCGCATCAGCGCCATTTTTGCTCGAGAAGCGTCTACGGAGTGGCGAGGAGCGCATGTTGGCGCTGTTGCTACGCTCGAGCAGTGTAGGCGCAGGAGGAGAGTGTCGCTACTTTACGAAGTTTAAGGGGCTTTACCGAAGCCTTGCGCGCAGCGCGCTTCCTCCCCGCTTTCCATCCTTTCGTGCGCGAGACTGAGCCGAGATCGCCGGCTCACCCTCGCAAGACCTCGCTCGCACTTGCAGCATACGGCACGCGGCGACGCTTTTATCGCCCTTGGGCTTTACACGGGACCTCACGGCGACGGCGGAAATGCGCTTGGAGCGTCAATATAATTGTTATCGCAATAAAACGTTAACTGAGACCTTTAAGGGACATTAAAACTAAAATACCAAGTCAAGCTAGACCAATAGATTATTCGTCTAGAAGACTATCATCGTTTTACTTGTGCCGATATATAACTTTGTTGGGCCGAAAATTGCCGCCGAAATTGCCACACAGCTGATCCTCAACTTTAATTGCCCGCAGCAAAATGTACTATAGGCGACGTAATCTCCACGTGAACCCTCCCCCCCCCCTATGCGTCAACCAGTGCTGACGCCACATGAGAGGTACCACTAACGTTGGGTACCGCAGTCCACCACAGGTGATGACACCCTAATGTTCCAATTCGGCCATTTTCTCGCTTACAGAAGCTCTGTTCTCACTATACGAATGACGAAGTCGTAATAGAAGCCTTAAATCCTTCAGTCTAGCTCGACTTCATATTATCCTTTAGTGTACCCTTAAGAGGATGCTTTAGATCGGGTGCTCCTATCTAAATACTTGTAAAAGGAGAATTCGTTTTTCTCGGCAACCACTGCAACAAATTTGACGAGGCTCGTTGCAGTTAAAGGAAAAACTCAAAATCTAGTGTCTCTTGGCCTCGGAATTTTTTATTGGGGTCGTCAATTCTTCATTACAAATTGGCAAAAATCAATAATTTCAGAAAACGAAACTACCAGGTTTACAACTCTGTAACTCGGCAAGAAAAAATGATATCAAAATTCTGTGACTTGCATATGATAGTACATCTAAAGCGGACAAAATTGATATGTAACACATAAATATAAAAAAATAAGTCATATGGAACTACAGCTTTCGCAGAGCCCTTGCACACAACGTAACAAATTCATGTAAGATATAAATTCCCACATCAAATTTGTCCACTTTGAATGTTCTAATAGATGGCGTTTACAGAATCGCGATATCTGTTCTTGATGCAGATCCATTAATTTGTAAACTTGGTGCGTCTATTTTTTGTCAAACTTTCAAATTCTTTAAACATCTTTTAACAAATTGAGGCCCTAAATCGAATTTCACTAGAATTTAACTTTCTCTCTCAAATGCAACAAATTTCATTAAAATCGGTCCAGGGGTTATCCCAGAAAACCGTTTCTGCGTTTTACATGTATTTAAATAGGCCGCATAGGAGTTGGATCCGAGTTAAAGCTTCCTCTTAAAAAAAAAGGAAAAAAAAACCAGCACCAGGCCCCATAGCAAATTTTGGTTATACGCTGGAAGTTGTTACGTGTCCTCTAGGGAGCGTTCTGCTGCAAAACTTTTTCCAAATCGGCTCACTAATAGCCGAGATAGAAATATTTCAGTGCCGCGCTAACCCATCATTACGACAGGCGGGCTCCACTGCCAAGCAAGACACTCTCTCCACTCACCCCGTCTAGCCTCCGCAAGCGCAATTCCTTCCCTGCACTCTCCCATACCGGACCACTTCCATACCGTTCTCTCATACCGAACGTCACAGGCCCCGCCTTCATTTGTTTTCTCCTCGCAATTTTTGTTTTCAGCGCTACGTACTTTTGCTGACGGCGTCGCGCGCGCGAGCTGTTGTCTCGTTCGCGCAGCGCACGATTTTGCGCGCTGTGCACAAGGAAACATGACTAGCGGTACAGTTCAGTGCTACACGAATATTGAGACAGAGCAAGTGGATCGCAGAGCACGATCACGGGCGCTGGAACACGCTAGAAGATAGCATAGTTTCAGTACCTGCGCACGTGACCGCACGACCGTGGGAACAAGCGGACGAAGCGGAAGTACCTCTCTCTTGCTTCGGTGCGAAGTAAAACAAAGAACACGCAGACATTTCGCTATGTGTTTCATTATTTCTATAAACTCCAATTCTTCAATTCAAACAAGAGATCGCACAGATAACAGATGTTGTCTTGAATAATTCTCGAAGTCACGTGTCACCACGAGCGACGTCACACTGTGGACACCAGTACGTAGGCGCAGGGACGCGAGTACGTCATGTTCCGGCTTGGAGCGCGGCGGCCGCGAGGAGAAGGGAAAACGGGGTTCGGTTTGAAATTTCAGATCTTTCCGCGGCGCGTAGGGACGTAATACTTTGCAGACACGATCGTTATCGCGCAATGTATGCTCTGAGCTTGTCGGACTTGGCGAGGGGCCCTTTAAAGAAAACTTGACCACTACACACCGACTTAACTGTTGCTGTCTCCGAGGCAATCCGAACTTCTGGCCGGTCGTCTCGTTCCACAACGCGCGCAAAATAACACCAGTCGTCAACCGTGTAAACGCGTTCCCTATTCTAAACCCCAGATTCGGGCGTCACCGCGCAGCTTTCGCGAAATAAAGAAAGTGCGGCGGATACAAGGCGAGGCGGCATCGGTGGCGGCGAAGCTGTCCACGCGAGAGACCCCGCGGCCGGATGACGCGACCCCAGAAAGCGGATCTCCGCTATGCACTTCCCTCCTCCTCCTCCTCATCTTTGCTGGCTGTGGGAAGCTTCTCGAAGCCGCCAGAGGCCGTGCCCTAATAACCCTCCTCTTCCTCCTCCTCCTCCTCCGCTTCTGAAACGACGTTCTGCGAGAGGCGACAGAACCGCGTCCGGCACTTCCTTCTCGGAATCGCGCGCCAATGACCGGGGTGGAAACAACCGCTCCGTAACGGCGCGGCGGAATGCTCGAATAATAATAAGAAGCAGAGAGATAGAGAGAACGAGGGGGGTAAGACGAAAAGCAACAAGAAGTGCTCCCGATACTCAATCCTTCCCAAAGCCTTAGACAGACGACCTGTTGAACGCCGATTTGGAGGTACTAGAGAAGAAAGTTGAGTCGAGCTGGACCTGTGAATTGAACAAACCTCCATAATACGGTCTCGGTAAGCCAACAAACTCGACGCAAAAAGAGGAGAAGGAGGAAAAAATAAAATAAAGTCAAAAGCGAAAGATGGCTTTGAAGTTCAACCGCGCTAACCGCCTCCTGACGACCAGGGATTCAGGGAGCTCCTAATCGGGGACTACAGTTCATAGTTTATATCGATAAACAAGAATCACGCTGCAATATAAAGAAACTAAGGACTCAAGCTATTGAGTTCTGAGTAGACTGCCTAGAAAAAAAGACGTATAAGAAGGCAACCCCATACATGTGAAATTTCTCTGAAATCCGTGACCTATGATACCGTATGAGCGCCGCAATTCAAACGCAAAGTCAAATGAACAAAAAATAACTTTTACCCACTAATGATCGAGCTTTGCTGCCAAAGAAATGCAAATCCCAGTGCCGTGAAAATACTCTGCAAGGCTAAATTACCTAAATGTTGGGTTGCAATTTAGGCTCCCTTCAAGGTCATCGTCAAGATGTGGGGACAACAATGCTGTAGAGGGGGGGCGGGGGTCATTCTCTAAGTGGACACGACCATTTTGACTGTAGCTGGCGTGCTGATTGGCTGGGCTAGAGTACTATGCCAATATGAACCAACTCGTGCAAACCCAGGGAATTGCTGCCATTTCAGTGACGTTTTCGCATCGATAAAACGCTCCCCCACCCCCTTTCAGGATGCTAAAACATACCTTTTTTTTTCCAGAAACATCGCACAAGGGGGGCGGCTTAAAACGCGGTGATCCAATACACCTCTGCGAACAGCAATCGTGCGAACCGAAGCACTTTCGTGTCGACGAGATAAGGGCGACGAGCGCGCACGCCTGCGCGCGCAGGTAACACCTATGCAGTTTCCACCCCTGGCTGGGAGCCATATTCGGAGACAAAAGGCGCAGCGCCGCGGTATAGAGCCGAGCCGGAAGCAGCGGCTGTCGCCTCTCTTCGGCTGCGAAGAACAATGGGGCGACGAAACGGCGACGCGGGTCTGAAGCGAGCCTGAGACGGGCAGGCTTCGAATTTCTGCGACGGCCGCGAGAGAACGACTGAACGCACGGAACAAAATGCACCCCGCCAGTGTGCGCTCTGTTCCATTACCGGAAAATTGTCATCCGCCCGGCAGCGCCAATAAGCTGCAAAGGAAACCCGGTTTCTTTCTTTTCTTTTTTTTAACGCAAGAGCAAAGCTTCCATGTTGGTACGACAATTCTTCCCGGTCACGGGATCGAAGTCGAGGTTAACTCACTACCGAGGTGCGGTAATGAGTTACCACACCTCGGTAATGAGTACCACCCGAGTCAACCTGCGCGGTACCGTTCGGGACACATCGTCGAATTTCGCCGTATTGTCAGATTCTGTTACTGCGGCCGTTTTGAGCCAATCAGAGAGGCCCGCAGCATGCGCGCTGCATGGGCCAATAGCGAGGAGTGACAAGATGGCGCAATCTATACACAATGTCGTCCCATCGGCTGTCCGAGTCTGCACGCGTACGGAGTGGAGGTATCCGTATGTACGCCGATTTCGACCACTATATGTAGAGACGCTTTATAGACGTGAACATTAACGCTACAGGGCACGCGAATTGCCTTTGCATTCCTCCGCCGTCAGAATGCGCGGCCGCCATTTATGGGAGTCCAACGCGCAACCTCGCGCTCGGAAGCAGATACGTTATACAGCTACTGCAGTCACAGCGACGAGTATAAAGAATATATGCGTTCGTGCACTGCGTTAGAAGCTATTGTTCTCAGCGATGCTTCCGCCAAAGAAAGGACGTGACGCACATTTGCTTAACCGCGCGGGAGGGCGGGGGTATTATCGGTAGACACTGTAGCTGCAGTTGCAGTGATTGCTCGCGCAAGATAACGAGGGATAATAGCTGACACATACTAAAGAGGCCTAACGCTCGTGCAACTGCATGAAATGATAAAAAAGAAAGAAAAAGAAAACGCCGCAGAAAGGATAAGGCCTGCTTTTTTTTGTTACAGATCGGCTGACAAAACATGCAAATTTCTCTGCACTACGCTCACTCACTCACTCACTCACTCACTCACTCACTCACTCACTCACTCACTCACTCACTCACTCACTCACTCACTCACTCATACCCTGAAAAAGGAAAGAAGACTGGGGGGAAAAAAACGACATCCACCATCAGCACGAAAGAGAGGTAGCATCACTGCGAAATGATCCGCCTCAGTGGTAATGTTCGCGAGCACGAAAGGAGCAAAGCGAGCGTCGCTGGCAGCTAAAGACCTCCTACTAGGCGAGCGCTTGGTCCGGTATTAAAGAAGGAAAGCTATGGAACGGCGTTTATGAAAACACGCTGTACGCGCACCACTACGCGCTTCATTATAGCGGCAACAATGGGGAACAACAATGCGGTGTTAATGGCCGGTATGCAGGTCACCGCCGCCTTCAAGCACCCGTCCTGCAATTCGCCTTACTTAAAAAAGAATAATAAGACAATGAATATATTTTTTTATCCATATAGCAAAACGCACGGGTCACCTTGACTGGGTTTACAGCCTGCTTCCTCGCACTGAAGCGATGGGACGGAAGAGAGGAATCCTAACGAGAAGTCGATGTTGGGACAAAGGTAGCACATTCAAAAACACGTTGCCAACGGCCGCGTGCCTATAGAAACAGGTAGAGAGGTAAGAAACAGCGCACATTTGACTCGCTTCTGCTGGTCGGGTGGTCTTCTCAATTGTAGCCTTCGCGGCGAATCAGTGGCTGCAGCACTACTACTGCTGCTGCAGTCACCAGGTCGCGGATTCGAACCCCGACCGCGGCCGGCCGCACTTCGACGGCGGCAGAAACAAGCAAGAGTGCTCGCGTGCACTCGGATTTAAGTGCCTATCAACGAACGCGAGACGATCGATCAAAACTAATCTCGAGTGCAGCGTCTCTCGTTGCCCCCGGCGTTGCCTTCGGACGTCAAAATCCCGTGAATCGATAACCGATACATTAACCAACAGCCGATCGATAACCACAAATCAATCGACGTCACTTCAATCATACAAATCAGGTAATTCAACGAAGCTGGCAATTAGATTGCTTTATTCACGGAGTTCTCTTTCGCTTCCTTTTTTTTTTTGTATAACACCGCTTCACCAAACCGTACACCAGCGAGATTCAACCAGTGACAGAACTTCAAAATAAATAAATAAATAAATAAATAAATAAATAAATTCGCACTCGCATCGGAACGCGGCCACAAGAGCGAATCCACGACGTCGAGCTCAGCAGCGCAACTGACGCCGTAGCGAAATCTCACTTTTAAGAGATGAGAAATCTCCACGAAAGGGAGAGGGGAGAACATACACGTACGTATAAAAACACACACTCGCTTACAACGAACGAGCTCTCCGCCGAGAGATCGCGATAAAGGTGGGCGAACGTGCGGCGAAACGTTCAGTGGCCCACTTTCATCTTACTTTTTTTCTGTTCTCGTTTTCTTTTTTTTTCTACGCCCCTCTTTTATACAGAGTACGCCAACGGCCGACAAGGACGTCGTCCCGTTATACGCGTTCTCTCCTCAATTAACGCTGCCACTGTTGCCGCCGCTTCGGTCGCCACTGTACCAATGGTTTCTATGTATACTCGGCGCTATTTCGTCGAGAAAAAAAAAGAAAAAGATTACTCACGCTGCCGTTACGTACTAATGCGCCACTCTGCGGGCGGCGCGGCGAGCACGCGAGAGGAAAAAAAAAAAGCGCGCGAATATACTTTTCCCGCCTATTCGACGTCGCAGGCGCGTTTGCGCCACTTATTGCGGCGTTGTCGTCACGCCTGAGCGCGCACGATTTCGGTCTCGGGTCCGAGTCGGTTCAAGGGCGCCGCCATCTCGGGCCGTAATGCGAGCGTTCTTTTTTTTTTCGCTTTTTGAACGCGACGAGGTCGAGTTGAACGGGGAGGCAACGTTAACGACGGTTGAGTTGGCCTTGAGTTACGGCCTACTGCGGTTACGCTTCCATTTACGCGGAGATGTTAAGCGCAGCTATTCATTTAACTAACCGCGGTGACTACTTAAGTAAACGTATGGTCGCGGCTTTTTTTTTTTTAGAACGCAGTTCTTCCTCCGTTGAGCGTCGGCGTAACCGAACGAACGGGCAGCACAGCGAAGGAGGAAAGAGCGAACGCGGAGAGCAGCGGGGGATGAAAGATGGCGATAGCGGAGAGAGCGAGGAGGAAAGCGGAGAAGGAGAGTGTGGCGAAAGGGCGAGGAGGAAAGCGGAGTGCCGCACGAGGTGGGCTTCACCGATATCATATGAAAACAAAGCGCTGGCGTGGGCTTCCGACCAACTGCGCATGCGCTGCTTCCGCTGCGCAGCCGGCGCTAGAGAATGCGCTTCACGAGAGCCACGCGTTGCCGTGGTCACGCTTTCTTTCTGAGCCATGAGCAACGAAACCGGTGTGAACACTGCGTCTGCCGCTGATGCTAAGCGAGTTGCCCGAGCTCAGCGCCGCCGCCGAGAGAACCCTGTCGTTCAGAATCAAATTATTTGCCACAACATAACGCGAATTCAAAGCGCCTAAACAGCTGCGCTCAAAATTCGCTTTGGGGAGCATCGTAATCGTCGGTGAACATTTTTGTAACTTCGTTCAGCTGACGCCTCAAGATTAACTTAGATGCATAATAAAGGCAACTTTATTAAAAATTTCACAGCTGGCACTCACTCGCACTTTTGCTGCCATCAGCAATCGCGCCACGGCAAACGTTGTCGGTCCATTGGGAGAAGTGGGCTTCTCCACACAAACGATCGTGTGGTGGAGAAGTCAACTTCGACGAATTGGGCGAGCAAAGCTCACGCGCTCGCATTACTGTGGAGAGGCGCCATTTAGAGGCACCGTACAAAGACCCTGAATAAGGTGTCATATACCTTGAAGAGACCAGGGGAAACCGTCCACTGCAAGTCGGCAAGTGATGAACTGCTGCTGCCGAGCAAGAGATCGAAGGTTCGATATTCAACTGCGACAGCCACCGATTTCCCACGGGAGAGAATACAAACGTGTCTGCGTATTTAGAGGTACATGTGCGCGGCAAGGATTCCCGAATGGTAAATATTAACCATGGATGCATTTATCTGGTCATAGCAGACGTGATTTTGGGAACTTTCAATCGATGCTGTTATGATTGGCGGTTCAATCCCATCGCTCGTGATCCTTTGTCAAGATTGGAGTCGGGCATGAATTAGAAGGTAGCTGGCCCATGCCATCGTCCAACTTATCCACGCTGAGGACGTTGATGAAAGGAAGGACTGCTTCTCATCGAGAACGAGGAATATGGGTTTATTTACAGTAGTTATATCAGTCTAACATGACTGTTTGAGAAAGTACATCAGTCTAACATGACTGCTTGAGAGAGAGTGTCTCAGTCGAACATGACTGCTTAAGAGAAGTGTGTCGAGCATCCGCACAACAGCAGTTTTTAAACACTCGGTCCCCCCTCGATACAAGGTGACGCGAACGTTCGTTTAGTCATCGCAATCTAGCCGCCTCTCCGCAGGACGGTTTACACACACACATGCACACACACACACACGTGTTCACGGTCCGAAACCGACACCACACGAATTTCATATAACTCGGAGCCGTTCCGGGTAGCGCGTTGTCTTGCGTCTTGGTCGGTGCGTGGGAAGGAGTGTCCGTCGGCGTTCCCGCGGCAGCTCCCCCGCCCGTAGGAGATCAGGTCCGCTTTGTCGTGTTGCGCACAAAGCCTGCTTCGTCGAACTCCTTCAGTCACAACGCATCCTAGTTGAAGCGACGGAGAGTGGAGGATGCGCGTATTGATATCGACACAAAGTCGACTTTGTCACGCCATGGCTAGAGGTTGGCGGCGATGCTCCCGGGATGTTGCCTCCATAGTCGCAACTGGTTGGCAAAACTTTGCACTGCAGCTGGCCGTTCTTAACAATGCAGACCGCTTGCAGCGAGCAAGCCTTCGAACAGTCTCTGTACTCGCAATATAGGACAAAAGAGAGAGTAAACAGCATGGAAATTAACTAAACTTTGTCCAGTTTGCTACCCTACACGTGGTGAAAGAGAGAGTGAGGGAGATAGAGAGGTAAGTATTCAAATTATACACCTGCACTGCGGCACTACTCTCGGGCGATCACTTTCGGCAACAGTTTCACTTTAGCGAGATTTCGCGAGATTCAGCCCAGGAGAGCCAATGAGCTTCTTTCTCGCGTTTTCCCGACCCTTATGCGCATGCGCCCGGCGCCGATCGGCGAGAAGCCTCTCGAAAGTGAAGCGGTCTCCGAAAGTGAGCGTTCGACAATGTCACCCGGATGATGATGCCCGACGTTTCTGCAGTCATACACGCAAGTTCGTCGTCTTCGTGTACAGTAGACAAAAGAGCTCGCGCGGCTAGCCTCTCATCGTGGGAATCGGACTGGCCCGACATCCACGATATCGATCTCTCCGGCAGATCCCTGCTCCAGGATCCGAGCCTGCGTGTTTATTTTCAGCTAAGCGAGAAGCATCGCGGTCGTCGATCGATCGACGAATCGGTGGCGAATCGAAGCGTTCCCGTCGTACTAAACTATAGTAGCTCCATGTTAAGACAGTGCATTTCAAGCCAGGTTTTCTTTTTTTCTTTCGTTTTCCTCTATTGTTACGGACGCATTCGGGAGCGAACGAAAGCGAATGCTGTAAATTAGCAGTGAAGAAGATTGCTCGGGCTTCGAGCGGAATGCGAATTGATAAAGCTTGAGGGCGCGTGGATAGCGGACGCCGAGACGAACCGCGATGGGATTTTCCGTCTCGATGCGTTCCCAAGGACCACGCGAGCGGAGGAAGAAATCATACAAACTCGAAGCGCGCCGCCGCGTGCCTCTCCCCGTTTGTTGTGTAGGTGCACGTCGCTCGAAACGAAACCGACTCTCTTCTCGGGACGGGAAAGGCCGGTCGGCCCGAAGGCGCGGCGGCGGCGGTGTGGCGCGAAGGAAGTGGGCACCCTTTACAGTTTTCCTTTCCGATCACGCGCGCGCACGCAGCCCGCAGAACGAGAAAGATCGGCACTTTGGCAGTCGACGTGATCCAAAAGCAGATCGGGCGTTTCTAATCCGTGCTTACATACATTAAGCATGACCACAGGGGTATAACCTCCAAAGCGCTTGCAACGCGACTTGATTTACATCCTTCGCGGTACTTTAACGAACAGCACGCGTTTTGAGGAGAAGTGGACGCGTTACAGCTAAACATCGGCGAGGTGAGATCGGTTTCAAGCCGCAGACTCGATGGCGACGAGGTGTTCGGCGAGTGTTGACTCAAAAGGCCGCACGATACAGTGATCGCGGCCTCTGTGTAGATATAGCCTTCAACGAACTTGCGCAGAGTTCGTGAGCTGCGTGCTCTTGACTGTGTCCGCACTCGCTACCTGAGCTCCTTGGCTGTAGTAGGGCTTGTTTTTTAAGCCGCACACATACGCTGTGATACAAACAAGCCGTATATACCGTTAGTCGCGCGCTCTTCGCTGCGCACTTGTGTCCTATCGGCAACGACTCCGCTCTGTGCCAAGAGAGACGTGGAGTTGCGTGACGGCAAAACCGGGGCGGTCCCTTATCGCGCCGCGTGCCCTGTCGCTTTAAGGTACGTGCGCTGCTCTGTTATCGCGCGCACCAGCGACCGCGGTCGCTGCACAGCGAGAATGGCGGCCGACTGCCGCGTCTTTGCTACGACACTTGCCTATATGATCCGCCATAATCCTCCTGTATACTGTTGCGCAGGCGTCTGGTAGAAGGCAAGCCGTTTTCTGCTTTCTTTTGCAACAACGTGCAACTTCTGCAATGGGCCTTCTGCAACAAGCCTTCTGCAGTCAGAGCCCTTAAAGCGTGCCGCACCATACCCTACCATACCAGGGCAGCGCACTATGTAGAACACCACTTTTCTAGCGCCGCAACAAGAAACAAAGAAACAAGAGCAATTTCAAGTGATCGACGTTCTTTTTTTTTTTTTTTGCCACCTGGATATGCCATTTCGGGCGCTCTATAACAGGAAATAGGCGAGGACACATCGAAGCGAAGTTTTACTTTGTCGACTAGTGGTGGCGCGTCAGTCAACTAAACCCTGAAGAGTGATACCCGGTGCCTGCCCGGATTTTTAGGCCGAGTTTCGGAACGGGTATGGCTGCAGAAATTTATGCTTCTGCAACGTGGCTTCTGCAACTTGCTGCCACAATAACGAAAAAGAGAAAGAGAAAGACAAAAGAAATATTGCGTGGTGACGCTCCCTGCGAAAGGTGACGTCAAGGCAATGCGACCGCACTGCAAACAGTTTAATAAGCATTTATATACAGGTAAAATATAGTTAAGGTTAACTCCATCCTGGAAAGACGAGGTTATCTCCGGAAAGACGAGGTTACTGCTTGGGGCCAGGTTCACAAATATTACTCGGCGAAAGTTGCTGCTCCAATTGACGCATTGCACATCGCAACTCATAGCAAGTGATGTCAAGTTGTATAAAAAGATGAAAGAAAACTAAATTATAGAGCATTCACTTGCGGTTCACTTGTGAATTAAATGCAGTATAGTACAGTACATTCCGACTTTTTATTTACATTTTATTTTAGTATTCTGTATCGTGTGTTTTTTTGGTTGAGCCCCCCCAGCTTATGTTTTTTATGTACTGTTTCTGACTTGTGTTTGTTTGTTTGTTTGTTTGAGCAGGCCTATATTTGCTGTGTACTGTTTGCTCTATCGAAAAGGAGCAGCTGGCATCATCCATGATGCCTACCTCCCCTACAAAAACATTTATTAAAAATTAAATAAAGGAATTGCTCCAATAGCAGTGAAGAGGTGGAGTGCCAATAACAGGCGGCGTAAATGTAGTCCAGTACACTACTATCCACACACCGTCTCCTCGACCAATGATTCAAGGTAATGGACATCGCCAATCTGCGATAGAAGATGCAAATTCACAGCGCGAAAATCAGCCACCTACAGGGCTCCTCTCTATGTCTAGTTAATTTTTTTTATGAATAGATTTCCATCGGTGAATTCATTTCAGCAAGAGAACGAAATTGGACCGAACGAATATGCATCGGTGATTCAAGCTTGAGCCGTCACGGACCATTTGACACGGTCACCGGTCATGCATGGGCGCTTTTGAGTGCGCTTTCAATCCATTTCAGCCCAATCCTTATTCTGCATAACTACATACGCGAGGGCAGGGCCCAAAAAAAGTTAAAAAAAAAGTTAAAAAGAAAGGAGCGCGCGTAACGGCTACGATGACGGATGCTGTAGCATCAGTGAAGCGCAACTTGTAAATATTCGCGCGTTCAAATCCACAAAACGTATTGCACAGACATAAAATATAACAACATCGCTGCAGTACTTCGGATATACTAAGAATTGTTCATTTCTTAAGAGAAAACATTCTCGTAAAACATAACGCCACGTTGTGTTCACACAAAAACTACAAGAATTTTACACGTAGCACAGGGTGCATACACTTCAGGGGATTATGTATGTCGTACTCGCAGTCCATAATGAATGCGAAAGCTACACGTCGGAAACATGGATGTTGAGATAAGAAGGATACTAAGTCTAAAGGCATGTTAAATTACAATACCGTTTCATGCCTGTTTCTTTTTTTTTTTACACCAAAACAACAACAACAACGTTGAGACAGCGGCTTCAGGCAACGGGTATGGTCGCAAATGCACGCCATGAGTGTTTCGCTCGCTCATTCGACAGCAGATGTTCAACGGCGCGTCTTTTGAGCGACCACCCGACTACCTCCCTCGCGTCCACTGATCACAGTTTGAGAAGCAGTTCCACTATAGAGACGAAGTTGCCGGAGGCTGCACCAACGCCAACCAGGTTTGCTATTCTGACGCGGAGCAATTGGAAACAAACGAGGAGGGCGCATTAACTATATGCCACGCAGCCAGCCTTTCCAAAGCCAATTTCTCCGTGAAGTCAACTCAACACGTGAAACCTGCAGCGCTCGGCGGCCTCGGCCCACTAGGGTTATTTTATTCATTGATTTAATAGTTTTGTTTATCTGCGCTGCAATTCCCCCCCCCCCCTCTATCTCAATGCAATAGAGAACAAACATTGTAGTAAGCAAATTTGCTCGATTCCCGGCAGGTTTTAATTGATACACGCTTTGTTCCGGGCGCTTGCCATCCGCTCGGTGTATACATCCTTTTTCCTCAATATGATGGCGCAACTTCAGTCGTTCATTTCGACGAATATGGTCTTCGTTGCAACGCGCGAACGCGTTCAGCCGCACGTGCTGTAGCACCCGTACGTTTTCGTTTCGTCTGAGTGCGGCATAAGGGACAGTTAAAGTTATCGCGACATGATACGGTGGCTGGGCTGACTATCCTGGCTTCGATTGGGCCGCGCAGCGCTCCGCCCTCACTGTTCTTTTCCTTCCTACGTGTATTGCCGACATCCGTTCAATACCGCCATATTGTCAAACTGGCCCCGTTTTTAAATCCGCCATCTTGTCTGCACTGATTGGCTCGTAGGGCGGCTGCGCCCTCTGTGATTGGCTCAGAACGCAAACATGGAGGAATTTGAACGGTCGACCGGTCCGGCCAGCACAGCGTTACACAGAGGATGACAGAAAGAAAGCAAGAAAGCAGCTGGCGCTGTTCTGTCGTCCCTTTGTGACCTTATGCTGGCCGAACGAGTAGGTATGCACCGACAAACCGAGCCAAATATCGTGTTAGAAATCTGACGGTGTTGAGGATGTCCTGCCCCGGTATCAATGCGTGAATGTGCCACATAAGAAAGAGCAGACCGCGTTTGCCATTTTCATTCGCCCTTTAAGCTGTGGACCTTGGTTCCGGTGTCGTAAGTTCGCTGTGAAATAAGGCTTTCAGATATGAAACGGTCAGTTTGGTTTCCGGCATGTACTTTGCGACTATGGCGAAGGAGCATATTCGCGGTCCAGCCAGGAGACTATATAGTCCTGGCAGAGGGAAAATAAATTACTAGCAATAATAACGAAGCGAGAAGCAGAAAAAACGGACAAAAAATGTCCATCGTACGTGGGGTGGCGCCTGTTATAGCCACCATTAAAGGGCAGCCGATGGCGCTTATCTGCCCCGATGGTCATCGGTAATCCTAGTTCCAGCAACAACGCAGACTCGTTCCCAGAATAATAGGTGCACTTGGCCCTTTTTTATGCCGAGGAGCCGGCATCTGGGAGAACGAAGAAAAACGAGAAGGGCAACGAAATTGCGCCCCCAAGCTGGCAGGGGATCAAAGTCGTGCATCGAAGTAAAACACAAGCCGAGAGAATTAAGGCCAGCACGAGGCTAACTACACACGAGCGCGCGAGGCCGTGCTGACTAGTTCGGACCCTCGTGACCAGCAGCAACTGGTGCGGCGGGCCCGGGAGACAGCAAGAGCCGCAGGAGCCCTGGACTAAGGGCGCCTCCCGCACAAGCAGAAAGACACCTGCTTGTCCTTTCTTTTTAATAAATGTTGCTCCTCCTCCTCCTCTACACACGAGCGCGCCGTTAGTCGGTAACAGATTGCATCCGGCTTCGCCTGGCCGTCGACATAAAGCTCGGGAAAAAGAAGGGACTCTCGACGTATACCAAACGGCCCTCATTTTATAGCTTGGTCGGAGCGTTGTACATATCCTACTATACGCGCCGACGTTACTGAGGCGCCGGCCGGTGCGTCAAACAATTCATGGTTGGATGCTATTCCCGAGGTGGTGAGGTGAACACTGCCTCGGCGCGGCAATCGGACACAAAGCTGAGACCGTAGTCGTGACATTTTCGGGAGGCCCTGCACTTCTTTCTTCTTCTCTTTTTTTTCGTTTTTTTTTATGCCGATATGTCGCAGAGCAGTAATGGATGTGTAGCAGCGCTCGTAAAACAGCCACGAAATCGATTTGCGACGCCGGCCGGCGCCTGCGAATCGAAGTTGCCCGCCGGGAAAACGAGCACGTCGATAAGCAGCAACCACGTGTAAGCGGACGCACGGTGATTCACGAATCGATACGAAGTGGGTCTCCATGTGAGGCGTTTCTTGCAAGCCCGTATATCACATTGAAATGAACATATCGCGCGTCGTGCGTCCGTTTATAGCGTGACGCAAAAAAGTGTTAACACTCGTATACCGAAGTGAAAGAAACAACAGCGCCATCTCGCTATCAGCGACGGGCGCCAAGCTCGATTCCAAGCCATCGGCCATGGCTCGAAGCTTGAGTTTTCGGTAAATTAATTCCTTAAAAATTCATGTTGACGTTCTGTAGAATGCACATTGCCGTTTACAACGGCCGCATTTGTAATCCCACAACTTGGAATTACTCAACGATTTCGATTAGACCACAAATCGACATCTACGGCTGCAGAACTTGCGGGAATACGAGAGGCTGTCCGTTTTATGAGAACGCAGACACCCCATAAATGGACAATATTGTGCGATGCCAAATCAGCGCTACAGGCGCTAAAATACTTTTTAAAGAAAGGACCATACTATCTACTCGTGCTGGAACTCGTCGAACTTTATCACAGTGCCGAGTTAAGTGGCCACGTGATCACCTTTCAATGGATGCCTAGCCATTGTGGTGTCTTTGGTAATGCACTCGCTGACCCTGAGGCAAGATGGGCCTCCTCTTCCTCTGATGAAGTACGGATTGCCTACTCGCGACCTGACACCAACTCCATGATCAAGGCACTCATGCAGGACCTTACAAAGGCTTACAGAGCCCACTCTGATAATATTCACAGACATACGATTGACCCAGACGGTAAATTCTGTTTGCCCCCGAAGCTCACACGGAGCAAAACATCATTGCTACACAGGATTCGGCTCGGCGTTGCTTTCACCCGTCGCTACGCACACCTCATCGGCCAATCGAACAACCCTGATTATGCTGGCCTCGCGGATCGCACTTGACGGGATCAAAGCGTCCACTGTCCAGCTAGATAACGGGTCGAACGCAGTTGAACATTTAAAACAAACTTTAATTACACTGAGAAGGTCAAAAAAGCAAGTTAAAAATACACAAAACGTTCAGTTTTAGCCCCGTAAAAAAGTGGTCCGGTCTCTAGGGCTGGTGGGGCGAGTCTGCCCGTCCCGCGCTTTTCCAACTGTGGTTTCCATCCCCGTCGACGCCCCCGGGCACGGGAAACAACAGCCGACCACCCCGAAGCGTCGTCACTGGGTTTCTTTCAGGAACCGAACGGAGGGAGCGGGGTCCTTTCTCTCGCGCACAGCTTGGAGTCCGCGGGGGGCCAGTGAAAGAGAAAGCCATAAAAGTAAGGGAGGCCCGCTTCCCTCTTGAAAGAAAAGTCTGGCCGTACATTCGCGACGCGCACAGAACACTCCCCGTCTGGTGTCTTCCGTTGTTAAGACGCCACCACTATATCACGGTCACAGCAAACGCACAACTTCTGTTGTTGGCCGGAAGAATGTTTTCACAACCCCGTCTTTGGCTGTTTTCAGCTCGACCTTGCGCACCCTTCCATCTGCGCTGGGCAGGCTTCGTGTAATCACTCCGACGGGCCAGTCGTTGCGGGTTGCTTCTTTATCCCTGAGTAGAACGACGTCGCCTTCTTTGAGGTCGGGTTTTGTTGCTTGCCATTTTCGGCGTTGTTGCAAAGTAGTGACATACGTTGTGCGCCAGCGCTTCCAGAACTCGTCAGCCAGGTTTTGCACGAGACGCCAATGCCGTTTGTAGAGGTTGCTTGTATCTAACTGCCCAGTTGTTACAGATGCGCTTCCGTGTTTTTGGGTTAAGAGTGTCGCCGGAGTTAGGATTGTGGGATCTTCGGGGTCAGACGAAGTAGGAGTTATGGGCCTGGCATTAATGATGGCCGCAACTTCTGCCAAAAAGGTTGCAAGAATGTCATGCGTGAGTCGTTGATGACGTGACTGCATGAGCATTGAGTCAAGAATGCGACGTGCAATGCCTATCATCCGCTCCCACGCACCGCCCATATGGGACGCGTGCGGTGGATTGAATATCCATTTGCAGCCGTTTCCGCTGAGGAACTTGCCTATTTGTGAGCGATGAATGCCCTCAGCGCTGATTCCAAGTTCTCTGCAAGCTCCGATAAAATTGGTCCCGCAGTCAGAGCGTATTAGCTTGACGGGCCCTCGCACTGCTAGGAACCTTCGGAAGGCATTAATGAAACTCGACGTATCCATTGATTCGATCAGCTCAATGTGCACTGCGCGAATGCTTAAGCAGGTGAACATGACTGCCCAGCGCTTGCTGTTTGCAACACCACCTCTCGTTCGGCGAGAGACAATCATCCAGGGACCGAAAACATCGATTCCAACATTCGTGAAAGGAGGATCTGTGCTGATTCGGTCTGCCGGAAGGTCAGCCATCTTCTGGTCGTGAAAACGCCCTCGCAGCTTCTTGCATGAAATGCATGCTTGCAGCACGGATGAGATGCACCTTTTACCTCCGACGATCCAATACCCAGCAGCTCGTACGGCTCCTTCTGTGAAGTGTCGGCCCTGGTGTTGCACGCATTCATGGTGGTGGCGCACGAGAAGCTTCGCCACATGGTGCCGACCCGGCAATAAGAGAGGGCGTTTCTCATCGTCTGGAAGGTCGCTTCTGTTCAAGCGGCCGCCGACGCGGATCAAGCCGTTGGCGTCTAAGAATGGGTCAAGCCTTCGAAGCGAGCTTGTCTTGTGAACCTGCTCTCCTCTCTGGATACAGCATATCTCTTCATTAAATGCGTCCTGCTGTACTGCGCGAATGATGACGAGCCTGGCTTTGGAGAGCGCCTCAACGGGAGCTACCTCTCCTTGTGATGCGTTCTTTGCGCGATGGGCAACCTGGATCAGACTTGCTACAGCACGAGTGAGAGATTTCCAGTTCGAGAGTCTATGAAAGCGTTCAGCTCCGAGTCGCTGTCGTCTGTTCACCTCCGTCGCCAGAGTGCAGATTTCAGGGCGTATTTCTTTGTCTTCATCAGGATTTAAGAGGATGAAGCTCGACGACCGTGCTTCCTTTTCTCGTCGTGAGAGAAAATCAGGTCCGGACAACCAGTTCGTGCTTTTAAGCTGTGCTGCTGGAATCGCTCTAGTGGCGTGGTCTGCTGGATTTTCGTCTGTGTGAACGTATTTCCATTGTTCAGGTTGCGTGCTGCTACGTATCCGCTGCACCCTGTTGGCCACATACACGTAGAACCTTCTTGTTTCGTTGTATATGTAACCCAAGACCACTTTGCTATCCGTGTAGAACGTGACCGAGTTCGGCTGGAAGTCCAATTCTCGTAGTATAGAATCGGTCATCTCTACAGCAAGCACTGCTGCACACAACTCAAGCCTTGGGATGGTGTGTTCTGGTTGTGGAGCAAGCTTGGCCTTTCCCATCACAAATCCGACGTGTCTGTTTCCTTGCTTGTCAGTCACGCGTAGGTATGCCACAGCTGCGACGGCCCTTGTGGACGCGTCTGAAAATACATGAATGTCCCTGCTTTCGGCTTCAAGCGTCGAGACTGGCGCATACGTTCTTCGCACGTGAAGGTGCTGTAGTGTCTGGAGAGAGTTCTTCCACTCGTCCCATCTCTGCTTTTTCTCGTCCGAAAGCGGTGTGTCCCAGTCATAACCCTTCGTCACGAGGTCACGGAGAAGGTACTTGCCTTGAACCGTTATTGGAGCCACAAACCCGAGTGGATCGTAAAGGCTGTTGACGGTCGACAGCACTCCTCGCCGCGTATATGGCCTGTCCTGACGAGGAGCCCTGAAGACGAAGCTGTCGTCGCCTATGTCCCACAGCAGACCGAGACTTCTCTGCGTAAGCGACGCGTCTGTGCCGAAGTCGAGGTTCTTCAGTCCCTGGGCGTGGTCCTCTCGAGGAAATGCATTCAGCACATTCTGCCTATTCGAAGCTATCTTGTGCAGCCTTATGTTAGCTGTTGCAAGCATTTTCTGCGTTCTTTGCAGCAGACTAATGGCATCTTCTTCGCTTGGAAGAGACTTAAGCCCATCGTCGACGTAGAAATCTCTTTCAACGAACTTCCTGGCATCTTCACCAAATTGTGGGGCAGCTTGTTGGGCAGTCCGTCGAAGGCCATACGTTGAAACAGCTGGCGATGGGCTGTTGCCGAAAACGTGAACCTTCATTCGGCACTCTATGATTTCTCTGGAGATGTCGTTGCCCTTAAACCAGAGGAACCTCAGGTAGTTCTGATGGTCCTCGCGAACCATGAAACTGTAGAACATTTGCTGGACGTCCGCTGTAACCGCAACTGGTTCTTGCCGGAAGCGTATCAAAATCCCCACAAGGTTATTCGTCAGGTCAGGGCCGGTCAGGAGAACGTTGTTCAGAGATACCCCTTCATACTGAGCGCTGGAGTCAAACACGACTCGGATTTGATCAGGCTTCTGGGGGTGGTGAACGCCGAATATGGGCAGATACCAACATTCTTCGTCCACGTGAAGTGGTGGAGCTTCCTCCGCATGACCCTTGATGAAGAGCTCGTTCATGAAGTTCACGAAACGTTCCCTTGTTTCAGGATTTTTTCGCAGGGTACGCCGTAGCGAGAGCAGACGAGACAGAGCTTGTTCTCTGTTGTTCGGAAGCCGACTTCTCGGTGTGCGAAAGGGGAGAGGGGCGACCCAATTGTTTAATTTGTCTTGGGTGAATTCACTATTCATTATCTTGAGGAATGTCTTGTCTTCCATGGAGAGAGCACGCTGGTTGTCAAGTTCTGTTGTCTCGAAAAGATTCGGGGCCAGGTTGTCATCCAATGTTGCTGCCAATCGTAAATCTTTTGAGACCTTATCCGCAGAGTAGTGAATTGGCGCCTCCCTAACAAAGAAATGTCTTGGGCATGGCTCAAAAAGGGATGGTCGCCCACTGTCCAGCACATGGGTCTTGAACACGTTGACGCTGCCCGTTTTCCGCGTTCGACCAACGCAAACGTCACCGACAATGACCCATCCGAGGTCGAGCTTCTGAGCATACGGCGCGTCGTGGGGTCCGTTAATTGTCTGACGAACCTTGTGAGCTCTTAGGATGTCCCGGCCAAGGAGGAGCAGTATTCCAGCCTCCTCAAGAGGCGGAATGTGATTTGCTACTGACTTCAAGTGCGGGTAGTGCATTGCAGCGTCAGGTGTCGGAATTTCCTCTCTGTTTTCTGGAATTGCCTTGCACTCGAGGAGAGGTGGAAGAGGAAACTTGACTTCGCCTGACATGCTCTGCACGAAAAAACCATGAGCGACTCTTCCAACCACTTCAGTACTGCCGGAGCAAGTGCGGAGCGTGTATTGCGTAGGCGTCCCCTTCACTCCGAACTCGTTGAGGAGTTCTGGCCTAACCAACGAGCGATTACTCTGGTCGTCAAGAATCGCGTACGCTCTAACTGTCTTCTCAGGCTGAGTCTCATGGGTGACCTCTACGAGGCAGATTTTGGCACACGACCTTGTGCTGTTGTCAGCGTTTGCCACTTCAGTACGCCTAGATGTGACTCTTCTTTCTGAGTCATCTGTCGTACTGTCATCAGACCCACTAGCCCTTGACGGCTCTGAGTTTGGCGGTGCTGGGTGAAGCGCTGTGGCGTGGTCGGTGCTGTCGCATATGAGGCACATCACAACTGCCTGACATTGCCACTGCATGTGGTTCTTGGATGAGCAGCATCGTAGGCAGATCCCTTGCTTCTTTATGAAAGATTGCCGCTCTTCCAAAGTTTTCTCACGGAAGGCGCGACACCTTTCCAAAGGGTGAGGTTTCTTGTGATATGGACACCACCTTTTAAAGTCCCTCGATTCCGGTTGCTGTTCGTTAGCAGTGACATCTTGATAATTCTTGGCAAAAACAGGATCCACTTCTGTTTTCCTCGCTGACACAGATGATCTTTGCCGCGTGGTCTTGGTACCATTGTCTTCCTTCCTTTGATTGAATTCAGACGAGGCATTTTGTGGATGCAAGATGAAGCTCGGGTCGTTCCTCATGCTGGCCTGATCTCTAACAAATTTGCTAAAGAAAGAAAAGGGTGGAAATGCAGTGTTGTGATCTTTCTTGTATTTCGACCCCGCCGACATCCAATTTTCTTGAAGTCCAGATGGCAACTTCGAAACAATTTTGTTGACCCCTCTTGCGGTATCCAAATAGCCAAGACCGGCGAGATACGGGTCAGTTTTCGCAGCCTCGAGTTCTAGCAGGAGGTCGCCAAGTTCCTGGAGTCTGGTATTTTCCCGGTAAGCTATCTTCGGGAAGTCTTCCAGCCGCTTCAGTAGTGCATCCTCAATTGCCTCAGGGCGCCCGAAGACGTCGTCGAGCCGTTTCCACACAACGTTCAAGCCCGTTGAAAAGTCATTCACGTGCACCGATTTCAATCTCCGAGCCTGATTTGACGATTCAGGGCCGAGCCATTTGATGAGAAGGTCCAGCTCTTCTTGGGCAGAAAGACCTAGATCTCTGACGACACCTTTGAACGATGATTTCCAAGCGCGAAAGTTCTCAGGTCGATCATCAAACTTGATAAGACCGCTTGAAACAAGGTCTTTGCGGCACAGGAATTTGAGGACATCGGCTAGCTCTGAGCTTGAACTGTTGTGTGTCGGGGCGTGCACAAGCGGCTGCGGACCAACTCGTAAGTTCATAAGACGACTCGTAGCTCCAGCATGCTTACAACTTGGGTTGTTAGGGGCAGCATCGTAGTCAGGTGGACGGTCATCAGCTCGCAGACGCATCGAATTATTCGCGGCTGTGTAGGCCCTCGGCGACGTGCGAGCATTGTTTACGTCGTCGCTTGAGTTGGTAACGGCCTCCTCAGTAAACACGAGCGCAGAGTTGCGTAGGGCTTGCTGCTCATCGATATAACTCCTAGTCTGCAGCGTTCGGTCCACAGGAGGGAGCGTGCGCATGCGCTCCCCGCCATCCTGCTCCACGGCTGCCTCGAGCGCATTCGCCTGTGCGTTTGCAGCTGCCGCTTCTTTTTCATGCTGCAAAATATCCAATTCAGCCTCAATCCTTGCCCTCTCAATACGCATTGCGGCCTCTCTGCGACCAAACTCTGCTCTTGCCCGGACGGCTTCAGCTTGTGCGCGTGCTTGTACGGCGGCTAGGCTGATTGTTGACGAGCCCGATCGTCGTGACCTCGAAGAAACGCTTGAGTGGGCCGATAGAGAGTGCTGCGACGTTACCTCTTGTAAGCGGTCGCGTTCTCGTTGTGTAGCCTCACGTAATTTGTCGCTTACAGTCCCATAACGATCTGCGTCGATTGCTTTTTGAAGTTCTAATTCCTGCTGGGTTTCAGATCTGCTCGTTTTGGCGAGGAAGGTAGAGTATCTGGCTGCGACGTGTTCGTAGCGCTCATAGCTTGCGCGAAGCTGCGTTGCGGCGTTGTTAACGTCTTCCTCTTTTGCACATGACACTTTGAAAATAGCTGTCTCCACGTTCTTCCAGGCAGCGTCTATTCTCCGGCAGTGCTCTTCGCGGCTCGTTTCATACGTTTCTTTAGCTTTCATGGAAAACGTAGTTGCTCTTTGTGGTCGAATATTTGCCGTGGAAGCTTCATGCTCTGCTGTCATAATTTGAGACGTTTCGGGCGTCAGCTTGTCCTGATCCATTTTGGCGTGCGTGCTTCACGACGTATCTCACTCAAAGCGGACGTATGCCGTGAAGCCTGCTAAGCTGCGCGATGAAATTTGAAACGAGCCCACCTTGTCGTTGCCCTGTGTGCCGTCAGCTGCTCAACTTGTAGGCGATGCCGTGTCCTTGCAGTAGGCGGATGTCATGGTCAAACCGGAGGTCTTGCCGTGCGACGTATTCCACTGCAGCGGATGTTGAGTTGGCGGCCGATGGCAGTCGACTTCACTTTTTTACTATGCTGGCCTCGCGGATCGCACTTGACGGGATCAAAGCGTCCACTGTCCAGCTAGATAACGGGTCGAACGCAGTTGAACATTTAAAACAAACTTTAATTACACTGAGAAGGTCAAAAAAGCAAGTTAAAAATACACAAAACGTTCAGTTTTAGCCCCGTAAAAAAGTGGTCCGGTCTCTAGGGCTGGTGGGGCGAGTCTGCCCGTCCCGCGCTTTTCCAACTGTGGTTTCCATCCCCGTCGACGCCCCCGGGCACGGGAAACAACAGCCGACCACCCCGAAGCGTCGTCACTGGGTTTCTTTCAGGAACCGAACGGAGGGAGCGGGGTCCTTTCTCTCGCGCACAGCTTGGAGTCCGCGGGGGGCCAGTGAAAGAGAAAGCCATAAAAGTAAGGGAGGCCCGCTTCCCTCTTGAAAGAAAAGTCTGGCCGTACATTCGCGACGCGCACAGAACACTGATTGTGTACACTGCCAGATGCCCGAAACACTGCAACACGTACTGTGCGACTGCCCAGCATATATGCTGGAGCGAAGGACGTTAGACAGTCGTCAACGTTAGACAACTACTGTCGGAGGAAGCTATCCTCGGCCTATGGCCTGACACTGCAATTTCAGTGCGTGCTACAGAAGTATTGTTGAAGTTCCTGCAGGACACCAAGCTCGACGAGCGGCTCTAGCGAGGCAACTGTCTCATGTACATAAGCACTCACCATTTCTCTTATCATCATCATCCATCCCAATACTTTCACTCCCTTTCCCTCTTCCCCAGTGCAGAGAGACTAGAGCGCACTAGCTCAGGTCGACCTCTCTGTCTTTCCTATCAATAAATTCTATTCATTCATTCAATAAATACTCATTTGAAAAGCGATTGAACTTCAGTCTGAACTTTTGTAAAGGTTTCGGGATATCTCTCTACACCGGATTATATTCGCATACGTTAGGTTACCATTTCAAGAAAGAAAAAAAAAACAGCGCAAACAAAGCGTTGCCACGCTGTCTAGGCGAAATCAGTGTACCCAAACGCCGCTGCTTCCTTCCCCCTCCCCCTCCCTCGCTTTATTCTCTCTCTCCTCCAGACAAAGGGACGCAAAAAAAGTAAGATAACTTGGAACTGCATCACTAAATTACGGTTCTACAATACATGACGTAAAAAAAATCATGCCGTCTATGACGTGCTTCCGGCTCCTGCGCTCACTGCGATCATATATATATATATATATATATATATATATATATATATATATATGGGATAGAGAGGGGGAGAGCTTCTCTAACCATGTGGGGAGCCAGAAAATACGCAATAACCAAAACCAAGTTGAAATCAAGAAAAAGAAATGGGCATGGGCAGGACATGTAATGAGGAGGGAAGATAACCGATGGTCATTAAGGGTTACGGACTGGATCCCAAGGGAAGGGAAGCGTAGCAGGGGGCGTCAGAAAGTTAGGTGGGCGGATGAGATTAAGAAGTTTGCAGGGACGGCATGGTCACAATTAGTACATGACCGGGGTTGTTAGGAGAAGTATGGGAGAGGCCTTTGCCCTGCAGTGGTCGTAACCAGGCTAATGATGATGATGATGATGATGATGACGACGACGACGATGATGATGATGATGATGATGATGATGATGAAAGCCAGACGGCGACGCCACCATGAAGTCCCCGCACCAGCTCTCCGTGAAGTCACGGATTTTGACGGCGTACGCCTGTTCCAAGACCTGGTCAACCTTTCTGCAGGTAAGGATGAACTATGCATTATATCACAAAGGCGCCAAAGAATGAACTCGGCGAGTTTCGGGAACACGTACTGCCGAAACAATGGTCCAAACACGAGTAAATACTTTGAAATTCATGATGTCACACTGACGTATACGACCGTGGGGTTCCAACGCATAATTAACAGAACTGAAGTTCGGCCTCTATTTAAAAAAAACAAAACGCTAGTAACGAATGTCTTAATACGAAATAAACTAAAACAGAGCCTTGAGAGAATATTCTATCACTCTAACTGATTTAGTCCTCATTTACGTCCCTGACGCTGTGTCTTAACGGTTTCCATCTAATGGACACTGTTTAGCGTACATTAATGCTTGAAATATGGAACGGTAAATTACATTTCTGCAGTATACCATGAGCGGACTACTTGATCAAGGTCAGAAAAGACGAAGGACTGGACAGCACGCGTGCTCGGGACTCGTTGAACGGTTTACGAATAAACAAGGACCACACTGCAACCTAAAGGAATTAGCAACGTGGCATGCACTAATTTTTGAGAAGCTTTGCTGAAGAAAAACTACCCGTGTATACGCGTGAAGAATACATTCGAATGCGCGAGGACATATAAATAACAGACGATGCGCTTCGAACGCAAAACGAACAAAAGGCAAACTTTGCCCTTCAACTTTCACCGCATAAAAACCAACCCTCTTCCGCCAAATAAATCCAAATCGAGTCTTGAAAGAAATACTCGAACAGGCTCAGCTAACTAAATTTAATCAGTCTCGGATCATACGAGCCAGAACCGCTATCTAATTGTGAGGCACGCTGAAGCGGGGAGACTTCTTACTAATTTTGACCACCCGGCGCGGTTATTAAACGTGCGAACAATGCACGGTATACACGATCGTTTTTTTTTGTTGTTGTTGTTGTTGTTTTACCCGCATTCCGCCCCGTCGGTATGCGGCCGCCGCGGTGCCGGGCTCGCACCCACGACCTCGTACTTAGCAGCGCAAGTCCATAGCCACTGCGTTATACGTCGAGGCGGGTGATTAGCTGAGCGTTGCTTTTTTTTCAGCGCCCCTCTAACGAGAGGCTTAACTCTTCGCTGTCTCGACTTTCACTCGCAGCCGGCAGCAAGAACGCGCTGCTCTGCTATATTCTCCTCGGACCCGAAGACAGCTCAGGGACATAACCGTTTTTCAAGTCGGTTATTATCACCGACTGGTATACGTTACAGACGTTGCAACCCTCCCCCTCTTTCCTCATGGTTGCCTCGGCGTAAGTGGAGAAAGTGACCGCCTTCTCGTGTTTCTTGTCGTAAACACCGCTTTTTCTTGGCCTAAACACGGATGATGAAGGTGAAACATCGCGTGGTGGATACTGAATTCTAGGTTTTTTTCGTGTCGACTCCCAGCAGAATTCGAAATACACTCACCACAAGTGAATTTTTGGTTGTCTGTGACGACACGACAGCACAGATGAAATTGGTGTCGATTTTCAGGAGGGATGACGCTTAAAGCAGCATGCATTCCACTTGATATCCGGGACGGATAAATTGCGCGATCGCACGCGATAACAGCGCAAGAGAGCAGTTGACACCTTAGTCAGCGCTAAAGTCGCTAGAGCAAGTTCACTGCGCTTGCTGTAGCTCACTGCTGCGACGGCTTATGAGGCCGTTTTTTTTAAATTATTTAGGTATAGGGTTAAATGGGAAATGTGTGTGTGTGTGTGTGTGTGTGTGTGTGTGTGTGTGTGTGTGTGTGTGTGTGTGTGTGTGTGTGTGTGTGTGTGTGTGTGTGTGTGTGTGTGTGTGTGTGTGTGTGTGTGTGTGTGTGTGTGTGTGTGTGTGTGTGTGTGTGTGTGTGTGTGTGTGTGTGTGTGTGTGTGTGTGTGTGTGTGTGTGTGTGTGTGTGTGTGTGTGTGTGTGTGTGTGTGTGTGTGTGTGTGTGTGTGTGTGTGTGTGTGTGTGTGTGTGTGTGTGTGTGTGTGTGTGTGTGTGTGTGTGTGTGTGTGTGTGTGTGTGTGTGTGTGTGTGTGTGTGTGTGTGTGTGTGTGTGTGTGTGTGTGTGTGTGTGTGTGTGTGTGTGTGTGTGTGTGTGTGTGTGTGTGTGTGTGTGTGTGTGTGTGTGTGTGTGTGTGTGTGTGTGTGTGTGTGTGTGTGTGTGTGTGTGTGTGTGTGTGTGTGTGTGTGTGTGTGTGTGTGTGTGTGTGTGTGTGAGAGCCACTAACTGCAAAGGTTGGAGAGGCCTGTCGATAATGGTTTGTTATCAAGCCGACCTAGCGCAGTCGGTAGCGATCGTCTTTTGTACACAATATCTAGGACAGTGGCACAAAACATGTTCAAGGGCCCCTCGCGATCACAAGCAGCACGTGTTGTCCCTCTTCCAACAAGGAAGGCAAAGGATTTTGTAAATGGTGTAATTGTTTGCACGTTTTCCGTTTGTGTGTGTGTTTCTCTCTCTCTGTCCTTTCTTGTCTTGCTGCGTTTTCCCTTTCCCCTGGCAGGGCAGGCTATACCAAGCCAGAGGCGGAATTGACAGAAGGTTTTCCCTTCGTAAGTACTCTTTGCCATTGGCCGGTCGCCTTAGCTAATAATATGTCCAGCATCAGGATTGGCTGAAATTCTCTCTTGCGAATAAATGTATAGCGCAAGAGTTTTTTTTCGGAATTTACGGGCCCATTTTCTCTCTTTTTCTTGTTACCCTCTCTCTCTCTCTCTCTCTCTCTCTCTCTCTCCTTTTCGCGATCATTTCCAAATTAATTTTGCAAATGATTGAAGGCAATACGCATCATAATGCGCAAGGGGTCTCACGAGGACATAAGCAGAAGGGCGCGCACCACTTGAGTAAGAAGAAGAAACTTTAATGAAGAATAGTCCGGCAGTTCTTGCTAAAAAAAAGAACGATGCCGAATGCGAAAAACGAAGCTCACCCGTTGGGCATCGGTTTTTCCCGGCGATAATAGGCGGCGATCGAAGCGGCTACTAAAGCGGCGCGTCTCGTCACTCGACGCTCTTCGTGCCTGTCCTCGACCCGTTTCTTACCCGTTTAATACACGCCGACGGCTACCGTGGCCTTGCCGCCCTTGCCGAGTGCCAGCGCGATTAACAGCAGTGTATATACCCCGACCGAGAGTGCCCGGCTGAGCTCTATATATCTGATCCGCGAATCTGGCTCGAAAGGAGAAAGCGGAGATCGCGCGGACGTCTCCGCCGAGGCAACTGATAGCCCAACCGCCCGTGCACTGAGAGTGTACACTATACACTCACTATAAGACGACGCCTCAGACAGATACTGTGTTATTTCGCTGCTCTCACTGGTGAAGCCCTCACCGCCCAGAAACAAGTGGTATATGGCTCGTTGCGCCTTTGCTCTGGGCGAGGACGCGAGTGCTATACCCGCAGCGCTGGAGCGGCTGTACACCGCTGCGTACTTACGAGAGACACTCCGGGCTTTGGTGGCCTTTCCGCGTTACCAGTGTAACGTGGTGTGGGATCGCACGCGGTGAGAAATAAATAAATAAATAAATAAATAAATAAATAAATAAATAAATAAATAAATAATAATAATAATAATAAAGAGAAGCAGACGGCACCCAAGCGTCCCGAGCTGAAGCTCTCGATTAGCATTTCTTTTTTATCATTACAACGCACTAAAATATACGAGATATCTGTTCGAGCACCCACTTCTTAGGGAATACTACATTTTAGTGAAATTTAAATCGTTTCGCATCTCCTGTGTTTTCTATTGCGTTTAAGTGGTCTACTTGACTATATACCAGATTACGCTTGAAGGGATGCTACACGGCTCTGTGATTTCTATCTGCTCAAACAGTATTTCCTCACCCCATTTAAAAGGATATGCCGTTATCTGCATACATTTATGCGCATTATATGTGCAGAGAATAGAGTGGCTTCAGAAGGGGTATTCATTACTAAATCACGTATATATCATGAATCAAGTAACTGAGAAATCTTCAGAGTTCAACCTTCCTCTCGATATATGGCTTTTACAGAGTACGGAAAGACGCTCCATGTTCACCAGAGATACACGGACCATACATTGTCGCGTTAGTTCCGTGCAGCAGGGACAAGGCTGCGAGTTCTGTAAACGCAGATGCTTGAGCAGACAACAAAGCACGGGAGGACAACAGCACGGGACGACAACAGTATGGGACGGATACCTTTAGATATGAAACTTAGAATGACGAAAAGTTGAGCAAGTCGGTGCGGGATTCATTTTACTTATAATAAGGCGCGCAAACACGGACACAAGAAGGAACGAAACGGACAACGCAAACACCACGTGTTCTTCGTGTATGCATGCCTGCTCTTCAGTAAAATTGACAGTTATATGTATTCGACCTCCTGATTGGTCAATGCACTCGTAGCTCCCACAGTGGTGCACGGAACTGCTGAGACGCAGTATAGATGCGACTCCACCGAGTTCGGTGGCTCGGCGCCGCATGGGACGATGATGACGTCACGACGGGTGAAAATGTGTTAGCGCTGTGCCTGAAGCGGGACATCCATGTGCGAATGCTGAAGATCCCTCGCAGTAAGAGGAGCCCCCGCAGTGGAAGGAGAAATTTCAACGAGAACTCAAGGGAGTGCCCGGAGAGACCGAATTTGGAAAGCGCCGATCGAAGTAGCCCATCTTGCAACGCACCAACTGCGTCTACCCTCGGTCTGCGCATCCTGTTATCGACAGTCTCGTACGAGAGGCAGATTTCTCAGAAGCAGTCGCGCTCGATGTTGAAACAAGCTCCGAACCTCACTCGCGTCGACGGCCGACATTCCGTATCATAAAGCGGTATTTTAAGAGGGCCGCCATAGCGACAACGAGAGAACGTCACCCACCACGTCTCCGCGTGCTCGCGTAGACGATAGACCGAGTACCCACGCTACTTGGGCTGCAAAACGCGACCAAACCGTAACCTGGCCCCGGAGAGTGCGCCACTGCCGTTCTGGTAAGATAGCGCGTGGCGTCCACCGTAACCCCGGGTGCACGGGAGGGCAGTGCCCGCATAAAAAGCGGAGGCCCTTTTAACAGCGCAGGGACATAAGAGCTCGCGCTATGAACGCACGATCTCGCGAAAGCGGCAGAGCGCGCGAAGGGTCCAGGAGCAGCGCGACAAGTCCCGGCGTCGCACAGGCTGAGCGCGCGCACAAAGCGACCCGAACCTTTGCATCGCGTGTTATACGGGGAAGAAGCCGGAAGGTCGTCTCGATAATGGACGCGTTCGAGTGTGCCGAGCGCACAGGCGAGTGAGGACGGCGAGCAGAGGAGATGGGAGGGAGGAGAGGGGGGCGCGCACGGGGGCTACTGTCCGAAACCGCGGACACGCCTGCGTGCGTCGGCGCGTCCGGCGGACGCGCCTGAGCGCGCGTCTTGAGCGCCTTCGCAAGACAGCGAGTCGGCGATGCTCCCCTGTTCGCTCCCCCCGAGAAGGTTTTTTTTAGACACGCCGAACACCGAGGACCCGCCGCGCGGTGGCTGGTTGTCAGATGGTTATGGGCGCACACTGCTGTTTAGGACGAGGTCGAGGGTACGGTTCCTGGTCGCATTTCGATGCAGGACGAAACGCGGGGAAAAGAAAATTACATAAAGAACAGCTCACGTGGGCTTACATTTGCGTGCACCTTCAAGAACACCTAGACGGCTAAAAGTGATCAAAAAAGAACTGGATCCACTATACGCCGGATCCCGTATAACCATGGAACGTTAGTTTTAGGACGCTAAACCCCACGACTCAAGGGAATGTTGTGGTGCGCTCAGGAACGTTCGGAGCAAAAGCTGTATCTCAATTACACCGCGCTGACCAACCCCACCGTACCTCAACAGCAGCCACTTTCCATCATAAAGAAGAGAAGGGGATGGAGGGAGACAAATCGCGTTATGAACTTCCAAATGTTCAGTGCAGGGTGCATAATTTCACTTCTATCTGTTCAGTTCTTTATATATTTGCCTCTTTACAGCCGTCAAGGCAAGAAGGAGCCCATCGCTGGACAGGTAACGTTACACGGCTGTTTTAGTGTGTTTCTAGAGCGTATTCACGCCATCCCGGTAGGTCTTCCGCGAAAATTACGTTTTAAACGGCAACAAACGCGCGCTGTAAGGATTGGGAGGTTAATCCCATCGCTCGTAATCAGTTGTCAAGATTAGGGTCGGGCATGAATTAGGTGGTAGCTGGCCCATGCCGTCGTCCAACTTATCCACGCTTGAGGACGCTGTTGAAGGGGGGGACTGCTTCTCATCGAGAACGAGGAATACGGGTTTATTTACAGTATCTACATCAGGACGTTGCAGTTCACCAGTCTAGCATTACTGCGAGAGAAAGTACACTGGGCAGCCGCACAACAGCGGTTTATAAACACTCGGTCCCTCCTCCCCCCTCGATCCCAAGGTGAGGGAAACGTTCGACCAGGCACCGTAGACGAGGGCTTACACACGCACCTCTTTGCGAGAGGTTCACGGTCCCCAACCGACGTCAGACGGCCCTCGCAGAACTCGGAGCTGACGTCAGGAGCTGCACATCCGATTCCCCGAGCTGACCCCCGCAGCGCGGCCGCCGGTTGTCCATTGTCTTGCGTCTTGAACGGCGCGTGGGAAGGGGCCTCCGGAGGCGTTCCCTCGGCGACTCCCCGGCTCCTAGCAGATAAGGTCGGCGGTGGCGGGTTCAGTAACAATAGTTGGACCGCCGATCGCGTTTAGTCACAATGGCGCCGAGGCTAGAGAGTAACGGTGGCTTTCCAAGAAAAGTTGACGCCGCTGTCGCAACTGGCTGGCAAAACTTGCACCTCAGCAGGCCGTTATTAACAGCGCCCGTATTGAGCCCGATGCGTCCAGCCAGGCCCAGCATATGGGCCTCACTCGAGTAGAAAGTAGGAGCGTCCGGGTGATCGCATTAGGGACCAGCAATGACGTGCCGCCGTTATTCACCGACCGAAGACGGACACTTGTGAACCCGCGAGATGAGCATTAAAAGTTGCCGCTATCGCGAAATCAAAGCATTTGCTGTTAGGATCGGCCTGCAGGGGTACTGCTCTGCAAAGCTGTTTCAGCCCGCTGCACGTGCTTCGATCGACCCGCGGTGCTGGCGCCCTTCGGAGAACCAGCGAGGACGACAGCGTTAATCCACCATGCACCTCGTTCGGAGAATCGGTGACGACAGCAGGGCGGGCCACGTTTGGCACCCAACGTATTAATACGTTGGTTGATTTGCCGGGTCGTCATGGCCTCTCTGCAGCAAGAAGAGCTTTCCCTAACAAAATGGGGCTTTGCGGTACGGGGGCCCCAGGATTCGTCACAGTCTGCTGACACTCGTGGCGACTACAGGAGAAAGGCAGCTCTGGAATTTAGAGGTGCGAGACAATGGGCAACCGGCAGCCACGCTGCGGGGATCAGCTCGGGGAACCGACGCGCCTTTCAAGACTCAAGATAATGGACAACCGGCGGGTCAACTTCGATGGCTGGTCGAACGGTTCTCTCACCTAGGGAACTAGGGACCAGTGGAGTGTTCCGTATCCAGCTTTTCTGGACACAAGGGTTTAGTTCGCGTGAATGCCACCACGTGGCGTACTGACCTTAAACTTTTCAAACTTCCCGCGGTGACGCGTGATGACGTCAACCAAACAAAAATAAAAAAAAGTAAAAGCTATCCCTGTGCATTGAACTTCGCCACAATGCTTGTCCCGCCAGCGTTATCAGTGTTCTTGATCAAGCGTATTCGCTCGTCGCCTGGAAATTGCTCGTCATCCAGCGTTTACTCGCGACGAGCAATTGTTGATTCTGGGCTTTTGATTCGGTTCCTTTTTTTTTCTTCTCTTTTCCTTTTCTTTTTCTTTTTTTTCATTATACGGAGTAAAGAAGCTAGCCTAACCGTCAGAAGCACTTCGGGGCAGCCTTTCTTCAATCGGCATACATTGTTAACGTCCGAACATCGCACCGCGCCTACTAGAGACGCCGTCGTGGATGGATTTTGATTTTCCCTTATCGAATTTGTTAAGGTGTACACAATTATTTCACTAGCGACTTTGCAATGCGCACTCATGGGCTATCGCCGCAGCTGCAAATCTAGATGTGCTTAAGTATTAAGACATATACATGGATATGTCGGTTTTTCATCTTGACCCAAAAGTCACGAAACAAGAGTTGAGCAAACTGTCCCTGTGTCGTCGCAGGGTGTGAGAGGGGGCTAGTTGGTATTCCATGCTAAAGTGACTAGCGCAAGACACTAAAGAGGCGACAAGGATAAGCGCAAACTTCCAACTGGGCGCTTGTCCTTGTAGCGTCTCTCTCTTGTCCACTCTTGCGCTAGTCACTTCAGTCTGTGTCGTCATCCGTTAGCATGCTATGGCCGAAGCTGCTCGCAATATTACGTCACATTTACTGGCCACCAGGCCAGGTACATCCTTGGGTACGACATATACAGTACTTGCAGTTAGTTTCCAAAGTAGTCTCCTTTGGCGGCTATCCACGTGCGTGAAGCAAGAACGCTATTTAAAATTATTGTGCAGTAATATAGGCGGGATTTGTAGGTTCTCCACATTCTCTACTATGTTGCCGTTCCGCCTTTATTATATAGCCGCAATGTAGACTAGCAGCTATCGAACGCCATAAAGGCTATCCACATATTCAACCCTTAATGACCATCGGTTATCTTCCCTCCTCATTACATGTCCTGCCCATGCCAATTTCTTTTTCTTGATTTCAACTAAGATGTCATTAACTCGCGTTTGTTCCCTCACCCAATCTGCTCTTTTCTTATCCCTTAACGTTACACCCGTCATTCTTCTTTCAATAGCTCGTTGCCTCGTCCATAATTTAAGTAGAATCCTTTTCGTAAGGCTCCAAGTTTCTGCCCCGTAGGTGAGTACTGGTAAGACACAGCTATTATACACAGACTGGATTCCAAGGGAAGGGAAGCGTAGCAGGGGGCGGCAGAAGGTTAGGTGGGCGGATGAGATTAAGAAGTTTGCAGGGACGACATGGCCACAATTAGTAGGTGACCGGGGTTGTTGGAGAAGCATGGGAGAGGTCTTTGCCCTGCAGTGGGCGTAACCAGGCTGCTGATGATGATGGTGATGATGATGATGATGATGATGACATATTCAAGGACCTCACGCGCAACTCCTGAAACTTAATTGTATTCAAGAGTTGTGCTACTGCCCAGGACATCCTTAACGAATGTTACATAACGCATTATGAGGTTTTACTTGCCAAAACCACAATTTCATTATGAGGCATGCCGTAGTGGAGGATTCGGGAATAATTTAGACCACTTGGGATTGTTAACGTGTGCCTAACCCTAAGTACGCGGGTTTTCGCATTTCACACCCATTGAAATACAGCTGCCGTGGTTGGGATTCGATCCCGAGACCTCGTGATTAGCAGCCGAACCCAATAAAAGCTAAGCGACTACGGAGGGAAAGGAATGTTGGCAGTAGGAGGAAGGTGAAGGCCGGCACGTGAGAGAATTTGTTCTTATCCTCATTGCTGGAGAGTCGGTACCATCTGTCCAAGAATGACACCGTAGAATGCACTGTATTCAATGTGATGGAGTCCGCGTCCAATATTTCAGACCCGAATAATACTGTAATTACTGACGACCAGGCATCTCGCTAATACGTGCAGTCGTTTGACAGCTGCCGAGCGCTGGCGTCGGCCACAGGACCTACTTGACCTTTGTTCAATACTTGCCGACATTCTCGCCTTACTTCGCACCATTGCGTTTCAGCTGAACTGCTTCAACAGCCGATTTATTTGTGCCAGAATTTGGCCACCCTGTCAACGTTATGGTTTCTTATTTTTAAGTCATCTTTTATATTTAGGCTAAGGCTGTCGTGAAATTTCCAGCGGTTTCACTTTTCCCAAAATGCCCGCATTTTTGTCGGCCTCTGTTAATATTTTGGAGGATTTTTAATAGACGTGGAAACCATTGCATGGCCCCCTGACCAAGCTGCTCAAAAAGTCATTTTATATCCCTGAGGTCATGCGCAAGTTTCCACCTACTTGCCGTTCATCAACCTCCTGATTTCCCTGTCACCTGTATTCCATTTTGACAACTGCATTCCCACGGAAGTTGGCGACGATATGTCCATGGGATTAAAGCCATTTAAATCAATTCTACTGTGGATACGACAGCCGCTTATGCTCACTGTGGATGGAAATGTTGCGCTAATGAGCGCCATTCTGAAGCATCTAAATTGATAGTCACAAAATTATGCGGATCCCACGTATGTGCGAATCGATGTAAGCAAAGCTTTCTGTGTTTGTTGTCATTGTTAAACGTAATCTCCACGGAGTAGTCAGGCACCCTCTAATGAAATGCTGTCAATGTTTGCCTGATTACGCCCATCATTGTGATGCAAATAAACGTAACTCCAACTCATTTTCTCAGAAATAAACGCTGAACGAAACGCTGACGTCATCCTGAACAAGATCAACAAGCGCCCTAGTGCTCGATCTTATGATGCCCCTATTCGTAAGCTTATATTCATGATTTAGTTATTCGGGGGGGGGGGGGGGGTGGAGGGCGAGAGCGATGTCTTCTTATACCGTAGAAACATCCCTCGGACGTCTCTGATGTGCTCGTTCTAATTCTCAAGTACCCAATGCAAACTGTAATCGCTGCAACTTCATGATGTCCTGGTGGCAGGCCACCATGGCATGTCGCGCAAGTATGACCGCGCTGATTCATTTGGGTTGGCATATACTATTTGGCGCGTCATACTTCGCCACATGCATTTTTCAAGCAGAGCTTGAAAAGGGCGGCCAACTCACTAAGTCCCTTTCCTCTGTTTACTTCCGCAAAGTGTGTGTCTATCGCTGTGGTTACCAAATACGCCCAGCGGTATGCTACTACTCAAGCCTTCTGTCGGCTGAGCAACTGAAGTCGCAGGCTTTCTTCAACACGGCGTCGACGTTCAATATGGCTATCCTCAATTACTTTTCGCGGACTTCGCTCACCGCCTTCTCTCCAATGAAATCTCCTATACTACTCGCTCCTGCTAGACACAACACAAACACGCAACGACCTTAATGAAGTATCTATAACACGCTAGTTGACATGCTGTCGACGTATATTTCCGCTGAGCACCGGGATTGGAGGGTGGTCATGTCTATGGTGACATTATCGGTCTACAGCTTCGCTCAACAGCACCGCTCGTTACTCATCAGTTTTTCTTTTTTTTTTGCCGACAAGAGTATAGCGTATCTCCTCTGAATATACTTTCGGCTTTAAGTGGGACCTTGCACGCCCGCTTATTCTGTCACGTTGACGGCGACCGTTGTCGTCAGGCTGCCGCCTAATTCTGAGCGTCGCAGTCACCAGAGTGCACAGAAAGCTGTCTTCCCAAACAAACCACCGAGATTCGAGCCCATCTCCCAAATGCAGCATCTTGCATTTGGGAGATGGGCACTCTAACCATTACGCTACCACCTGCCTCCACCAATTTCCATTTATCTGCCTTCCCACTTCTCGTTTTTGCCGCAGACGCAGGAAGAACGGATGCAGAAACGAAAAAAAAAGTAAAGATTGCTTGAGCCGCCAGTGACGCATGACTTTAACTTTGGCAGGTTACCCTCATTGGAGCGCATGTAGGCTTGCGGCTTCGTGCAGATGGTGGGTCGCCTTAGCTTTATTGTAAATTTACTTTCACCAACTCTTTTCAGCTAGAACTGAAACGACAAAAATGAGACCTACCGTTGAATATTTTTCTTGTTTTCTAGGTTTAAAGCAAAAATGCTCATTAACACTAATAGTGATTTTTTTAAAGAAATGGCATAAGGATACTATATTTCAAGGTGATGTTTTGTCAATACGGCCCGGCACCACGTATCGACGAAAGGGCATCACAGTGCCGATGCACGCGGCAGGTTACTGAATGAAGAAAACAGGAAACGACTGTTTTTCAGTTCTCGCAACATATTGTACACAGAACACAAGGCACCCACCACCATGACATTCTTTTTTTTTATGCGAAGCATATTACGAGAGCTCAACCCAGCTCCTCAGGCGCGGCGGTGTCGCCTTCAATACCACGTGACACCGTGACGTCACGACAGAGGAGAAACGGGGCTCCAACTCGCGCCGTCGCTCGCGGCGTCTCCCCCCGCATCGGACGCGGTGAGCGTCGAGCAACGCAGCGTTCGGCGCGACAACGAAATGTGCGCCTGAGCAAGCGCCGCACGCCTGAGCCGACGCCGACGACACCGGCTTTTCTGCGACACGAGCTCCTTAACGCTGTCGCGTTAAAATAAAGGCTGGTATGCTTCGCATCCTGGGCTTAACCTTAGCTAAGCCACAGCCATTTTTTTACAACAGCGACACACAATGCCGGACTGATATACTTCCTAAAGGGGTCTCATTTGATTTTTCATCGCAGTACCGCAAGCACAGTTGCGTCGCGCGTGCTTGCAGCCACGTACTGTAGCCGTGCTCCTTTTCCTCTAACAATATGGCCGCCGGCGGCTTCAAGCGCTCCCGTAGGTGGCGGATTGGACTGTCACTCGAGAAGTTTAAATACATAACCTCTTTGCATAGAAACGACGGCATGATTGTTAACATCGTTGCTCTCCAGACTGATCTTGATGAGCTAACTCATTGGTGCGGTAGGGCAAATGGTAATTAACGTAGACACAACTATACATCTCAAGTTTACTTCCGCTGCTAAGACGATTCCTAATGCCCACACAGTTAATAATACTATCATTCAAACTTCAGCGTCGGTAAAATACCTCGGTGTAAATTTTAGCTCTTATTTATCCTGGAGCACTCATATTGAACTGATTACTACCAAAGACTTAAAAAAACTTGGTCTTCTTAAACGCCGACTATGCCAAGCCAACCAGGATACAAAACTACACGCATTCAACAGGCTAATCAAGCCTGTGATAGAATACGCACCCGTGATCTGAAACCCTCATTATACCTATCTTTTTAACATGTTGGAATGTATCCAAAACAAGGCTGCTCTATTCATCCTTTTCCGTTACTTTCGGTATCAAAGTGTAACAGTACTGAAAATATCGCTCCGTCTCCCGCCTCTGGTCATGCGCAGAAAACTCAGCCGTTTATCTTTTTTCCATACTCTCTACCACAGCAACACACCATACGCAAGTTCACATCTTCTCCCGGTGCCGCACACACCGGCTCGTGTAGATCACATGAAGAAGACTAAACCCATTTTCGCTCGGACAGAACGATACAAATACTCACCTCTGGTCCTGGCTATTGAAGAGTGGGATTCGCTTCCTTCTAGCATTGCGGCTATCGCTGGAACATCATCATTTCAAACAGCTCTTTGGTCCCCCCCCCCCCCATACTTAGAAAATTCCACTAGAATGATGTGCGTTTTTTTTCTTTTTTTTTCAGTGTGTGCGTGTGGGCCGTAACGTTCTGTGGAATGTTAGATGACATGTTTTGTAACTTCTGAAAGTGCGATTTTTGTTTTGTGGGATTTGCTACATGTGCATTTTTTCAGTACCTGTTCCTAGCATTTCTTCCCCTGTCAACTTGTACCTGGCTTATTAACTTGTTTATTCCTGTCTTCATCCGTTTATATTCTGTGTTGTATATTGTTAAGTTTTCTTTGATGAATCCCCCCCTACGTAACGCCCGCATTGGGCCTTTAGGGTATTGAAATAAAACAAATATTGCTGGCTTGGATATGTTTGGCACGAGGCCCAAGTCGGTACCGTGTCTTCTAACACGTTCTTTTGTTTTCGTCTCTGTCTTGAAAGGACGCGCACCGTAACATGCTGCAATGGTGATTGCGTTGCGCGTATGTAAGGTGAGAAACGCGGTTCTAAAATGTCTGTTCACTAACTTGTGCAGTAAGCCCATGTTTATAGTATTCGCGCAATAGTAAGAGTCACGAGTATGGCAACCGTAACCGCAAGCGCCACGTTATAGTCGTAACTTGTCGCGACAGCGTAGTTGAAATCCACTGACCCTGCCACTAAGAAATACGTGGCGAGGTATGGCTGATGAATAATTAATTGCGAAGATTGGTTTTCAGTAAACGTTTGTTACCAAGAACGGCGGGTGCTCATACTACCGCAAATGACGGATGCTTGGCGGTGACTCCAATCATTTACTCGCCACATCACAGATCTACACTTGAATTCAACTGGTTTCACCAACTCTTGCTTATATTCTCTCGCCCTTAAACTGCGCCCTCGCCTGCCACCAGGCCTCCAGCTTTTCCTCTTTGTCCCCCGCTTCTTTCCCAATCTGCTGAGACGTGCTTCCACTGATGCTTGGTCTTCTTTTTTCTCAATAAATGAAGGCATTCATTCATGTTTTCCTATGTTACTGCAGAAAATAGCGTGTCTTTTTCTACATAACCACCCTGTCTCTCACCTGGACTCTCCAATCGCAGAACAAAGTTGCGGTGTTGCAAATGACTGGGCGTCACATACACAATTTTCTAGGAATGGCCAGTAGCACGGCGGGCAATTTTTGGTGGGTGACGAGAAAGTATATAGAACACCTTCTCTGCAATATCCCCACTCAGTGCTCTGCTTCGTGAGCTACTATTAGCAGCTACTACGAAGTACGAAATGAAAGAAACCTAGCTGGGCTGGTCACGGACAGGTCTTTTTGGATTCGTGATGCGTCGATATAAAATATATATATTTCGTATATAAGCCTAAATGACAGCGATATAAGCGAGGTGAGCAACGCTAGCACGTTGGTTTTGACTAACGATGCTCTTCATGCAGCACTTTCGTCTTATGCGTGTTTGCGAACGGGAATGAAAGACAGGAGGGTAATACGGCTTCCTGAAATTAAACATTCGGAATAACTCTTTGTTGGACGGTTAGACATATGTTGAGGGCCCCCGATACGAACCACCTGCAAGTCTGTATCAGCTTGCAAAGAGGAACTCAGATTAAACGTTGCCAAGAGGATAGGCTTTTAATTATCATAAAGATATCTTTATTGAAATTCCTTACCATGAGGTGAAAGCCGACTAACAAGCATTTATATTTTCTGTGTTATTAAAACGTCCTGTTAATAAAAGGTTGCTGTGCTTTACAGCCTCCTAAATTAGGTTATAAAAAATAAATTGATGCGGTAAGTGTGTAAACGCAGACGCAAGAAAAGGCCTAGTCCGTTTCCAAGTGTTCACTCAATGAAGATGGAGCGCCTCTATACTCTCACATTGTAGGGATGTCAAGAACAAAACACTTCCAAAGAGTGAGTCATGAATATAACTCATTATAAAGTGAGCTTGCTCTGGAAAAGAAAACGCTCAAAGCGCAACGATGGCTGCGTGCAAAGTGCTTCCTCTGATTCCGATCTACGGATCAAGGCGTTAGTTCGTCATACTGAAATGGTCGTACATTGCAGCGCAATCTCGGGTCCTCAAATGTGACGGCGAATGTAGGCCAGTATTCGCTTCACGCGCGCAATCTGATAAGATAACGCTCTTTCGCTATTGAATCCGTGACAACATACTGGATATTAGAAACACATGCAGGCCATCTTGAGCTAACTGATAACTTTGGAACTGTGGTTAGACGCTAAAAAAAAAGCACCCCCCCCCCCCCTAAAAAAGGAATACAGTTGCTTTCAATATTAGCTGAAAAATAGTGCTTGTCGTTTGAAAAGGGCCTCCAACACTGCACAGCGGCGCCGACATACAGGAAATTCAAGCGCGAACTATCAAACCAGCGTATCGTGGTTCAATGTATCCCAATAGTCCAGGGGCCAATTCCACCACGGCTACTGTGTCGGAGCTCGTATTTCATGTCAGCATTATTTGTCACAAAATCACAGTATTTTTTCTTTAGATCTTATCATTACACAGCTAAAATACATCCAGCGAAAGCCTCATCTTAATATTTCAGTACTTTTCGTTCTAACGTGCACATCCGTGATGATCCATATGTTACAAAGTACTGAAAATGTACCCAATGCTTTCCTCCAGGCAGCAGTTTTTATTCCTTATGATGCCAGGAAACCGAGCCTGATGCCACCAACGCTCAGACACTTAATCAGGAGCGCACACAATGTTCTCGCACACCTTGTGGGATGTACCGTAGCGCTGAGGTGCTTCTTGTATAATATATCAGAATCGGTTGTAAAGGCAGTCGTGCAAGTTTGGGCACATGTGCTTAAGCTCATGAAGTTGATTTGTGCGAAGATAACCTGTCCAAGCTTTCACACTTACTTTATAAGAAGTCTACAACACCATCAATATGCCGGCTGCTTTTAACTGCACGAAACAAAACTATTGAAATGATACAAACAATGTTAACATCATTTTATCATTCGAGTGTTCAGATTGGTAATCTCTAGATGCGGAGTAAGTTGAGAAGTTGTTTGCGTAATCAACAAAGCTACGTTAATTAAATTTTCAGTAATGGTTCTTACGTGGCTAAAGAAAATGAGCAGTTTGGAGCCCGTCCTCGAGATTATGCAGCCAATCGAAAAACTTTCGACTAAACATACTTCTGTAAGAGCCATGCAAACAAACATTTTCCAAGTAAACACTCTTGGAAGGCGTAACTGACGCAGAAAAGGAACGTCTGTAAAGCCACAGAAAGAACAGCAGTTCACGACGGGACACAAAGGAGGAACAACACACAAACTGCGCTAACAACTTCAAGCGCTGTTTATGTGATAATGAAGCAGCTAGACCTTCAGTCGTTCCTTCCAAACCTGTAAAGTCAACCTGACCACATTTAGCCTTTCGGTATGCTGTCATCAATAGTATGGCCCCGCGAACATATTCCCCGTGGCCTTATCGTCGCCTTCCATTTTTATTCATGCTGTTTTCTCGAAAGCAAGCAGTTTAAAGTTTTGGTGTCAACGCGGCAGTGTACGTGTGCCGCCGAAAGCTTGCTTGGTCGCAGAAGCGATGCATGACGGAATGATGGTGCAGATTTAGCGCGCCGCTGGCATCAAGACAATGCGCGGCCGCCAAGGGAAGGAAGATAACGAAAGTGAACAGCTTGGTAGCTGCTCATAGAGCCGTGCCGATGGGGACGGTGCCATCCTGACGAAATCTGAGCCGGCGATATTGATAGATGCAGCGTTTTTGTTTTCTTTAATTCTTCTTCTTTTTTTTTTTTTACAGCGAAGTCGTTAAGAGGAAGCTTTAACACGGGCCCTACTCTGACTCGGCCTATTCAAATAGATGTAAAACGCCGAACCCCTTTCCTTAGATAACCCCTGGACCGATTTTAACGAAATTTGTTGGATTCGGGAGAGAAAGGTAAATTCTAGTGACTATTGGAAGCGGAATTTCTATTTAGGGCCTGAATTTTGGTAAAAGATATTAAACAATTCGAAAGTGCGAAAAGTACACAAGCACGAAGTTTACAAATTAATAACTCCAGATCAAGAACTGATATCGCGGTTCTGTAAACAGCATCCATTAGACAATTCCAATATGCCGATTTATATCTTACGTGAAGTCGTTACGTTGTGAACAAGGGTTGTAGAAAAGCTGTATTTCCGTATTACTAAATTTTTTAAGATTCATGCGTAATATATCAATTTTGTCTGCTTTAGATGTGCTGTTAGATGCAATGTACATAATTTTGATATCAGTTTTCTTTGCCGAAAGAGAGTTGTAAACTTGATGGTTTCGTTTTTTTTTTAAATTTGCAATTTTGAACAATTTTGAATAAACAAATGATGACCTAATTCAAGAATTCGAAACCAACAGACACTAGATTTTGAGTTCTTGTTTTAAATGCAACAAACCTTGTCAAATTAGATGCAGTGGCTGTCGAGAAAAACGAATTGTCCTTTTACATTTATTAAGATAGGACCACCAGAGCTAAAGCTTCCTGTTAAGGGCTACTTTCTCCACTATCGCGTCCGCGTGTAGAGCCAAACGCTGAAGGTAGCGTAATACCGGCCCGACCCGCAGCGGTGGTGAAGCATGCGTTCAGCGCTCCCCATATGTGGGCTGATCCCGAATGTAATGCCATGCCGGGGAGACCCGCGGCGGAGATGAAGCAGGCGTTAAGCACTCCCCATATGTGGGCCGATCTCGAAGACAGTGCAATGCGGGGCCAACATACGGTGGAGGTGCAGTTCATCATTAAGGGACCCACATACACAGCTTTGCAGGTCTTGTTTCTTCACAGAGTGGAAGGGCACTGAGATTTTTTAGTTATCCGCGTTTATCCTGCATGCGTCTGCGATGAAAACAAGAAGCAGATATGCCTGGAAAATCTAAGGTGGTGGAAGCAGGTGGTAACGGAGAGGTTAGCATACTCAGCCCCTGCACGTACTTATATCTGCATTGACATGGGTTCGTGGTAGTGATAGCGACCAAAGCTCTACTTTTTGTGCGTACTCTAGTCATTGTGAAACTAAGGATGTGCTTAGCATGCCCAGTCACTGAATGCTAATTGCAGCAGTTACGAGTGGTGGAATCCCGCTGGGGCTGATTGTGAAGAAAGCTTCCTTTCTCTGTCCACTCTCGTGATGGTGAAGCTAAAAATGAGGAGGAGGCCTGACGGACACAACGTTGATCGTCACCATAACAGAATGGATGGACGACCTGCGGAAAGGACAAGGCACACCAAGTTTTTAGCACTTAATTTGTCCTACAGTAAAGCGCTACAATGGCTAGTATGCCCTCATGGGAATGGTAGACCGAACTGCTTCTCACTGCTAACACTGGACTGATACTAAGAAAATACTCCGTCCGCAGGCACCACGCTACACTGAAATTAGCAAAACAATGTCAGTTTATAAACTGATATTGCCAATTATCTGGTGTCCTTCTTGTGTGTGTGGAGGGCATAAAGGTCCTGGCAATGAAATGGTAGTATTTTCGTTTTGCTGCAGTTGCACACAAATGAAATTCTTTGAAGTAATGCGACAGCGATCTACCGGCGGAGAAGACCAATCCACAATATAAAAATAATTGCTGGTTTCAGATCTTCCAATTTACTTTGCGCTTAGCTACCATCTGTTATATTTTTCTTTTTGTGCTCTTATAAAGAAGAAAACTCCACATTACTACAATATCAACAACCGTACACAAAATAGACTGGCTTTGAAGCTGTGACCACGCACCGCACTTTTCTGCATTTAGCACATGTAGTATTGGGCAACACGTTTGAGCTAAATGATTAGGTTTTCGGTCAAAGCACTGTGACAGGCGGGAGAAACTCGTTGTCATGCCCGGTCGAAACAATACCATCTGAAATCTTATTTACTTATATTCATTTTTGAAAAATCACTATAACCGTTTATACATTTGCTTCGTTTGAGTTATATTCTAGCTTGCCTCGTCAATCTCAAAAATCTATTCTCTTTTCGGGAGACGGCCTTCGTGAAAAACGACGCAACATGACAGTAAAACATCCAGCAAGGCTCTATCCAATGATTGGCGAAATAGTGCGCTGAGAGCGTGTCGACTAGCGTGGGAGTGAAAGTTGAATTATGATAGTTGTCAGCTTGTTTTGCCTCTAGCACGAGCGAGTAGTGTTAGCAATGACATTGGTGCAAAAATGGTCAGCTCAGTCTGCGATTTGTTCATGTGATCTCCGCATTGAACGTCGCAGTTGTCACTTCTGTACTTCTGTGAGTACTACTGTGACATTATCAGCCCAGTGGGCTGGGAAGGCTCGATGGTAGCTCACCTTGAGGAGTATTAGGTAACAATTATTAATATACATACTTTGCGATGATGAAAAAGATGCAGAAACACCACTGGTGTTGTCTAACTATTCATAAACAGGCCCCCAAATTTCAATTGGCCCACCCCCAAACATTAGATAGGCCCACCCCCAAATTTCAAGTTGGCACACCCTTAAATTAAAATTGGCCCACCCCCCGATTTTAAGTCGGCCACGCCCGATTTTTTTTCGCCCAGCCTTAAACTTGGAGTTGGCCCATCCCCAATTTCAACTGGGCCACCCCTAATTTTCAAGTTGGTCCATCCACGAATTTTCATAAATCGTTCCCCAAAATTCCAGTCGACGCACCCCAAAATTTAGGTTGGCCCACCCCCATATCGCCCCCAAGTTCAGATTGAGCGACCCCGAGATTGCCCCCAGATTTAGGTAGGACCAACCCCATATCACCCCCAAATACAGATTGGCCCGCCTCCACAACACCGCCAAATTTATATTGGCCCACTCCAATACCACCTGCAAATCTAGGTTGACCCACCCCCATATCAGCCCCAAACTAATGCTGGCCCACCCCTCGATCACCTCAAATTTAGGATGGCCCACCGCAAATCATACCCCAATATAGGTTAGTCCACCCATCACCTACCCCCCCCCCCCCCAATTCAGCTTGGCCCAGCCAAACATCACCCCCATGGTTAGGTTAGCGCGTCCCCATGTTACCTTCAAATTTAGGTTCGCCAACCCCCATATCATCCTCAAATCCAGGTTGGCCCACCCCCCTATCAGCCCCAAACTTAGCCTGGCCCACCCGTCTATCACCTCAAATTTAGGATGGCCCACCGCAAATCACTCCCAAATTTAGGTTAGCCCCCCTACCCCCCCCCCCCCTCCATTCAGCTTGGCCCAGCCCCGTATCACGCCCATGGTTAGGGTGGCCCACCCCCCATATCACCCCCAAATTTAGGTTCTCCCACCCCCATATCATTCCCAAATCCAGGCTGACCCACCTCCATATTCCCCCAAACTTAGGCTTACCCACCCCTATATCACCTCAAACTTAGGTTGGGCCACCCCCATATCAGCCTCAAATTCAGCTTCGCTTACTACCATTTCACCCCAAATTTAGGTAGGGCCACTCCCATATCACTGCTAAATTCACCTTGGCCCAAATTTATGCTGATGCCACTTCCAATTTCAAGTTGGTCACCCCAACACTTTATATGACGACCTATATATTTATATGGGAAATGCGTCAAGCTTTTGGCGTTACAGGCACGATATTGCACGATTTTGCTACCAAATTGCAGGGGTACTCGACAAAGAATGCTGCCCATTAAAAGCAAATGCACCGAACGAAGGACATTTACTCAAATGGTTTTTTACGGCCACACCTACGGATTGATACCACTTGGCTGTAGGGAACACATTAACAGTAGCTACTAATCCAGACGCTGCACATCTCCTAGTTGGAACATTTCTTATTTGGATGAATATTTAGAAATAATTAACGTTCTGGCAGCGACTCAGCCTAGCAGACCCTTTGTTCCACAGGAATGTTGCATAGGCATGGCACTGGCGACCGGGTAACATTGTGGCACAGCTGGACGTCATTCGCTCGGAGTGTGTGCCATTAAGGACAGCCGAAAGTCGAAGAAAACGGACCTTCCAGAAGAACGCAATAAGAATAGCCATCTTGTTCTTGCAGGTTCCACGCTACAAAGCACGAAAGTTTTTTTTTTCGTAACACAAAGCCATGCGCAAGCTTCTAGTTATGTATTCTAATGAATAAAACCTTCATAAAAGCGATGAATTAACAAATGAACACGATACTGCTACGTTTTATGAAGGAAAAACAGAAAGCATAATATTTCAAGAGCACCACTGGAAAACCAGAACCGAAAGCAATTCTTGAGTTTTGTGTTTATGCCATTTGGTAGGAGACTATAATCCCTATGCGGCTTTCAAATAATGCGCTGCTGAGAAACCAAAACCGAAACCGAAAGCAAATCTTGGGTTTTGTGATTCTGCCATCTAGTGACAGACTACAAAACTAGGTCGTATGCTGCTTAAAAAAAAAAAAAACCGCTGTGAAGGGGGAATCGAACCGCGGCCGCCGCGATGCGGGACGAAAGGTGCTCGGTATTCTACCACTCGGCCACGGTTACCGAGGCTTCGCCGAGGGGTACGCTCATGTTGTTATAGATACCAAGGCAATTTTCACGACAGTGTTACAAAAATCGCTTTCGGGAACAGTCTTACGCCATATGTGGAGAGTCGAGAGAGGCATCAATCGAAAGCTGAGTCTCCGGACTACTTACGCTCCACTGCGTATTACGATAGACTGGATAGTTTTATTACAGTCATCATTCTTGCCTCAAAAATCGAGCACAAATTTTCGTCGTTTCCATAGGCTTCCATTGCTAAAACTTTAACTGCTGTGGGAACAAAATTTTTACGTGCCATAGAGTGATCACTGCATTTGGCTCGTGTGGACTGTCTTCCAGAACACGTTTGTCACCTGCGTTTTTCAATAATCGGCCTGCAGCTTTTGTTATTCGCGAAAAACCCGCTCGTTCCATTGAAAACGCGCTAGCTTCGTGCCGGGCCCGCTTGGGGCGCTAGTTGGTACGTGTCCAGAAAAGCTGGATATGCATAAGCAGCTGTTGTCGGCTGCTAGGGTGTGCTCGTGCTCGTCTGTGTGCTCGTAAGCTGCGTGCTCGTCAGTGTGTTTGGAGCTTCGTGCTCGTATGTTGTATGCTTCGTCTTGCGGGCTCATTTGGGAGTCACACTAGAATGTGTAAATGTATCTCTTGTTTAAAATGTAAATACTGTAAATAAACCCTGCACTCCCTAGTTCCTCCCTACTACCTACAACCCCAACAACTGTATGCCAGCGGTGGGATCGTCCGACAAATCTTACATTGCTCAGAGAACGCTTCCTCCGCTCGCTATAGTAGTGTCGCGGTACAACGCGGACAGAAGACAGGGAGACATTCTTCAAGAACAACAGGGCAACCTGTTCAGACAGAAACGGAACAGAGGCACGTCTGCTTCGTCCTCGCCCAATCTCAGCCACCCACTAGACGGAGTCCGCTAATGCTCCCATCGTCGTTGTCTTCTGCATAGGATACACGCGTCACGGTCGCGCTTTATCCGCGTGCTGCTGTTAACACGCGAACTCCCAGGGCTGGTTGCCTCCTAAATAATGCCACTGAATGACCGGCCATTTTCCATTCAAACAAACAAACAAACAAACAAACAAACAAACAAACAAATTATTCGTGCGCATGCCAGTCCCGTGATCAGAATGATACTGGAGTGAACGACCTAACTTCTTCCAGAAAAGAAAAACCTTTCTTAGTTCACATGGTGCTGCAAAAGCGCCGCTGAATGACAATGTCAAATGAGAACACAACTACTGCAGAGCCACGCAGAGGATTAAAAAAAGAAAGAGCAAGAAATGAAAAGAAAGCTCGGAGCACGTATGTACACTCGGAGTCAAAAGATTGTGGAGCACGGAGTTCGAGAAAACGTTGAATTTCTGACAGCTCGCGAACGAGGACGGCAAAACGGTGCACGAATATATGTTGTTCGAACATACATATGGCGCGAGGTGCGCACTGATTCAGAAAAGCGGCATACGGACCTATGCGCGATCCTATGCGCGAGTTTGGCACGCCACGTGAGCTTAACGGGCGTGACAGGGTAATCGTCTAAACGTGGCAAATTTACAGAAAGCATTTCCTACTGAAAGTCAAACGAACAATGTCACAACTGCTCAAAATGCGGGAAGATATAGCCCACCTAATTTGCGCTTATACAGGCTATATACACTACAAAGAACGGCCTTTCATGTCCGCACTCAGCATTCACCAAGTGTCGTCGTTTGAACAAAAACACGTCCCTGACCCATGGACCAGCACTAGCCTCTGCATCTCGCGCAACGAAGGCACTTTTGTGTTTCCTAGAGGCGCTGGTCTCAGTGAGACACCTTAGTCGAGATTTCAGTTCTGTGTATTGCGCATGTTCTGTATCTTTGCTGTGAGGCACATCATTTCATTTTTTTTATCATCCTATCCGCCTGGAGCAGCACAGCCGTGTCGCCAGGCAAACCTCTCCGAGATCCATTAAATATCTCTCGCGTCATATAGTGCACAGGCAGCAAATCTGAACACTATAGGCTACGTGCATGCCCGGGTTGAGGAAACGTTCGTCTTTCTCGCAGGCTCTCCGCGGTCCGTAAACTTTTCTCGCCGTCCGTGTATACTTGGCCTCCCGTCGGCGACGCATGAGGCGCGCGCAATATACGTGGTCGATTACTCACGTCTCTCCCTTCAACGATGCCGGCCGAACGCGGCCGCCTTTTAACCCTCAACGCGCTGCCCGATAAGGAACAAAATTTATGGCAACCGTCAAGTCGTTTTACAACCCCCTTCCCCTGCTTGTTCTACCCTTTCCCCCTTGTATATAGTGCATTATACGAGTGTGGGCAGAGTACACGCATTGTATATACTACGTGCCTTGTTTCTCCTCCTCCTCCTCCTAGCTACTCGTCCTCCTCCTTATCTCCGCGGCGTTTTACGCTCGAGACCTTCGATATCGGAACAGGGGCTTTATAGCGCCGGGACGCGCAAAACTGCGCGTTTTATCGAGCCCCGAAAAAACGCTGTACCCCGATGGAAACGACCCGACTCCATTTTTCCATCGCGCTTCGCGCGCGCGTCTTGCTCGCAGGGCGTGTTCGTGTTACGCAGGAACGATGTAAGTATCCTTATCGCTCACTGATGATGAGGGCGGGGTCACTGACGAAGAGCGAAAAAGGAATAGAGGAGTAGCATCGCAACAGAATCATTACGTCATCGCAGTCCACGTTTCGCAAAGGTGGAAAAGTGTGCGCACCCAAGCTTGGCTGCTGTGTGTACGATGGCCTCCGAAGCGACTAAAAAAAGTACATCCAAAGTTCGCATTTCTTCACGTTATCGCGGCGACGCCCGGAAGAGAGCGGGCTTACCTTTCTTTGCGAATTGCAGAAAAATACGGCTGCAAGACAGCATTCTTATTGGAGAGCCAATTCCACGAAGCCAACTGGACTCCTACAACGACGATCCAGACTAGAACTGGCTTAAAAAAATATTGTTTCTCTCTCTCTCTCGCTCTCTCTTTCTCGCGAGCCATAACCGCAATGCCCAGCTACCGCATAACAAGCAGTATTAGTAAATCACAAAGCCAGCCGGCAGGTGAGCTGTTTGCCGACCCTTCTCGTTTGCAGTCTGACGCCCTCGTTTTTGTGGTCCAAGAAAGAGAAAAGGTCAGCGAGCTCGCATGACGAAACATTTCATTGTACCGGTAGCTAACATACCGGTCAATTGTTGCCTTCAACCGGGGCTGACACATGGGCAGAAACTTGGGGGAGGTTAACAAAGAGGCTTGAGAGGGTTAACGACCGCGCAACGAGCCAGGGAACGAAATGGCAGGCGTAACGTTACGAGACAGGAAGACAGTGGTGAGGATTATATAGAGAGCAAACGGGCGTAGCTAATGTTCTACAGTTGGCACTAACAGGGAGAAATGAAGCTGAGCAGGTCACGTAATGCGCAGGACAGACAACCATCTAATAACGTCCATGTGGTCGGTCCATTAGACTAAAGAGTAGCGCAGTCGGGGACGTCAGGGAACTATAGGCGGTGTGATCAAATTAGGAGAGTTGCAGGCCTAAGTTGGCATGTTAGCTGGCCCAGAACGAGGAGAATTGGAGATCGCTAAGAGTCCTGCAGTGGGGTCCTAAGAGTCCTAAGTGTCCTGCAGTGGGGATGAAATAGCGTCGTTCGTAATGGCGACGACGAGGACACATTAGCCGCACGCCAAGCACAGAGCACAACACCGCTCTCCGACGAAAAAATGTTCACGCAAACCCACCGCTCAGACGAGCAGTAAATAGAGAGTTTTAGGTTACGGGACACCGACCGCCGGGCATACAAAAGAAACCAATGAGAGCTCAAAACGCACCCCCCCACCCCCACCCCCACTCCCCAATGGTGTTTGCGTTCCTCAACACTTGGGTGCAACCTAAAGCTCTCTAATCACTCGTCGCAGCTGTTGCGCTATGCCGTGAAGGCGCATTGCGAACGCGGAAAGCGAACGAACGCAGCAAACCGAGCGTCTATAGACCAGCGCACGCCCAAACAGCAGCCCTAATTCAGGGAAGCATGACCACGGGACCCCCCTTCCGAATGGCGTGACAACCGCACCGCAGCTGGAGCCCGCGGAGGCGGCGCGATCAGCGCCCGCGTACACTCGCGTGCGTGCTCCCCCGTCTCACTAGAACGGTGCAGCATTGTGAAAGTTCGAGCTGAGCTGAATTCCCGGGGCCGAATTCGCGAGACAATCGCGGGTAAGATGTAGTGGAATCGCCAGCGGACGACGATAGAACGCGCCGGAGGATCAACGATATTGTCACGTGGTGGTGACGTTAAGAACACAGTAGCAATACTGTGATAGACAAAACTAACTTTTATTGGGCGAACCTGTGCCCACAAAACAGGCTACACTTATAGCACAACGATAGCGGCGAACACGGTCGGCGATCGTCGAAAATCTGATCAGCGGATCAAGCGCGTCGGCTTTTATACACAATCGTCGAATGTTCCAGACTAATCGTTGGCACCCGCGTGCCTTCCATAAAGTTCTACATCATTCGCGTCAGGCGAATAAATCAGATAACACAAGGTTCGGCAACAACAGACTGCGGATAGAAGCATCGATAACTTTCCAGAAACTTCGGATACATTCAAGCGCGTCCGCGCTGTGCGATACGATTTCTTAGGCGGTGAAACCTGGTCGCCCGATAAATATAAATACACGTGTCAATATATACGCCACCGCTTGGCTTTACGGCGCTCCGCCCGATCAGCGCCACTTAGCTATATACATCTCTATAGGTGGCACTGGTCCGATACAACGCGGGACGTGCACGTCTGACAGCGGCTGTTGGAACTTGACGGAACGCGTTGGAAACTTTGTTGGACGCGATTGTCGAGTTCGACAGTTCGCACGAGAGATGGCGTGCGCATGATCGTGTACCACGTGCTTACACTTGCTCCCTGCGACTCCTTCCCAAACACGGCGTATACTCTTTTTACGAAAGCACGAGACCCGCTATTAGCGATGCCGCAATCACTGCCTCGCACAAGGCTGCACGGTACTAGCGAGAGATAAAAACAAAACGAAACACGGCCATTTGTTCCCGCCGTGCGGCGCGGCCACGCATCCAACAGCAGGTCGCAACACGGTCGCGGTACAAGAAGGGGTTGCTCGCGCGGCACGCACCCGCCGCGATCACGCAACTGTGCAAACAATCGGCCACCGCCCCCCCCTCGAAAAATGCGCGAGCAGCACGCGCTGCGCTACTGCAGGATGCGGAAGGCGCAGCTGGACGGCGTCAAGAGCGGCGGCAGCCGTGGTGGCCGCGCCGCACTGGCCGCTGACCCCCAAGCGCGCGCTATCGCGGCACCGGCCGGGGCGAAGCCCGGCGGAGAGAGAGAGCGTGCGCGCGCGGTCACGCTGCCGCCGTTGCCGCTCGCGCGTGGCCGACGCCGGACGTTGTCGCTAGAACCCCCCACTTGCCACCGCCGATGCAAGCATTGTGTGCGAGCCCCGGCCGGACACTCCGGCGAACGTCGTCGTGATGGCGCGTGTGTTGCGGGCCGATCTGTTGACGCCTCGTCGTTGCTGGACTTGACGGCTCGCGCGTGTCTTGCGGGCCAGCGAAAGGGTAACAGAACGCGGACAGCGTGGGAGAACGCGGACGTGCTTGCACGATCATAGCGGGAAGTACCCAACGGACCTGGAAGTCTAAGGGACCTTGGAAAGTATAGCGTAGCGCAACGGAAGGAGACAGCGTGATTTGTCTACCGGCCGGCAGCATCGTTCCGCACGTGCCACGTTCAAATGCACATTTCGAGGACCACACGGCGAACTCACTTTCGGTGCGGTGCTCGCTCGAGTGCCCGATTCCTCGCACCGAGTGCGACTGTCGCTAACGCGCGTCGAAGTACTTAAATGTAGATGTTCGAAGCACGTGAAACCGTCCGACACCGATGCCTACCAAGCTAAGCGTGTACAATAACAGGAACCTCCTCTCTCGTACAGCTCGCTTCACGTGAAGCTGCGTGTCACGACGGCGACGTCGCTCCAAGGCGTCGTGCCAACGGCAATTGCGTCTTTGTTGCTTGCTAGACCGCATGACGAACGGCGTTCGGAGTGAAAAATATATTTATTTATTTATTGAGCATACCTTACAGGCCCCTTGACAGGGCATTGAGTAAGGGGGGTAATAAAAAAAGTACAAAGTAACTTGTCGGTGTACAACGTACGGCTCAAATTTGCAGTTTAACATAAAGGAGAGGAATCGATGATAATGTGGTATGACGGCAAGTGCAAGGTTGGGCGGGAAAAAGGATAACACGAAGAGAGAAAAAGAAATATTGGCTGGCATTATACATCCTGTATAGCCTGTATATCCATATATTGTATATAGCACCAACATTGCACAGACAGGGATTTAACGGTCACGACCGGCCGGCTCAGCTCGCGGAGCTGTATACGTACAGTCGGCTGCAAAAGTTTATGGAACACGGAACTTACTTAAACGCCGGAAAAGCTACGGCACATATAGCCTATTCAAAGTTTCAATCTGTGGTAGTTTTCTGCCACCCACAGATTGACGCATTCAAATTACAAGAAGTGCACATGCCTTAATAGAGCAGAAGTTCACATTTGTTCGGTACACTTTCGAGGCCGATCGTATACGCTGCTCAGATAAGCAACAATGCAGCTCAGAAGATCCAAGGAAATACTGACACGTATTTGCTCCAGATAGAAAATAATATGCTCGCACTTGTGCGCTAATTACCGCGCCCTGTTTATATAATGAGCCTCGAGGACAACAAAGTATACCACGCATCGCTCCACCCCCCCCTCCCCCCCCCCAAAAAAAAAGAAGAGAGCGACGCAGTTTTCTGAGAAATCATTACAAGCAGCTTTTTCTCATGAACGCCACAGTATACATTGCCACGCAAGGTTTCGTAGACCAGACGCTGTATGTTGAGGGAGTATACTTTAAGGAACAGCGCATTTTTGCCGCTATATATACTGTATAACTTACGCCGGCGTAAGAACGCTGCTGGTACGCGACAATCCATGGGCGCCGCGCAGAGCCATAGGTAGTCGGTCCGAGCCTTTTTGTTACAGTGCATCGCCGCAAGTTACACTAATGCCGATTGATTGATTTATTGATTTTAACGTCTCCAAGCAACACTGGGGCCACGAGAGTGGCTGTAGTGGATGGCTAAGGAATATTACCGTATTTTCTTTATTCTTTAAGTCATCTGAAATGCGTGCTACACGGGCATTTTGCGCATTTCGGCACCCTCGAAATTTCGGTATTCATTTCGGCCGGTGATTTGGTGGCGCGAAGAGATGAAGAAATTTCAGTCCTGTTGTGAAGTAGCGTTTATTCTGCGTTCGGCTGACACGCAAGACTGAGATAATTTGGAAGCGCTGGGGGAGACGTTCTTCCTGCAGTGCACCTCAGACAAGAGTACGGATGATGATGACGGCGACGATGATTATAATAAGGACGTGCTATTCATCGCGCTAATGGCGTGTCTCTCCCGAACACCCGAGGCACGCGTATATGCTTGGGACCTCGCATGACAGCCAAGGTCCCAAGCTGCAATGACTGTCGCGTGCATGCGTTTCATTCGCAAACAGAGACGCACGCAAACCTAGGAGGGTGTCTCGCCGCGGACACTCGCCGCGGTCTGCGCACGCGCAGTCCGTCCGTCTCATCAAGGGTCGGGCGCTGCGAGTTTCGCGCGTGCATGCATATATTCCGGAGCTCGTTTATCACGTCACTCGCGCGCGCGGCGACGTTCATCGCCGCTCGTCGGCGCGTTCGCGTTTTTTATGCAACGCGAGGCAGAAATTAATCACGCCTCTTGTCCAATTAGCAAGTCAAAGCACAGCTCCGGGCGGTTGGTGAGACTGCAGGCTGTGTGCTTAGCGTAATAACTCGCCTCCACTATAAGCAGCGGCAGCAGCAGGATGAAGCGTCTTACGCAATCATTAAAGGCTGCAAGCTTTACGTAGCCTGCGTGACGCCCCGTCCAAGCGAGGGCCGCGAGCGTCAGCGCGCGCGTGTTACGTGCGGCACTAATCCGTAGCCTCCGAAATTGCCAGCACGCACCAATAACGTTTTGAAGATCTCGGAGGTCATCGCTTCTGCACGCGACGACGGTGGTGCTGGGAGGGCGCCCATTCAAGCAGTTCTCTTAAACAGCATGTAAAAAAGATAGCAGCGCTTTATTTGCTAACCCTTCCAGCGTATACCCAGCATACCCAGAACTCTTCGGAGACTACAAATGATCAATCAATCAATCAATCAATCAATCAATCAATCAATCAATCAAAGAACGTTTTCGAACCGGTAAAGTCTGGATCCCTGAACCCTATAGCGTATGCGGCGGACTCGGCAGATTCTAATGTTTTATGTCTACTATGGCCGCGGCGATGATAATGATCGTACTTTTGCTCCAATTTGAAGTCTGAGTGAGCACAATTCACGGCTCTGAAATATTCGGAAATTATTGGAAAAACATTCGTATTCACGAATAGTGACTATTTGATTCGTAACCCGTTCGAACACACACACACACACACGCACGCACACACACACACGCACGCACACACACACACACACACACACACACACACACACACACACACACACACACACACACACACACACACACACACACACACACACACACGTATATATATATGTTGTTATGCTGTCTTTGGCGACGCTTGTTTGTGCAAGTATAGATTGTCCATCAACTTAACTATTGCAGCCTGCAGGTTGCTAAATCTAGCAAAGTTTGTGTCAGAGAGTTAACTCCTGAGGTTGGTAAATGTACTTCGGAGCCCCTCTTTCAAGAGTGTGCGCTGTAATTGCCTGAGAGAGAGAGAGTCCTACAAAGCCGAAACTGCAAGAAGCCCGCCGACCAAAACGCGCAGAATACTCAGTTAAAGTAGCGTGTGACATTGAATCACTGGTGCATCTCAGACAAGCTCAAGACTACAGCGACGACGTCTGCTTACGATCCATACACTACAGCTGACTTCACCATTCGGTTCCTGTCACTCCAGAGGTCGACGTTCAACCACGAATGGCAGATGTCCTTCGCATCGATTAGTCAACTAAAGATAAAACCTTGGACGGCGTTCTGGTCAACGGTTTTCCTCCATGCACGGCCTATTATACGGTTAAGACTGGTGTCCTCCACCACCCCACGTAAAATACTCAGAATCTCCTCTGGTTATTTCGACTTTTCTGGCCTTCAAAGAAATCGAATTCGGCGGGAATAGCCAAGTGTGACTAAAATGTCACGGTAGCAATAACAACGATGGTTAACGGTTCGCGTCTTCAGCGTACACGTTCACAACTGTCATATAGTAAGGCCGTCGTAGTAAAACGGTGGTGATATCAGTGCTAAATATATCCTGTTTCGGGAGTCTGTGCGGACTCTGACGCCGACGAGGACAAACAAACGGCGTGAACGTTTACAAATATTGTTTTAGATTGACGGATCTCTACTTACACGCCACCAATCTTCCTAACGTATGTTGCTTACGGTTACCGCGCCATTGTTTACGCTCCGATTACGGTTTTGGAAGCCGAACTACAGCGCCACCAAACGCTGTGGCGAGTAATTAACGACAAGAGCTTAGGCATCAGCTGCAGGTGTATTGTTACCTTGGGAAATTGCGTTGATTATAGTCTACGAGAACTACAAATGTCACTACTGTTCACATCGAGTCTGACACGTTTGCTAATTACTTTATATGCCGTTTTTTTTTTCTTTCATTTAAATAGAAAACTGGAGTTCAACCAGGACCGATGCTGAGGATCTAGGTTTCATTATACGAACACCTGTTATTGAAACCCTTCCACTTAGTCGAGATAATCGAGCAGAAGCAGAGTCTTGCTTAAAACAGAAGTATAAATAAATAAATAAATAAATAAATAAATAAATAAATAAATAAATAAATAAATAAATAATACAGGAAAGGAGAACCTTAGCAAGGAAAGTTTGTCGGTGCACAGTCTGAGTATATGGATTAATTGCCACAGCCTGCTTTGAATAAATCCCCGCGCACTACTTTCCCCGGAGGACCTACTCGCAATCTCACTTGTTTCAGAAGGGTTCCGTGTACGTCTATCCGTTCCTGTATACTTGTCCAGCGCGCCATCTGGTAGTCTTACCTGGAAATAAAAAGAAAAAGCGACGTTAAAGCACAAAAGCGTGCAACACGGTGCTCGCTAAATTGTGTGGGCATTCATGCAAACATCGTATTGCTCCGTCACATGCACGTACAGAGCTATTCATCCGATAGGTATCATTTCCATTGAACCGGTATTGATTGCGGGTTAGTTGGAATGCTTGCTAGCTGGATACATCTCGTTTTTTTTTTTCCCCGTGGTTTTTGAGGCAACACGAACAATGCGCCATCGCTCCTTCGTCTGCCAAGCCTTCAAGTTCTCTCCTTTCAGTGTTTAAGGAAAAAAAAAAATATCCAGCGCCTTTGTATTGCACATGGCAACGCGCTTAAACACAAATGCAGAGTACGAGATTAACGATCCCCCTTCACGCATCTCTCGTGCTTAGCCTCTGCCATCTGCCGTATCACTTGCCACGGACACAAGCCGAGTCGAGACAAAGTGTTCTAGAGTTCCTCCGCGCCCTGGCGTCGAGGAACAGCTCCCGACAAAAACTTCCGGTTGACAATTAAAAAAAAAAAACCATTCTCGTTGTGTTTCTACTGCACTCAATGACATTTCTCGCTGAGAAGAAAGCTGCCCAGTGCATCATAGTCTGATGCTTTTTTGCAAGGGAACAACACTGTACGTTCGAATCTAGCCAAGTGCATCACTTTATATATATCTACATATATAATGCAGGCTATATGTGTGTCGTTCTGTTTATTGAGCGCGAAGTCGCGGGTGCGATAGCCGCACTGCAGCGGTCATCACATAATTATCGGTCACAATGCAAGAAGGAAAAAAGAAAATTACATTGGGTGCAGGTTAGACAACACCAGGGGGTCAAACATTATTTCGGACCTAGCTACACCCCCCCCCCCCCTCACTAGGCACATGTACTCCCACACAGTCTATTCACACTCAAAGCCAATTTGTTATTTTCTTAGCAATAATTCCGAAATTTGTCAGGGAATGATGCTTCTAATCAATTGCTTTAAATCGGCGTGACTAAATAGCTCGCAATTAACTCGCGCGCACAATGAGAAAGTAGTTTTTTTTTTTTTCATGTGCAACTAAACGGCTTCTTCCGTGAGACCACATGCGCTGGAAGCCCTTTTTCTTCTAACGCCCCCCCCCCCCCTTCCTTCCGCCTTTTGTTTATTTCTTATTTATTCTACGGTGCGCTGCTCTTTCCGTCGCGTTTTATCAATGGGAATGGCTCTGCTCTCAGTAATCCGCGGCTAAAATTAGAACCAATTTCTTTTATTATTTTTTTCTTTCCCCGTTCTCACGAAGCTCGTCTTAAAGGAAGGATTCGGACAAGCGTCAAATCACTGTGCGATCCCAGAAGACCGCCGACTCTCACAGAGAAAAGTGCTATAGAGGGCAAATAGGGGAGGGGTGGGAGAGAGGCGTTTGTATAGCATCGAATCATGTCATCCATGTGTACATAGCCGTGGCCGGTCGGGTATGCCCACTCGCGCCACTTCCCACGCTATGATTATCGCACCTCGTCGGACAAGGCTGCCTCGGGGCTGAGAAGAGACTGCGCATATAACTTCCGCCATCGCCGAAAGCTCGACACACGCACACACACGCACACACACACACACACACACACACACACACACACACACACACACACACACACACACACACCGCGGTTATCCTATACGAAACTGGACAGCAAGAGGCGTTGGCCGACCGCCTATATATCTATACAGGAAGAGTCCTCCGCGCTTCGGCATTCACGCCTTTGCCGGGATAATTTGCCACGCCTTCGGCCGACGAAACGAGTATCCTCTTTCGGGTAACCGTTAAACGGGTCCTTACGAAGGTCGTTGCTATAAAATCCCGTCGCGTTTCTGTTGAGCTTCTGTCGTGTTTAATGTAGATTTCCCGTTGAATTGCAACTGTATGTCGTGAGCGACACGGTTACGCGAGATACAGAGAATGAAGCAAGTTACAGCCACGAAGGTACGAAGCCACGGAAGCACGCGGGACGCCTTTCTGTTTCATTGCGCAATGCCGCAGACAATAGTGCCGTTAATCAGCGCACATCTGTAGCGCTAATAAAGGCGAGTATACAGATACATTCGTTCCAAGTCGATGTGCCTCGCAAACTCGCTAGCTACATTTCGCAGCTACAAATATGTGCTGTAATGTAATTAATGAAAAAAGTTAATTAGTGCACTATTGTTTCTTAGTCAATTAGGCATTTTGATTTCTCGTAGAAGTAATGGCCGCCTCAACGAGTAATTTGCCTCAAGGGTCGTTTGCCTCAAGGGCAATTGCGCTATCAGCCACAGACAATTTTTAAACATTTAGTGCAGCTAAAGAAAAGAAAAGAAACAAAGAAACGCCTAGTATAAGCCGATTTGCCATCTTTGCGTTGTCTCCAACGGCGCGAGCTGTGAGGATCGGGAGGTCAATCCCACCGTTCGTAACCAGTTGTCAAGATTGGAGTCGGGCATGAATTAGATGGTAGCTGGCCCATGCCGTTGCCCAACTTATCCACGGTGAGGACGCCGTTGAAGGGAAGGACTGCTTTTCATCGAGATCGAGGAATATGGGTTTATTTACAGTATCTACATAAGGACGTTGCAGTTCATCAGTCTAGCATGACTGCGAGAGAAAGTACACTGAGCAGCCGCACAACAGCGGTTTATAAACACTCGGTCCTCCCTCGATCCCTAGGTGAGGGAAACGTTCGACCAGGCACCGTAGACCAGCCGCCTCTCTGCGGGAGGGCTTACACGCACACACACTTCCGCACAGGTTCACGGCCCCCACCAACGTCAGACGGTCTTCGCAGAACTCGGTGCTTACGCCAGGAAAGGCACATCCTATTCCCTGAGCCGACCCCCTCAGCGCGGCCGCCGGTTGTCCATTGTCTTGCGTCTTGAAAGGCGCGTGGGAAGGGGCCTCCAACTACGTTCCCTCAGGCACTCCCTTGTTCACAGCAGACCGGGTCGGCGGTGGTGGGTTCCGTCACAAAGCCTGGTTCGTCGAACTCATCTCGGCAATCCCGCGACGCAGAGTGGCGGACGTGGCGCATTGTCCGGCGGACACAGTCAACTTAGAGACGCCGTTTGGCTAGAGGATGGTGGTGGCTTTCCAGGAAAAGTTGACGCCGCTGTCGCAACTGGCTGGCAAAACTTGCATCTCAGCGGGCCGTTCTTAACAGAGCACAGTCGTGGATGGACACTGCCACCCTCCTCTCCCACTGTCATCACTTGCGGAGAGGGAGGCGGGAGAAGAGGAACGCTGCCCTTCCCCAGCGTCCCAACGCCGCAGCATATGCCGACATTCAGATGCCGACCTACAGGGAGGGCCTTATAGCACAACCAGGCGTATAGCTTCAGAGCTCTCGCGGGACAGCACGTTCGCGTCTCAAATAACTATTGTACTAATAGTAAATCGTAAATACTAATAGTAAATTGTGCAATAGTAAGTGTTTGGCGAGGAACGCGCCCTATATGCGTCGGCACCTTGGCTATCGGAGGGGAATCACCACGAAAGCGGGCGAAACAGTCGAATTATTCGCTTGAAATGCCCGCGCAGGCGCAGCAGACGACTTATGGCTATGCCCTATATATCGAAACGCCACAGTCGTTCTACTGCTGGATGCAGGTAGTGGTAACAACATTATTTGGTCAACAGAAGGGATTTGGTTCACTTTAATGGGCATCCAGGGAGGTGGCCGTCCGATCAGTTCCTCTAGTGACAGCTGTTGTGGTCGTGAGGTCCTGTCTGTCGGCAACTACCAAAGCTAGATGCCAGTATTTTGCGGCACACGTTGAAGAACAAATTATATGGTCACGTTTTTATCTTTCTTTCTCTTCTTCACCCCCCCCCCTCCGTTTGCTGAGCCCAATGATAACCAGCTATTTGAGAAAGGTCGATGACAGAAGGTGGCAAAATTTACAATGAAATATCCAATCAATCAATAAATCAATCAATCACAGAGAGTTAAAAGCTACTGCGCAGCAAGCGTTAAATTTCCTTACAAGATCCCACATAGTTCGGACTCCGATTTCGGATGTTAAAAAACAAATGACTAGCTGTTCGATTAGTAATTTCAACTGCAAGGAGTACGTCCAAGGAGTATACGCGCATGTTGTCGCACCGCGCAAGTGGCTGACAACGGCGCAATCACGTCTAACGTGCCGAACCCACGATAAGATTATGAGGCACGCCGTAGTGGGAAACTACAGACTGACTTCGACCACCGCGTGGGGTTCCTTAATGCGCACGCCATCCACGGTGCACGTGCGCTTTTGCATTGTTTCGCTCCCCATCGAAATGCGGTCACCGCAGTGGGGATCTGATCCCACGCGCTCGGGCTCAACGCCGTAGCCTGTACGCCACCACAGCGGTTGATGAGGGTGATCTTGAATCCAGAAGAAGAGAAGCAGAGGGCGAATCACACGACCAAGTGAAACTGTGTGTGCACGTGCCTGCGTGTGTGTATTTGTGTACGTTCACGTGTGTACGCGGGCGTCTGTGTTTGCGAGCATGTGTTTTGTCCCTGTCTGTGGCGCTTGCGCGCCTGTGAGTATTCAAGAGAGCCAAGGGGAAGGCCCGAATCGCTTCCTCGAAAGAGAGGGGCAGGCGCGCTTCCTTCTACGAGGCTGAGGAGGACGCCTGTCGTGACGTCACGCGTCCGGCGACGCGCACGAGGAGGCCCGATCGCAGATCACGCCCCCGAGGTCCTTGCTCTCTCACCAGCAGCAGCGCCGTCCATCCGTCCCCGGCCGGCCCTGGCCCACGGCGCGCCCGCAACAGTTGAGGATGCGTCACCACTTAGGGTCTGAGCGGCTCGAATGTTTCGGCTCACGGTCATCGTCTCCGCCGAGAGGCGAGAATGTCACGCGACAGGCGAAAGGGACCGAATGAGAACCGGGGTGCTGCGAGGAACCGGCGCCAGCCATGGGGGCGCTGCGCGTGAGAGAGCGGCTACCCAGCGGTCGATTTAGGCACCACTGGCCTCCTTGAAGCCCTTGGGTTCAGAGGGAGCAGTGGTGAAGCAAACATGTCCGCAATAGACATTAGTAAGAGGCGACTGGAGGATTGGTGGAAGAAAAGTAGGGAAACGACAAAAGGCGGAGACGTACAAAAGCACAGTTCGCAATAGGGGATCAGAAAATTTGGGCGTGGTAGTTCATAGTGTTTTTTGTGTGTCTTTTTTCATTGTTTAACCTAGGTAGAATATTAGGCAGTATAGTAGCAAGAGCTTGGTGGCGCAACCCACCGCCCTGTTCCAAAGGGGACGCTCATAACATCCATGCATCCATTCCGGCTAAAATATGCCAACACCATCCGGTAGGGAGGCCACAAAAAAAAAAGAAAGAAGAGAAGAGGCGGGACATTTTGAACGACAACAGTCACGCGCGCCTGTTATCACCGTTTTTTTTTTTGTAAGTTCTGTCCATGGCCAGTGCGTAGCGAGCAGCGCATGCGCTCATAATATACAGTCTTGCACGCCGGTGCCCGGTCATGTGCTACCAAAAAATGCTTCCTCTGCCCGCTAGGCTGCGCTAGTCGCTGTAGCTGCGCGGGAAAATTCATATGCGCGCATATACAGGCCCTGTATTGAAGGGAGCAGAGAATAGCGCTTAGGCGTGTGTGTTTGTGAAGTCTCCTTTGCGTGCCTTACGGCCCTGTTGGAAAGCGAAGTTCATGCGCCGATCGTTCATTCTGCACGCTATTAAATTCCGTCACGTTGTTAAATTTCCATCATGTCAGCTCTGATTGGCTCGAGGGGCAACTATGTCCCCCTTTGAATGGCTTAAAACGCCGATTTGACCGTATCGGGGGGAATCTGACAGTGGCAAGGAAAGCACGTTGGCTGCTGCAAATGGAAAAGGTATATGGCCAAACGTTTCCGCACGCGTTAAAGAAGTCACGTTGCGGCTTTTAGTTTCAGTTTCGCTTTGTCGACATCGTCATTAGCCAACCCTTCTGTTTAAACTGCAAGCACACGCTCACCCATACGCAGCGTTGGCACCCCGCGTGCCAACACTGTGGTTCAAAAAGTACTCCGCGTTGGACCTGGAAACGCCCCGCGGTACTTGCAATTCAGGCAACAGCCGTACCACTTCAACAGGCGCCCATGCTGCACACATATACTATACATGCGCATATACATAGATCGCACTCGATCCACACGGCTTAGAAGCGGTGAAGCGGCGGCTGCCGCATCCATCGTCATTTGCCTCTCATCTCCTTACAAAGTGCTTCCTTCTCCTTTTTCTTATTTTGTACTGCAGTTATTTTGCTTCTCGTTTCCACTCGCAGCAGCAGCGACCGCGAGCATGTCCAGAAAGGAAACGGTCGCAACTCCCTCGAGATTTCATCTCATCGTTATTTCACCATCTTCTGGGAAGAGGAGCGAGTAGCTGCTGGGGCCAGCGCGCGTGCCGGAAACGCATGCCGGAACGTACGTGGCCGAATCCGGCGGAAATGCTATCAAAACGAAAGAGAAGGCCTCTAAAAGACCGGAAATATCCTCGGCTGCACAGGCAGAGAAGAGAGAAGCCGCGAGTTGCTGCATATATTACGCTATCGCGGCAACAGTCAATGCAGCCAAGGAGAGCATTGGGGAAATTAGCTGCGGTTGAAATTGAAACGGAGAAAACAATGAAGAAAATGAAAGTGGACGAAAAGATAACTTGTTGCCGGTGGAGACCGAACCCACAACATCCGCATTATGTGCACGTTTCATTATCACTTGTGCTAACGACGATGGCTATCCATTCGCCCACTAACTTGGGTATTTGTGTTTACTGGATCTAGCCCTGGAAGTGTCAGCCAGGGCCATTAAAAACCAATGCTTGGTGGATGTGGAACATCCTTTTCTGACCGATGGCGTCACGTAGCACGTGAACTAGCAGGCTCGTGACTAATAAACCCTCGCATGCTACCTAATGACATCAAGGCTGTCAGATTCGAGACCCTCGCTATGAATGAACAAGAGAAGAAGGGGAACCGAGGGGCTCGATTTTGTCAATCATGATTTATGATCGTGAATAGCAGTGTTGCTATTTCATGGCTCTGAGTGGCGCTGGTTAGCACGTACTCCCGGGGCTAGATCTAGCAAACATGAATGCCCAAGTTAGTGACCGGATTGGTATCCGTCACCGTAGCACAATTTCGCCCACTTTCATTGCCATTTTCGTCGTTATTTTCCACATTTAAATTTCAATCGCGGCTAATTTCACCGACGCTTTCGTTGGCTGCATTGACTGTTTGCTTTGTTTGATCATGCTTAACAAAATCGAGCCCCTCGGTTCCCCTTCTTCTCTCGTTTAATATAAAAGCAAGAGATTTGTCAGAAACCAATGAAACACGAGTGCCAAACTCAAGCGATAGCTTCCCGGTACATTTGCTGAGATATGCTGCTGGGACACTTATTGGTTAGCTGTGTCTGTTAATACTATTAGACACGTGTGCCCTATGGCCGGGACTGCGGAGGTCAGACCTCCTGACCCTCGCGTATATGTCCACGTATGTGGGCAAGCCCGCAGTACAGGCGGTATACACATCGGCTTCTCATGCCACGGTCGTAAACAGCACTACAGTGAGGTTAAGGGAAGCCCACACGAAGGAACAAGATCACGTACGTGTCTCTCTTGTGGGATGCAGCTGAGAAGAGTCTGGTACCTGAGCTGTCGCGAACCCCTGGATGGGTATTGTAGGATGAATAACGATTCTACCATGCCTGCCACTGCTGTGTTACCTATGCGGAGCGAGGGCTAAGCTCCATTAAAGGTTTGTTCCTCATTCGCTACATGATTATGAATATCACTACTTCAAAAAATAATAATAATAATAAATAAAGAATCGCATTTTGTTTGTTTTTCACATTTGCCATCGAGGTTTCTGCACATAGATACGTCCGACGGGACGCAATGTTTCGATTGCCTTAACTACACCACCCGTCGCGACGCATCTGCCATGCCGACGTGGCTGACACGGGAGTTCAGTAACGTTGTGATCCCTGGTTGCAAGAACTGTGACCCCGACAACGCAGGCGACGATGACGTGGAAACAGGCGAGCAATCCGCCTTTTGCGACGCCGAACTGAGCATGCGCAGTGCCCTAGCGGCTGAGGAGCGAAGCGATTTGGCAGGCGCTAGAGCAGACGGCGGACGGCCGGGGCAGGCCAGGCAGGGTTTCTTTCTTTGCTGCGGGCTCCAGCATCCCTTTTTCCTTCTCTTTCTTTTTTTTTTTTCAGGCGGTCACAGGCGTTCTTCCTGTCCAGCGTTCTTGTACAGCGAACGCGAGCTCGCAAGCGATTCGCCACGGGCAATGTTGCAACCCTGCAGCTGCACCGGGAGAAGAGATTACGCACCGAAGAGACGAACGGGACCATGTATATAGCTTCAACGCATGATCTGGAGAGCGGAGTGTTACGGGGGGCTGCCGATGCTGTACACATCGAGAAAGAAAGTAAGGAAGGAAAGAACAGGCGAGCTGCTTCGCATTTGACTCGTGCCACGGAGCTATATCGAAGCTCCCGAAACTCGCATTGTCCGTTCTTATATAGGAAGAGCGCACTGCACGCATGGCTCCATTTCGGCCTCGCGAAGTGATTGGCGTGGCCGCATCGTGAACGCTTTTTCATCATGTCCTTCTTTTTTTATGATGGAGGACGACCGAGTGGTCAAGGCTTCCACTGGGTGCACTGCATATGGCCGCGGCACCTGCTTCTTCCTCGCTTTCTTTATCACCGAGCACGCACTTTTTTCTCGAAGGGCACTGTTCTCACACGGAAGACGCGCGGGCCCTGGGACGACTAACGCGCGAACACCCCGGAAAAGTATATATACGCGCTCGTTTATATGCAAATGGACCTGAACGAGCAAACGCGTTCACCGTGACTACAATACCCGCGCGCACTCCGCGCAGCGGTGCCCTTGCGATCGTTTCCGTTTTCGTCGGCCTCGCTGGAAAAAGCAGGCTTAAGTGTAGCCGTTTACGGCTATCTCGAAACACTATTATTTTCGCCTGTAAGAAGGAAAAAAAATAAGAAAGGAGGAACGCCAAGTGTAATTGCGCAGTTGTTTTCTAAAAAGAAAAACGCAGTATCTGCGCGTAGCAGGAAGTGCGAGAGGAGCAGCAAGCGATGCGCCAATTTTCACTTTGCTAAATTCTCACTCGCGCAGAACGAACACTGGCGCCCATTTTCTCGAAGTTCTACGCGCCTTTCTTTAAAAGCCTTCGTGATGCAACCCTGTTTCACACCACCAGAAAAACGAAAGAATAAGAGAGAGAGAGAGAAAAAGAAAGAAAGCTAGAAAGAAAGAAGCGCGCTTTCAGGGTCGCCTGCGCAGGATAACGAGACACTCAGCTTCCGTATATGTATATACAGGCAGCGCGATTAGATTCGGGGCTGAGCCGAGCGCGCAAGCCAAGGCGAAGAAGGGAACGCCGCCGCCTCCGTAGGGTCGCACATCACTGCGTATAAAACGTTCGCGCGCCGAGTTCACAGCCCCATCACGCGCGCCCCCCGCGCGCCGCTTGCAGCGTCGAAACGGCGTACGGCGGCAACGCAAACACACCGGCGCAGAGGCAGCGCCGTCTGCTGCCGCCGCTCGCTCCTGTTTGGCCGTTTCTCAGCGCCGGCACGCACGCACGCAAGCACCGTTCTCCCACCATACGACAAGGTGTTGGGAGCAAGCTACTGCCGTGCACCCGAGATCTGCAGGAGCGCGACTGGCAACGTCGTATCAACGCTGTTCGTCACCATCAGCATCAATTGCGCATAATGAGAGTTGGCCAACGCCGGCCTCGCTCGTTATCATTTACCGCCGCCGGTTGCTACTGCTCCGCGGAGACGCCCAAACAAAGCGCCGATCTCGGCATCTCCCGCGCCCGCCGTTCGGCGAGCTGCATGCGAGAGAGAGAGAGAGAGAGAGAGAGAGTCGGTGACCTTGATCTGGCGAACGGGATCAGGCGGAAGGCTTGGTTGGCTGCCGACTCCTGCTCGCAGCTTGATGTATATATAGGCTTGTATACAACAAAGACGAGGATTAAAGGCTAAACCCCATTAGCGCGATTTTGTGCGCGACAGCGACGAGCGACGGGTTCGCGCGACGGATCGGGCCGTCGCTTGAACAGATCGCTCGGTCTTGTCGCGCGATCGCTCGGTTTTGCAAATCTAGAATCCGTCGCTCGTCGCCCGGAAGTGCTATGAGCGACTAGCCAATAGCGCAAAGCCGGAACTGGATGTACAAAACTCCAGTACTTCCGATTGTCGCACGGAACGAGCAAACGATTGAATTTAGGATAAGAACCTACTGCAAGACTTTCAGAAATATTTTATGCTGCTTTTTACAGTAAAATACATCAACTTAAGTTAATAAAGCACGCGTCACGCTAGTTTCGGCGCCTATATCGCTGCCCTCATACCGGCAACACTGGGGAGACGTCGCTCGAAGTCGTCGCTCGCATGGGGTGCAACTTGTAGGCGACGAGCGAACGCGACAGCCATCTCCATCGCGTCGCTTGTCGCTGTCGCGTGCAAGATCGCTTGCATGGGGTTTATACTTAAGGGAGGCCGTGTCGAGTCGAAACCGATCGTTTTTGTCGCGCGCGTTGTGCGGTTATGTTTGCCCGAAGCTTAATGCGTTAGCGCATACGTCGGCGAACTGCCGGTGCAGGCGTTACGCTGTTTCGTGACGTTCAGGGGCTCGCAACCTTCTCCTTCGACCAGCTTGTAAGGCGGCGGCGCCTCTTTGCCGCCTTCCACTTTTCCCGGTCACTCATGTATACATACATGCATGCGCAGCTTGTTGGGAGAGGCCTTTGCCCTGCAGTGGGCGCAACCAGGCTGATGATGATGATGATGATGATGATGCGCAGCTAACTACAACCTTGGCAGTGTTGGCTAGCGCTGCTTGTGCTGACACTCCTATAAGGTTACAGGTACACATATGACAAAATTGGCTTCTGTTTTTCGCCCTTCTTACTGTTCAATAGATTTGGAGCATAGCCGGTACCTACATTTGTGACGCCAACCCCTGCCTGTCCTCTCGGAATTAATAATACCGCCTTTCTCTCGTGACACCGCTGCCGCTGAAGCGTTGGCGTTCACTTTAAACATTCATTCATTTTTAAACATTTTTATTTCTTTAATGACGTCCGAGAGGGTGTTAGGTGAGGGGTAGGTTTGTACAGAAGAAGCTATAATTGTGACAGTGGTTCAGTGTGAAAGCACACTTGTTACGCTTTGCACGGAGTTTGATGGACAGGTTATACCAGCAATGTTTTGGGATGAATTACACGCGATTAAGGTAAGGGTGCAAGAGAGAGAGAGAGAGAGAGAGAGAAAGGAAGACGGAAAGGCAGGGAGGTTAACCAGACTGAGTCCAGTTTGCTACCCTACAAAGTGCAAGAACTTTCTAAAGAGACATAGGGTTGCAACGCGCCTAGAAAAAGACAAGGGTGACACTTGACACTTGCCTTTCAGGGATGAAACGCAGATGTTATATGAATGCGAAGCACGGAATGAATCTGGCGGCACGATACTGAACGATCGAATTTAAGAGCGTTTGTGAGACGCTACATCGGCTGAGTTCCAGACGGCGGCATGACGCGTACTCTAGTTTAGATCTCACAAATGATTTGTAAGCAAGTAGTTTTACATGTTTCAGAGGGTTACGTAAACTACGTATAGGAAATCCTATGTTTTGTTAACTGACGTGACGTTAGCAGCGTGCGCATTCCAAGGCAGATCGTGTTAGGTAAGACAACTCCAAGGGATCTATGAGTAGTTATCGATTCAACAGGTACATTGGCGATGTTGTATGAGAAATAAAGTGGATTATGACGGCGAGTGAAAAAGTTGGAATTTATTAGGGTTAAGGGACATTAGCCGGTCATCGCACCATTAGAGTATGTGGTCATGGGCATGCTGTAGTATTGTTTGGTCAGACGGGCTAGTAATGGTTTGGTAAATTACACAGTCATTAGCAAACATGCGAATAGTCGAAGATACGTGCAGGGGTAGGTCCTTAATGTGTATCAGGGATTGAAGAGGCCTTAGGACAGAGCCTTGAAGTACACCTGAATGTACTGGACGCGGGCTAGACAAGTGGTTGTTTGTGAATAGTAATTGTGAACGGTTAGTCCAAATATTCGTTATACCAATTTAGTACATCCGGGTGCAAGTTTAATGATAATTTTAGCGTTAGGCGTTTGTGGGGTAATTCATAAAAAGCTTTAGCGAAGTTAGGAAATATGGAGTCGGTCTGTGCACTAACGTCAAGGTTAGCATGAAGGTCATGAACGAAGATGCTGGGTCTCACAAGAGAGACTCCGACGAAACCCATATGTTGGGAAATTTATGAAACAAATTGTGAGAGTCAAGGAAATTGTAATTGTCGTGTTCCGTGAGCTTGCAAGGTGCGCTGAACAGGGAGATCGGTCGGTAGTTCAGCGGTGGGCTTTCTTTGCAGGATTTGAAGAGAGCGACGACCTTACCCACTTTCCAGTCATCTGGAATGATGCCTGATGACAGATTGCGAAAACAGCAAAGCGAAATCAGTCGAAGAAGTATGCCTCATACTCATTTCGCATTGATGTCGTCAAGTCCGGATGCTGATGACAACTTAAATTTCTCAATGATATGCAAGATGCCGTTAATAATAATAATAATAATAATAATAATAATAATAATAATAATAATAATAATAATAATAATAATAATAATAAGTAACCATAGGCATGATGGATGTGATATAACATGAAAACATAGCTGAAGGAGGGCCCAGTTCTTTAGTGACAACGGAAGAGAATGCATCGTTAGGAACATCAGCGCATTCTACGCCGGAAATACAGTTTCCCGAGTCCTTACAGTAGGAGTTGTGATATCTGCTGCTAGAGAGGTAATTACCCGCCAGAACATCGTTGCAAGCCCGGAACGAAAGCATTGCAGTTACCGCTATATATATACTGTACCAAGTGGGAAACAGCATAAAGTCTGAAAACAATTCTTATTAACACAGGCTCCGTGCAGTACAAAGAGACACCGCTAACATTGCACTACAATTTACTTAACAGGGGGCTGTGGAAGTCTGTACGCCGGCTAAAAAGCTCTCTCTCTCTCTCTCTCTCTCTCTCTGTGGAAGTCATTTTTTTCAGTGTGCTGACGAAACTTGTGGTGGTCTCACGGCGGTGTGTGAGACTACATTGGCGCAATCCTATAACTCAACAATTTCGTTTCCAAGTTCTATTTCCCGAAATACATTCTTTTAGATATTTTTAACCCCTCTCAGAGCTTATTTCTTGGCCGCTGCCCTCTATAGTATGTGCTGCCCCTTTACACTGAGGAGCGACCAGCCAAACAAATCGCCGCCTGCAACGTTCCGCTGATGAACACGAGGTAATCATTATGGTAGATACCACCGGTAGCGAAATTAAAATTAAATGATAATTAATTAATTAATTAATTAATTAATTAATTAATTAATTAATTAATTAATTAATTAATTTCACAAAATGCAAACAAGAAGACAGGCGTGCGTTTTTGGTGCATCATCAACGCCTCGCTCTAGAATAGATTTCGCGCGCTCGTTGCTTGACCCTCGATCAGCAGACGTGTCTGCGCATCGTTCTTCCGTGGTAATTAAGCCAAACGTGTAAGTGACATAGGGGTGCGGGTTTAAAAAATTCTCAGGTCGTAAGAATTCACTGGAGCTCTTCATTCCCGCGACAATCTCCTATATTCGAGATAAGAGGTTTCGCACGTCAGTGTGCATCAATAAAATAGTCAGATCGCGCGGGAGCTTCTGCATATACGGTACCTTTCATGGCCTTTAGCTGAATATATAGAGCAGTGTGCTTAGAACCTCTGTAATAATGTCACGAAATTTTAAACGACAAAGACCTCTGAACCAGAAGCCAAGAACACAAACGCCGGAAATCGCGAGTGATATCGCTTATTCGCTGAAATGTGACCACGTTGTTTAGCTCGCATTAGTATTGTTACACGAGTTACTTCCTAGTGCTCGCTTTTCTTGAATTTGGATGTTGCAATTTAACATTGTTATATTTTGGTATTGCATTCCTGCTCGGGCCTCACTGCCTGCAGTATGTTGTAGATAAAATAAAATAAATAAAGAATGTTCAGCGAGCTCGCATATACATCGTGCACGCGTACTTGTGGCGCGTTAGCATCACGTGCGTATCAGCAATACTTGCGAAATTGGTTCGATGTCGTAACTATACATGGTAACGGGCCTGGTCAACAACGGGTCACACGGGCCTTCCTGTCGTTTCTCTCCAAACTAACACCACCTTTTTTTTTTTTTTTTCACCATACATCCACTGTGCACACCGTCGCCACCTACAGCGAAGAGGGCCCGTGCCAATACCGACTAATGTTTTTTTCCACATCGCAACGAGCTGCAACCGACCAGCGATTCACTGCCATATATATATATATATATACTTCCCCGCTACGATTAGGCCCGCCAGTTCAGTCTTTCGTCCGCGTTCTGATTTCCTGAAAACACTTTCACCGTTATGCCCCCCCGGCACCCCCCATCTCCCCCTCCCGCACTTTCCTTGTTCATAGGCTGGGCGAGAAGTCAGTTCTGTCATCGCGGATGTCATTTATTCCTTCATTTCTTTTTTTTTTTTTGTCTCGCAGACCATCGCAGTAGAGGAAGAAGACGAAGCCGGCAGTGGCGCTCAGCCGGGAAGAGGAAAAACACAAGCTGCCGCTCCATCTGGCGGGAAGCGCTAACGACGTCGAGTCGGTCGCTGCGCGCGCACATTCCGCGCGTCTCTTATTGCGGCTCGTCTCGCACGTACGGCACCGCAAGGGAGGCGCTGCAGCCACGCTCCCCATTTTTCCAGCTGTCAGCGAGTGGTGTCTCTATTCGGAATCGCGTATACGTCGCTCCAGTTCTCGCGCAGTGTAGAGCACCGCTGGCTTGTCTCGTCCTCCCCTTCAACACCCCCCCCCCCACCTTTAGTTTCTCTCGCCTAGCGTCATTTATTTTTTTCGAGAAAGCAGTAATAAAGTCGAAGAGAAAACGGAGAGGGGATATGGGCGCGCGTGCGAAAGGATGCGTATATGACGGGCGTTGCCTGCGACTGAAGAAGCTGACGAGGATCTGAAAAACAAACAAAGAAAGAAACAAAGAGAGAAAGAGGACAGGAGTAGCAGGTACAGAGCAGGATCTCAACCGCCACGACGACCGCCAGCTTCTTTCAAAACGTCCACAGCTCCAGGCACGCAGAGATCGCAGCAGACGCGTCCCATGGTCTCCCATTATAGGCGTTTCCAGGCGAAGTGACCGAGTGAGCTCGTCGGCGCTTACTTACTCTCCGCGCTGTCCGTAGACACCAGTCTACCTCGGGAGGTCACTAATGAATGTGAGCGCGCAAGCACCATTCAAAAGGAAGAAAAAGAAAGAAAGAAGGAAAAGAAGAGCCAGCCAGCCACATTAGCCCACGTTAAGTTGTCGCGCACGAACAATAAATCTCGCAAACTCGCTTCAAATATGCTCTACTATTCTTCCCCCTTCCCTGTTCCCTCAATCTCTTCTTTGTTATATATACATTTACACACATCGTTTTACTTTGTGCACGCAACAAAAGAAGGGGGAAGAAACAAGTAAGAGCACTGCATGTCGCTGTGCACACGATGCGCGCATTCAGTCAGGAAGCGAAAGAAAATCACTAATAAGCGAGGATAAAGACAGCAAAGAAAGAAAAATGTAAAGAAAGAACACGGGGATAACTGCGTAGAGAGGACGTGGAGCAGCCGAAATGGAAATGGGAAGCGAGGAAATTTCACAGCAAAAAAAAAAAAAAAAACCTGAAGTGAGCATTGCGTGAGTGAGCGCACTCCCGCCATCCTTCCCTGGCCTCACACGGCCACATCTGCGTTTCCTTCTCCCCTGCCATATGGTGAGAGAGAAAGAGAGAGAGAGATACGCTGGTAGAAGCAACAAGTACCTCTCTCGCTCCCACTTGCACTGGCAACGCCTTGCACCCTTCGCGGTATAGTCCAGTTGGTAAAATGTAGGGAGGCCTCCTCCTCCGAAAGAAAAATGTAAGTAGGCCGGCTTAGACGCCCGATTTCGTTCGTTCTGTTTTTGATTCGAGATCGGAGAAAACCAGACGCACCGTTCAGCCAGTACATGTGCTCCTCCAGCCTCCTTTCCCTCGCTTTCTTTCTCTCTCTCTTTAATTCTTTCTTTCGCGCAGACAAGCGCACGAGACAGCGCGCAAATGGAGTATGTTTGCGCACGCCGAAACACGCGTCGTAGAACACGCGCATAGAGAGTATATATGGGCGCCCAAAAGAATTCGTTCACGGGCTTTATGGTATGCATTGTTCTTGAACTGAATTCAACTTAATTCACTGGTTTTACGTGCCAAAACCACGATACATTCTTCTTGAAAACTGAGTTGGCGCAGCCGCAAATGGACAGGACACAAAATAACACAAACGCGTAAATATTAACGATAAAAAGCTCCTGTTTCTGAATGGTCATCTCTGATATGTGTCTGCTGTTTGGTAACGTGCCTGCGCGCATAAGTGTTGGTTTGGCAATTCCAAAATAAAATAGAAGTCGGCGCTCGTCCGCTTGGTTTGAGTTCCTTGATTCCCTGTGCGGCTACACAAACTCAGTTTTCAGGAACAGTATAGGCGTGATTAAGGCTGCGTTCCACTCTCCTGTGAAAAAAGCTTTCCGGCCATATCAGCTATGCCACTGTTCCTGGGAATAGCGTTCGTGCGTGTGTGTGTGTGTGCGCCCACGAGTTTGCGGTTCAAAAGTCGGAGAGTCATGCACCAAGCGCCTGAAACGTGAAATAACATGAACATAATTTGGAATATTTCTCACTTTAGTACTAATTAAGGGCCTTCGCATGCTTCCGAGCATTCTTATTAACTGTATTTCAATTAAGTTTTTCTTTCCGTTTCGGAAAATTCTCTTACGAGTGGTAAGCGATTGCAACAGCAGCAGAGGAACAGATGTGAGGTTCTTTTGCGAGTAGAGCAAACTGGGTTTTTCTACTCAACAGTGTGCAACTCAAAACAATGTGCAGTTAAAGAAAATAGAATGAAAATAAGAATAAAAACAGGTCAACCACTGTGACTGTGTTCTCTCTTTCCGCTGCTGTCACTGTTCATAAAGGGGGGGACCCGCCAAGCCGTCACTTAACGGTGTACGGCTCCCGTCACAGTATGTAACGCGGTCGAAATCTTTCACCGCACTCTGGGTTGGTTGCCGCTTGCACTCACATTTCCAGCGGACCCCAAGGCTACAAGGCGTCTTTGCACGCACACCACGAACGAGGCAGAAAAAGAAAAAAATCGCAAGGACGAAATGGGCAACGCTTGGGGCAAAACGGCATTAAACGGATTTCAGCCCGCAGTGCACAAAGCGGTCGCAGTTCAACGAAAAGAAAAGGTGCTGGAGAAATCCGAGGGTTCGTGCACAGTTCGCGTCCCCCTCCCCAGCGCAAACCAGCCTGGCCGCCTGCCAGCCGCGAGGGGGAAGAGAGAACCTGTTGTCGGAACGACCGCGCAATAATACAAGGCGCGCACAAAAGCGTGCCTGCGCGAGAGGAGATCAGGTGAGGAAATACGTGAAGGCATCCCGTCAACCTTTCCGCCAGCGGATCGAGGCTCTCTTTTCTTTTCTTTCTTTTCTTTTCTTTTTCTTCGCGCGGCGACGAACGGCGCTGACGGCGGCGTCGCCCGGTCGGGTTCGTGCATTCTGCCAGGTTGGTGGAATATAGGTTCCGGCTAGCTCACTGGGACCAGGATGGCTAGCCCACTTTTATTAAAAGCGAAATACGGTTTGCTGCTTTCGAGGGCCAAGTCACTCGCCAAAGTTTGGAGTGATCGGTGGCCCGTTATATTCCTTCATTACTTTCCCGTCTTCTATTTCTTTCTTTCTTTCTTTTTTTTTTTGATGATGAGGGGAAAGAGAGCGCGCTAGTTGGCCTTGAAGCTCGCACCTTCAATGCTGCAGTGCGGCCGACGAATGTTAACCAGTAAATGAAGGGCCAGAGAGAGGGTGGGGCGGCCTTGTTGCAGGGCCGGTCACTTAACACGAGTCTCATTCGCTGTTATTCGTCTATTCGGCAAGACGCGCGCCGTTAGTGTGCTGCCAGCGGCGAGAGTGCGGGAGAATTAACGCTAACGCAGCGCTCTCTTGCTCTTTTCTTTGTATGTTTGTTTGTTTGTCGAAACCTGCAATTAAGGGCCAGTGTGAGCGTCGGCCCGAATACCAGGCCCACGATGTTCAGGCAACGCAAATTCGAGCCTAATGCTGCAGGCTAATACACCCGTTGGTTAACGAGCAATCTAGCAACTGCGTTGTCGCAGTATTTGCGTCCCACAGAAGTGCACATTTAATAATAATAATAATAATAATAATAATAATAATAATAATAATAATAATAATAATAATAATCAGGTAGGGTGGGGGAGGACTTCCGAGCACGTGTCAGCGACTGCCGTGACCAGAGAAAAGGTATAGGTATCGTCAAAAGATAAATTCCTCATTCGCTACCTTGTATTCCAAGCGGGCATTGTGGATTACAGTGGATTTCAGGGAAACTGCAAGATTCAATATACAAGGCGTTAACGAGGACATTCCACTGTACTCAATATACCGCCAACGAAATTAGCATATCAACCTTAGCAGCTGCGCGAGGGCACACAATGCCACTGTACAGGATTACTGCGTTTAAAAGAAGTCACCATTTTTTGAGTGATGCGTTGCTATCACCTACACAGCGCTGCGTAGTGAGAGGCTGAATTGCCATTGCCGACCAAGAGGTCCGAATTCGCAGGGCTTTTCCTTCATAAAACCCGTTTGCCATTGGTCGACAGCCGTTGACTGATATGTCCTCGTTGCTGCGATTGTCCGCGCCTGTTCTCACGAACCACTCTTGCGTTTCATACGAACTGCTGACCCAAAAGGATCTATTGTATACGAAAGTAGTGTCGTCCTTTCCGGTCAGTGTGATAACGCAGCCACGTCATATTCCCACGTCGTCTTCCCAAGAGATCTTCAGGATGGTGGCGAGACGTAGGCTTCCCATCGAAGCGCTCTTTGGCACTTGTGCCTAAAAGCCGTCAACACATCGCAACCCTTTCCGTGATGACTTCACTCGAGTCCGGCTAGATCAGTTGTTTTTCACATTGTTCAGCCGTACACGGACACTCCGTACAAAATGAACAAAAATGACGGGACAACGCTTTCGCGATACGATAGGGGCTATGCCAAATTCCGTAAGCAGGCTTTCCCACACAACTAGCTTGCCCTAACCAAGATGACCATGTTCCGGTTAGTGTAACGTTGTTAATAAACCCGAGACACGCGTTTTCAAAGCTTGGATGGTGCGAAAAAGGGAAGCCAGCAGGAATGATGTCAGCAGACCGCATGCTAACACCTCAACGTATCCAGCTTTTCTGGACACAAGGGTTTAGTTCGCGTGAATGCCACCACGTGGCGTACTGACCTTAAACTTTTCAAACTTCCCGCGGTGACGCGTGATGACGTCAACCAAACAAAAATAAAAAAAAGTAAAAGCTATCCCTGTGCATTGAACTTCGCCACAATGCTTGTCCCGCCAGCGTTATCAGTGTTCTTGATCAAGCGTATTCGCTCGTCGCCTGGAAATTGCTCGTCATCCAGCGTTTACTCGCGACGAGCAATTGTTGATTCTGGGCTTTTGATTCGGTTCCTTTTTTTTTTCTTCTCTTTTCCTTTTCTTTTTCTTTTTTTTCATTCTACGGAGTAAAGAAGCTAGCCTAACCGTCAGAAGCACTTCGGGGCAGCCTTTCTTCAATCGGCATACATTGTTAACGTCCGAACATCGCACCGCGCCTACTAGAGACGCCGTCGTGGATGGATTTTGATTTTCCCTTATCGAATTTGTTAAGGTGCACACAATTATTTCACTAGCGACTTTGCAATGCGCACTCATGGGCTATCGCCGCAGCTGCAAATCTAGATGTGCTTAAGTATTAAGACATATACATGGATATGTCGGTTTTTCATCTTGACCCAAAAGTCACGAAACAAGAGTTGAGCAAACTGTCCCTGTGTCGTCGCAGGGTGTGAGAGGGGGCTAGTTGGTATTCCATGCTAAAGTGACTAGCGCAAGACACTAAAGAGGCGACAAGGATAAGCGCAAACTTCCAACTGGGCGCTTGTCCTTGTAGCGTCTCTCTCTTGTCCACTCTTGCGCTAGTCACTTCAGTCTGTGTCGTCATCCGTTAGCATGCTATGGCCGAAGCTGCTCGCAATATTACGTCACATTTACTGGCCACCAGGCCAGGTACATCCTTGGGTACGACATATACAGTACTTGCAGTTAGTTTCCAAAGTAGTCTCCTTTGGCGGCTATCCACGTGCGTGAAGCAAGAACGCTATTTAAAATTATTGTGCAGTAATATAGGCGGGATTTGTAGGTTCTCCACATTCTCTACTATGTTGCCGTTCCGCCTTTATTATATAGCCGCAATGTAGACTAGCAGCTATCGAACGCCATAAAGGCTATCCACATATTCAACCCTTAATGACCATCGGTTATCTTCCCTCCTCATTACATGTCCTGCCCATGCCAATTTCTTTTTCTTGATTTCAACTAAGATGTCATTAACTCGCGTTTGTTCCCTCACCCAATCTGCTCTTTTCTTATCCCTTAACGTTACACCCGTCATTCTTCTTTCAATAGCTCGTTGCCTCGTCCATAATTTAAGTAGAATCCTTTTCGTAAGGCTCCAAGTTTCTGCCCCGTAGGTGAGTACTGGTAAGACACAGCTATTATACACAGACTGGATTCCAAGGGAAGGGAAGCGTAGCAGGGGGCGGCAGAAGGTTAGGTGGGCGGATGAGATTAAGAAGTTTGCAGGGACGACATGGCCACAATTAGTAGGTGACCGGGGTTGTTGGAGAAGCATGGGAGAGGTCTTTGCCCTGCAGTGGGCGTAACCAGGCTGATGATGATGATGATGATGATGACATATTCAAGGACCTCACGCGCAACTCCTGAAACTTAATTGTATTCAAGAGTTGTGCTACTGCCCAGGACATCCTTCACGAATGTTACATAACGCATTATGAGGTTTTACTTGCCAAAACCACAATTTCATTATGAGGCATGCCGTAGTGGAGGATTCGGGAATAATTTAGACCACTTGGGATTGTTAACGTGTGCCTAACCCTAAGTACGCGGGTTTTCGCATTTCACACCCATTGAAATACAGCTGCCGTGGTTGGGATTCGATCCCGAGACCTCGTGATTAGCAGCCGAACCCAATAAAAGCTAAGCGACTACGGAGGGAAAGGAATGTTGGCAGTAGGAGGAAGGTGAAGGCCGGCACGTGAGAGAATTTGTTCTTATCCTCATTGCTGGAGAGTCGGTACCATCTGTCCAAGAATGACACCGTAGAATGCACTGTATTCAATGTGATGGAGTCCGCGTCCAATATTTCAGACCCGAATAATACTGTAATTACTGACGACCAGGCATCTCGCTAATACGTGCAGTCGTTTGACAGCTGCCGAGCGCTGGCGTCGGCCACAGGACCTACTTGACCTTTGTTCAATACTTGCCGACATTCTCGCCTTACTTCGCACCATTGCGTTTCAGCTGAACTGCTTCAACAGCCGATTTATTTGTGCCAGAATTTGGCCACCCTGTCAACGTTATGGTTTCTTATTTTTAAGTCATATTTTATATTTAGGCTAAGTCTGTCGTGAAATTTCCAGCGGTTTCACTTTTCCCAAAATGCCCGCATTTTTGTCGGCCTCTGTTAATATTTTGGAGGATTTTTAATAGACGTGGAAACCATTGCATGGCCCCCTGACCAAGCTGCTCAAAAAGTCATTTTATATCCCTGAGGTCATGCGCAAGTTTCCACCTACTTGCCGTTCATCAACCTCCTGATTTCCCTGTCACCTGTATTCCATTTTGACAACTGCATTCCCACGGAAGTTGGCGACGATATGTCCATGGGATTAAAGCCATTTAAATCAATTCTACTGTGGATACGACAGCCGCTTATGCTCACTGTGGATGGAAATGTTGCGCTAATGAGCGCCATTCTGAAGCATCTAAATTGATAGTCACAAAATTATGCGGATCCCACGTATGTGCGAATCGATGTAAGCAAAGCTTTCTGTGTTTGTTGTCATTGTTAAACGTAATCTCCACGGAGTAGTCAGGCACCCTCTAATGAAATGCTGTCAATGTTTGCCTGATTACGCCCATCATTGTGATGCAAATAAACGTAACTCCAACTCATTTTCTCAGAAATAAACGCTGAACGAAACGCTGACGTCATCCTGAACAAGATCAACAAGCGCCCTAGTGCTCGATCTTATGATGCCCCTATTCGTAAGCTTATATTCATGATTTAGTTATTCGGGGGGGGGGGGGGGTGGAGGGCGAGAACGATGTCTTCTTATACCGTAGAAACATCCCTCGGACGTCTCTGATGTGCTCGTTCTAATTCTCAAGTACCCAATGCAAACTGTAATCGCTGCAACTTCATGATGTCCTGGTGGCAGGCCACCATGGCATGTCGCGCAAGTATGACCGCGCTGATTCATTTGGGCTGGCATATACTATTTGGCGCGTCATACTTCGCCAAATGCATTTTTCAAGCAGAGCTTGAAAAGGGCGGCCAACTCACTACGTCCCTTTCCTCTGTTTACTTCCGCAAAGTGTGTGTCTATCGCTGTGGTTACCAAATACGCCCAGCGGTATGCTACTACTCAAGCCTTCTGTCGGCTGAGCAACTGAAGTCGCAGGCTTTCTTCAACACGGCGTCGACGTTCAATATGGCTATCCTCAATTACTTTTCGCGGACTTCGCTCACCGCCTTCTCTCCAATGAAATCTCCTATACTACTCGCTCCTGCTAGACACAACACAAACACGCAACGACCTTAATGAAGTATCTATAACACGCTAGTTGACATGCTGTCGACGTATATTTCCGCTGAGCACCGGGATTGGAGGGTGGTCATGTCTATGGTGACATTATCGGTCTACAGCTTCGCTCAACAGCACCGCTCGTTACTCATCAGTTTTTCTTTTTTTTTTGCCGACAAGAGTATAGCGTATCTCCTCTGAATATACTTTCGGCTTTAAGTGGGACCTTGCACGCCCGCTTATTCTGTCACGTTGACGGCGACCGTTGTCGTCAGGCTGCCGCCTAATTCTGAGCGTCGCAGTCACCAGAGTGCACAGAAAGCTGTCTTCCCAAACAAACCACCGGGATTCGAGCCCATCTCCCAAATGCAGCATCTTGCATTTGGGAGATGGGCACTCTAACCATTACGCTACCACCTGCCTCCACCAATTTCCATTTATCTGCCTTCCCACTTCTCGTTTTTGCCGCAGACGCAGGAAGAACGGATGCAGAAACGAAAAAAAAAAGTAAAGATTGCTTGAGCCGCCAGTGACGCATGACTTTAACTTTGGCAGGTTACCCTCATTGGAGCGCATGTATGCTTGCGGCTTCGTGCAGATGGTGGGTCGCCTTAGCTTTATTGTAAATTTACTTTCACCAACTCTTTTCAGCTAGAACTGAAACGACAAAAATGAGACCTACCGTTGAATATTTTTCTTGTTTTCTAGGTTTAAAGCAAAAATGCTCATTAACACTAATAGTGATTTTTTTTAAGAAATGGCATAAGGATACTATATTTCAAGGTGATGTTTTGTCAATACGGCCCGGCACCACGTATCGACGAAAGGGCATCACAGTGCCGATGCACGCGGCAGGTTACTGAATGAAGAGAACAGGAAACGACTGTTTTTCAGTTCTCGCAACATATTGTACACAGAACACAAGGCACCCACCACCATGACATTCTTTTTTTTTTATGCGAAGCATATTACGAGAGCTCAACCCAGCTCCTCAGGCGCGGCGGTGTCGCCTTCAATACCACGTGACACCGTGACGTCACGACAGAGGAGAAACGGGGCTCCAACTCGCGCCGTCGCTCGCGGCGTCTCCCCCCGCATCGGACGCGGTGAGCGTCGAGCAACGCAGCGTTCGGCGCGACAACGAAATGTGCGCCTGAGCAAGCGCCGCACGCCTGAGCCGACGCCGACGACACCGGCTTTTCTGCGACACGAGCTCCTTAACGCTGTCGCGTTAAAATAAAGGCTGGTATGCTTCGCATCCTGGGCTTAACCTTAGCTAAGCCACAGCCATTTTTTTACAACAGCGACACACAATGCCGGACTGATATACTTCCTAAAGGGGTCTCATTTGATTTTTCATCGCAGTACCGCAAGCACAGTTGCGTCGCGCGTGCTTGCAGCCACGTACTGTAGCCGTGCTCCTTTTCCTCTAACAATATGGCCGCCGGCGGCTTCAAGCGCTCCCGTAGGTGGCGGATTGGACTGTCACTCGAGAAGTTTAAATACATAACCTCTTTGCATAGAAACGACGGCATGATTGTTAACATCGTTGCTCTCCAGACTGATCTTGATGAGCTAACTCATTGGTGCGGTAGGGCAAATGGTAATTAACGTAGACACAACTATACATCTCAAGTTTACTTCCGCTGCTAAGACGATTCCTAATGCCCACACAGTTAATAATACTATCATTCAAACTTCAGCGTCGGTAAAATACCTCGGTGTAAATTTTAGCTCTTATTTATCCTGGAGCACTCATATTGAACTGATTACTACCAAAGACTTAAAAAAACTTGGTCTTCTTAAACGCCGACTATGCCAAGCCAACCAGGATACAAAACTACACGCATTCAACAGGCTAATCAAGCCTGTGATAGAATACGCACCCGTGATCTGAAACCCTCATTATACCTATCTTTTTAACATGTTGGAATGTATCCAAAACAAGGCTGCTCTATTCATCCTTTTCCGTTACTCTCGGTATCAAAGTGTAACAGTACTGAAAATATCGCTCCGTCTCCCGCCTCTGGTCATGCGCAGAAAACTCAGCCGTTTATCTTTTTTCCATACTCTCTACCACAGCAACACACCATACGCAAGTTCACATCTTCTCCCGGTGCCGCACACACCGGCTCGTGTAGATCACATGAAGAAGACTAAACCCATTTTCGCTCGGACAGAACGATACAAATACTCACCTCTGGTCCTGGCTATTGAAGAGTGGGATTCGCTTCCTTCTAGCATTGCGGCTATCGCTGGAACATCATCATTTCAAACAGCTCTTTGGTCCCCCCCCCATACTTAGAAAATTCCACTAGAATGATGTGCGTTTTTTTTTCTTTTTTTTCAGTGTGTGCGTGTGGGCCGTAACGTTCTGTGGAATGTTAGATGACATGTTTTGTAACTTCTGAAAGTGCGATTTTTGTTTTGTGGGATTTGCTACATGTGCATTTTTTCAGTACCTGTTCCTAGCATTTCTTCCCCTGTCAACTTGTACCTGGCTTATTAACTTGTTTATTCCTGTCTTCATCCGTTTATATTCTGTGTTGTATATTGTTAAGTTTTCTTTGATGAATCCCCCCCTACGTAACGCCCGCATTGGGCCTTTAGGGTATTGAAATAAAACAAATATTGCTGGCTTGGATATGTTTGGCACGAGGCCCAAGTCGGTACCGTGTCTTCTAACACGTTCTTTTGTTTTCGTCTCTGTCTTGAAAGGACGCGCACCGTAACATGCTGCAATGGTGATTGCGTTGCGCGTATGTAAGGTGAGAAACGCGGTTCTAAAATGTCTGTTCACTAACTTGTGCAGTAAGCCCATGTTTATAGTATTCGCGCAATAGTAAGAGTCACGAGTATGGCAACCGTAACCGCAAGCGCCACGTTATAGTCGTAACTTGTCGCGACAGCGTAGTTGAAATCCACTGACCCTGCCACTAAGAAATACGTGGCGAGGTATGGCTGATGAGTAATTAATTGCGAAGATTGGTTTTCAGTAAACGTTTGTTACCAAGAACGGCGGGTGCTCATACTACCGCAAATGACGGATGCTTGGCGGTGACTCCAATCATTTACTCGCCACATCACAGATCTACACTTGAATTCAACTGGTTTCACCAACTCTTGCTTATATTCTCTCGCCCTTAAACTGCGCCCTCGCCTGCCACCAGGCCTCCAGCTTTTCCTCTTTGTCCCCCGCTTCTTTCCCAATCTGCTGAGACGTGCTTCCACTGATGCTTGGTCTTCTTTTTTCTCAATAAATGAAGGCATTCATTCATGTTTTCCTATGTTACTGCAGAAAATAGCGTGTCTTTTTCTACATAACCACCCTGTCTCTCACCTGGACTCTCCAATCGCAGAACAAAGTTGCGGTGTTGCAAATGACTGGGCGTCACATACACAATTTTCTAGGAATGGCCAGTAGCACGGCGGGCAATTTTTGGTGGGTGACGAGACAGTATATAGAACACCTTCTCTGCAATATCCCCACTCAGTGCTCTGCTTCGTGAGCTACTATTAGCAGCTACTACGAAGTACGAAATGAAAGAAACCTAGCTGGGCTGGTCACGGACAGGTCTTTTTGGATTCGTGATGCGTCGATATAAAATATATATATTTCGTATATAAGCCTAAATGACAGCGATATAAGCGAGGTGAGCAACGCTAGCACGTTGGTTTTGACTAACGATGCTCTTCATGCAGCACTTTCGTCTCATGCGTGTTTGCGAACGGGAATGAAAGACAGGAGGGTAATACGGCTTCCTGAAATTAAACATTCGGAATAACTCTTTGTTGGACGGTTAGACATATGTTGAGGGCCCCCGATACGAACCACCTGCAAGTCTGTATCAGCTTGCAAAGAGGAACTCAGATTAAACGTTGCCAAGAGGATAGGCTTTTAATTATCATAAAGATATCTTTATTGAAATTCCTTACCATGAGGTGAAAGCCGACTAACAAGCATTTATATTTTCTGTGTTATTAAAACGTCCTGTTAATAAAAGGTTGCTGTGCTTTACAGCCTCCTAAATTAGGTTATAAAAAATAAATTGATGCGGTAAGTGTGTAAACGCAGACGCAAGAAAAGGCCTAGTCCGTTTCCAAGTGTTCACTCAATGAAGATGGAGCGCCTCTATACTCTCACATTGTAGGGATGTCAAGAACAAAACACTTCCAAAGAGTGAGTCATGAATATAACTCATTATAAAGTGAGCTTGCTCTGGAAAAGAAAACGCTCAAAGCGCAACGATGGCTGCGTGCAAAGTGCTTCCTCTGATTCCGATCTACGGATCAAGGCGTTAGTTCGTCATACTGAAATGGTCGTACATTGCAGCGCAATCTCGGGTCCTCAAATGTGACGGCGAATGTAGGCCAGTATTCGCTTCACGCGCGCAATCTGATAAGATAACGCTCTTTCGCTATTGAATCCGTGACAACATACTGGATATTAGAAACACATGCAGGCCATCTTGAGCTAACTGATAACTTTGGAACTGTGGTTAGACGCTAAAAAAAAGCACCCCCCCCCCCCTAAAAAAGGAATACAGTTGCTTTCAATATTAGCTGAAAAATAGTGCTTGTCGTTTGAAAAGGGCCTCCAACACTGCACAGCGGCGCCGACATACAGGAAATTCAAGCGCGAACTATCAAACCAGCGTATCGTGGTTCAATGTATCCCAATAGTCCAGGGGCCAATTCCACCACGGCTACTGTGTCGGAGCTCGTATTTCATGTCAGCATTATTTGTCACAAAATCACAGTATTTTTTCTTTAGATCTTATCATTACACAGCTAAAATACATCCAGCGAAAGCCTCATCTTAATATTTCAGTACTTTTCGTTCTAACGTGCACATCCGTGATGATCCATATGTTACAAAGTACTGAAAATGTACCCAATGCTTTCCTCCAGGCAGCAGTTTTTATTCCTTATGATGCCAGGAAACCGAGCCTGATGCCACCAACGCTCAGACACTTAATCAGGAGCGCACACAATGTTCTCGCACACCTTGTGGGATGTACCGTAGCGCTGAGGTGCTTCTTGTATAATATATCAGAATCGGTTGTAAAGGCAGTCGTGCAAGTTTGGGCACATGTGCTTAAGCTCATGAAGTTGATTTGTGCCAAGATAACCTGTCCAAGCTTTCACACTTACTTTATAAGAAGTCTACAACACCATCAATATGCCGGCTGCTTTTAACTGCACGAAACAAAACTATTGAAATGATACAAACAATGTTAACATCATTTTATCATTCGAGTGTTCAGATTGGTAATCTCTAGATGCGGAGTAAGTTGAGAAGTTGTTTGCGTAATCAACAAAGCTACGTTAATTAAATTTTCAGTAATGGTTCTTACGTGGCTAAAGAAAATGAGCAGTTTGGAGCCCGTCCTCGAGATTATGCAGCCAATCGAAAAACTTTCGACTAAACATACTTCTGTAAGAGCCATGCAAACAAACATTTTCCAAGTAAACACTCTTGGAAGGCGTAACTGACGCAGAAAAGGAACGTCTGTAAAGCCACAGAAAGAACAGCAGTTCACGACGGGACACAAAGGAGGAACAACACACAAACTGCGCTAACAACTTCAAGCGCTGTTTATGTGATAATGAAGCAGCTAGACCTTCAGTCGTTCCTTCCAAACCTGTAAAGTCAACCTGACCACATTTAGCCTTTCGGTATGCTGTCATCAATAGTATGGCCCCGCGAACATATTCCCCGTGGCCTTATCGTCGCCTTCCATTTTTATTCATGCTGTTTTCTCGAAAGCAAGCAGTTTAAAGTTTTGGTGTCAACGCGGCAGTGTACGTGTGCCGCCGAAAGCTTGCTTGGTCGCAGAAGCGATGCATGACGGAATGATGGTGCAGATTTAGCGCGCCGCTGGCATCAAGACAATGCGCGGCCGCCAAGGGAAGGAAGATAACGAAAGTGAACAGCTTGGTAGCTGCTCATAGAGCCGTGCCGATGGGGACGGTGCCATCCTGACGAACTCTGAGCCGGCGATATTGATAGATGCAGCGTTTTTGTTTTCTTTAATTCTTCTTCTTTTTTTTTTTTACAGCGAAGTCGTTAAGAGGAAGCTTTAACACGGGCCCTACTCTGACTCGGCCTATTCAAATAGATGTAAAACGCCGAACCCCTTTCCTTAGATAACCCCTGGACCGATTTTAACGAAATTTGTTGGATTCGGGAGAGAAAGGTAAATTCTAGTGACTATTGGAAGCGGAATTTCTATTTAGGGCCTGAATTTTGGTAAAAGATATTAAACAATTCGAAAGTGCGAAAAGTACACAAGCACGAAGTTTACAAATTAATAACTCCAGATCAAGAACTGATATCGCGGTTCTGTAAACAGCATCCATTAGACAATTCCAATATGCCGATTTATATCTTACGTGAAGTCGTTACGTTGTGAACAAGGGTTGTAGAAAAGCTGTATTTCCGTATTACTAAATTTTTTAAGATTCATGCGTAATATATCAATTTTGTCTGCTTTAGATGTGCTGTTAGATGCAATGTACATAATTTTGATATCAGTTTTCTTTGCCGAAAGAGAGTTGTAAACTTGATGGTTTCGTTTTTTTTTTTTAATTTGCAATTTTGAACAATTTTGAATAAACAAATGATGACCTAATTCAAGAATTCGAAACCAACAGACACTAGATTTTGAGTTCTTGTTTTAAATGCAACAAACCTTGTCAAATTAGATGCAGTGGCTGTCGAGAAAAACGAATTGTCCTTTTACATTTATTAAGATAGGACCACCAGAGCTAAAGCTTCCTGTTAAGGGCTACTTTCTCCACTATCGCGTCCGCGTGTAGAGCCAAACGCTGAAGGTAGCGTAATACCGGCCCGACCCGCAGCGGTGGTGAAGCATGCGTTCAGCGCTCCCCATATGTGGGCTGATCCCGAATGTAATGCCATGCCGGGGAGACCCGCGGCGGAGATGAAGCAGGCGTTAAGCACTCCCCATATGTGGGCCGATCTCGAAGACAGTGCAATGCGGGGCCAACATACGGTGGAGGTGCAGTTCATCATTAAGGGACCCACATACACAGCTTTGCAGGTCATGTTTCTTCACAGAGTGGAAGGGCACTGAGATTTTTTAGTTATCCGCGTTTATCCTGCATGCGTCTGCGATGAAAACAAGAAGCAGATATGCCTGGAAAATCTAAGGTGGTGGAAGCAGGTGGTAACGGAGAGGTTAGCATACTCAGCCCCTGCACGTACTTATATCTGCATTGACATTGGTTCGTGGTAGTGATAGCGACCAAAGCTCTACTTTTTGTGCGTACTCTAGTCATTGTGAAACTAAGGATGTGCTTAGCATGCCCAGTCACTGAATGCTAATTGCAGCAGTTACGAGTGGTGGAATCCCGCTGGGGCTGATTGTGAAGAAAGCTTCCTTTCTCTGTCCACTCTCGTGATGGTGAAGCTAAAAATGAGGAGGAGGCCTGACGGACACAACGTTGATCGTCACCATAACAGAATGGATGGACGACCTGCGGAAAGGACAAGGCACACCAAGTTTTTAGCACTTAATTTGTCCTACAGTAAAGCGCTACAATGGCTAGTATACCCTCATGGGAATGGTAGACCGAACTGCTTCTCACTGCTAACACTGGACTGATACTAAGAAAATACTCCGTCCGCAGGCACCACGCTACACTGAAATTAGCAAAACAATGTCAGTTTATAAACTGATATTGCCAATTATCTGGTGTCCTTCTTGTGTGTGTGGAGGGCATAAAGGTCCTGGCAATGAAATGGTAGTATTTTCGTTTTGCTGCAGTTGCACACAAACGAAATTCTTTGAAGTAATGCGACAGCGATCTACCGGCGGAGAAGACCAATCCACAATATAAAAATAATTGCTGGTTTCAGATCTTCCAATTTACTTTGCGCTTAGCTACCATCTGTTATATTTTTCTTTTTGTGCTCTTATAAAGAAGAAAACTCCACATTACTACAATATCAACAACCGTACACAAAATAGACTGGCTTTGAAGCTGTGACCACGCACCGCACTTTTCTGCATTTAGCACATGTAGTATTGGGCAACACGTTTGAGCTAAATGATTAGGTTTTCGGTCAAAGCACTGTGACAGGCGGGAGAAACTCGTTGTCATGCCCGGTCGAAACAATACCATCTGAAATCTTATTTACTTATATTCATTTTTGAAAAATCACTATAACCGTTTATACATTTGCTTCGTTTGAGTTATATTCTAGCTTGCCTCGTCAATCTCAAAAATCTATTCTCTTTTCGGGAGACGGCCTTCGTGAAAAACGACGCAACATGACAGTAAAACATCCAGCAAGGCTCTATCCAATGATTGGCGAAATAGTGCGCTGAGAGCGTGTCGACTAGCGTGGGAGTGAAAGTTGAATTATGATAGTTGTCAGCTTGTTTTGCCTCTAGCACGAGCGAGTAGTGTTAGCAATGACATGCAAAAATGGTCAGCTCAGTCTGCGATTTGTTCATGTGATCTCCGCATTGAACGTCGCAGTTGTCACTTCTGTACTTCTGTGAGTACTACTGTGACATTATCAGCCCAGTGGGCTGGGAAGGCTCGATGGTAGCTCACCTTGAGGAGTATTAGGTAACAATTATTGATATACATACTTTGCGATGATGAAAAAGATGCAGAAACACCACTGGTGTTGTCTAACTATTCATAAACAGGCCCCCAAATTTCAATTGGCCCACCCCCAAACATTAGATAGGCCCACCCCCAAATTTCAAGTTGGCACACCCTTAAATTAAAATTGGCCCACCCCCCGATTTTAAGTCGGCCACGCCCGATTTTTTTTCGCCCAGCCTTAAACTTGGAGTTGGCCCATCCCCAATTTCAACTGGGCCACCCCTAATTTTCAAGTTGGTCCATCCACGAATTTTCATAAATCGTTCCCCAAAATTCCAGTCGACGCACCCCAAAATTTAGGTTGGCCCACCCCCATATCGCCCCCAAGTTCAGATTGAGCGACCCCGAGATTGCCCCCAGATTTAGGTAGGACCAACCCCATATCACCCCCAAATACAGATTGGCCCGCCTCCACAACACCGCCAAATTTATATTGGCCCACTCCAATACCACCTGCAAATCTAGGTTGACCCACCCCCATATCAGCCCCAAACTAATGCTGGCCCACCCCTCGATCACCTCAAATTTAGGATGGCCCACCGCAAATCATACCCCAATATAGGTTAGTCCACCCATCACCTACCCCCCCCCCCCCCAATTCAGCTTGGCCCAGCCAAACATCACCCCCATGGTTAGGTTAGCGCGTCCCCATGTTACCTTCAAATTTAGGTTCGCCAACCCCCATATCATCCTCAAATCCAGGTTGGCCCACCCCCCTATCAGCCCCAAACTTAGCCTGGCCCACCCGTCTATCACCTCAAATTTAGGATGGCCCACCGCAAATCACTCCCAAATTTAGGTTAGCCCCCCTACCCCCCCCCCCCCTCCATTCAGCTTGGCCCAGCCCCGTATCACGCCCATGGTTAGGGTGGCCCACCCCCCATATCACCCCCAAATTTAGGTTCTCCCACCCCCATATCATTCCCAAATCCAGGCTGACCCACCTCCATATTCCCCCAAACTTAGGCTTACCCACCCCTATATTACCTCAAACTTAGGTTGGGCCACCCCCATATCAGCCTCAAATTCAGCTTCGCTTACTACCATTTCACCCCAAATTTAGGTAGGGCCACTCCCATATCACTGCTAAATTCACCTTGGCCCAAATTTATGCTGATGCCACTTCCAATTTCAAGTTGGTCACCCCAACACTTTATATGACGACCTATATATTTATATGGGAAATGCGTCAAGCTTTTGGCGTTACAGGCACGATATTGCACGATTTTGCTACCAAATTGCAGGGGTACTCGACAAAGAATGCTGCCCATTAAAAGCAAATGCACCGAACGAAGGACATTTACTCAAATGGTTTTTTACGGCCACACCTACGGATTGATACCACTCGGCTGTAGGGAACACATTAACAGTAGCTACTAATCCAGACGCTGCACATCTCCTAGTTGGAACATTTCTTATTTGGATGAATATTTAGAAATAATTAACGTTCTGGCAGCGACTCAGCCTAGCAGACCCTTTGTTCCACAGGAATGTTGCATAGGCATGGCACTGGCGACCGGGTAACATTGTGGCACAGCTGGACGTCATTCGCTCGGAGTGTGTGCCATTAAGGACAGCCGAAAGTCGAAGAAAACGGACCTTCCAGAAGAACGCAATAAGAATAGCCATCTTGTTCTTGCAGGTTCCACGCTACAAAGCACGAAAGTTTTTTTTTTTTCGTAACACAAAGCCATGCGCAAGCTTCTAGTTATGTATTCTAATGAATAAAACCTTCATAAAAGCGATGAATTAACAAATGAACACGATACTGCTACGTTTTATGAAGGAAAAACAGAAAGCATAATATTTCAAGAGCACCACTGGAAAACCAGAACCGAAAGCAATTCTTGAGTTTTGTGTTTATGCCATTTGGTAGGAGACTATAATCCCTATGCGGCTTTCAAATAATGCGCTGCTGAGAAACCAAAACCGAAACCGAAAGCAAATCTTGGGTTTTGTGATTCTGCCATCTAGTGAGAGACTACAAAACTAGGTCGTATGCTGCTTAAAAAAAAAGAAAACCGCTGTGAAGGGGGAATCGAACCGCGGCCGCCGTGATGCGGGACGAAAGGTGCTCGGTATTCTACCACTCGGCCACGGTTACCGAGGCTTCGCCGAGGGGTACGCTCATGTTGTTATAGATACCAAGGCAATTTTCACGACAGTGTTACAAAAATCGCTTTCGGGAACAGTCTTACGCCATATGTGGAGAGTCGAGAGAGGCATCAATCGAAAGCTGAGTCTCCGGACTACTTACGCTCCACTGCGTATTACGATAGACTGGATAGTTTTATTACAGTCATCATTCTTGCCTCAAAAATCGAGCACAAATTTTCGTCGTTTCCATAGGCTTCCATTGCTAAAACTTTAACTGCTGTGGGAACAAAATTTTTACGTGCCATAGAGTGATCACTGCATTTGGCTCGTGTGGACTGTCTTCCAGAACACGTTTGTCACCTGCGTTTTTCAATAATCGGCCTGCAGCTTTTGTTATTCGCGAAAAACCCGCTCGTTCCATTGAAAACGCGCTAGCTTCGTGCCGGGCCCGCTTGGGGCGCTAGTTGGTACGTGTCCAGAAAAGCTGGATATGTTACGATTCTAAGTCCGCCATCGTGAATAGGTCAAACCTTGGTGTGTGGAAAAGCCTACTTACGGACGGAATTTCGCAGATCCCGTTGTTTGGACAAATAGCGTGAACTGCACTTCGCATGCGCATAATATCGGACACAGTCATCACTCATGGAGTTTCCTACAACAATTACTCGGGGGAGCTCTGACGCTGCGATTTTTTCAGTGGTTGGAACATGAATTTGTCTATTATTCGCGCTTGTTTCTTCAGGCGTTCTTGCGACGTTATTTATCACGCTTTATCTTTCATTTTGCAATCGATCATGGTTTCGCAAACAGCGCGATGCAATAAGTATTTGCGCACACGCGTAATCATTTCGAATAGTTGCACTCATAACACGATAATTTTGTTCAAAACACGATACAAAAAAAGACCTTCCCCAACCCCGTCCATCTCAGGAGGATATATCCGGACATCTACTCACACGATAACTGCAAACTATGCGGCATGGCTCACGCATCTCTTAGACACATTCCCTGGGAATGTGAGGTTATATGCAGAGAAAATGCAGTTTCCCCAGATGAAGCTGCGGCGCGATGGACGGCCGCGTTGCGCAGCTCAAACCTCCAAAATCAACTGTGGGCCGTCCAGCAAGCCCGCAAGGCGGCGAGGAGACAGGATCTCCGGACCTCCTCGGGAGCGGCCTAGGCCCAGGCCTCGAATTAGCCGGATTGTCAATAAAGTTGTTACCACCACCAACACGATCAGTGTGCAAAGCCACAAATCCGTCTGAAGCCAGGAAGGCGCAGTTTAGGCAAATCCAGGTGATTCGCATCATTGCCATGTAGGCTTAACTACCAAATATGCTTGCATCTCCAGTAGACGCTCGCGACAGTGGAGTTTCCCGGCGACGGCCGCGCCACCTGTAGCGTCGAAAGCGCAACTCTGGCACCGATCCAACTTCAGTCGACGGCGTAGAATCCAGCTGGTTGGTGCACGTGTTGTTGTTATGACCGCGTGTGAGGAGAAACTTCTGAACCTCGTGCGCCACCGTCCTGCAGGTAAACGTTCTCATGCCGCTGTTTTACGATGGCAAATTTGCAAGACATCGAAAACTGCACGGTAAAAAAAGCGTGTGGACGGCGATTCTGCTGCGTCAAAGACTGTAGCGGCCGCGCAGGACTGCCTGCTCTCCGACTCTATATACAGATTTTCTGGCCGGGCGTGGTTTTGTGCTCGCGCTTCCTTCCTGGAGGATCGCACTATATATAAAGTATAGTCAGTAGACTGGAGTTTTTGGTCGGGAAAGAGTCGTTGCCGGGAAGCCGACTTAATTTTTCTTTTTTTGTAAATTCTCCATATCATTTAGAGCTCTTTATTTTGCTGTACGAAGCGTACTGCGCCGTGGCTGCAGGTGTTTTGGCTTGCGTGAGTCGCTTCACGCTTCACGCTGCGCGACTCTGCTTGGGTTCAGGTTGCCGGATACGTACGGTCACCCGAGTCTTGGCTGCCGGAGCGGCCCAAGGTCGTGCCGGTGCCTCGGCAGTTGCAAACAAAGTACTGCGGTTGCTTGGCAGTACGTAGCAGTCTAATACAATTTTTTGTGCAAGTTGTTTAAAAGAGCATTTTAGTAAATCGAAAGGATATGGCGCCTATCGGCCGCGGCGGCCGCATTTCGATGGGGGCGAAATGCGAACACACCCGTGTGCTTAGATTTAGGTGCACGTTAAAGAACCACAGGTGGTCGAAATTTTCGGAGTCCTCCACTACGGCGTGCCGCATAATCAGAAAGTTGTTTTGCCACGTTAAACCCCATAAGTTAAATGGCGCCTATCATCCATGGCCAATGAGACTTCGCAAGCGTGACAAAACAACACCGCGGAAGAACACCTTTTGGCTACGGTAACTCAAATGGTTGGCCAAGAACACCTACGCCTAACCGCGCCTGCACACTCAAGTGAGCTACTTGATCAAAGCATAATATGATAATCGAGTTTTCTCGCGTTTAGAGATACGCTGTAGTTGTGCATGCCTTGCTGGGAGTGACACTTCGCCAGCACAGTCACACCGGCGACTTCTTTCACGCTGTGAACGTGCCCGGCAGCGTAGGGCTTTTCCCCTTTACGACGAATGACAGGGCGTATCCGGCCGTCTAATTTTGAGATTGGTTGGAAACCACACAGCAAAACTTGCGCCATTTGTTCGTTTCAAAACAAGCACGAACATGCGATCACGGTGGCAGATCCGCGTGGGCAGCCTGAGTAGCGCGGTCCGTGAGTGTCAGTTTAGACGGAAGGTGCCGCAAGAGGCGCTGACGATCGCTGCTCGGACGTGCCGCCTGGCAGTGACAGGAGTGTATATCAATACATTAATTCTCTGTAGTTTTTTTTTGTGTGTGTGAAACTCTACGCTTTGTTCACGTGACCGACAGCGCCCGCTAACTTTGGTTCCCGTTCAACCAGGCGACGATGGAAACACAAGGAAATGAGGGGAGGGGGGAGGGTACTGAGGGCGCATCGGTTGGCGCAGCACTGCAATTAACGGCGTCACAGCTGCTGACCTGGCTGACAATACCCGGCCCGCAGGAGGCTGTTCAATTTATAGCGCACCGCCCCACGGTTGACACGACGGCAGATATCTTTCGGGCCCAGACGCGGCGGCGTCTCTTTTCTTCTCGGGGTCGCCCGATCTGACGAGGTCGGCTCCCATATCTGGTCGCGCTCCTACGGAGAACCGGACGGGAGTGGGCGGGGGGCCTTGCCCTTGCGAGGAAAAGCACAATGCGCCCGTCTCCGCGCGGCCTCAATCCTCCCCGAAGGCCGCCTCAATGACGCGCGCCGCTTGGGCATAAATTAAGAGGGACGCGCTTCGCGGCGGCGGCAGCAGTGCCGGCGTCGTGGTTCCTTTCTTTTAATACCAAAGCGTGACCCTCGCGCGGGCGAATTCGGCGCGAACAAAAGCGGCCGCGGCCCAGCGCGGACTCTTCTTCCCAGGTAGCACGGCGCGGACGGGGATGCGTCCACAAAGGGTGCGAACGGAGAGCGACGTCTGCGCGCGTCTGGCTTTTCATCAAGTTTCTCTGTTGTTGTTGTTTTTTTCTCCTCTCTGTGACTTGGTCCTCAGGCGTTACAATGGACCCTTGAAGATGATGAAGTTGCTCGCTAACGCCGGTGCGTTTGTTCGAGGCGTGCCAGCTCCTGTATGCGCGGCTTTTACATTAGAGACTCTCAGATTAGGGGTGCGCAAGCGTTGGGGTCCGCTAGCGCTTGGGGTCACGGTACTGCGCACGCGCTGACCAGACGGTCCGCGCATGTGGACGGTCTGCGCATGCGCAGTACCGTGACCCCAATCGGTTCGGCTCGACTTGTGACCCGACCCGCTGGCGTCGAGTTAATGCAAACGAAGCTCGTGTGAAAGTTAAAACCGCAGTTATACAGCACGTCTTCGTTATAGCAAGACGAGCTGCACGAAAAAAAAAACAAAGAGGATCGAAATTGTTCTTTTAAACTCCATGAATCAAACAAACAAACCCGAACACGGGGGGGGGAGGGGGGGTCAGACATAAAGGCAGCGTTTTAAACAGTCGGCTGCTAAGTGTTCGTTCACGCGTTTGTCGCGTTGCGGTCTTCGGTGCGGTCACAACGAATAAGTGGTGACAGGAGCGAGATTCGTCACCAATGAATCGTACTCGCGCGCTCACTCCACCTGTAAAGTACTTTAGTCGCAACAAATGATGGCCTCTTCAATTTGTAGGGTTCGGATAGTCCTCGAAAATAGACGACGAGCAGATCTCGTCATGCGTCACGTGAGCACGCTGCTCTGACCAATGCCGGATTATCATGGCCGACGCTCGCTAATCTAACAAGAAGCCCGCCCGTATCGTCTGCTCGCTCCGATATCCACCCAGCACCAGTAAAGCCAGCGGCTGGATTTCAACACGTCTAACTGACAACGAGAAATGACGCGTATCAGGTAATCACGCTTGCCTTGGATATTGTAAAGCTGATGTGCATCGTAAAACAGCAAACCATTTCTGTATACACGTACCGTACTGCCTTTGAGCTCGAAGGTGTTGTCCGCAACGTGCCATGCCGACACTGCAGCACATAAGTACGTGAACAAAACTTTTCTTACGCACAACAGTCATAAAAAGAAATAAAACACGCCGTGAGTGACCATTGCAGAGAGAGAGAGAGAGAAAGAGAGATGGTACGACAATTGTGAGGCCAGAAGGTTATGTATGAAGAGCGCGGGAGTCTTGATCAATATGGTTGCAACCCCATTGAAAAACACAAGGATGGCGATATATAGGGCGAGTTGAAACGTTTCCATGATAGCATGCGCACGACGAAACGAAGATACATGAAGAGAATAAAGACGGGACAAGCTCTGTACGGACAATTTCGTAGCTATAGCGCTGCCGTTAGCCTAGCGTAGAGCGTACCTCGGTGGTGTCCGCGCGGCGGGAACTGGAGGCCACCAGTGCGCGGCGTTCGTTGTAAAGCAACAAAGCAGCCGTCGGGGACGCCTAAATTCCTTCGTTATACGGGCAGATTCGTCGTAGTGATCTTCGTTGTAGAGGCGTCCACAGTACGCGTATGAAATATAGGAATTCGGCCGTTGCAAAATCAATAATTATAGTTGTACAGGTCGTTTCGCTGTAGAGCCGTTCGATTTCATGGGAAGAAAAAAAAATACCAGTGACCCATCAGAGGGGTCAGTTGTACAAAAGATTAGGGTTATACAGCAGATCACAGATTACATTTATACAGGAGTTTCAGTTGCCAGACAGCGCTTGTGACGTCTTTTTTCTGTGTCTTCGTTCAGTCGCGCGCTGCTGTCATGTACCTATTGGACGATGCCCTTACGTCCCGTACCATAATCCTGTATGATAACATAGGATTATGGATACAAGGAACATGGAGGATGCGGGGTTTTTCAATAAGTGATACACGTATTAGCCGCTAGCCCGCTTTCTGTCCACCAGTAGTAACGATCCAGAGGAGGCTTGCAAGTCTTCTGGAACTGTCCTCGGACCTGTGCGCCAACGTAGAAGCAATACAGTGCAGTTACCCTCGGAATGCTCGGTATACAGCAGCTCGGGAAAATCGAATACAGAATGGTGTTTTGGTGGGGCTGTATACGCAGGGCAGCCCACAGCACCACGAGTAAGAAAGAGACCTCACGACACACAGGCTTTCACTCGCGTGGAGGAATCGAGGGAGCCGATGGTGTGGACGCCTTGTCAGCAAAAACCACACGAAGCCGACAGGCAAAGAAAACCAGGAAATAACAAAGGAAATTAACTGGCGTTTTCCTATATTGAACTGTAGAAATATTAAGAAAGGGGGAAAATGTAAGCGGATGAAAAGACAGCAGGCGCCGGTGATTCGCCGAAACCACAACCACCGCATGACACGTGCGATAGTCTGCCAGTTGAGTTACGGCGGTGGTTTTCCTTCCTCACCGATACTGTCGTGAGAGAGAGAGAGAGACAGAGACAGAGACGGGCCTTTGTGCACGCGTGTAAGACTTCGCCCTATAGGTATTAGGGAGCTCTACATGCAAGCGCCACTAACGACCATGACGGCGTACGTGGAACATCCTTTCGCTCGCAGGCGTAATGTACAGCAAGCTTTAGATGCAGATGGAGTCAACTGGCCAGTGAAACCTCGCACGCTATACGTTCCAAGTCGAGACGCTCGCATTGCGATAAGCGAGAGGTATAATGAGGAAACCGAGGGGCTCGATTCTTTTGGTCAGTAACAAGCGAAGCCGATGTATAAACAACGAAATCAGGGCAGCAAACCGACGCGTTTTTTTTTTTCTATTTTGTTAAATTGAAACAGCGGATAACACGGTGCCGGGATCCCGCGCCCGAGGTGCTTCGCTGTCCCACGGGCTCGTTTCGTGGGACTGTGTACACATATGCCGGCTCGCGGGAAAACGGCTCGCGCTCGGCGCAGTAATTGTGCCCGAGGGCGCGTCCCAGCGTCGGCCGCCGCGATGCGTGCGAGCGAGCCCACGCCGCCCGTCACGCCTGACCGCGCCCGCCGCGGCCGAGCCCCGTCGTCCCGGCCCCCACGAAGACGTCGGCGACGACGCGCCTTTCTTCGCGGCGTATGTAGCAGGAGATTCTCTCGAGGTGTGACCCCGGCGTGCGGACGACCTGCAAGGGGCCGAAAAAAGTACACTCTCACCCCGTCCTCGTGCCCGCGCTGGGGCGCTTATCTTATGACCCCTGGCGTGTTAAGCGGCTATTACGCGGCTTGGCGCGTGGAAATCGTAATGTATGCCCGACAACTACAGCACGCGCAGTTACGCATGTCGCGCACAAACAAACAAAAAGTACAGGGAAGAACGAACGAAAATACGATGGTTGGTGTCCTTGATAAAGCATGTTACAAAGTAAGCAAGGTGTAGCTGTCGCCTAAACAAGTTGTCGTGCAAGAGGACTAATATACAAACTCCATGTAGGCGATTTTGCGCGACGGCGACAAGCGACGCGATGGAGATGGCTGCCGTGTTCGCTCGTCGCCTAGACAAGTCGAACACCACTGAGCAACGCCTCCCCGGTATCGCCGGTACGAGGGCAGCAAATACGCGCCGAAACTGGGGTGACGCGTGCTTTATTAATTTACGTTGATGCGTCTTGCTGTAAAGAGCAGCCCAATGTATTTCTGAAGGTCTTGCAGTACAGGTTCCTGTCGTTGCACGCATCAAAATTTAGTCGTTTGCTCGTTCCGTGCGACAATCGGTAGTACTTGGCTGATGTAGATCCAGTTCCGGCTTCGCGCTAATTGACTAGTCGCTCGTAGCACTTCCGGGCGTACGAACGACCTGTTCGCGCGACGGCCCGTTTCGTCGCTGGACGCAGTTGCTCGTCGCCGTTGCGCACAAGAGAGAGAGAAAGGAAAGGTGAAAGGCAGGGAGGTTAACCAGATAAAAAGATCCGGTTGGCTACCCTACGCTGGGGAGAGAGGGGAGGGGCAGGTATAGTGGTAACAAAGTAGAGATAAGGAAAGGAAGGAGCGTAGACACACAATCACAATCGGTCACTGTCACCGAATACTGTCATCGCACAGCACAGTGACACTTGCCGCACTATCAACATCTGTTCAGGCTACAGCCGCCTGTCCAGTTCTGTCGCCCTCAAAAACCGCAACAGTGCCCTCGTCGCCCTCTGCTGCGATGGCTTATGATGGCGGTATTTTAAAATAAGTTCCTCTGTGAGAGGTCTTTGGTCAAAGCGCGCTATAGCGGTTGCGAGTGATTGTCTCTGTAAATTATATCGTTGCGCACAAGATCCTCATAGTGTTTGGGCTGAACAAGTCCGCGCAGACCGCTCCAGAAGTACCCCTCAAGCACGCCTAACCTAATCTAACTTAAGCCAATTCATGACTCGCGTTGCCTATAGCTTAGACATATACTATATAGCCTACATCATATACCACGTATACCACACCTGTTTTGCATGAGCACTTTCTCAAACCGGCCTATCGCAGTCTCTCATCCGCCGTGCATTGCAGAAACCAGCAACTGGGAATTCCCGAAGGCACTACTGACACCAAAGGCACGGCGCCGTCGTGATCGACCGAGCGGACGGCGGCGCCCGCTGCTCCGACGTCGCGCGCCAGGTGGCCGCGGTGTCCCGTTGCAGACGGGACCGGCCGCGCCGCGCCGTCGCGTATCCCGACACCGGACGTGCCGAATCACCCGGTGTCGGTGTCCGCCCTGAACGCGTCCGTCTGTGTGTGCCAGTGCCTACGTGACGGCACGCGTGGGGCTCACCGCGTACACAGAAAGTGCGCATGATACTCTTTTGTGACTAGGCAAAAAAATATTCGCGCGAAAGATGTTTTTTTTTTTTCGGTTATGCGTGACCGCCTCGTTTCTCCGTACACAGAGGCGGTTTAGGAAATGTGATCTACATATGTTTTTCCCCTTGACCAGGCCCGGCGAGCCGCAGTAACCAGTGGGGCCCTGGAGGAGGGGCTCCACCCACCATAACCAAACAGTCTCTGTTACAATAAACGTTTACTCTCTCTCTCTCTCTCTCTCCAAGCACCGAGGTGGGAGCGGCCCGTTATGTGGTGACGGGCGTTCCGAAAGACCCAGAATGAAGTATTGCCATACCATAGCATCAAGAGACAGCCTACTGGCAAATTTTCTTTTTTCTTTTACAGAAACACACGAATGAAGTCTTCGTAGAATGAAATAGAAATGAGAAATGCCTCCTCTATCATGTCTGATTCTTCCAAAGGAAATTGGGAGCCAGTCTTTTTAAGTCTTTTTGTTTACTCGTGCCACGTGTAATTGCACATTAACTGACCCGCATGTCACAGAACAGCGTTCGAACAAGGCAAGTCTCTGGAGACAAAGTTTAAACAACGGTACCTGTCCTCGACAGGGCCTGGACGAGGACAATTGAACCCCCCGAATCGACTTTGGCTCCAGAGACGCATCCCTCGTTCGACCACTGTTACTCACTTCAATGCCTCCATCTTCCTGCGATAGTCCGACTTGTTTGTATCGCACGTGGCCGTAGTCACCCACAAAGCGTTGCTAAAGCCGGAACGCGTCACACTCGGCACACTTGTGCAAAAGCAAGGCACACGTGTCACACGAGTGCCCTACAGGCAATTTTCTACGAAGCGAATCTCGATCAATGTCCGTCGCGCCGTGACCGCCGAGAAGCCTCCCCAACGCCTTCGCGTATGTACGTCTTCCATAGTGACGTCAACGTCCCTGCGCTTCGCACAAATGCGTTGTTGCGTCGTCGCATATCGCAGCGAAGAATGCTGGTTCAGGGCCCGCCGAGAATAAGCAAGCTTCCGACTAAACGCGCAAAATTTAGTTATAGCCGTGCCCTCATTAGTGCAACACGGACACGTATATCCTTTAAACAATGGACTTAGACAGTTTATATACTGCCTATCAACTTCCCGTAGACTTCTCGGTCCGTATATTTTGTTCTCTTTGTCTACACAAAATGTACAGACCGTCTGTATAGAGAAACGTTCTTCTTTCTCTTTGTCTACTACCATTCCATTGACTCTATACCATAAACAAAAGTCGATAACGTGTCTATATTTTGCATATCCCCAGTCTAAAGACTTCCTATAGACCGCCTAAGAAAATCGAAGCTTACGCGCGCTTTCAAAGGACGTGAGTCTGCAATGAAGACGACAGCGCGACAGCCCCGTGATAATATACAGGGTGTTTCAGCTAACTTAAGCCAGAGTTTAAAAATGTACCGATGAACTCTAAGACGACGCTACCAAATGCACGCTGCTTACTTTTGTAAGTAGTGTGTCACGCTATGTTTTGTATATTGCTTAATTAGATAATTAGTCAAGATTAATTAACTAACTTCTGAAGCAAGGAAACTAGGAAAAAACATTCCAATTATAATGTTGCCGAGCGATTTGCAAAACGTCCGATTAGGCAGTTTCTGTCTTTTTATCTATTAAGTATTGGTGTTTTTCAGCTTACTGCCGGTGCCCGCGAAATTAAAGAATGGCTGTGGCGTAGCTAAGGTTAAGCCGAGGATGCGAAGCATACTAGCCTTTATTTTGGTTGTTGAACCACTGTTTAGCCTGGTGAACTGCTGTTGCATGGCTATATTTGGTTCGGCTAGACGAAGAAACAACTCATGCGGGCGAGCGCACGAGCAGAGACCCGGCTATGTAGCTACGCGGCCGCAAGCGAGCGCACGAGTTGAGCCTCCGTTTTTGCAGCTGTTAAGACGTCATGTGGTAGCTACGCGGCCGCGCGCGGCGCAGCAAGGAAGAGCGTGGTTGTGCGGCTAGTATGCTTCGCATAAAAAGAAAAAAAGAAACGACACCACGTGACATGCCCGCTTGCGCGTCGTGATTGCACTGCTCCCAAGCGTTCCGCGCTCAAACGAACATGGCATTTAGCCGGGTGTTGTGCCGATGCGTCTGCTTATCACTATGAGGAACCGCCGCGAAGGAAGCCCATCGCTGGCGTAAATCGCACAGCCAACGCCTTCTTCACTGCCCTGTCACCCTTTAAGCGGCAGCACGCCCTGCTAGATGCTATGTTCGTTTGTACGCGGACACTCTGGGAGCACTTACTTTCTATCGAACGCGGAAAATTGTTTCCGATAACCACTCGGAATAATCCATCCTATTCTCGGCCAATCCCTCGTAGTGCAGGTACGGGCGCCACATATGTGCTGAATGACAGCACCTCGATTATGAAAGCCACACCATCCACGACACTCCTTGCCTCGATCATCGAAAGGGCCTCGCGGGGAGCGCCAACGCCAAACATCACGTCTCCGCGCCAGGCAGTGCACGTACTACGCATGACAGCGTATATACTACGAGCGCAGCTAGCCGGGGCAGCATCCGTTATCACCCGCGGTGGCACCGGACGGACGTGCGCCCGTAATACTGTTACCCCGATTGGCCCCGGCCCACTTTCTGCGGGAGACCCTGTCGTGACGCGATACGTGGGCGACGCGGAACCCCCCGAAGCCGCGGCCGGCTTCCACAGGCGTGGCTGAGCGACCCGACGGCGTGGCCATCCGCCCCAAAATAGGCCAGCCCGGCGGAGAATTCAATGCTGCGCGGTGGCATCACGGACAGCCGCAGGTATCAGTAGATCTATCCTTGGGGGATTAGCTCGAGCCGAGAAGAGGTTACCTTTCTACGACGTCGTGGCCCTCGGTTCCACTTAACGGGGGAGGAGATTAGATAGATAGATAGATAGATAGATAGATAGATAGATAGATAGATAGATAGATAGATAGATAGATAGATAGATAGATAGATAGATAGATAGATAGATAGATAGATAGATAGATAGATAGATAGATAGATAGATACTTTTTACGCAAGAGATAAGAGCATCAAAATTATGGGGGAGAAAACTTAGGACTTTGCCTACAGTTCGTGTTAAGAAATTTCCTTTCCAAGCTCTTCTATATATAGGGCTGCGCGCAGATTGAATACCGCGTACGGCCAACACCACCTAGAAGACTGGTACGGCGCAAGCCTCCTTCTCACGCTTCTTTTGTTTCGGCTTTTCCGGGCACGGGCCGTATAGTTTGTTCGTCCCATCGAGCTTTTAGCGGTATTTCGATTCACGCCGGCTTGCCATTTAGTTGTGCAAAGGTCCGGGTTTCACGTTTCAGCGGATCCGCCGGAGGTTCTGACGGATGCGCGCGTTTATACCTTCCGCGAAGTCTCATCGTTGTGGTCAGGACGTGCACTCTCCGCCTTTTCCCGTCATCTTCCGTCAGCCATCGTATCTTCTCTCTCTCTCTCTCTCTCTCTCTCTCTAAGACGGAGTCACAAAAGTGAACGGTTCGAATTCAGGTGCCAACAACACGTGCTTCGCTTGAAATGGGTATACCAGCGCCATTACTCACGAAAGCCGATGGAAGCGGCACCCTGCAACTGAAGTTATTACTGCCCTATCATTGACACTATACACGACTGTACATAAGGGCAAATTTTGTAACCGTGCATTCGCAAGACGAAGAAGCAAGCTATGCAATCATGCATATGGAATAGAAAAAGCATGAAATCAAGAGAGAAACGTTTTTTTACGATATTTACGAAAGGAAGCCTTCTAACGCCACACTGCCGTTAGAAGTTTTATCAGTAGGGGGGAAAGTTGCCCATGACGACTGCGAAGCGTGTATAAAACGTGGAAGGCACCCACGGAGTAACTGGCAGCGAACGAACAAGGAACGTCGCTGGAGACAACGTTTGGGCAAGGACGTAAGTCTCACGGTGGTGTGTCCCCTTGTTCGACGAGTCTCCTCGCCGAAACGCCGGCTCGATCCAGCGACAATCCTTGTTCGACGACAACTGTCGATCATATTCCCAGCCTCGAACCCATTCTCACTCTTCCGTATGTTAGGCGCAAACTGAATCAATTGTTGATCCCCTGTAAAACCTCTCTCCCTGCAGTGGACACGAAATACGAAGAAGAAGCAAATTATGACGACGAGTTGTGCACGCGAAAGGGTTGTATGTAGGAGAAGAGGGCGCGCTATATCCTACATGGCGCCGCGATGCACGAAAGTCGTCGCGCGGCGACATGCATAGCGCGACGGATAAACGGCGCATAGACAGAGGGTCGCAAGGACGCGTCGATGCAACACGCCAGAATTTTTTTTATCCTTCCGCAAGACTGGCGGAATCGCGCAGGGCGCGGTTTCCTCTTTCCGCCGGCGGAGCAGCCTCCCCCCCCCCCTTTTTTTTTTTCGGTGCTTCGATCCCAAGGTTGAAGCGCGCCCGTCAATTGGCCCCGATTGGTTCGACGCTATAAGGCCGCGCGGAGATGCAGCCAAGTCGCGATGGGCTAGGGCTAAATATAGGGCGTGCGCTGCAAGCTTGCTTTCTCCGGCAGAGCTCTCCTGACGGTGGCGGGAAGGAGGATTAGCTAATAAAAGAAATAAATCCGGTCAGACTCCAGCATTCGATCGATTTGGCAGGAAACGAACTGTGTTCGATCACGCCTTTCAGACGCGGAGCTTGGCGGCTTGATTCGCTTGTTCTTGAGCCACACGCATGCAGTCGCTTGTTTCGAATTGCCGCGAGCCGTGCGGTTTTGTTCTGCCAAGGACGGCCGGATTATTTCGCGAGAGATATTGCCATGCTATTTACTGCCGCACATTGTATATACCGAACAAGTTTAACAAGATTAACAGGATCGATTAACAAAAGATACAAAAGGGCAATGTTTACTGCAGGATTTCTCGTATGGAACGCACACGGAGCCTGTGCATATTTAATCGTGTGCGTGTGCAAATTTACATTCGTTTCTATGCGTCTAAAGAAATAGTAATAAACCGATGGTACTTAGGTGCGCGTTAAACAGTCCTAGGTAGATCAAAATTATTCTGGATACTTCCCTGGATGAACAATTCTGGGCTGTCCAGCAGGCTCACGACGTGGCCGTGAGGCTTGGCTTCCGGTCCAGACGTGGGAGCGGCCCGCTTGCAGGACCAAATAAAGTTTTCCATCCATCCATCCCCTACGTCACCATTCATTACCCACTAAGCAATATCTCAGGTTGTTAAGAACCGAAATTCCAGGTTTATTGCCCCGTTCCGTACGGTTCCTTTATTTATTTTTTAACTCTACGGTTTCTCTGTATTTCTAGACGAAAAACAGCATAGCCGTCATCTAACTACGTGCGGTGATTTAATGGCACACTTTAAAGGTCGCTTCCGAGCACACTTGCGAGCCTGCAATGGTAGTTTAACAATGGAAAATTAACGTAACAACTATAATAAAATAATATAATATTACAAAATAAGCGTAACAATTATAACACACTCCTACAGTGTTAAGAAAAGCCGCAATAACATTACAAAAGAGATATTTGTATCGGGTTACGCAGAATTATTGCTGTTTTGCGAGACCATTAAACGTAATCATAGCGGTCTGAAGCGACCATCCAAATACTAGTTTCGTTTCTGCAAAAAAAAAAAAGAGAAACAAGAAGTTTGTTACCGGAAACACCTGCCGTAGCAAGACCAGCAATAATTGCAGTGCACAGTGCAGCTGTGACATCAATGACGACAGAGTGTTGTTTGATAAACAGATGTCGATCTTAAGCATAATGACAGCCGCTTTTTCTTGACAATGAGAAATTCTCAAGTTATACGGGGCTTCAATATATTATAACGCCCATGCGTTTCCCCTAACAACGGGCGACCCTGCACCCCGCATCCCTTGAGTGTGGGCTGCGAACCTACATCTCTGTATAAAAAAAAATAATAATAAAGAAGAAAAAGCGGAAATGCCTATAGTGTTACAAGACTGAATTCGATTTTCAAACCACGGGGAACGCCAAACAACAAACCGGCACTGAGGCCCTGCCTTCCTAAAATAGTTGCTCGAGAAATCGAAGGCTGGCGTTATATTCGAGTGGCAGTTTCAGAGCGCACACTCCGACCGCACTTGTAACGCTCGTGCACAACAGCAACCGTAAACTTTACTGCGAGCATACGCGATTAATGTATTTGAATGGCGCAAGGGCCAGTTTTCATCAAAGTGCGCCACAAGTGACCCTCAAATGGCGATAATTAGGCACTTATAGCGACGCACGCTCGACCCGCTTATTGTTGTAACACTGATTTATAAGGCTTGTCTACCACGACATCGCTATATAGCATTGCCAGAGCGCTCCGAAACAACCAACGCCGTGTAGTCAGCATGCAAGACCACCCGGCGGCTAACGAAAACGCCTGCAACGAACGAACCGCAGCGCACGCACGCACCTTCTCCTTCCCAGTTCCCAAATTTCGGCGCGTCACCGAAAAAAAAAAAACAACAACCTCGGCGGATGAGTCAGAAAGTAACTCAGAAGTAACCCACGCTGTTTCTCCACCAGTGAACAACATCGCGTGCACAACATCAAAGAGAAAGCGAGCAAGTTGGTCGGAAGGAGATCATCACAGGGAGGTGCATGCGCGCACGTCGGAAAAAGAGTTGCCGCATCACGTGCTCATCACACACACACACACACACACACACACACACACACACACACACACACACACACACACACACACACACACACACACACACACACACTGCGGCTGACGTGTGCATACATCAGTGTGCGCGTAATTATACTTCGCAAGGCGCCTCGCGAGCAGTTCTGGAGAAACGCGTGCTGTTAGTCAGCCATTTGGTCGGGCGGGTCTACGCGCACACGCCCTTTCGCAGTGCAGTGCTCGGTGGTGCCCTGGCGTTTTCTTCGAGAGACGCGGTCGAATGTGACTCAACCGCGTGCGCTACGTATACCCAAACAGCGCGAGCGCGCCTGCGTTGTTTCGCCCGCCCGCCGGCGCACTCGAGCGTCTATACTTTTCCAGCGTGCCAGTAATAGTGAGTTCGTTGACCCCGCCGCAGCTTGTTATCGCGCAAGCTGCGCGACGCGCAAGCCGCGACCGAGCGCAAGTATACCAATGAGACAGGCAAGAAAAAAAATGAATAAAAGTCCTGCGTCGCTGTTGCTCGAGTATACGTATATGTACTGTCGTGTGCAGAGACAAACTGCGCCCGTCCCGTGACTCGCGTCTGATGCATCTGCGCGTGCATATTATACTCGCAAGCAACAATGGAACAAAGAATAGAGTAAGGATACTGCGTCTATGAACGTTACACGGTGATGAAAAAGGATTTGTGAATAAAAAGAAAGAAAGAAAGAAAAGGAAACGAAACTCGAGAAATGCCTTATACGCCAAGTTAGATCGATTGATTATTCATACGGAAGCCTATCATTCTTTTCTGGGTGCCAAGTTACAGCTTTGTTGGGTAGTGAATTGGCCGCTGAAGGCCCAGCCCAGTCCCGCTCCTGCTTTGCAATTTGCACCGTCCGAACCAGAACGGAAGACTTCGCGCAATCCTCACGTGACGCCCCTCTCCGCCGCTCTCTGAGAAGCGGCCGGTCATGCTTACGTCACAGGAGGTGTACCAAAGTCCAGAATAGGTGCATGCATGCACCTATTCACCTATGAATTGGTGAATAGAATGCATGCCAGTCCAGATTTTCCGTTTTCGTCATTTTCTCGCTTACAGAAGCTCTGTTTTCGATACGCGTAAGGAGATTTCGTTATTACAGAAGCCCCATCTTTCGATCAAGGTCGAGTTGGTATTTTCTTTTAGTGCCTCTTTAAATATGAAGATCGTCGCAAATATGTTAATCGCCGCCGTCTTAAAACTAACTCCACTGCTAGGACAATTAAAGGCCTCTCTCCCAAAGATCTTTAACGACCCTGGTCATGCGTCAGACGAAATCACCTGCAACTGCTTTCACACCAGATCACTCCGTCCCTGTCGTACCCGAGGGCGGCCTGTCCTTTCCTTGTCTTCAGTTACGTTACCCCGACAGGCCATCGTTTATTTGATCTATGCATTGCGTGTCTATGTGTGCATATTAACCTTATACACACATCGCCTTCCTCTCCATCGCTCGTAGCGCTGCCCTTGGCTTACTTTCAAGTTTCATTGTGTAACCCGCGAGTTTCAGCCCCTGACCTGCCTGCCCACAGCAGCAGTGAAACAAAAACATTCGCATCCATATAACCGAACCAATACAACGCATGTACTACAGACGCCAGTGCGGCTGGCGTCCTGTTCATTCGACGTGCATCTCGATCTTTACTTGAAACAATGACCCAGAAGGTGGAACAGTACAGACCTGCCGCCAGACAGCTCTATACAGGAAAGGACCTGCTCGGCTCGCTACATTGTAAACGTTAGCGCGATGCTTCACGGATGCTTCTGCAGGGGGTGGGTATGGGAGGGTGGAGGGGGGGGGCGCACTGGCGCGCACGGCGACGACAGAGTCATCAGCATAACTGCACGCAGTAACGCGTCACGCAGTCGAGAGGCACACGCACTGACAAGGCGCGCGCGCACTTCCAAGCCTCTAACGCGGCCGCTCGGGCCGCCTATTGTTAGCGCGCCTGCCCGAAAATATCTTCCTCTCGAAGCCGACTTCGTTACATGCTTCGCGCGTGGGTGGAAACGGTGGGAAACTGGGCGGGGCGGCGCCCCATTTCGCGCCAGAGGCACGTTTCGGACGGGGGAAACGCGACCGCGGATATACATCTTGAGAACGCCGGGCGACGCCGCCTCGCTCCCTCTCCCGTTCCCTCGGGACAAGTCTTTTAGGAACGGAGGAGAGAAGCGTTGTCACCTGGAACAACGAACGCGCGGAATGGAAGGTGGAAGGGGGGGGGAGGGTGCTTACGGCGCGACGCACCTGGCGAAGCACGTTTCCTCGCGGAGGAGTGCGCCCGCGAGAGCGCCGCTAATCGCCATCGGCAAAACCGGAGACGTATAGCAGCACGGCGCGGGAAGCGGCACACAGTGGTCGTCGCCGACGACGTCGGGCGCACGCACGCACGCGCGCTGCTCTTCTGCGTGACTCACGACTCCGCATCCCGCCCCGGCAACGGCGGCGCCCGCGCACGAACCGCCGGACGACGTCAAGCAACGCCCGCGCCGGCGTCGCAAGCAGCGCCGAGCGCACGCCGAGCCACACCTTGAAGTGGCGCGCTGCGCTGGGACGACGGCGTAAACAAACACGCTAGCGTCAGATCAGAGAGAGAGAGAGAGAGAGAGAGAGAGAGAGAGGAGGAGGAGGAGAGACGCCCCGGAGACGAACGCGGTAGGGGTCGTGCGAGATTTCCCAAGCCGTTGTCGTCGTCGTCGTCGCTTCTCGCTCGATAGAGCGCGAGCCGCACGGCCTCGTGATGCTGGTGCGTCGTCAAGGATTCCTCGGCCAAGGAGAGGGTGAGGGGGGCATGAAACGCGAGAGAAAGTGGCGCTCCATCCGCGTCACCCCCTTCCGAGAGCGTGCAAGCGGCAAGGCATCGCACCTGTACCTCGAGGCAAGCACGTACACCGACCGCGACTACACGTCTCCCAACGGAGTTATGTAACCTGCGCGCGCCGCTCAGCCAAATAGCGCGCCTTCAAAGAGAGAGAGAGAGAGAGATATCGCGCGTCGTTCGAGAAGCCTGCTGTCCTCCGCAGCCGTCGCTGTCTGGCGGTGGGAGTAGCCGTCCTCCGCTCGACGCCCTTGTTTATTGAAAGCATCCCGACACACGGTCACGCTTTCGAAGAGCAGAACACATAAAAACAAAGATAAACCTTGCATCTGTACGCGTGTTGCAATGCGGGGGCGGAGGGTACGAAGTACTACTCAAGTGCACTCGCTGTACCAAAAAGACGCAACCATGACGCCCGTTTTGTGAAAGCATACGCGTGCCCGCCTTCGAAACCGACGGCCGCCTAATGCCTCTCCCCATCACAATGCAGAATTCTGAATTTCGCATTCGGTGCCGTACCTACAGAAGTGTGCTGTTCAGTATGCAAAAAAAAAAGCAAACTGTTCGCTCTACAAAGAACGAGAATTTTTTTTTCAGTCAAACACCTTCACTGCACAGGTGACCACGCCTCGAAGGCCGCATCTGGGAGGCAGCCGTACACGGCGCTTAAACTAGGCTTTCAAAAAAAAATAAAAAGAGTACACACGTTCCACATTGCCACGAACATTCAACCCGAGAGAGCGCTCCAAAAAGGAGCGTGAAAGGTGCTTATAAGTGTATACACACGCGACCGCAGAAACAGGGTCTGTGTGTTCACAGGCGAGACGAGAAAGCAGCGAGCTGCTCGGGAGAACGCGGTTGCGAGCGCACTCGCCTTGTGAGTACGCGCGTGTCTGCACGTATGTAGACGAGCCGTCCCACTTCTGTCAACGGTCCGGCGGGGCTGAAGAGCGGGCGACCGAATCGCTGTCATTCGCGTTGCGAGGAGAAAGCGGCCGCCAAGAAGAAGGCCGCGCCGTCAATGCGAAACACACGCAAGCTTCGCCGCGCGCACGCGTGCATTGCATCCATCCAGTACAGAGGGCGGCATGTACGGCTGGCGTGAATACGACAGTTACCGCCGCAGCACCTCCTCAGGCAACGAGCGTGCCGCTTCTTTCGTCTACCGCGAAGGTGCGGGGGAGAAGGAAAGTGCTTCGCTCGGTTTCTTTTTTGGCGCCGGTTTGCACAAGCGTTGTGCGTATTGTTACTGAATATACATATTTTTTTCTGTTATCTTTACAGTGACACGTATAAGTAATCCGGGCAGGTCAGTGCACGTTTTATATTTAAACGCTCAAGATGAAGACGCATTTCGTTTAAAATGTGCAACGTAGTGAGGAGGGAATGTCGCGTGTACATCGTTGTTTCTTTATTATTACTGTATCGTGCTTGGGAAATGTCGTCGCTTTAAATTGGCGCCGGCTACGCCTTTTCACATAGACATATGAAAGAAAGAAGAAAAGGAATTAACCTAAAAAGCATTAAACCTAAAACTGAACTCCAAACAACACAAAGTTCAGTCGCATAAGTACGCTAATGCCACGCTAAAACTCAAAATTAGCTCAGAAACGCTCAGAAACACAGCAGTGCAAAGTAAACTTACATGAGTGCACTAAAGTCAACACAAAGTCCGGTCACTTAACTACGCTAAAATCACGGCACGTAAGAAAACACGCCCTAGCCTTCAAACGAAGGTACATGAATCCAGGCACTGAATGGGCCAAAGTGGGGCCAAATTAATCACACGACACGACACATTGCAGTGGCCAGTTATCCATTGGAACATTACAGTGTCATCCTCTTCGCTTGCTTTTGTGAGTTCCTATACTGTCTCGTAAAGTAACGGCATGTTTTGCGAATCTCTGATGTCGCCATGAGGTGAAGACAAAGCTGCCTGAGAGTCGCGAAGGATGACCCATTCCCCTTTATGCAGTGAATTTATGTAGCGTAACAATTAATTCAATTGAATTGAGTTCTGAGGCTTTAGATGCCGAAACCACGATTTGATTATGAGACACGCCGTAGTAGGGGACTCCGGTTTAAGTTTGACTGCCAGGGGACCATTGACGTACCCCCAATGCACGGGACACGGGCATTTTCGCACAGAAATCATCATCATCATCATCATCATCATCATCATCAGCAGCAGCAGCAGCAGCAGCAGCAGCAGCAGCAGCATCATTAACAACAACCTATTTTATGTACACTGCAGGACGAAGGCCTCTCGCTGCGATCTCCAATTACCGCTGTCTTGCGCCAACCGATTCCATCTAGCGTCCGCGAATTTCCTGATTTCAAGTACCGAGCTACAAATGCAGCAATTAGCAATGATTATGCGCTTGCGCTGAGGCTTATATACCGCTTTCGTGCGTTTAGAGAAAAAAAAAACGACTGGTAGGAAATTTCAAAAGCATAGGGCGTATTTAATTATGCTAAACAAGCCCGTCTAAAGCTCCAAGCAGTCCCCCACGGTTATACAAATCCACGTATACCACACTTTTTTTCTCACGGTATATCTACGAATGATCACCACGTCACAACGACGTCTGTCTTCCATCGTCCCGTCTCTACAAAAGTTTAGGGGTTCGAACTCGTCCGAGCTACGAATCAAACAACTCAGTTGAACGCCGCCGCCCCATTTCCCTCCGTTCGGGAAACTAGATGCTCCATCTAACCGACGATCGCAGCGCAGAGGAACATAGAGCGTCACTGTCCTCCCGGGGGGCCGGTTCCGCGGTACCCATGCGCCCGGTTTCCGGCTATAGCGGCCTGCTGCGCGCTCCTTTTCACGGTCATTCCCGCGGGAGCAGCTGTATTGGCTGTAACCCTGCACGTTATTTTTATTTCGCCTTCTTTTCGCGGAGCCAAGCTGAATGGTGGCCCCACAAAAACTGCAAGCGCACAACACTTCCCGTTATGCGCGCCCCCTGCCTGCGTGTACATACCACCACCACCGGCGGATGTTCCCCGACGCCGGATGTCGCGGACCCACAGCGGTCAACGCGTCGCTGTGGTTTCGCACGCACGCACCTTACACCACCGAGGTGCAGCTTTGTGCAGCTTGTGGGACCGTGAAAGCTCCGGTCTCGCGTGTCTGTGCAGCCGGTATACTTTGTCGAGGAAGGAACGTTCTTTCGTAACCCCCCCCCCCCTCTCTCTCTCTATTCGTGTTCAGCGTGTATAGGGGACGCATTCCTTTTTACGCGTTCCAATGAAAGAAACGCGCGTCGTCTCTGAGGTGCGTGTACGAAGATACTTTCTATATATAATTTACGACAGAATTTAATCGGCGAAACTGTGATTAGCTGTGCAAGCGGTGCCTTCTGTATGGGCGCAGTGTATAAAGTGTCGCTGTCGGCTTTGCATGACGTATTAATTTCGCAGGCTATTTCATCGGCGCCACCGGGCGGAAACACATGCCACAGGGCAATAACCGAACACGTTTTGGGGCCTCGGCTGTGCTGCACGCGGCGATAAAGTATATTCGGGCAAACGCGCAGCCGCGTAGGCCTTCTTCGTTGTTTACAGGCAAAATTCCGTAGATCAGTACCCGCCGCGGTTGCTCAGTGGCTATGGTGTTGGGCTGCTGAGCACAAGGTCGCGGGATCGAATCCCGGCCACGGCGGCCGCATATCGATAGGGGCGAAAACACCCGTGTACTGAGATTTAGGTGCACGTTAAGGAACCCCAAGTGGTCGACATTTCCGGAGTCCTCAACTACGGCGTGCCTCATAATCAGAAAGTGGTTTTGGCACGTAAAACCCCACAATTTAATTTTTAATAGATCAGTGTAGTCGTGAGCAATATGTGATGGAAACACCAAAAATGCTTTATCAAGAGACCGCACCGGCTGGACACTAATGTCTCGCGTAAAAGTGTTCCACGAAAGTAAATGTTGATCGGGAACGCTGTTCGTTACATATGAACACGTCAGATTAGAACTCGCACATTAGGAGTAATCGTTGCTTAAAAGTTAAATTCGACATTCGCTCTCACGTTTCTCACGATCGACTCTGTTGCATGGCCTCGCATGCAGGGCAATGAGCAAGAAACTATTACGGTTACTGTTCGCAGCGTCGCCTTACATAGCGCATCGGGATCTCTCACACACCACACATGGTTTCTTTCTTTCTTTCTTTCTTTTGGTATATGGTATCGATCTGGAACGCAGCAAGTAATCATAAAATCCGTGAGTTAAGACAGAAACATAAAACAGCCCTTCGGGAGAAGAATCGAATGCGCGCCAAGAATGAGCCAATTACATCAGTGACGGGGAGAGAGGGGTGGAGGGGGGGGGGGAAGGGACACGCGAAGAGTTGTCTGTCGACCATTTCCACGCAGGACGAAATAGGAAATAATAGAAAGCTCGTAAAACTTGGCAAATTGAAAGACAAGGCCCCTAACTGCGAGATAACGAGATACACGCTCGAAAAGAGGGTGCTACTCCATCAAAACTGCCCGGCTGTCTTTCGTTAAATCGTGCCAACCACCAGCAAGCCTCTCGGTCTGGATCACACCTTATTTCTACTTTATCTCTTACTTTCTTCGAAGAAATCGAACGAGAAGCGCCACGTGCAGGCCCAACTGCGCCGATGAAAATCGAAATGTCCAGAGGCTCATTTGTTTGCGTTCCCTACGCGGGCTGCATTTAATTGAATAGGAACGGCGCCCCCGGGACAGGCCGAACGGCCGTAACCCGGTCAAGAGGCTTCGAGGCCCGCCGCGCCATCTGGATTACATCCGTGAGAGAGGGCGACGCCGGCGCCTTCGCTGCCGCCGCTGCTGTTGCTGCATACATGCATGCATTCCCAATGCGATTTCAATAACTCACTTCCGCCACCTTCCCGCGCCTTTTCTCGCATTCCGATGCACGACGTACAAGCGAGGGGGGGTGCTCCGCATTCCACATTCCCTCGGCGACCTGACAGACGGAGCCACGTACGAATAATTGTCTGCGTACGTTCGAGCAGCCATCTTGCCGGGAAAATAGAGAGCGGACGTCTTTAATCGTGTTCGGGGCTTGTAAGCGACGAGGTTGCGAAGTCGTGCCTTCGATATCCACGCGCGACATCTATCTATCTATCTATCTATCTATCTATCTATCTATCTATCTATCTATCTATCTATCTATCTATCTATCTATCTATCTATCTATCTATCTATCTATCTAAGGAGGGAAAAGAAATATGCAAAACGAAAGACGCCAGAAATTCTCGCGTACGCACTCCTCGTCTTCCTTCATATATTTAATACACAGTCGGCCACAGTGGTTTACAGAAGACGGGTTCCGTGACGAATGTGAATTTATTCCCTGTCAAGGAATGAAATTTTGTTATTAATACGTGCCAGAACGAAGATCTGATTATGATGCGGCTCTCCCATGGTGCCGGATTCCGTATTAGTTTTTGTCCACCTGGGGTTATTTAACGTGCGTCTAAATACACGAGCGTTATTATTATTATTTTTTTTTTCATTTCGCGGCCCCATCAAAATGCGGCCGCCGCGGCCTCGGGGTCGTACCCGCGACATCGAGCTCGAGCGGTGCAACGTCACAGCCACTAAGCTACCGCGGCGGACTCTGCTAAGGAATGGCATTTATAATTTAATAGATCCCTGTGTGTTACCAGATATAGGGTGGGCACCGACAGCTTGCATTCTGAAATGAAGTTTATTCACTCGCATATTCGTTGTCTATAGGTTACAAGGCGCTACACAATACAACACATTAAAAAAAGAACTAATTTCGAGGCGGTGTACCCAGGCTTCGCAGCAGTTCAACATTTTTCGAGAACCTGGTAACCCGTAAACGTTTACGCCCGACTGTACAGCGCTCATCGAAAGGCGCCTCTCCCAGCGATCTACAATCAACCTTGTCTTTGCGCCAGCCGACTCCGTTCCGTGCCTGCAAATTTCCTTAATCCTTTAACACTGCTTAATCCTCTACCGTCCTCGGCTGCGGTCCCCTGCTCTGCAGACACCCGCTCGGCTACTGTATACAACAGCTATCTGATCTGTCATTGGGTGACCTGTCTAGCTCCACTTCCTTTATCTTAATCTCAACTAGCTACACCCGTCTGTTCTCTATCGCCGCTTTTCGTTACATCAGGCCCATCGCTTCTTTCTTTTTTTACGTTACGCATGTCATTACGTTGCGCATTCATTTGACGCTGTGACTTTTATTTTTCATCACGCCGCGTAACATTTATCTGAGCGTTAAACAACACCCCGACGGTCGAGATTAATCCAAAAACGCGCCCTCCGCGCCTCTCTTAAAGCCCAATTGCTGGTTTAGGACGCGGAAACGGAATTAATTGTTTCCAATCGCCAGTTCGGACCGCGAGACTCGGAACTCCTTGCCTCATCAATGAAACGGTGCTCTATGAAAGCTATCTGGGGAGCGAGCCCGCGCTGAGCACCGCTTACATATGCAAGCGAGGTGAGGCAACCCGTGATTTAAGCGTACGGGCTCATCACAGAGCGCCGCGTGACGTGTCACCGCGTGGGAGAGGAGGCACGGCGTCACGTGGACAGGACGTGAGATAAGCTCAGCGTTTTTTTTTTTTTTTTTTTGCCTGCGTGCGCGTGCTGTTCCTTAACGGCGCGCATGTATACGATTACCGGCGCTTCCGGCTCGCTTGGTGTCTGCATTTCTCGGCGGCCAAACGCGGCGCGTCCCTTCAGACGTCACAACCCGCGCAGCCGAATTTGTAAGTCGCGGGAAAGTGCTAGCGTGATCGACACAGAGTATAATGACCGATATAGGTGACTTACGATAATCGACAATTAAAATACATTTTAGTTTATTTATTTGTTTGCATTTTCTGTTGTTTTGGAGTCGAAATGCACGTTGCGGGTTCAGATGTTCACGCATTGAGCAAGCATTGATAAGAAGGAAAAGTGTTTGTTTTTTTATTTTCCTGCAAGCACGACGATCACGGCGGTGGTCTGTGTGGCGCGCGGGAAAGCCTGCTTGTAGGGGGTCATCTGGCGCGGAGCGAAGTTGCATCTATCGGGCGTGGATGAGATGTTCGTTCGATGTAAACGTAAATTTTGCTACATAAGTCTGGCTGCAGCTCCACAACTTTCACAAATTGGTCTGTATATGGCATAACTCGACGAAACAGGGTGCTTTACACTTGATTTCTGACCTCATAGGTAGCTTGCATCATCTGCCACAAGGCGCTACGATGCTTTCATTTATCCTCCCCCCCCCACCCCCCCTCGCCTCCAATGTCGGCAAGCCCGGTCGCAATTAAGGTATGCGAAGAAAATGGGACGCCATTCGAAATGACCCTTAAAGACTCACACTCCCGGGTTTCTTCGCTCGTCGGAGTTGCTACAAGCACCAAGGTTTGCCGAGCTCATGCTTACAAGTGCTCGCGCCTTTGATATACAGATCGCAAACATTTCTACACAGGACATCGCTCACTGGGACACAGTCTTGCTCCGGGGTTGTTGCGGAGACTCTTTATCGCGTATATTTCATTTAGCTTCCATCGCTCGATATGGCCTGTCTGCTCCAACGCTGCCAACAACCTTGGAAATTCTTCAGCGCAAGGTGCGCGGATACGTTTGACGACCTCGTTTCTCAAACTGTTTCGAGAATGAGTACACACGGGGGGTGTCACCCTTCGCAGATTGCGGCACAGCTACTGCGAGTTCGGAAAAAATTCCGCGACCCCTGCGAGAGAGAGAGAGACACCAATCTGTGTTGCGAAATCGAGCATCCCCCTCTTCGAAGCTGGGACACTGCGCGCACCAAGGTGCCCGACGCAGTGAACCTATTTACGCGCGACGCACGCCACAAACGCGATTGCACAGCGTTGACATATAACACGCAGTCACAAGGAAAAATGAACCGCATTAGCCGACGCGACATTCCACGGTGATTATATGCACGTGCGCGCCGCAAACGTGTTCGCCTTCGCGCTTCTGGAAGAACAATATTTCTGGGAAACTTGCAGAGATAAAGCGTGATAATAAATACGTCACAAGAACGTCTGAAATCACAAGCACTAAGATTACAAAGAATTCTACTCATTTAGTTGCGCCGTGCAACTGAAACGCGATAAACGAACCGCACGGTTCGTTTATCGCGCTTTTCTTTTCTTTTTTTTTTGTTCGCCGCAGTATAGAGCTCTGTAGAGAGAGAGAGAGAGAGAGAGAGAGAGAGAGAGAGAATGAAGAGGAAAGGCAGGGAAGTTAACCAGATATGAGTCTGCGGTTTGCTACCCTACACTGGGGATGGGGGATAGGGGTTAGAAAGATGACAGAGGGGAAAACGCTAAAAAGAAAAGGGGGGGAAGGAACGCGCACAATTGGAGACACACACACAAAAGGCGTTCCAGTTAAAGTCGTTCACACAGGCCGGTAGATCGCAAAAAGCGCAATAGCGCTTGCACGGCCTTCTTCTGTGACGGTAGGTCCTTTCGATGTTGTAGAATTTTGTAGTGTCGCTAGGCGACTAAATACGATCCTTGTACTGCTTCAGAAAAGCTTTACGTTTCATTTTATGCCAAAATACCTCAGCTCAGAGCCCCCAGCACCCACAGGTATATATATATATATATATATATATATATATATATATATATATATATATATATATATATATATATATAGTTCTTTTCTTCCTTTTTCCTTTCCTTTCCTTTTAACTACGCGACAAAAACGGCACCGGGTGGACTCGGTCTCTGCGTGCATCTTGGTTCCGCAGGCGCCCCCTTCCACCGTCCCAGGCGCCGCCGCTATCTTCGCCCCCATCGGCGGAGCTCCCGGCGAGCGACACACGATGTGCCGTGGGGGGGCCCTATACGCGTGGCGATAACGTACGTTGCGCGGCAGGGATTACGGCACCGTCCTCGCCGCCTAGCGCGGCCCGCGGAGTTTCGCCGCTGCCCCATTTGGACGCGCCCGACGAAAACGAGACCGCGACGACTAGGGAGGCCCCGCCGCGCGCCGGCCACATGTTGATCTCGTGCTTCGCGCTCACAACAAGCGCGGTGCTTTCGAAGATGCGGGTCGCCCCCCCCCCCCCGCCCACGCAGCAGGGCCGACTGAGCAGAGATGCAAGCAGTATTTTTTTTCTTTTTTAGCTGCACGGATGGCATGTGCGACCAGCCGCTTCCAGAGAGAGAGAGAGAGAGAGAGAGCAACATTTATTTCGTTCCGGCCCCCTGCCTGGGGCTACTGGGCACTAGGGTGGTGGTGAGAGGCTGCCGGAAACCATGGAATTCTCTGCTAAATTGACTATCGAGGGAACATAGCTAAGCTACCACGTGAATGATGGTTAGTAAATTGATTTGCGCAACTGTAATCCATCGTTCTTGTGCTTTCAGACGTTCTCTTGCGGCGTTATTTGACAGGTGGTGCCCCAATCGTTGCGAAAATTGCAGTTGTATATAGACCGGTCGTATACGACGGATCGCACACCAAATCGTACCGCGCGTCTCCTCCTAAGGATTGTCAAATCTCTAATAAAGTTACCCAAACCTCTAATGGCGTTTTTCACTGGTCGATCTGGAGCAGCCGCCTGAATCCTCGAGCGAGCGCTCGGCTTTCACCAATCCGAGTCTGCCAGTGGAGCGCACGAACGCTCCGCGGGAGATCACTCAGGAAGTCTGCGTGCACGTGACACAAACCGGTTCCGCAAACTATGCCCAACACAATGTTGTGCGTACCGACCGGGTACCGATTTCGCTTGAAGACGGAAGTGACGCCATGTGACACGTTCTATTTCCGCCCGAATCCGCGTCTCGACGGCGGAGCAAGTGAGAGCGATCCGGCGCGGAGCGAGTTGATCCGAAACGACCAGTGGAACGCGTGAACCCGCTCCAGATCGACCAGTGAAATTCGGATTCGTTGCCGCGGAGCAAAAAAACCTGCTCCGAATCGACCAGTGAAAAACGCCATAAGATTATATAACCTGGCCGGTTACTATTTCTGCTGTTTTCGCGAGCTTCAAGCTACCGGTTCGATGCGCCTTATATCGACTGCGGCGGCCATCAGATTTCGTAAGCTGATGAAGCCTGTTCGTTCGAGACATTGGCTTCATTGAAAAACTGCACCATGTTTGCAATCTGTACCGTCATTCTCACCTGCACAATGATTGCATATTTTCTCGTTTTTTTTTCTTCCCTCTTCATGCCCTCCTACTCCTACGGCCTGTCTGTCCCCGTTCTCCTTCACAATGCGCATTAGTTTGTGAGCGGTTACACACACACGCCGGCAGAATTCTCCGCATTTCATTAAATGGCTTTTTCTATGCGTGTTGCTACGACCAGTCGTAGGCTGTATATATAGGTGGATCGGACGCCGTACCACGCCGTGTGCCTCCAACATCACAGAGCCGACGTGGCGCCACGTCGTGCGAGCTGCCGACGCTTCTGTTTCTTCCACGCCACACCTGCGCTGGCGTGCCATTTTCACGGGGCTGCGCCTCTTGGTGCCACCTCACTGTTCGTGAGTACAGCCTACTGTCCCGCAAGCGCATTGTGCCCGAGGTGACTGCTGTCCTATTCAATGCACCTCAATCCGCGTTGCTTCTTCGCAACGACTCGCTATTATTCAAGGAGGCGGGCAGGGAGGGGGGAGGGATAGAAAGAGAGAGAGAGCGCCAGAGACGGGGAGAGAGAACAGTTCTTGGTCGCGCACGCAGTTCGTGCATCGTATATACACTGTATACTGTACGCACGTGAAGCGAAATGCAACGCTCGTGTGTAGCCCCGTTCGCGAGGCAGGTGCGCGCCCAGGTGCACCGCGCTGCATTTTTATCGCGTGGACAAGCGCATCATAAGCAACAGCAGCGTGCCGAGAGCACAATGGGGCATTACCACCACCAGATTCCCCCGATGCACGGACGACCTGGTCGCCGGAGTAATCGGTCACGGAGATTTGTGGCAGGACTGTGTCACCCAGCCCTGCTCCTCTTCCTCCTTCACCCAAACTACACTGCGTCTCACTAAATCCGCGCAGCGAAGTGAAACCCACGGATTCGCGTCAGCCAGTCCGTAATGAGAACCAGCGGCAACCCAAGAGAAAGATGACGGGCGTAGCGGCTGCTGCCGTCAATCCTAGCGTGTTACGTGTCCGTCAAGCTCTTAATGCGCCCGAAAGGATTAGCGAGGGACGGTGGCGAGGCATCTCCTGTGGTTCTCGCTCCCCGGTTGGCTACACCGGGACTGACTGCACTGCACACATTTCAGTTGATCCTGGAGCGCTGCTGCGCCTCTCGACTCGCGCCTGCTTCGAACCACCGCGATGCAGTCACGCACGGGCTGCGTACGTCGGTTCGGCGCGGGCTATGCACGCGCCGTCTGTACTTATCGCGCACGTGGGTGTCGGCATCGTCGGAGGAAAACGGTGCCTCGTGTGCGCCTATTTCGAGAAGCATGGCCTCCCTGATCTTGCGGCACGCGCGGTCTCTTCAACCGCGCGCCGCCTAATCTCCGAGGCCGTGTTACGGGCATCTCGTCGTTCCTCGAGGACGTATTCGCAACTTTCACGGCCTATAGGGGGCGCCACCTTAAATCCAACATGGCTGTCCGAGAGATTAAGAACTAGAGCAGTCGGTGCAGTGCTGCGGTCGTCTTGCTCAGTGACATGTTGTTTCGCGTCGTCATGTTGAAATGTCTCTTCAATTTACACACCCGCTGTCGTTAGCCTGCGTAATGGCTCATATTGAGCGAGCAGAACGCAGGATTCGAAGCCTGTTTTAAGGCGAGGAAGTCCTAAACGCTGGTCATCTTGTGTAGTGCGGCATAAAAGTATGCACGTCGACATCCGTGACTGTTGAAGGACTTTGCATACAAACTCCGCGACGGTGTTATTAAGAGAAGTGACCATGCTTTCTATTTGTTATTCTATTAATCTGACCTCTTTGAACGGGTAACATGAACTTCTACACGGTGTGGTGCTCTCTGCAAGTTGTTACTTAGACCGCTTGAATAAGCCGCCATGTCGAGAAAAAAGAAACCTTCCTGGTGTCGCGCGACCGAAGTCCATCACATCGACGGCGGGAAAAGCAACCCTAAAGCGTTTTGTGTGCGAAAATTTCTTGTCTAGTTATCCCTGGCTGTGTTCACAAAGCTGGATGTTTAACACGAGAACTAAACAAAAAACCATATCTGACCGCTTTTGCGAGCTATATATACGATAACCGTTCACCCTTGTAATTTAGTTATTGCGCTTTATGCGTGCTGCTCAAGCTACAGTCTTGCGGTAGTTTTACAGCCTGCGCGAGTCCTACCGCGTCTTGCCTATAGACAGATCAAGCGATACATAGCCGATATTTACCGGTCCGCGGCAATGCTCGCTTCATTCTTCCAGTTATCTTTACAAAATAATATACGCGCAGATCAGCTCAGGGTTCGCTACGCGAACACTGCACAGTAGTTTAACGTTTGTTGGACTAAGATTTGTTACCTCACGAGTGCAGTCATGCGCGCCTGTACACACGTTGCAGCTGTGCATCGAAGTCGCAGACGATGTACGAATTCCAGGTTCCTCTACGCCTGCGTCACTCTGCTTCGATGCACAAGTGAGAAACTCATCTTTCTGTTCGAAAATAGTGGAATGTCAAGCCGGCGTTGCAGAGCACGAATGCGTGAACGAGAACAAGAAATTTTGAAGCAGGTACAAGACTTCACGGAGAATGTTTGCGCTCCAACGTAGCCGCAAAGGCATGTGTGGCAAGAACGCAAGCATCAATCATACTACAACACATTTGAGTTAAGATTGCGCATTATTTCTTTCCCTGCACGTAATGTAGAGCTATGCCTGTCTCTTTATGGAGGTGCGTCTATTCGCGATTTCAAGTGCTCGGAATCGTCACTCATCTGTCGTATTCGAAAAAAGTCCTCCGGCATGAAGTGCGCACTGCAAACCTTCATAGCTTCTGTGACAGCTTTGCCAATCCGCAGCATAATAATCAATTTCTTCCTCATGAACGCAGCGGGTAGGAATGAGTGAAGGCTCACATCGCCTACCGCATAACTACCGCTCGACACCCATTGCGGCACGCAGCAAATACGGTTACTCCTATGTTTGCTCATTCTGAACATGTTAAGTGTCCTTCAGGATCCCATGGGAGCTTTGAACGCGTTAAAACATCAACCAAAAGTGAAGGAAAAGCGTACTCAACACCAATACGCTAGCCGAACGGGCGGCAGCCAGCGGCGAGTATAATCTTTCGATTGCTTCCGGCCGCCGCCGCACGACGGCGCCACCGTACGTGAAAGTTGCGAATACGGCAGGATCACGCGGTGTGAACGCTCCTAACCGCGTGCCTGCTAACCGAAGCATGCCAGGCGGAGTAACCGAAGGAGCGCGAGCGCTTTGAGCCACGACGTCACTGTACGGCCACTCTAGAGAGTCCACGTTAGACGGAGACAAAGTCGACGCATTTTGAAAATATGTCTGCGGAAATGATGCGGGAAAAGCAGAATGCGAAATATAATATTAAGTGGTAGAGTCGATACGCCTATTCTTCTCGTTATTTTCACGGTGGGATGGTTGATTAGGAATAAAGACATAAGCCAAATGGCTAATTTTTTTTTTACTTTTCTTGGTGGTCGTTCCTTCAACGCGCACACACACACAGAGAAAAAAAAAAGTGCCCTTGCAATTTGACTTCGCAGTGCCTCAAAACTGTGTTTGGCGCATGACAGCCTTAGTTGCTTACGCGCCACTAAACCAACACAACAGTGGCTGAAAGCATTACTGCCGACAGGAATTCGTTTTTCGGCCCTGCCACACGCGCATGTGATATTCTACAGTACGAGCTATAAGTTCTGCATAGGGTAGATTAGCCGGTCGTTTCGTCTCGCCTACAACGCTTTAGCCATTGCGTCGCGCGCTCACTACAGACACCGTCCATGATATTGGACTGCCACACCATGTGCCTCGAAGAACGAGAGCGTAATTGCCGTATACCGGCAGTTCACCCAAAACCTGGCGCCGTCTTTTCCACGTGACTATGCATATGTTTACCCATTAGACAGTGCGCCAGGCGGTTGGGCAATATTCCCACGGCCACTTAGACATCAGCCGACGGTTTAGTTACGAGTTGTTATCGCAGGCGGGATAGCCTCGCAGTGTGACCGCTGGCAGCGATGTTTGTTTGGTCTGCTTGTTTTGGCAGTTGCCGTTTCTTGTCTTGTCTTGTCTTGTCTTGTATCCCAGACAGTGGCGCATACCCACTATGGGAGATTGGCCAAGGAGCAGGCGGCTTTCCATAGGCTTAGAAGTAAAGCGAAACTAGATTTATATAGTGGAGCGTGGGACTATAGAACTGTAATTTAGAAGTGTCATGAAAATATTGTTAAGAATTCTGATAAAGTACGTTAACGTAAAGAAATGAACGTCGGGCCTTCTTTTTTTTTCTCGGTTTCCGCTCTGTATTCTACGTGTTAATTGTGTTACTGTTTTTTTTTACCGCTCTAATTGTTTTGCATCTTCACTGTTGGTATTGTTCTCGTGTTAAGAACCGGCTTAACTTTGCTTGACGCCGCTTCTGGCGACTGAGCTGAATGCCCCGACCTTTTGTGCGTGCGGGCGTGCGTGCGAGCGCCGTGGGCCTTATATGCACTTGATATCCTTGGCCAAGGCAGTGACTCGGGACAGTTGGTCTCTCATACAGGCATCCTAAGTAGCTTTCAAAAGATCACGCGGCAACAGTGACAGCACACTAAGAAGGAACAAAGACAGGACTGGTTCTTTCTTAGTGTGCTGTCACGGTTGGCGCTTCATCTTTTGAAAGCTGTGAACCAACTAGCCCCACAACATGTTCTACTGCAATCCCTGCAATCCTAAGTAGCGCTGAGAAGACAAGAACATAAATAAGAACGACAACGCGCGACGCTAACTTTCAACTGCTTGTTTCGAGGGACGTACACGTATTTACATGGACCTCTTGCGTATGGTAATCGTGGAACGACTTGGCTGAACGCCAGATAGCAGCGAACACGTGAGTTAATCGGAGCAGCTATTGTCATGTACGGGTGCCATCTTTCACGTGATGTCATGCTCCAGTTGACACGCGCAAGAGAGGTCCATACATAAAAATGTGCACGCCTCTCGAAATAAACATTTGGTAGTTAGCGCCGTGTGTTGTCGTCTTATGTCTGTCCTTGTTGTTTTAGCGCTACAGGATCCTAGTACAATATATCTTTGGACTTGTCCCTTTTTTTTTTCTCATACGTACTCGAACTTCTTTTGTTGGCGCCTCGTAGACTTGAGTCCAGTCGGATAGACTCTAGGACGCGCCATTTTGTAGTTATAATTACGCTCACGTGGCACTTTGTAAAGCAACAACAGCACTTAGTGTGGGGGGGGGGGGGGGGGGGGAGGGAGGGGGCGTGCAAGGACATGCGCAGACGAAATCATAAGTTTTCCTGGCCACGGGATATGAGAAAACGTAGCATTGCCGAGTAGTTTGTGACTGTAGCCAGTAGAACCGCGCGACACTTATTGTGTTCGCATGCGCTGATGTACATGCTGGAACTACGAATATTAGGCTGCGCGCACGATGTCCGAAAATATTCAGTTTCTTTTTCTTTTTACAGACCTTGCGGTCCTTAATATTTTTCTCAATTCTGATGGTATGCTAGACTTTCAAAATTAAGCAGCAATAAGGCATCACATATTTATTATATGCTATCCAGGAGTATGTCCTAAGCGTACGCGATTTTACAGCTCACATGTCGTAATGCGGAAAATAAATAAATAAATAGAAAGAAAGAAAGAAAGAAAGAAAGAACAACCGAACAAGCTAGTTTTACGATGCGTAGGAGGCATACATATACATGGCGCGGCAGTGAAGGGGGACATGCGGGTCTCCACATACGTCAGCGACGCGACTGACGTGGGCGAATGGTACTGCATCCAGCACTTCACCGCAGTTTTGCGACGCGCTCGGAAATTTACGGGTCTGGGACGCCGTCTTGCTCTCAACCTCTTTCCTTTCACGACGGCGCGCCCCCTCCGCCTCCCGCAACCAGCGTTTCCGTCGCAGATGCGAATGCATACCCCACAAACAGGCCCCCTAATGTGCGCGGAGCAAGGCGACGGGCGTGTGTTTGTGCGTGGGTCAACATGTACGGGTCGTTTACCGTTTTGTCCATGTGGCGCCACATATACGTGCCCGCAGCGCACGTGCACACATTGCGGTGGGCCGTCGGCCGCCGCGCGTGCCGCGGTAATAAGAGTTTTAGGGGAAAGGCCACGCTACTGCACATGCGCAGACTTAGACGTAGGTGTCTGCGCATGCGCATTGGCGTCGCCCCTAGTTCTTGCGTGCGCAAGCCGCTTGCGTCCCCTAATATAAAACTCTATAATAGAGAGTTTTAGCTTAGGGTACGCAAGCGGCTTGCGTATACGCAAGAACTAGGGGCGACGCTACTGCGCATGCGCGGACCCGGACGTAGCGGTCTGCGCCTGCGCAGTACCGTGGCTCCTAGTCCTTGCGTACGCAAGCCGCTTGCGTACCCTAAGCTAAAACTCTATTATATGGTTTTATATTAGGGGACGCAAGCGGCTTGCGTACGCAAGAACTAGGGGGCCACGCCACTGCGCATGCGCAGACTCGTACATAGGGGTCTGCGCATGCGCACTTGGATGGTTCCTAGTTGTGTACGCAAGCCGCTTGTGCCCCCTATAATCTAAACATCCATAGTAAATAGAGGCGGGAAAGCATCACGGCGTTGGATCTTGCGCCTGTTTACCGGGTAGGAAGCGTGGGTCGCAAATCAAGGACAGCGTATAAAGCTGTCGTCGGCGAACTCGGGCCGACGCGAAGGCGTTGTATTCGGACAGGAGAACGATGAGCGCCGTCCTTATCGTAGACTATGTGGCTTATGAATCATGCACCCCACAGGCTTCGCGGACTGTTGCTACGCGAACGGCCTATGGAAAAAAAAAAAAAACCATCTGCGCGGTCTTCGGGTCTTAGAACCGAAGACCCGGACTCAATCGCTATTCCTGTGGGTTCCTATACTGCCGACTGGCATGTAACGAAGCAGAATTTTTTGCTTAGGCTTAAATAACCGATCCGTGCGCGCCATGAAAGTAACCGCGCTTCCTCGTGTTTACGGTGAGGAATCGCCGCACGAATGCGAAGAAAGAGACGGCACACGGGAAGAAGAAGAAAAAAATGGTGCGTTTTGGTTTTGGTGAAAATGGTGACGACCCAACGCTCTAGGTAAAAGAAGTACCAATTCCCTCGAAAGCTGATCGGCGAGAATATGATTAAGCTATACTTCCATACAGTTCTGCACGCATCCGACTTGATATCTGGAATTAAATATTTTACGTTGTCGCTCCCCAGCTAAATTTGAAAGGAGGCTGACGGCAACGTGCAATATAACTAATGTACTAGGGGCCTCACGAGGATATATGTATAGCGTGTAATATACGACCACTTCTCATCACCGACGCCGTGACACGACGGTTCGACGAGGCCCTCGTTCGAAGGGCGTCCGTCACTACATAGCGCGTCCACACGAAATGAGATATGACAAGAGAAGATTACCTTCGACGCATGCGAAGGGCGACCGCGCCCTCCACTAAAAAGGGGGCACTTCAAGGTTGATTGTTTCCTTTCTTATAAGTTGTCCCTTAATCGTGCTCGACAGCAGCTTTGTTTACGTGCCAGCCTATGCGCCGGAGAAAAGGACACCGTCGGGAGAAGGCAGAAATAAATGCTCTCACATACGTATACAGTCGATGCCCGGTACAACGAACATCTTTAATGCGCCAAATCTTTTCGCGATGTCATAAATTTCGTTATGATTGGACTTGCCTCAAAATTACCGCTACAGAACTCGACGAGGCTCCGAAGCGACGCTGTATTGTCAAGGATGACACGCACTGCATTTACTGTAAGATGATCACAACATGAGCTCCCTCTCTTTCCGTTACAATTTCAGCAAGCCCGACCACGCGCCAGGCTCCGGGGCTTCGATTTAACAGACGGTGTTGTTTTTGCTCGACCCTGGCAGACGGCCGTTGTGCCCCCACGCCAGTTACCTCCTTCTCCGAGAACAATGCGACCCAAACAATCCGCCAAACACACACACAGAAAGAACGAGGCACCCAGAGATAAATGAGAGAGAGAGAGAGAGACTGTTTACGGAAAAGAAAGGAATAGAGAGAAGGAAAGGGCTACTGGCTGCATCGTTAACTGTCGTAACCTTGAGGCTGAACAGCCGAGCGACGGCCAGCGGAGACACGAGAGATCGACGTAAGACGTAAGGAAGATATAAGGGGCAAATACGCAGAAAGGTGCACAATATAAACAAATACATCCCAAACTACACGACTAAAACGGTTTTTCCAATAGTTCGAGTTGTCCACCCGACAATGGAACGCACGTTCTCGAGGCTAAATAAACTTCGGGAGCCGACGCTTCACAACGATCTCCCATCTTGGCGGCACGTAGCTACTACATAGACACCGCCTTAGAACAAGCAAGCGTTCCGGTATTGTTCGTTCTTTCCTTATACTGTTCTCGTACTCCTTTTGTTTTTTTCCAGTACAGGGTAGCCAACAGAGGATATCCTCTGGTTAACCTCCCTCCTGTCTTTCGTTTGCTGTTATACGTATATGGCCTTGAATGCAAGCATAACACGCCCTTATAACAAATCGCGACCATTCTTTTCTGGCGCTTTGTGTGTCTCCTCGCCTCGCTATAGCGCGGGGTGTTGTGAGGGGGGGCACATATCGCACAGACGGAGGAAAGTTCCTCGTTCCACGACACGGGACGAACGCGATTGAGACAGAGCTCCCCTCCCCCCGACGCCAGGGCGCACCGCTGCATGGGACGTAACCGCGGCGGTACCGGAACCCCCCATCCCCTCCGCCATCCGTCGCCCCCCATCGGCGCGCATCGTCGTCGTCTTTCGTCGCGGTCTGGCGGCTGAGAGGCGAGCGGCCGATTACGTCCCGTCTCGACCCCCGTGCAGTCAGTCAGACGGGGCAAACACGCTGCCGACTGCGTCGGCACGGCTGCGGTTGATGCGGGGGGGGGGCTCTCGAGCAAGGGGTCCTCGAAAGGGCCCGCCCCCTCGCTCATCGTGGCCCGATGAGAGGACACTCGGCGCTTTGCCTGCTGCTGCTGCGCAGCCGGGAACGGAGGAGGGTGCATGTAGTGCGTGTGCGTGTATGTTCCCATACTCCTGCACCTCCCCCCCCCCCCCCCCTCGATCCACTATCCTCGCGAGAGCGCGGCGGGCGCTTTTACAGCAGCACGTGTTTACAGCTCGAGCCAAGGGCATTACACACGGGGGAGAAGAGATCTGTCCTCCCCGTTGCGTGTGTGTGTGTGTGTGTGTACATACGAGTTGCTGCGGAGCGCCTGGATAACGGGTACACGACGACGACCCCCACATTCTCCAGACAGGGCTCGCTCCCCTCGACGGCAATTCTTTTCTCTCAACGGAATATTAGGAGCACTTCCGGAGAAAAAAAAAAAAAAAGCAGATCAGCTCGTTGTTCCAGAGTAGCAGATAGGGTACCTCGCATTTCAATGGTCCAGATCGAGAGCGGATGTCGGTGCCCGCTTAGAAGGCTGCAGGGCGTTGTTCCTTCGGCGGCCGTTCACTGATATAGTCAGTGGTGAACGATACCAAGACAGAACGCGAATGACCCGTTGCTCTGCTAAAGTAACCGGATAATGATTGACGTCGCACTATTGTGAAAGCTCTTTTTTTTTTTCTTTTGGAGCGATAGCTCTTCTCCTCGAGGTACAACTCCCAAGGTCAATCTCGTCGCGCGTTTGACCTTCAGCCGCCGGCGCGCAAGCGAAGAAGTGACGTCACGTCACGTGATCCGCTGTGCAGAGGCGTCGCAGCCATTGTACAGCATCGACCACTGATCTCCACCGTAGTGGAGATCAATGGTCGCAGCTGCGCTCGCTCGAGCCTCGCCGCTGTGTACCACGTGACTAGGCGAGGGTTTAACAGCTGCTTCGTCGGCGCTTGGTCACTCTGTCTCGCCATGGACGAAGCATGCGCCGGTGCGAGCACGTCAACTCTTCGCCGCAGGCGACAGACTGAGTCTGAACAAAACGGTAATACAAGTTCTAACTGCAAGTAACTACTTTACAGGCCGTAAACAAGTTTTTACCTTAGTCAAGCCACAGCAAGACAGTGACGAAGCCTTTGATGCCCAATAAAACTTTCAAAGAAGCGAAACCGTGTCTAACCATGCTTAACAAAGCTTTCGCTCGTATAACTAGGTTCAAGCCACGTTGAACCCCAGCCACTTTTTATGTCTCTCATTTTCCTTCTTTAGAAAGTTGTGACCAGCAAAGCAGCCTCTGTGGTTCGAGTAGTAGGGAATCCGGGCTAGGACGACGGCAAAGGCCATAGCAAACGCAGGTTAATTTTGGCTATCCCTTTGGCGTTCTGGTCCGAGGATGGAACTTAGGGACAACACCATTTCCGGGCAGTCGTTGCGCCACCTCAGCTGCAATCGGAAAGCGAGGGTGTCTTTGTATAGCTTCGTTGATACTTTAGGGCAGGTGCCCTGTCAAAAGAAAAACGAAGTCACAAAACGCATTTGCAATAATAAGGAAAATAATATATAGAGAGAGGGAGACGTCGGACTATTCCAATAAGTGTCCGTTGCGCTTTGGTTCACACGATCTCGCCATGCACCGTCAGTGTCGCTAAGCCCACAACTCGCTCGCATAGGCCTCGTAGTATTCCGGCGTCGCCACCGAAGGACCAGTGGTGGATGGAAAAGCTACGCAAGCAAAAGCGGATGCGATACACACTAAGCCTTGACACGCGCGCTGGCGTATACGCAGCGTGTGGTACATACACCGAGAAAGCCTTCTCCGCGAGCGATATATATCAGCGACACGATCAAAAGCGATGCCACGTTCGCGTCGAACAACCGCGGAGCTGCGCGCGCGTGCTGCAGTGTAGACTTTACGCAAAACGGTGTCACACAGAGGCGAAAGCTGTTGCGCGCGTCCGCGGTCTCCGTCGCGACATCCAACGCCAACATGCGTGGGATGAAACTTATCGCACATTTGCTCCAATATTATGTTTCTATCGCGCAGGCGGTCGACAACTGAGAACGTGGAACCACTGTTAGAGAAATATTCGCACTTTCGAATAGCGAGCACTTCAATTCGAAGGCGGAAACGTCATTCGAAAGTTGTCGAACACTCGCATACCACGTCCCCGTCGAGATAGAGCGAAGGACACGCAAGCTGTGACCGCACCGCATAGGTTGCCTCCTTTGTCTCACGCATCGAATTTGGTCATGTACAGAGGAGGAAATTACGAGGGCCGCGGCGGGATCACACGTACACTGCATATTCCCGATCGCGCCCGTTGATACGGAAGAACGCACGTGCAGCAGCTGCATGCGGGTGGTGCGTGTACCGAACTCGATCACCCCGCTCAGAGACGCAAACAAGTGTCGCCGCTGCGCTCGACTTCGGGCCGCGTTGGCTGCTCCAAGGTGCCGCGAGCGTGCACGTGGTGCCTGTGACATATACGTGCGTCGACACGCTAAACGGTGTTGCGCGGCCAGCGACGAGTGTGACACCGGCTTCGCCCACGGGCGTCGTTTGGCGCTCCGCTCAAAGCGATCGCCAGCGCGGCTTTGGAGAACGGGAACGAGGTGCAAAAGCGCGAACAATATAATCTCTCCTTGTTGCACACGGCTGCAGGACCGCGACTGCCGGTGTGGTAATTGGGGCAGATCGCAAAAGGCGCGAAGTTAACAGCGCGTCGAGAAGTCGTAGCGTATGTTGTTAGATATGGCGCCGTTTCCTGCGCCTACTTCGAGTTCCCCCTAGACGACATCGAATCGCAGCACATTCCAGAGGAGCGCACGAGCCAACAAGTTTGTAAGCCGCGGTAGCTATTCTCTGCTTGACTCTTCCAGAAAGCGAGGGGATAGCACGGCATTGTTGGAAGTAAAGTGGGTGCCAAACCAAGACGGCGGTAATGCGCCGTGACAGCCAGACATGCCGGGAAGGCCCAAGCGTACCTCTTCATCGCCTTTGAAGAAGACAACTGCTACCGCTGAGGGGCCGTAGCACCGGGAGCAGGTGAGCCCTCGGACAATGGAGCATGAGCGCCCCTCCTCCTCCTTGGAAGAAGCGCATTGCCAGTCTGCGAGGCAAGATCGCAGGGGGATCAAGTGATCAAGAGAGGAGGACCAAGCGCCGACTCTCTTCGCCGGGTATGACACCATCGCACGGGCGCCTACCATTGGCTGAAAATGGCGTCATCTGAGCGGACTCTCCCATTGGCCAAACATGACGCGACTTCCAGTCCTCGAAGGGTTTAAAAGAAGGATTCCAGAGAGACCAGAGCATTCCCTGATTCACCTCTCTCGAACTTCTTGCCGCGGGCCGCAGCGTCCGAGTTGCTGCCGGTCCGTAATGACTGTACGAATGTTACTTGACTCTCACCTCCTTGTAAATAATGTAAAATAAATACTCCCAAGTTCTGGTTTTCATCCCGGAGTCCGTCCTCCAACCCCTACAATGTGTAACGCGCATGCATGGAAACTGAACCGATCTTGAGAAAGCATACAGGACGCCAGGTGTCCGGTTGGACTGCTCTCACGGTGACTGCAGCTCCACTTATTGTAAGGAGAGGCGGATTTGGGCTGTTCGTTCTCGCCGAGTCGCTCGTGAGATTCCTCAGCCGCATGTCATTCGTTTTGGGTGATCCTCTGCGTTCGAGCTATTCTGTTCCAGAAGGCGGTATAATTTGGCAATCGAGGCCAAGTTTCCGCGCGGTTCCCGACTGGGTAACTCATATGGATACGTAACTGTCGTCGGAAATCGACAACTCCAACCCAAAGTGTCATAATCACAAAATTGGTTAGCGAGAGGTAACATGTTGTAATCTTTGGTGACCCACTGGTGTTAGACCGTTTTCAGTCAATGTATTAATATATTTCAGCCATCTTCCTTCAAGAGAGAGAGAAAACGATGCATAGCAAGGTAGGGAGGTTAACCAGAGGTAGTTCCGGTTGGCTACCCTGCACCGGGGAAGGAGTAGGGGGATGAAAAGAGAACGACAGATCTTCCCCCAGAGTGTGTAAATAATCTAGGTAGTGCAATAATGGTTGTTGAAACTAGACAATATGTTCAATACATATCCTGGACAAAAACGTTTTCGCTTGATTCGGGGTATTTTCGAACAAGGCTGTGCCGTTTATAGACGGCTATCGACTTCTTCTTCTTCTACTTCTTCAGCATCATCATCATCACCATAATCATCATCATCATTTTTATGTCCACTGCAGGACGAAGGCCTCTCTTTGCGAACTCCAATTACCCCTCTCTTGCGCCTGCGAATTTCCTAACTGCATCACCACACCTAACCTTCTGCCGTCCCCGACTGCGCTTGCTTTCTCTTAGTACCCATCCTCTAACTATAATGGTCTACCGATTATCCATCCTACGCATTACATGGCCTGCCCATTCCATTTTCTTTTTTCTTAATGTCAATTGTAATATCGGCTATATATCCCCGTTTGCTCTCTGATCCACACCGCTATCTTCCTGTCTCTTAACTTTACGCCTGAGATTCTTCATTCCATCGCTCTTTCCACGGCCTTTAACTTGTTTACAAGCTTCACTGTTAGCCTCCAAGTTTCTCCCCCTTATGTTAATACCGGTTGAATGCACTGATTGTACACTTTTCTTTTCAACAACAGCGGCAAGCTTCCAGTTACGATTTGGCAATGCCTGCCGTATGCACTCCGACCTATATTTATTCTTCTCTAAATATCCTTCTCATGGTCAGAATCCTCTGTGAGTAATTCACCTAGATAAACATACTCCTGCCCTGAGTCTAGGGACTGACTGGCGATGCTGAACTATTGTTCCCTTGCCAGGCTATTAAACATTATCTTTGTCTTCAGCATATTAATCTTCAACCCTACTGTCACGTACACTCTCTCTGTTAAAGTCCTCAATCATTTGGTGTAGTTCGTCCCCGGTGTTGCTGAACAGAAAAAACAATATCATCTGCAAACCGAAGGTTGCTGAGATATTCGCCGTTGATTCTCACTCCTAAGCTTTCCAGTTTACTAGCTTGGATACTTCTTCCAAGACTTCTTCACCCGAAATTATCCGCTCACACCGATCTCTATGCACTGCACTCTGAATATAGCGAAAAAAATTTACAGCCACTTTAGCATACGCTAAAGAGGATGAAAGCGATAAACTGCGCGCTCCCACCACAGGTCGCAAGTTCGAGCGCCTTAATTATTTCTTAATTAACTGTGCCTTCATTAAGTTAGCCGTAAGTAACACCAGAAGTCATGGGTTCGATCGCCTCATTAACTACATTCATTAGCTGCGACTTATCTAACTTATATCTTATCCAACCCGCCATATTGCTGCACTGAATTTGGTGCCATAACGCCGGACGGTCAATTTTTCGACCCATGAGCCATCCAAGACTGTCCCCTTAATAAATACTTGTGGTAGAAATAACCCATCTCACAACGATTGCCGGCGATAATGCGTTAGCATTGAACGAATATAGCGACACAACGTATTATCATCACCACAGAAGCTAAGAACAAGCAGTCGGAACTATCCAGCACCACAGCTGCGAAGCCTGCGCGTGGTCTTTCCGAAATGCGTGGCGCGCCCCAGTTCATTCGAACGACGAGAAACGCGTCATGCGGCAACCAGGCTCCTCTCTCGAGCTTCTTTCTGGACACGCTGCGCCATCTAGGGACGCTGCCGAGAAGTCCGCGCGTCGCCTGCGAAACGAGAAGCGTGGCACGCCGGTGCCTGCGAACGTTGAAAACTGTTCCCTCGCTTGCCGCAAGCTCAGTGGCATATTCTCCCTGACCCAAGTTCGCGAGAGGTTCATTGAAGAGCGGAACATACCCAGTGCATGGCACAGCTCGCTGTTGCGTTGGCGTGAAAGGCGTTCGCTGAAAAGCGGCACATACCAAGCCAATCTGCGGTGCAGCCAGATGATGCGTCGGGTTGCTGCCCTAGCGGAACCTTTTCGCGATGTGGGCTCGATTCCGCTCAGAACTGAAGAATTTAAGGGATCTTTGTCGTCATGGTATAGCGGCACATCCCTAGTCCCACATACCTATAGTTACCCAAGTTGTCCTCAAAGACATTCATTGAAGAGCGGCACGTGAGTACTGGCACACCTAGCGACCCAAGTCGGCATCACATAGGTTCATTTGAGACCAGCGTATAGAAACGAGTGGCACATACCCGGTACTCCAAGTCGGCGCTAGAGAGCTTCTTCGAACAGCGGTACGCACCCAGTCCCGCATCTACAAGCGATCCATGTCGGCGTGATCGAGGTTCGTTGAAGAGCGGCACGCATGTACACACTGCCACGTACTCTGTGATCCAAGTTGGCCCGATAGTTGGTTTCGAACTCTGCTACCTGAGCACAGCAGCCCGATGCACTAACCTTTCGACCACAGACTACCCAGCAGTCTTCAATATGTCGTTAATTTCACGGAGAGAGGGGAATAAGGCTGAGTTGCACAGATATAGAGGGGGGAGGGAGAGAAGAGAGATGACCAAAGCCCAACTCTGATTTTAAGCGCAAAGGTGTACAAAAAACTGAAATTGTGTCATGGGCAACAACCACCCACGTCGTGGCTACGACTGCCACTAACGCACGCTTATTTTGACCGCTTAACACCAACCAAGGCTCAAAGTGTAGCACTGCCCCCGCAAGTATAGGAGCGGTGTTACTCATATGGGAAGTAAGGATGCAAAGAGCGCGAGTACAACAAAAGGAACATGTAGTACGATGGCGCGCGCATGTAGTAGGCCACACACGCGGCTCTCGAATTAAAGAAAAAGGTTAGCGATGGGCCAGTCACGAAGACAGACTCCATCCCAGCTGAAAACGTAAGGTCAGAATGATTACGCGACACGGGCAAAAAAAAAAAACAAGGGTAGGGTCTGAAGAATTCGCCCTTTTTGTTGCGCACGCCGCTCGCTTTTCGAAAACATCCACTGCGCGGTGACGTCAGAAACGGCGAACGATGCGCGTAACCTACAGCGCAAAACGCAGTAAGAAAAAAAGAATTTGACCTAATAGTTCTGCGGAAACCCGCAAGGTGGAGAGAAGTAATAAATAAAGGGAAAATGAGACATCCACCCAATCGTAGATTTGCTACAATTGGGTGGAAGTTTTGGGTGGATAACTCGTTTTCCCTTCATTAAGAAAGGAAGGAGAGATAGGACAGAGCGCATGGCTACCAAATTTTACTGCCCGAAACTTCAGGGAGTCAATGTAATGCATGACTATCATAGGTGCCACCAATAGGCGCGAACAAAAAAGAATAGAATAAAAAGAAACAGGTGATCATTCAGCCACCAATGTAAAGAAGTGCACACACCCTTGAATATGCGATAAACAAATAACGCAATGTAGGTACCGCAGGTATTGCATTTTGCCTAGTACGTTGCAATTCTTTTTTTTTTCCTAAATGAACCAAGTGGTTCGCAACAAACCGAGCAGTGAGTAAGAAATAAGTGGCCCCTGTCAGCCACGTGAACATAATCAACAGGATAAGATGTATGCAGTTAAAGGTTGTGAAATATGGATAATAATAAAGGTTTGCAAACTACGCTCCTGAAACGCCGACATAAACCGCTCCTTCTCCGTACATTGACTTGGCAAGAAAGTGTAGGACAAGCACACAAAATGCGGGTGGCGAGACCAACATGAAGTTCACGCACTATAAATGCAAACCCGTCACGTCACACATTTCGACATCGCCTACTGCGGAGCAGATGTTTATTGGTAAACACCAAATGTTGGTATTGTTGGTAAACACCAAATTGGTATTGGTTTATTGGTATTGGTGATCCCTTCGCATTCTGCAGGAACCAACGATTGAAGAGAGCGAGCTTCGCGAACTTTCTTTCAGCACAAAGGCGTACGAAAGGCGAGCAAACGACGTCCGTGACGTCACACTGTCATACTGGCGATGCGGTTCGGGCGCGACGTTCGAAAATAATAGACTTAGGATATAGCCTTCTGTAGTAGCCGAAGTCATAGCAGACGGCGTCATTCCGTTAAATAAGTGAGAAATAGAGTCCCCAAAGAACGCTTGCCTATCGTATAGTCTATATATATATATATATATATATATATATATATATATATATATATATTTGCACACGTATACCACGTTTATTTTTTTAACGTTTCTGGCCTTAGAACATCCCTCGCGTTATATTCGGGTTCAGTTGTCACGAACATGCCGCGTTTTTCGCTTCTCTATTTTTTCTGGCGCTCCAAACTGCAGCATACTACTTAACCAACTATAGTCGGATACAACTTTAGAAAAAAGGGGGCGTTTACTCCTCCGAGGCAGATGCACACGAGCATCCACCAATGGGCGCGCACTCTGGACCGACGTCATGCGCCGGACGGCCAGTGACTTCGCCGCTTCGGTCATCTGGGCGGGGCCTCCCCTTTTTTCTAAAGTTGTATCCGACTATAGACACCACCGCGTTTGCTACTGCGTAAACACGGAGCCCTTGTTCGAACACTGCAGAGCCGTGTTCAACTGTGCCGCGGGCACTGCTGAAATGCTGCCTGTCCGATGAACTTGGTGGCATGGAGATGGCATGGAGGACGACACCGTTCTCGCCGAGTAAAATGTTCGTGCACCTGACTTTTCACTGCATATTGCAACGCTGGAGGGTGGAGTTAACAGTAACGAGGATAAAGCGCCCTGCGGAAATCTGCATATAAAGAGAATACACATCTTGCTGACCATTGCAGTAGCTGCCCCACTTGTGAACCACGTTTCCGTAGCGTGAAAATCCTAGGCAAGAGTAAGCAAAAAACCGTTCGTGAGACGTTAGAGGCATTTTTTTTTTAAATCAGAAAAGCAGGTCAGCATTGTGTAAGCGGAACATCGATTGCACCGTGCAATGCAGAAACGCAATTCTTGTCGCGCCTGGTTTAATCACTTCCTGTTTCACGAATCCCATTTTTCCTTGTAACGGTGCCTACGCGCAGTTTGTGGATATGTGTAACTGGGGGTCTGGCTTCAATAAAATCAGTTGTTAGCTTGCGCCTGTGTTCGTCTTCGTCTCTGCTGGGCCGTCCCGTCGCGCTGTATTTCAATGTGGTTTTCATGTCAAAATACCAAGTAGCCCAGCATTGAGCTCTCTTAAACTACGATATCAGAACGCGCATTACCACTGAAACAATGCGCGTGCACATAAGACGCTTCTCCCTTCTTTGTATAATCCTTCTCCCTTCCACCAGCCTAGCCGGTAGACAACCAGACTCTTGAATGGTTAACACATCTGCCTTCCTTTTAATTCTCTGTCTCGCAATTAGGTTTACATTGTCTTGCTAGGTGCCCTTGTGTTACCAGATGGAATGCGATGGGCCTCAGATGCCTGCCGCATTTGACGAGCGGTTCTCGGGCGCAGCAACTAGCTGCCTGCAGTTCTCGGTAGGCTATAAGTCTACCCGCACAAAATAGCGAGACTCGTTGCTATCTCCCTTCTTTTGCCATAACAGAAAGCTTTAATTACGTGCACGTGGAAAATGGGAATATTGTAAGAAGAAATACGAGTTTTGAAAATGAGCACGAAGAGGACTAAGAGCAACCGAGGTCTCAACGCATAGTCTCAGAGATGGACGACCACGCAAATACAAAAGTGCAGCATCATCCTTCTTGTTACGATTAAATGCTCGCTGCGACAGTCCTTGAGCGACAGCAGAAGCCGGACATTTTTTTTCTCCTGGTCGGAGGTGTGCACTTAACAAACTAACACGCTCAGATCTCGTTGTTGTGTCCACCCCGTCGCATGCAAAGTGTTCGGCAATTCGTATATGTCTACGTCAGTGCACGCTATATGCGACGGAAGCAATCCCCACCGCGATCGTTTGCGGCTAGAGCACTTAACTGCATAGTATGATGCCCGCGAGGTCATTCCTTATTCTAAAGGTAGCACGGTGAAGGGGGGAGCCTTGGCCCAGAGCGAAGGCGGAACACGCTCCCCAAGTAACTATTAGGAAGAGAGAGTAAAGACTATTAAAGAGAGTTAAAGAGTTAAAGAGATATTAAAGAGTAAAGACTAAGTAAAGAGAGTAAAGAGAGTAAAGAGTAACTATGCTGGCCTCGCGGATCGCACTTGACGGGATCAAAGCGTCCGCTGTCCAGCTAGATAACGGGTCGCTGCGCAGTTGAACATTTAAAACAAACTTTAATTACACTGAGAAGGTCAAAAAAGCAAGTTAAAAATACACAAAACGTTCAGTTTTAGCCCCGTAAAAAAGTGGTCCGGTCTCTAGGGCTGGTGGGACGAGTCTGCCCGTCCCGCGCTTTTCCAACTGCGGTTTCCATCCCCGTCGCCGCCCCCAGGCACGGGAAACAACAGCCGACACCCCGAAGCGTCGTCACTGGGTCACTTTCAGGAACCGAACGGAGGGAGCGGGGTCCTTTCTCTCGCGCACAGCTTGGAGTCCGCGGGGGGCCAGTGAAAGAGAAAGCCATAAAAGTAAGGAAGGCTCGCTTCCCTCTTGAAGGAAAAGTCTGGCCGTGCATTCGCGACGCGCACAGAACACTCCCCGTCTGGTGTCTTTCGTTGTTAAGACGCCACCACTATATCACGGTCACAGCAAACGCACAACTTCTGTTGTTGGTCGGAAGAATGTTTTCACAACCCCGTCTTTGGCTGTTTTCAGCTCGACCTTGCGCACCCTTCCATCTGCGCTGGGCAGGCTTCGTGTAATCACTCCGACGGGCCAGTCGTTGCGGGTTGCTTCTTTATCCCTGAGTAGAACGACGTCGCCTTCTTTGAGGTCGGGTTTTGCTGCTTGCCATTTTCGGCGTTGTTGCAAAGTAGTGACATACGTTGTGCGCCAGCGCTTCCAGAACTCGTCAGCCAGGTTTTGCACGAGACGCCAATGCCGTTTGTAGAGGTTGCTTGTATCTAACTACCCAGTTGTTACAGATGCGCTTCCGTGTTTTTGGGTTAAGAGTGTCGCCGGAGTTAGGATTGTGGGATCTTCGGGGTCAGACGAAGTAGGAGTTATGGGCCTGGCATTAATGATGGCCGCAACTTCTGCCAAAAAGGTTGCAAGAATGTCATGCGTGAGTCGTTGATGACGTGACTGCATGAGCATTGAGTCAAGAATGCGACGTGCAATGCGTATCATCCGCTCCCACGCACCGCCCATATGGGACGCGTGCGGTGGATTGAATATCCATTTGCAGCCGTTTCCGCTGAGGAACTTGCCGATTTGTGAGCGATGAATGCCCTCTGCGCTGATTCCAAGTTCTCTGCAGGCTCCGATAAAATTGGTCCCGCAGTCAGAGCGTATTAGCTTGACGGGCCCTCGCACTGCTAGGAACCTTCGGAAGGCATTAATGAAACTCGACGTATCCATTGATTCGATCAGCTCAATGTGCACTGCGCGAATGCTTAAGCAAGTGAACATGACTGCCCAGCGCTTGCTGTTTGCAACACCACCTCTCGTTCGGCGAGAGACAATCATCCAGGGACCGAAAACATCGATTCCAACATTCGTGAAAGGAGGATCTGTGCTGATTCGGTCTGCCGGAAGGTCAGCCATCTTCTGGTCGTGAAAGCGCCCTCGCAGCTTCTTGCATGAAATGCATGCTTGCAGCACGGATGAGATGCACCTTTTACCTCCGACGATCCAATACCCAGCAGCTCGTACGGCTCCTTCTGTGAAGTGTCGGCCCTGGTGTTGCACGCATTCATGGTGGTGGCGCACGAGAAGCTTCGCCACATGGTGCCGACCCGGCAATAAGAGAGGGTGTTTCTCATCGTCTGGAAGGTCGCTTCTGTTCAAGCGGCCGCCGACGCGGATCAAGCCGTTGGCGTCTAAGAATGGGTCAAGCCTTCGAAGCGAGCTTGTCTTGTGAACCTGCTCTCCTCTCTGGATACAGCATATCTCTTCATAAAATGCGTCCTGCTGTACTGCGCGAATGATGACGAGCCTGGCTTTGGAGAGCGCCTCAACGGGAGCTACCTCTCCTTGTGATGCGTTCTTTGCGCGATGGGCAACCTGGATCAGACTTGCTACAGCACGAGTGAGAGATTTCCAGTTCGAGAGTCTATGAAAGCGTTCAGCTCCGAGTCGCTGTCGTCTGTTCACCTCCGTCGCCAGAGTGCAGACTTCAGGGCGTATTTCTTTGTCTTCATCAGGATTTAAGAGGATGAAGCTCGACGACCGTGCTTCCTTTTCTCGTCGTGAGAGAAAATCAGGTCCGGACAACCAGTTCGTGCTTTTAAGCTGTGCTGCTGGAATCGCTCTAGTGGCGTGGTCTGCTGGATTTTCGTCTGTGTGAACATATTTCCATTGTTCAGGTTGCGTGCTGCTACGTATCCGCTGCACCCTGTTGGCCACATACACGTAGAACCTTCTTGTTTCGTTGTATATGTAACCCAAGATCACTTTGCTATCCGTGTAGAACGTGACCGAGTTCGGCTGGAAGTCCAATTCTCGTAGTATAGAATCGGTCATCTCTACAGCAAGCACTGCTGCACACAACTCAAGCCTTGGGATGGTGTGTTCTGGTTGTGGAGCAAGCTTGGCCTTTCCCATCACAAATCCGACGTGTCTGTTTCCTTGCTTGTCAGTCACGCGTAGGTATGCCACAGCTGCGACGGCCCTTGTGGACGCGTCTGAAAATACATGAATGTCCCTGCTTTCGGCTTCAAGCGTCGAGACTGGCGCATACGTTCTTCGCACGTGAAGGTGCTGTAGTGTCTGGAGAGAGTTCTTCCACTCGTCCCATCTCTGCTTTTTCTCGTCCGAAAGCGGTGTGTCCCAGTCATAACCCTTCGTCACGAGGTCACGGAGAAGGTACTTGCCTTGAACCGTTATTGGAGCCACAAACCCTAGTGGATCGTAAAGGCTGTTGACGGTCGACAGCACTCCTCGCCGCGTATATGGCCTGTCCTGACGAGGAGCCCTGAAGACGAAGCTGTCGTCGCCTATGTCCCACAGCAGACCGAGACTTCTCTGCGTAAGCGACGCGTCTGTGCCGAAGTCGAGGTTCTTCAGTCCCTGGGCGTGGTCCTCTCGAGGAAATGCATTCAGCACATTCTGCCTATTCGAAGCTATCTTGTGCAGCCTTATATTAGCCGTTGCAAGCATTTTCTGTGTTCTTTGCAGCAGACTAACGGCATCTTCTTCGCTCGGAAGAGACTTAAGTGCATCATCGACGTAGAAATCTCTTTCAACGAACTTCCTGGCGTCTTCGCCAAATCGGGGGGCAGCTTGTTGGGCAGTCCGTCGAAGGCCATACGTTGAAATAGCTGGCGATGGGCTGTTGCCGAAAACGTGAACCTTCATTCGGCACTCTATGATTTCTCTGGAGATATCGTTGCCCTTAAACCAGAGGAACCTCAGGTAGTTCTGATGGTCCTCGCGAACCATGAAACTGTAGAACATTTGCTGGACATCCGCTGTAACCGCAACTGGTTCTTGCCGGAAGCGTATCAAAATCCCCACGAGGTTATTCGTCAGGTCAGGGCCGGTCAGGAGGACGTTGTTCAGAGATACCCCTTCATACTGAGCGCTGGAGTCAAATACGACTCGGATTTGATCAGGCTTCTGGGGGTGGTGAACGCCGAATATGGGCAGATACCAACATTCTTCGTCCACGTGAAGTGGTGGAGCTTCCTCCGCATGACCCTTGATGAAGAGCTCGTTCATGAAGTTCACGAAACGTTCCCTTGTTTCAGGATTTTTTCGCAGGGTACGCCGTAGCGAGAGCAGACGAGACAGAGCTTGTTCTCTGTTGTTCGGAAGCCGACTTCTCGGTGTGCGAAAGGGGAGAGGGGCGACCCAATTGTTTAATTTGTCTTGGGTGAATTCACTGTTCATTATCTTGAGGAATGTCTTGTCTTCCATGGAGAGAGCACGCTGGTTGTCAAATTCTGTTGTCTCGAAAAGATTCGGGGCCAGGTTGTCATCCAATGTTGCTGCCAATCGTAAATCTTTTGAGGCCTTATCCGCAGAGTAGAGAATCGGCGCCTCCCTAACAAAGAAATGTCTTGGGCATGGCTCAAAAAGAGATGGTCGCCCACTGTCCAGCACATGGGTCTTGAACACGTTGACGCTGCCCGTTTTCCGCGTTCGACCAACGCAAACGTCACCGACAATGACCCATCCGAGGTCGAGCTTCTGAGCATACGGCGCGTCGTGAGGTCCGTTGATTGTCTGACGAACCTTGTGAGCTCTTAGGATGTCCCGGCCAAGAAGGAGCAGTATTCCAGCCTCCTCAAGAGGCGGAATGTGATTTGCTACTGACTTCAAGTGCGGGTAGTGCCTTGCAGCGTCAGGTGTCGGAATTTCCTCTCTGTTTTCTGGAATTGCCTTGCACTCGAGGAGAGGTGGAAGAGGAAACTTGACTTCGCCTGACATGCTCTGCACGAAATAACCATGAGCGACTCTTCCAACCACTTCAGTACTGCCGGAGCAAGTGCGGAGCGTGTATTGCGTAGGCGTCCCCTTCACTCCGAACTCGTTGAGGAGTTCTGGCCTAACCAACGAGCGATTACTCTGGTCGTCAAGAATCGCGTACGCTCTAACTGTCTTCTCAGGCTGAGTCTCATGGGTGACCTCTACGAGGCAGATTTTGGCACACGACCTTGTGCTGTTGTCAGCGTTTGCCACTTCAGTACGCCTAGATGTGACTCTTCTTTCTGAGTCATCTGTGGTACTGTCATCAGACCCACTAGCCCTTGACGGCTCTGAGGTTGGCGGTGCTGGGTGAAGCGCTGTGGCGTGGTCGGTGCTGTCGCATATGAGGCATCTCACAACTGCCTGACATTGCCACTGCATGTGGTTCTTGGATGAGCAGCATCGTAGGCAGATCCCTTGCTTCTTTATGAAAGATTGCCGCTCTTCCAAGGTTTTCTCACGGAAGACGCGACACCTTTCCAAAGGGTGAGGTTTCTTGTGATATGGACACCACCTTTTAAAGTCCCTCGATTCCGGTTGCTGTTCGTTAGCAGTGGCATCTTGATTAATTTTGGCAGAAGCAGGATCCACTTCTGTTTTTCTCGCTGACACAGACGATCTTTGCCGCGTGGTCTTGGTAGCATTGTCTTGCTTCCTCTGATTGAATTCAGATGGCGCATTTTGTGCATGCAAGATGAAACTCGGGTCGTTCCTCATGCTGGCCTGATCTCTAACAAATTTGCAAAAGAAAGAAAAGGGTGGAAATGCAGTGTCATGATCTTTTTTGTATTTCGACCCCGCCGACATCCAATTTTCTTGAAGTCCAGATGGCAACTTCGAGACAATTTTGTTGACCCCTCTTGCGGTATCCAAATAGCCAAGACCGGCAAGATACGGGTCAGTTTTCGCAGCCTCGAGTTCTAGCAGGAGGTCGCCAAGTTCCTGGAGTCTGGTATTTTCCCGGTAAGCTATCTTCGGGAAGTCTTCCAGCCGCTTCAGTAGTGCATCCTCAATTGCCTCAGGGCGCCCGAAGATGTCGTCGAGCCGTTTCCACACAACGTTCAAGCCCGTTGAAAAGTCATCCACGTGCACCGATTTCAACCTCCGAGCCTGATTTGATGATTCAGGGCAGAGCCATTTGATGAGAAGGTCCAGCTCTTCCTGGGCCGAAAGACCTAGATCTTTGACGACACCTTTGAACGATGATTTCCAAGCGCGAAAGTTCTAAGGTCGATCATCAAACTTGATAAGACCGCTTGAAACAAGGTCCTTGCGGCACAGGAATTTGAGGACATCGGCTAGCTCTGAGCTTGAACTGTTGTGTGTCGGGGCGTGCACAAGCGGCTGCGGACCAACTCGTAAGTTCATAGGACGACTCGTAGCTCCAGCATGCTTACAACTTGGGTTGTTAGGGGCAGCATCGTAGTCAGGTAGACGTTCATCAGCTCGCAGACACATCGAATTATTCGCAGCTGTGTTGGCCCTCGGCGACGAGCGAGCACGGTTTACGTCGTCGCTTGAGTTGGTAACGGCCTCCTCAGTAAACACGAGCGCAGAGTTGCGTAGGGCTTGCTGCTCATCGATATAACTCCTAGTCTGCAGCGTTCGGTCCACAGGAGGGAGCGTGCGCATGCGCTCCCCGCCATTCTGCTCCACGGCTGCCTCGAGCGCATTCGCCTGTGCGTTTGCAGCTGCCGCTTCTTTTTCATGCTGCAAAATATCCAATTCAGCCTCAATTCTTGCCTTCTCAATACGCATCGCGGCCTCTCTGCGACCAAACTCTGCTCTGGCCCGGACGGCTTCAGCTTGTGCGCGTGCTTGTACGGCGGCTAGGCTGATTGTTGACGAGCCCGATCGTCGTGACCTTGAAGAAACGCTTGAGTGGGCCGATAGAGAGTGCTGCGACGTTACCTCTTGTAAGCGGTCGCATTCTCGTTCTGTAGCCTCACGTAATTTGTCGCTTACAGTCACATAACGATCTGCATCGATTGCCTTCTGAAGTTCTAATTCCTGCTAGGTCTGCTCGTTTTGGCGAGGAAGGTAGCATATCTGGCGGCGACATGCTCGTAGCGCTCATAGCTTGCGCGAAGCTGCGTTGCGGCGCTGTTAACGTCTTCCTCTTTCGCACATGACACTTTGAAAATAGCTGTCTCCACGTTCTTCCAGGCAGCGTCTATTCTCCGGCAGTGCTCTTCGCGGCTTGTTTCATATATTTCTTTAGCTTTCATGGAAAACGTAGTTGCTCTTTGGGATCGAATGTTTGCCGTAGAAGCTTCATGCTCTCCTGTCATAACTTGAGTCGTTTCAGGCGTCAGCTTGTCCTGATCCATTTTGGCGTGCGTGCTTCACGACGTATCTCACTCAAAGCGGACGTATGTGGTGAAGCCTGCTAAGCTGCGCGATGAAATTTGAAACGAGCCCACCTTGTCGATGCCCTGTGTGCCGTCAGCTGCTCAACTTGTAGGCGATGCCGTGTCCTTGCAGTAGGCGGATGTCATGGTCAAACCGGAGGTCTTGCCGTGCGACGTATTCCACTGCAGCGGATGTTGAGTTGGCGGCCGATGGCAGTCGACTTCACTTTTTTACTATGCTGGCCTCGCGGATCGCACTTGACGGGATCAAAGCGTCCGCTGTCCAGCTAGATAACGGGTCGAACGCAGTTGAACATTTAAAACAAACTTTAATTACACTGAGAAGGTCAAAAAAGCAAGTTAAAAATACACAAAACGTTCAGTTTTAGCCCCGTAAAAAAGTGGTCCGGTCTCTAGGGCTGGTGGGACGAGTCTGCCCGTCCCGCGCTTTTCCAACTGCGGTTTCCATCCCCGTCGCCGCCCCCAGGCACGGGAAACAACAGCCGACACCCCGAAGCGTCGTCACTGGGTCACTTTCAGGAACCGAACGGAGGGAGCGGAGTCCTTTCTCTCGCGCACAGCTTGGAGTCCGCGGGGGGCCAGTGAAAGAGAAAGCCATAAAAGTAAGGAAGGCTCGCTTCCCTCTTGAAGGAAAAGTCTGGCCGTGCATTCGCGACGCGCACAGAACAGTAACTATTAGGAGAGAGAGAGTAAAGAATACGTGCGCGCGAACCGCACGCCTAAAGACACTCTGGAGAGGTGCCAGCGCGAGCTCGTGATCACGCGGTGACGACAATCAAGGAAAGTCGACGGCCGCCCAGCGAGGCGGCGCGTGTCTGCACGGGGACGCGCGACCTTGGGCGAAGCCGCGGTTCCGGCCGGCCACAACGAACCGGGAAACTGGAGACACCGCGTTGCGCAAGCAAAACAAAGGATAAGAGCGAGCGCCATCACAAAGGCCTCGCGGCTGAGCGTCCCGCACACATGGTCGCGGGGGCACATCCGGTCATATAAGCCCGGTGAATGAGTAAAGCATTTTATCCGCAAACGGAAGACCATAGGTCACTGAACGGGGAAGGGCGCGCAGTGCACGGTAAGTATAGGCACTCCCTAGAGATGGCGCCCGCCAGGCCACTCCAGCTCTGAGTCACTGGGCACTGGCTAGACCGCGAAGCGGGCTAAACAAGGTGCTCTGGGTCAGCCAGAATGTACTCCTGTAATGCTTCGATATCCGCGTGTCTGAAGATGTCGTCGTTGCTTTGTTCGTTTTTGAAATGGTGAGCTCTGCAATATCAGACGCAGCACATGCGGCGACACATAAAAGATTTACAAAAATGAGCATCGACGCGGGCCAGTATTATTTCTGCCCCTTGGTCATGCAAGGGTCTGCCACGCATGTACCACGTCTGGACATACTACTCCTGTACCTCGTGAAATGGAATGTGTACCGGGCTCTGTGCAGAGGCAAGCGGTATGACTAACAATACGGTGGCTCGGTTGTGTGTGCGTGCGTGCGTGCAGAGAGAGAGAGAGAGAGAGAGCTCGTGTATAAACACCCGTCTACAAGACGGCTGATTATCACCGAGGTCTACAGGGTGGCTAATGCCACTGGTGGCGAGGTTCTAACCGAATGACTGAACTACCGCTTTCTTTCGACACTGTTTCCCTTCCTCTCTCATTTTATCAAATACAAGTTAACATTGGCACCAACAGCAAATGGAAAAGAACTCGGTCTGCGTCAAGCACAAGCAGCTCCGGTTCAGTTCACCTTCGACGTGACCCAACTGAGTGCGTCTGGCTAAGCGACCGAGAAATTTGTATACGCCTGTGCACGTCCATGCAGGCACTGGATCGTCCGTACTTAAGGAAAACACCTCATTGATATTCCATCAGATATAGCTTTACATATCCATTCTATATACTTTAAAGGAAAAAGAAGAAAGTAGTGGATGATACGATGACTATCACATTTCCATTCATTAACGGTTAATCTGCCGGTGCTTCAGTAATTAATAACGACGTGTTTCCTCAGCGGGTGGATGACCTTGCACATAGGCGCGTATGCCGAAGTGAAACCGGTTAAAAGTAAAGACGTTGTCGATGCTCGTCCGGTCAGGCGACGCGTTTAGTATTCATCGTCGTTTTGAAGGTACGTGACAATTTTTAATTTTCTCCGCGCTTTCAGCCGACCCCACGGTATACTTCGTCGATCCCTGCATGGACTACAAAATTGAAACTTCAGATCACGTATATATACCGTCAGTGCAAGGGCAAGCGGGGTGCGCTGCGTTCACAAGTTGTCGCGCTTTTTATTTGCGTTCCACATTAACTGGCAGCGTGCGTTCGATGACGCAAGGATCCTCGCTTCGCGTGCTGCTTGGATTCGTAATAGGGCATAGCTAGCGCTTTAGAAATTGCTTAACCAGGCGTTCCGCAGGCACATCACCTGCCCTATAACCACGGGGGCAAAGCTCCCGCTAGCACGCGCACTTAAACATTGGTTTCCATGGGTGCGTATTTGTGGAACACTGTTCCAATATGGCAGTGGAGGTACGCGAAAACACAAGTTGGATAAGAGCGGATAATTTACTGGAACGCAGTAATACATAACTGATAAGTTTTATGGAACGCTGTTCCACATTACAGTAGTCAGCTTACTGGAAGGTATTCACGGATGATTATTAGTTCTGCGGAACAATATTCCACATATGGTACACATATAGCGTGGACGCAAATCAACCCTTTCGGGTTGATTTGCGTCCACACTTGTCCAAAGAAGGAATAAAGTGGAATATGTATTGCATTGGACAGTAAATGTTTACGTTTATTTATTTATTCGTTTATATTTTGTTCTCACCTCAGGCCATAGACACTGCGGAAGAGGTCGTGTTTATAACACAACCGTGACATGACAAGAACTTTAGCTGAGTCCTGAGAAACTGAGATCTAGGGAAGCCGAAGGCTTCCCAAGATCAAGTCGGTGGCTCCGCCCACGATGGGACCGGGAGACGAAGTCCCGCCGCAATGTCGTGGGCCCTCTGAACAGCCTGGAGTTGCATGTGGATACTGCAGCTCTTGAGGGATTCCTGCCGTTGCTCTTTCGTGATGGGTGGAGAGGCGTTAAGGGCCGGGCACAGCCAGAGCATGTGTTCAAACGTGCACGAGTCACAACACAACCAATCCTTTATAACCTATCTCTTCGCAAGCAAACACTTCAGAGGTGCTTTCGGTAGTTACACTTCCTTTTTTCTTTTTCGATTGAACACACACAATAAAGGCTCTCGATCACACGGTAATTGCAGCGAGATAAAGCGTACGCGCACATTAGTAACGGCACCCGTTTCCGGTGCGATGTCTCACTTGGCTATGACGTAAGTGCTGCCAAGGTTCACGAGGCTGCAGGTTCGACTGTCGTGCGCGGCTTACGCGACAGAATTATGACAAATTATCGAGGTATAGTCAGGATGAACACGGAACCCGCCTCGACGGCGTCCCTATAATAGCCGTTATATGATTATTTAGCATATTTAGCATGTTAAACCTGGGCTAAAGCTCCCACCAGACATCAAGCCTTCTTAATGGGACACTAAATTTAAGCACGATAACACGCTGAACTGGTTGATTACTCTCCAAAACACTCTCGTTTTTTTTTTTTTTTTTCCCCAGCGAGCTGACGAAATTAACCTCTCTCTTCTGCTGAACCACGGAAGCCAATGTGCTGATCATTTTTTTTTCTTTATTGAGCTATGAAATTTCCTCAAAAGTTACCGGTCGAGTTTTCATTTTCTTACGAGCGCAAATTTATCTTTATTATGGCTTTCAGTAGCAGCAGTAGCGCTACTGCTGCTAGTAGTTTAGTGTTAGTACAGTAGTAGTAGTACCAGTAGTAGTAGTAGTAGTAGTAGTAGTAGTAGTAGTAGTAGTAGTAGTAGTAGTAGTAGTTGCTGTTGTTGTTGTTGTGTAAGTTGTGAATCGGCCTCAATGAAGTGTTGTGCCACTATCTATGACGCTTTCAGAAGCTGAATTTCCAAGGTGGCGTCCATCACCTGTCGTTTGTTTGTACTTTCCCCCCCAAGGTGTGGCCATCACAACGTCACCTAGCGCTCTCCTTAAAGTGACCTACTTTATATTTGAACAGCACACGTTATCAACCAGCGAAGCTTTCCAACGCCAACCGACCAGTCCGTAAGCAACACATCGAGCGTGACTGCCGTTTGTCGTTAGCAAACCGTCAGCAACAATTAACGGCACTAGGGGAAGATCGGTGAGGTTCTCTGCATGCGACTAAAAACCACGGAGCTGAGCAATTGATTGATGAACGTTAAGATGAGTCGTAACATATACATTGTGTGGCAGGGGGTCAGTAATGATGATAACAGGGTCCCTCAAGTATTGAAGGACCCAGAAGATAGTATGGATCCATTGTAACCCTATAAAACTTTCATATGACATATATGCCACGTGTCAAGTAATGTCGTACGATCATCTATGTCTTCTCATCGGGTAGGTGGCATGTCTATCATGCGAGACTTTTTCATGGGGAACGGTAGCGCGGAAGATGGAATCAACAAAGGAAGGAGACCACAAGCGCTTCACTGCAACTGTTTCTTTTTCTTTTCACTCTTTTTTTTTTAACAAGAAAAAGAAACGAGGCTCGTCCTGTAAGGATGTTCAGTACAAACACTGCACAAGCTCCAAAACTTGTCGACATTCTCTGCGGCGCGGATTGACCCACTCTGGGTAGAGTTCTGACGTTCGCAATGTCTGGGCATATAGTTGTGCCGGGACATCGCTTTCCTCGCTCCCGGCAAACGTCACTCAAGGACTCTGCAGACAGCAGTGGCGCCCTGGAGTGATTGATTGATCCACTTCTGGAGTGACTAGGACAGCCATTGTGGACGTCAGCAACACACATCTCCGGGACTCCCCGGGAGGGTAAATTGCCGCATTATTGAGGAAGTACGACCGTGACGAGCAGTCACCTCGCCCGCGTCTCTCGACGAGCGGTTTGTTTGTAGCTGGCTAACGTCCGAGAAAAAAAAAAAGAGAAGGGCGCTCCGCGCAGTCTGCTTGCTGCAGACCGCGCGAGGGCTTCTCCTTCTCGCCGACTCTGGGCGTGGCCCGCGGCGCAAGCACTCGCAGTTCACGGGCGAACGAAGACGAGAAGGAAGGGTGCGAAAATCGAGCGGGCCGACAGCCGGAATCACAAGGGACCGAACTGGGTTTCAGTCATCGGAATGTTTTTGCATGCGCCGCACTCTCCGCGATCTTCTGCGCGAGACAAGAATAAGTGCACGCTAGATTTCGCCTTTCTTTCTTGCGACATCCTCATAGTTATTTTACTGTAACAGTTCGTTATTATTCGCCTGACACCTGTATCAGTTAACTTTTCATCTCACAATTTTCAGTTACCAATTTTTCTTTGAAATTGCTTCCCTCAACTCCCCCCCCCCCCTTTTTTTTAAAGTTTCTCGCACCTTCGTACACAGCCCGATGGATGGCCGATCATTCATAGCGGGTTGCGCCATTTCACTGAGGACCAACCAAACGACCAGCCGGGATCAAGAGACGGGCATGCTCACTTCACACCGCATGTTGACGTCCTAGGCGACGCAGTGCAACGTGCGTGTGCCACACCCCTATAGCAACTGTCACAACAACGACAACGCTCGCGCTGTCCCGTATCCTCTCACCATATGCTCGTGAAGAGACGCGCGACTCATCGGCACACGAAACCGCCGAGTTCAGTGAAGCTGCAACTTCTTCCCGTTTCTCTCTAGCATAACTGCCGTGCAGATTCAGTGTAAGCAGCATAGAACGCTAACGAACTGGCTGCGCATGTTACCAACGCTAGGCCACAATGCTCCTCGAAGCGGTCGTTATAGAAACACGTATCTTCTTCCAACTCCACGGGGAAAAAGAGTATTATAAACTGCAAACGGCGGCCGCCGGACCTGCTCCAATTGCAAAGGCGCAAAAAAGGACACTGGCGTTCGTACGGAATTCGCTAAATTTATGGCCCCATTTAAGTGCACGCTGCGTGTTCTGCGCGCATGTAGGAGCGTGCGTGGGTTGCCGCACGAAAAATCGAGCGACCGACGTTTATACACGCACTTAAAAGAAACATGCTCCTCAAACTCAACATGTGTTCCTACTCCGCGAACACACAAACACGCACACAACACGTATGCACATACAGCATAGGCGACGTACGGCGCCCCTCCTCGCAGACGTAGCCACCGAGCGAGCGACTCCACAATCGTCAGCGCTAGTCGGCAGCGCCGATCTACTTTGAAAGCTCATTTGCACCTGCCGTTGCGCTTTGCGAAAGCCCTGCCCCGCTGCCGCTGCATTCAGAACTCCTGCATCACACTCTCAGTAAAGCAGATTGCTTGACGCGCAGGCTTGCATCGCGGAGAGCGCGAGGAATCGTGCGAGGGTTCCCCTCCACCTCCTTTTGTTAGGAGGCGGTCGCGGGGTTCATTGCCATCAGCTCCAGGCGCAGCCGACAAGACGGCGCAGGAAGTCGCAAAAAAAGACGCTCGCCGAGACAGAGCGTATGCAAGGGTACGGAATCGGTGAAGCGGCAGACGACACCTCGCCAAGGACAGGAAGAAACTGAGATTTTTTTTTGCTTTTTTCCTTTTTTTCTTTTTCACGGCTTCGGTTAGCACCACGTACTACATTTCCAGCCTCGAAGTAGCGTCGTTGCACGTAGTCCTTTGCACTCTTTACATGCGCCGGACGTACAGGTTTACGCCGAGGAGATTGCAAAGCGAAGCTTTTTTACGCGAGGTCCAAGTGACTTCTGACACTTCGGTTCCCTTTCGAACAGGGCTCAAAGAGCCGTGGTCGAGCAAATTTTCGTAGTCTTGGGAAATTGCACCACTCTTAAGGACAATAATCAGCCGGCTTTTTCTTTTTTGCAAACGCAAGGTTTCACAGCAAATATTAATTACGCATGGTAATCCGTGCACAAGCGAGAAATCAGGTACGTTTTCGATTCTTGCGATCGGGAAGCTTGCGGCGCGCGGTCATGTCCAGTCTCGCCAACTCCTTGAAGAAGTAACCTCGATCGCACCATTATTACTAGTATTAAGAAAAAAAAAGCAGAATGGAATAACTTCCACCTCTCTTTGCAGAAGTTTGTATAACTTCGGCCCGGCAAACAACAACGGAAACTTGCCTTTGCGATGGGCTTTCCAAGTGATGTGATGTCAATCATAATGCTGTGGACAAATCCAACTTGTTCGTGTGTGGCGGAGGCTCCTATGAACGATCGCTGGACGAATGCACAAAGAAAAGACGGCTGGGATGAACTTATTAACTCCTTCGAAAAGCCTGCGAGAGCAGCATGCGCTCTCCGAGCTTTCCTCGCACCGAGTTACACATACGACACAAAGTGCACTCAAACGGCTCGAACAACTTCTGCTAGCGGGTGTGGTGTCTGCTTTGGAGCTGTGGCCCCCTGGCGGTGGTAAAAGAAAGCTTCTGTTTTGAGAAACGTTGAAATAAAGAGTACCACATCTTCATGCACAATATACCAACTGAAATACCTGATAAGTTGATATTATTAAAAAAATTATTGCATAAATGACGAACATAAACTAGTTATTGATCTGTTTTTTGTAAATACAAATGCGAGACCGAAACCACAACTGAACGTTTTCAAGTTTTAATTTTATCTTTTTTTTTAATACAAACAACAGTCCATATAAATATGCGAATCATTTAAATAACGCGTTGAACTTGCAATCCTCAAACCTACTTCAAACCAAAAATAACTGAACAGGATTTGAAAAACATAGATACGTTGTCTTGCGGTAGATGGCGCCACGGCACTTAGCGTTCTCTTTTCAAACTTTTCAGCTTCCGAATTCCTCACCCCCTGGCGGACATGTGGGTTACTATGGTCCCGCGTAGGAATTTTGAACAATTCGGCCAAAGTGTTCGATCATGGTTGCGCAAGTACCGGCGGAACGTCTAGCGCGATAAATGACCAGTCCTCCCAGCCCTGGATTACCATTATGAACGCGTTCTCGGACGTTCGGGAAGCAAGCGAACGTCGACACTGGTCAGGTTGACCGGGCGAAGAAGCCAACTCGTTCAGTGCGGCGGAGAGCAACTTGCGTGGCGGCCGCAGTGAACTGCAGGCAGGGGCCGCCCGCTTGGCCCTGCTTCGTGCATCGAGGAAAAGAGCGCCCCGCTCTCAACGCGTGGATCGCTCCCCGTCCCGTCTGTGTCTTTTTCTGCCTTCCATCAGGAACGCTGGCTTGAACTTGTGTTGTTGGAGTGATCGCGCGTCACCCTGTGTGTAGTGTGCGTTCCGTGCATTCCGGGAGGCGGAAGTCCGTTTCACTCCGCGAGCGTCCCGAAAGCAACTCTTGATTGGACGGCATTCCATGATAACAGGTATGTATGTCATGCGGGAATCCTCGGCTCGCTGGCGCTTTGAATGATAATGCCGGTTCGAATAGCCAAGTACTGTCCATAGAGTGTCGTTTCTATTTTTTGTTTTCCCTCGCATGGAGGAGCTTGTGTCAGTATGGATTCTTCTCGCATCCCCTACATATGTGTCGGTGTTTACCATTGAAACGCGCGCGATGGTTTTACGATTGCCGAAGGCACAGTGATCGTGTCTCAGTGCCACATGCCCGCCTAGACCGTGCAGTCAGTCGGAGGTTTAACGAGCAATGTAGGAGCACGACTTTAACCAGCGCCTCTTCGGTGGTACGAAGCATTTCTTAGAACGCTGCGGCAAGGCTGGCAAAGGGAGCAGTCATCGCTTCGAGGTTCGCCGTAGTGCTCATTTTTGCCACCAGGCGCGATGAAGCGCGTGGCTTTTTCTTTTTCTTCTTTTTCTCTCGGGGGAGTTTGCCGGTTCGCCTTTTGACGCTTGTTGCATAGGTCTTGGACGTGCCTTGGAGTGTACTGGACCCGTTCACCGTGTGTCGTCGTTGCGGCAGTTCTCGAGCGTATCCTGGACCAAAAGTAGGCACTTGTCGCAGAGGCATAGGCAACGTGGGAAGCTGCCATTGCTGGTAGCTGCCGTGATGTTCCGGCGTCGGAACCAGTGTTGTACCACAAGTACATTGTCGTTTAGTTCTTGCGGATGAACTTACTCAATACTTAAATGTTCTGCACGTGTCATGCATACATTGGTCGCGACCTTGTCTTCGCGAAAAGAAACATAATTGTGGGTGCGCTTTGAAGGTGCGCGTACCTTGAGTACGACTCCCTAGGTTAATCACGGAAGGCCAGAAACGTTGCTCACCCTTTGTCTTTCGGAAACTCAGTATTTAGAATTGACAGACTGTCACCAACGATGTGTGTGCCGTGTTATGTGCTCTCTATCTCTTCTCCTCATCTTTCATCCCCCCCATCCCGCTCCCATGTGTAGGGTAGCAAACCGGTTAGGCTAAACTGGTTAACCTCCCTGCCTTCCTTCTACACTTTTTCCTTCCTTCCTTCCTTCGTACTTAAGGGTAAGACAGTATGAAATGTCATGTTTTTGCACATGAAATATTTCACACACGGCTTACATAGTGTGATGTTTTAATGGTGGCTTCCCTGGAGAACGAGGTGGACTTGCGCTGTAATATCACTGCATTTTGCTGGAACACTTTGTCCAAGCCATATTTTACGCAAGTGTTGGAATGGCTGCTGTCGTGGATCGTTATCACCGGCGTTTTCTGACAACAAATGAAAGCTACTGCGGTTCATTTGCATGCATAAATTAAAGTGAAACATTGTGTGGCCGCGTTTGATGTTTCGTGGCCAAGTTAACTCCACGTCATTACGCACATAGTTGAGAAACTGTTCATATAACTACCCAAGGTCATAAAATTTCCTACAATTACTAGAGGGAACTCGGGCGCTGCGATTGTTCAACCACCGTGGAATGATCGGTAACACATAGATTTGATCTTCGTTCTTGGGGCTATACAGACGTTCTTCTGATAGGCTCCGCTTGTTGCGCTTTATCTGGGCCTAAATCGGCCTGTATTTCAAAGCAGCTTATATTTATTTTAAATGCAGAAGGTAATAAGATTCTGCAAGCACGAATAATCGCTATTAATTCCAGTGGTTCCGCTTGTCCATGCGTCAGTGGAATAATGGTTTCAATACCGCGCTTCTGTGCTCTGGAGGTCCTGTGTTCGAATCCTGCCGTCGGAGAACTTTAATAATGCTTACCTCATTATTTATAACGCAGCACTTTCTCAAAAATGATCCCTTTGCAAAGTCACGAAGTCATCTAGAGCCAGAAGGACGAAGTTTAGGCAAATCCATTGTACTACCCATCATTCCTGTGCTGGCTGGACCGGAGCTGGCTGGAGCTTGCAGCTCCTGTAGACTCTAGCGCCACAGCTCCCTCTAGTAATTGCATGAAACTCTATGCTCAGGGTGACTGCGCCCATGAGCCGAATCAACTCTGCGATGAGGCTGTCAACATGGACTCGCAGCGGTCACAAACGAGCGAGTTGTAGTACTCCTTGGGCAGTGTAGAAATGGTAGTTTGAAGGGACTGACGCGAGGTAGTGATACTGGAACCCTTACCGTCCGAAATGCTAAAGGGTCAGGAACGCGGCAGAATCAATTACAGAGCTAGTGATCGTAGCCGACGTTAAAAAAAAATATGAGTAAACTGGGCGAATCAGTACTGGTTCGTATTTTGATGGCAGCGCTATTGGGGGCGAGCTCCTCCACTGGAAAAGCTAGCGCCACCGTCGGCGTGACGTGGCATGAGGGATCACGTGGACACAGCAGCCGCGTCGGCTGCTTCGGAAGCGCCGAAGCGAACTGAAAACATAAGTTTAATGTCGCACCTTGGCTGCGGCTCTGATTAAACGGTGGAGCTTTCCGGCCTTGGGTGTCTGGTTGACGACATTTGAGAGCACTATAATAGGCAAAAGCACATGCCTTTGGAGGCATGCAGCATGGTAGGCTTCTGCTCGATGCCGCAGTGGCGGACGTACGCAACGGAGCCCGGTGTCAGCCTTATTCACACGTAGCCGCAGGACAAGAAGCTGCGTGAAGCTTGGCTCGCGAAACTTCGAACCGGCAGACACCCATCGGCTACAACTCGAGAGTGCAGCAAGCACACACCCGAGGAAGATTTCTGCTACGCCGTCAGGGCTGCGATGTTGCGTGAGTATTTATAGCACAAATCGCGCACTGAGACGCCTGCCCGCGCGCTGCCCGGCTAATGTTATGAAGTTTTGGTTTATGAACTTTTTGATGCTAGTTCACAAGTTTCATACAAGTTCACAGTAACGGAAAGAGAACCATAAAAAGCACATAAAAGGAGGCATGACATGCTCACGCTTCTGTAGCACCTAACAATGAAATGTACTGCATGTACTGCAATGTACTGCATGTACTGCATGTACTGCATGTACTGCATAAACGAAGCAGTGGGTAATTGCTCGCTGAGAAGACCGATAAACATACAGTGCGAGGCAATTTGAGAAATAATGGTATTTAAACGTCCAAGACCTCAGAAAAAAAATTCAATCATCGTAACGGGACATCCCAAGACGGTAGTTGTCGAAGTCCGTAGTTATAACTAAATTATTTTTGAACAGCTCTGATAGTTTCCACGCGAAACTTGTTGCTTGCGTGCTGTCATATGCTCATATGCTGCTGAGTAAAGCTCGCGGCACGATGCGAAAACGCGTTTGCAGCGAAAGGGAAACATTGTGCGCGTACATGGATGCAGGCGCGCAGTCGGTCACCGCGAACCCGTGCGATCGCTGCACTGAGGCCTCATTCCGTTATACTCGATTTAGTTATACAGACAGCCCATTAAAAGAACATATTTAACATGATTTTCTCTCACCCTTTGCCTACCTTTCACGCAAGAAGCCGGTTCGGAAGGCTCTATCGCGGCGACCACGCGCAGTGGCGCTCACTGTACGTATTCGGCAAAGAGTCTGTAAATGATTCTATGCTTTCAGTTTGCCCATGATTATTCTTTCGACAGTAAAGAACTTCCCTCTTTTTGCGAGCACTTACAGAAGTGTCCAGGAGGGCTGCCGCGTGGTGTTTTTATTGAGCACCGTAAGCAAAACCTATGAGGAGCGCGCCGCGTGATCCCTCATACTACGCAAGGGAAGCGCTTCCGACAGATGGCGACTCCGTAAGTCCTCGCCCCCAATAACTGACGAGGAACTGATGTTCCAAGTTGAGCTGAAGTTGGGCGGGGTTGTAGTGCAGGCAATGGATGGTATGATATAGAGTAACGCGAAAGCAGGACAAAATGCAATCGAAGGCGGTTAGATGTATCTGCATGAAATGGAAAAGAGTCGGCCCACGCAAGACAAGAGCGATTTGAAAGCGCCGGCAGATGCGACCCTTCTGCACGGGACATGGGATATGCTGATATTGAGGATCGTGGCAGCAATGATTGTCGTTGCATTTAGTATCCGTGGCCATCGTTGTGGCACTGTCTTAGGACCTCGCCTCAGTAGGTTAGAGCGGCACAAATACACACGGCTGTGATAATGGCATTGATTTTCTTAAAGAAGCGCTAAACGGGAAAATTATTTGAACTGTAGTAGCAAATTACTCTTTTAAGAAACCAAAAAAAAAGAAAGGAAAGAAAGAAAGAAAATTATGGCAGAAC